>NC_067282.1:7917789-8542789 GCF_020740795.1 Apus apus
ACCAGATGTCAGGGTTATCTCCTGGAGAAGAAATGCTGGGGTGTACAGAGAGTCAAAGACAGGTACCCACGTGCCAGAACGAAGCTGGTTCCCTGAACAAAGGACTGGCAGGTGGCATGTTACATGTCTCCCTCACAGCTGCAGGTAGTCGATGTCCTGGAGGAATGTGAGCTTTTCCCTCCTTCTTATATGGTCCTGGCTCTTTGTGTGCTGTTCCTGATAGAGGAATCCTCTTCCCAACCACCAGCAGGAGATGGGTTTAGGCATGTGGACATATGGACAGCCTGCTACACCAGCCACAACAGGCTTTCTTAAATCCTTGATCTTGACATCAAGTTGTGAGCTGATGTCTAAGAAAAAAATCCAGTTTTTTTAAACGACTGCCTTAGTGGAAAGGCTTGTAGCTGTAAACAGATGACCCTGCAGAGAGCAATGTGAAACGTTCAGTAACTGACAGATGAACACTTGAATGAAGAAAAGTCACACAGGAATTTCAACATGAGCCGAACACATAACAGAGAGCTGAAATCAGACAGGAGTTTCTGGGTCCCCACAAAAAGCCTTCACAGAAATAAGTGACAACAGTCACAGAAAGGCATGGAGGAGTGGCAGCAAGTCAGGCAGAAGCAGGCGAGGAGATGCTGCTACTTAAGTTAGCTCCAGGGCTGACTTGTATTTGGAGATTTAGCTCAAATACCCACTTGCTTACAAGACTCTAGGGTGCATGAAGACACTGACCCCTCAAAAGGTCAAATTCTTAATAAGCAGCAGAGTGAAGAAAGCACAAGAAACAGCCTGTTTCTCAAATTCCAGGCAGGACAAATCCACCCCATCAGCTGTGGAGCAGTGTCTGACCATGCCAAATTGAGCTCTGCTTTGGGCTGGACTTCTGCTGCTGGGCTGATCCAAGCAGTTCAATGATGGTAGCTTCAGTTCTTGCCCCTCACACCCCAAACTGCCATTATTTTTCCACCTTTTAGCCTATTCATAAAAAAATAAAGACCTGGAGCAAAGAATATAGGCCTCACAAATGAAAGTTGCTTCATCTGAAATTGCTAATGAGAGAGGCCTCCCTTTCTGGCAGGGAGGTTGAATCAAGTTCACTCACAGGGCTGTTTAAGTTGGTTTGTTTAGATATGGAGTAGAAGTCAGGCAGTATACAAAAAACATTCACAGATACAGCAGTGAAGACATCATGATCCCCACAGCTTACCAGGTTGAATAAAAAAGTGCTTTTCTGCAGCAGGCTATTTAAGTATAAAATCCTTCTTTCCTGTATTTTCACTGTATCTGCTGTATTTTCACACACATAACCAGAGGGTAATTTGTTAAAAACACAAGACCTGATGATTCAGCAGAAGCATTGGTGATATGCAACACACGTGGGGCTAAATTTGTATCAGCTTCTCCCTTTCCCTCCTCCTTCCCTATGGCCTCTGTGTCTATTGCCTGCTACCTCTGCTTCAAAACTTCTCTTCTCTCTCTGCATCTGATTTTGGTAGATGATCTGGAGCTCTTGACTTTTGGTGCTTTTAGAAGGTTTGGTTTTTACAAGCCAGAGAAAAATGGCCAAACAACAAAACTACATTTAAATTTTTGCTCATTATTCCAAAGAGGGTAAACACCTTTGAGCCAACAGGTTTATTTTAAATATCTGCAGAGTTGGTGGACCACAGCATTGCAGGATCACAACAGCAGCCCAAAGCCTCTCTCACCCACTGTGGGAACAGCTTAGAACTTTATTGAGTACATATAGCCTAAAATAGGATAACTGCATTCCTGGCAATAGCTGAGGAGCCCTTAAGTAAACAGTCTTAGGGAAAAGTTGATGAAAGGAGACAACAAACACTGATTTTAAATCTCTGGGAAGCTGTTTATAACACGCTGCAGCAATTCCTTTTTTGCTCTTTTCCTATTGCATCTTCCACAGCCCCATGCTCAGCTTCCCTGGCTATATTCACAGATGATGAAACAGGTATTTATCTGTAGGGTGGCCCCAAAGTTAGAAAATGCTTATGTAGAAGCATGCATTAACTTCCCATTAACTTAAGCAGAACTGAAATCACACTGACATGAGGCCACAGTTTACATCTCCCCCTGGTTCTAACTAGTGCAAGCAGTTTTTCTTCCATAATTGTATACAGGCACACACACAGATGCTGAAGTGGACGTAGGTAGGTAGGAAATACATGAACTGTGAAATTCTTGCCTAATGCTTGTGAAATGCTTGCCTATTAGTAATTTTCCTCTCAAGGGCAATAGACATTTTAGTAAGATACACATCTATGCTTTAAATGAAAACTCAAACTAGAAAGTATTAGAGATATACTATATTTAGATCTTTTGTTGTTAGAGGAGTTAAATTTTGTGTCCTCTGTATTAGAAAACTCCTCTATTTTCCTATCAAATATAATTTCCCAGAGTGCATGAAAAGTAGTGACAACAAATCACAGGCAAGATAGAGACAGCAGAGTGATACTGTAAATCTTCTAGATTGTAAGGTCCTTGCATTTTCTTTCTGGAAATTTTGAGTGCAACTCTAACATAAATGTAACATTTGCAGTGCCTGTTGAGCATCTGTGTTTTCATCTTCCAAAGGAGAGAAACTCTGGAATCTTCGTATGCCTTAAGGAGAGCACACTCAGATGCAACAAAGGAATCCATGGATACTGTAATAGCAAAATCCCCCAAAGAAAGACAAAGGGAGGGTGGGCAGGTGAGGAGAGCAATTTAGGATAGGACGCAGTGCCAAATCTGTCATGTACATTACTGTACTGTGTGTGAAGTATGAAAGGCTTGCAGCAAGCTCCACATGGCAAATCGAATGAGATGCATGTGCACTTAAACTTTCTTGGACCTTCTGAAGGCTGTAAATGGGAAAAAACAATTTAAAGCCAGAAAATATATTTTGACTGAGGAGTACAGGGTAGTGTAAGTTACACAAGGTCAGTAAAACAGAGAGAAGTCCAGCCTAGAAGCTGCACATGGCATCAGAACCCAGATGTAAAAGGAGGAAAAGATAGACATTTTCAGCATATATTTAATGCAAGTCCTAAACCAGAATTCCTGTTGCAATGCTCAAAACAAGAAGAACAGAGAAAGGAGCAAACATTGTCTCATTTACAGAAGGCCAGATCTCACTCTGAGCAACCACTGGGTACCACAAAGAAGAGAGACTGATCTTTGGCACACCAGCCTCGGGTGGCTGGAAGAGAAGCCAGGTGCAGTGAGCCAAGACATTGCCACTGAAAAAGAGGTATATTTGCTAAACAGTCACTAGAAGTACATTTTCTTATTATTTTCTTTTGTAGATGTTCAAAGAAATAAAATCATAACTTATTATTATCTTTATTCTATGAAGATAATGGCCAAAGACAACTCTTGCCTTTAAATTTTGTCTGGTAATAAAACAATATTTCAGTGATCTGACAGTTGCAGGAAACCTTTGGGAGCAGCATTCATTAAACAGAATGATATGACAAATACTCTCAGATGCAAGCTAATTAGTGCTCTAAAGCTGGAGATAGGCTTCATACCTTCCTGAAAGCAGCTGTTTTAGCGACTGGTGGGACAACAGACAAACTTCTTCAGGTCGCTTTAGTGGGTGAGAAACCATTGCCTGAAGGCAAAGAGCAGAAGTGTGAAATGAGCTACTGACCCTGAAAACACTGTCTCATTCCATCATTCAGAAATGAATATGGTTAAGCTAAATATCCTGGGAAGAAAGAAGTCATTTGAAGGATGCAGTATAAAAAGGGCAGTTTGAACATTAAGGGCTTTGGGTTGGTTTTTGAAATTATTTGCTGGGCATCTTGCAAAAATATCCACTTCTGGGACTGAACATACAACAGAGGTAGTACATTATTGAGTCTAAAAGTTGGTATGTGCTTCAGAGGCCTAAGTCTTCTCAAGAGTCTTTACTTGCATCTTAATTACAAATGCATTGCCCTGGGACAAGACAAATATTTTGTTGCCAGATGTGACCAACCTTCATTTTTTAGCATTTTTCATGGTCTTCAAACATAAGCATTTGTAATGATTGCCTTATCTAGATCAACACTTTGATACATAAATCAAAATTAAATAGTTAGGCTCAGGATCTTGCCTTGCAGCATTTCCTGTTCAGTGATTCGGATCAGCGTGGGCTGATCCTTATTGGAATGACTGAAACTTTTAATTGCATCACACATGAACACAACAGATTTTATGCTCACAGCAGTGATTAAATGCCTACTCCCTTCTAATGAAGTAAGTCTTAAATGATCCACTGAGAAAAAGTTAACAGCTTTAATACTTTGGCCCATACAGCTGACAGAAGCTCTTTTATTGATCTGCATAAACCCCAATACTGCAAGAACACTCATGGCAACTAAATGTGAGGAACAGTAGGGCTGGTTTGGAAAAGAGTTCTGCTCTCCTTCTGGCAACAGTTAAAGGAAACATTTTCCCTTGAAATAGTGAGCCTAGTTCTTATTAAAAGTCTGATTTTGATATCACTTATCAGCAATACCTGGAGCAACTCCATTGATGTTCATAATATAACAATGAGGTAAAATCAGGATAAGTGAAAATAAGGACTAGGGACCACAGGCAATAAAACTTTTGTGCCTATTTATATAAGAACCAGGCTTGGCCTGGCTGATGCAACTCTCATGTGTATTCATCAAAAACAAGTATGTACAGTGCAGGAGGGGCACCAAATAGACTTGAAAGAGCTCACACTGAAATATTTTGGCTGCTTCTAATCTCATAATTCCTTATTTACCGAGCAAACGCAAATTCCTTTAAATACTACTTTTCTCCCAGTAGAGATATACTTGAAAATGCCTTTCCTCACCTTCCTTCTATTCTGGCAGATCTGTAACATCCTTCAGAAGACTAAGAATGGTCTCAGGGCTGCACCATACACCTACATGTAAAAGCACAAATTTACTGTTCTAACATTCCAGTCTAAACAAACTCATTCCTGCCCCACTCTGGAAACTAAGCATGGGCCACTTCACCAATGACCAGTGTGATCACAGGCTTCTGAAGTAGAGCTACGTTATTTCTGGCCAGTTTTCAGGCACAAGGAGATAAACCCAAGTCTCTCTAGACCTATTTAAGGCACACACCAAGTGTGTCTTCACAAAAAAACCAACAATCCCAACCAATACGTGGAGTCACTTAAAACAATTTTTAAATTGTCACTGACAATGAGTGCTTGTTTTGAAACACTTTGTGTCCAATTTTTAGACATCTGAGAAAACAAGACTTCAACAAGCACTGGACATGGCTAGGAATTCAAAAACAAAATTAAAACTAAAAAACCAAACAAATAAACTCACATCTCAAATTAGGGTCTGAAGAGTTAAGGAAATTACTAAAAAATTCAGAGGGAATTCAGACATTTTCATCTCACTGCTTTAATTCCTGGTAATTTTCTTCCAACAGATAACCCATGAAAAAAGTATTCTACATTTCATACATGCTGGGAAAACTGAAGTAATCTTTGTCCCATCCTTCTGTGCCACTCACAATTTTGGAAGCCAAATAGCCCCAAACTTGTCAACTGTTCCTTACACAGAAGTGCCTTCTACATCTTTGATCATCCTTGCTGTCTTTCTTTGCACCTTTGCCAGAGCATCCCTTTTTGCAAGGCATTTATGAATAAGGCCAAGCAGGACAGATCTCAGCACAGATTCCTCTAGGACTTCACTCTTGACTTCCCTCCAATCACTCCAAACCTTTGTTTCTTTTAATTACTCATAAAACCATGCCAGAATCTTCCCTCCTCTATCACAGCTGCTTTATTCCCTAAAAAGCCTTTGGCAAGCACTTCATCAAAAACTTACCAAAATCCATACAGACAATATCAAACAAACCACATTACTCGTGTATTTGTTGATTCCTTCAGAGATTTACAGACCAAGAGTTTTACATAAGCCTTTAGAGAAGCCATATAGATTCTTCCTCCACAGATTTTATTTGTCCAAGCATCTACTCATTCTATCTATCCCCTTAGACAGTCTCTGCTCATTTGCTGATGTTGCTCCCCACATTCCCTTAGAATCTTTTAAAGTAGTCTTCAAATACTGAGAAAGTTTAAAGCAACAATACATTTTACTGTAATCAATGCAGGTACTTAATGTTTGAGATTCCCTAGAGCTCCTAGGTGAACACCATCACATTTGTAGTATCTACTGTACCATAACTTCTTCCACAGAAGTGTCAATAGTGGACATATTATCTCCTGAGTTTACCCCAAAATGCTGTCTCACCTGTTTCTTCCACAGCAAATATCAATGCAAGTAATTAATTTTTCTTCTCTAGAATAGCGTGTCCATCATCTCCAACTGCTCCTTTCTAGACTGTGATCATAAAGTGAACCTACAGTTGTTCCTTCTTTTTGTGTTACACTGTTATCTCATCTGTCTGAGATTCGAATCCTTTCCACTTTCATCCTTTGGATATGCTTCCAGCTTTTTGAAGACTGCCTTCCCATGTCTTCATAACCTAATTTACTTTGCTGTTTAGCCCATACCTGCACCCTTTGACCATTTTCTAAGCTCTTATTAAAAAGTGATACATACTAGAGATTCTGGTGGATAATGTTTAGCATCTCCATATCTCCTGGAGCATTTAATTCTCTTAAAAGCCTCCTTTAACACCCTTTTATCAAGCACCTTACTTAATGCAAAGTTAAGGGTTGTATTTTATTTTGTGGTGCACCTTGATCAGCTGCTTCAGGAAACAATCACTGACAGTGTCTCCCCATTTCACCTCCAGGGATGTATTAGACAACACATGAAGGAACATATGGAGTGGTAACTGGATTTTCCATATATAAGAATATTTCTGGCCCTGTGATCTCCATATATGCAGTTAGAGTCATAGTCCTAGTAGAAGGGTCAATAACAAGGATCCAATGTGATGATCTTCCTATTGAGACATGAAATTTCAAACTAGGATGCACAGAATTCCTGGCAATTCCTGCTACCTAACCTGACCTTTAGAATGTTGTGTGTTTTTTTTCTTCAAAGAGAACTTAAGCACTACAAACTCATATCTTATTGTGAATTAAGCCTTTGCAGATGGCAGGCAACACCTAAACACTCTAAATACAGTTGTTCTGCTCTCTGCTGTCTCTAAATAAGCCACTGACAGGTCTTCCTGATGGTCTTTAAAGAAACAGAGAAATCACCTATGTACAATCTTTTTTTAACAATAGTAAGAAAAAAAAAACACAACGAAAAATTGTTGCAAAACATGGATTCATCTTCGTGTGGAGCTGCTGTTTGTAAGGATTTTATCTCAGTGCCTGTGAGAGATGTTGGCTTTCCCATAAAGAAAGCACTGTCAGGAGATGCTACACTCAAAATTAAGTGTTCTCATCCCTGTAGTGCTGTACCAAGCACCTGGGCTCTCATCTTGAGTGATGGCCCAAATATTTTTAGTGGAAAACAGGTCAAGTCCTGGCTTCAAGTTTTAAATGAACCAGAGACTTCTGCACATGAAAACAAGTTGTCAAAGTATTCCTTCCTGTCCAAGAGCAGGTTTAAGTTATGTCTAAAGACCTAGCAAGTACCAGCAACGTCCTTGCTTCTCACTGCTTCAGAAATGCTGTATGGATGTGCAGGTTTTTCAGTTTTGAAAGTTCTCTGCTGAGTAATAGGGGAGGAGAAATGAAACAACAGATCTCCTTGGCAGAGATTAAAAAAAAAAAAAAAAAAAGCCTTCTGCCAAAAGCTGTGGTTTATTTTTGGTCTCACTTGAAAAATAAACATTACAGAACTTTAAAATCCTACACTTTATATCCCTTAAGCAGCAACAAAGTAACAATTAATGTCAAGCTAAATAAAAACAACCCCCCTCCCTGTTTTTTGTTTTTTGTTTTTTTTTTAAGCTAGAAATCAACAGCTAAAAATGAGAGTTTTCAATGCCTTAAGCTCCTGTCTTCAACTACATGGACAGAGCTGCTCTTCTGGCTGTCCAGGGCAGCAGTGGAGGCAAAACCCCAAATACTGCAATGAAACTCACTGAAGCTGGAAGTCCCTCAGTTACAAAAGTACATCACGCAATTACAGATTAATTTAGGTTAAAAGGGACCTCTGGAGGTCATCTACTCCTACCCCTGCTGAGAGCAAGTCAGCTTGCTCATGGTTGTGATTCCTTAGGAGTTTGCAAAATCCAGGTGGGTTTGACACAGCCAAAGGAGTAATCTGACTGGAGCAGAACACTTATCTCATCATTTAGACTCATTTTTCAGAATAAAAAGGATGAAAAAATTAGAAAAATTAACATGGTTTTGGGTGCCCATACCAAATCAAGTTTTGTTGTGGCTTTTAATAACAAAACAACCAGGAACCGAGACAAGCAAAATATTTATTGTAGCCAAGAACTGGCAGACTGAGCAAGGTGACCTCAAAAGGCATGCCAGACTTTCTCATCCTGTTGAAGTTCTGCACTGACACCCACTGACTGAGGGTCTGCATCTTTGTTCAACTGCCTGAGGAACCAAAGCCAAGTCCCTCTTGATCTTTCATTGCTCCCACTCCCTGCTTCTCTCATGTGGCAGAGGACAGCAGAACGGTGTCTCTTGCTATCTGAATTAACCATAATTAGCACAAGAATACATATGCTGTACAGCTCTAGACAACATAATTACAGGAATAAATTTATTTTAAGAATTTTTCCATTTGCATATTCCCCCTTTGCCACAATTTTCCTCACATGGATTAGTGAAAAATTCAGCTGGTTGTGTTCAGTGAGTTTCTCTCTGCTTATAGAACCCTTGGAGGAAGCTGGATTTTGTTATTTAAACCTTATTTCCTCCTCTCCTGCTCTGTTTTTATAAAAGAGTAAATATATATACACACCAGGTCACTCCCCCTAACACATTTTAAACACCCTTCTCATTATTCTGGCTTCTTGAGTTTGAGCTATTAAAACAAAAAACTGTGCAATGGGGATCTTGGCTGGTCCAGGGAAGGTGTTTGCTGCCAGGGGTTCTCCAGGCCAGCCCCTGCCTCATTACAGAATCACAGAATCCTAGGGGTTGGAAGGGACCTCGAAAGATCATCTAGTCCAACCCTCCTGCCAGAGCAGGATCACCCAGAGCACATCACACAGGAATGTGTCCAGGCGGGGTTTGAATGTCTCCAGAGAAGGAGACTTAACAACCTCTCTGGGCAGTCTGTCCCAGGGCTTTGTCACTCTCATAGGAAAGAAGTTTTTTCTAATGTTTACCTCCTAAGTGGAACCTCCTATGTTCCAGTTTGCACCCATTGCCCCTTGTCCTACCACTGGACACCACTGAAAAAAGCCTGGCTCCATCCTCCAGACGCTCGCCCTTAACATATTTGTCAACATTGATGAGGTCACCCCTCAGTCTCCTCTTCTCCAAGCTAAAGAGACCCAGCTCCCTCGGCCTTTCCTCATAAGAGAGATGTTCCACTCCATTCATCATGTTTGTGGCTCTGTGCTGGACTCTTTCAAGCAGTTAGTTCCCTGTGCTTCTGGAACTGAGGGGCCCAGACACCGAGCCACCATCAGTGGCTCCTCAGCCCAGGTCTGGCCACATCTACTCTGAGTGTTTCTAGCAGTGACGGTGCCCTGAGCAGCTACATGGTTTAGGGGTGGCCTTGGCAGGGCTGGGTTAACAGTCGGGCTTGATGATCTTCAAGGTCTTTTCCAAGCAAAACGAATCTGTGATTCTGGGTTAGCAGAAATAAGAGCAAAAACCAGCAGGTAGCCCTTTGTTGTGCTCAGTGACAAAAAGTAAAACTTTGTGAAAAAGAATAAATGAAAAAAACCCAGAGTTTTACTACTTCATTTTAATAAAAAGCTGGAAAACACTGAAGAAAAGTTTTCTATTGAAAAATTTTGCAAGATACTTTGTAAAGTTTTAAATGGCAAATAAATTAAAGCCCAATGTAAGTCCTCACCTTAGAACCTTCAGACCAGACTTTTCAGCAGGGGATGTAGTGACAGGACAAGGGATAATGGATTAAAAGAGGGTAGATTCACATAAAAGGAAGACAATTTTTAATATGAGAGTGGTGAAACACTGGCATAGGTTGCCCAGAGAGCTTGTAGATGCCCCAACCCTGTACACATTCAAGGCCAGCTTGGACGGGGCTTTGAGCAACCTGGTTCAGGTGAAGATGCCCCTGCTCATGCAGGGGAGTTGATGATCTTCAAATGTCCCTTCCAACCCAAACTATTCTATGATTTGATGAACAGAAGGGCTGTTTGTAGCAGTTTCTACTCACAAAGATATTCGGTTGACCACTTGTCCAACACTACCAGTCCTACTGAAAAAGTTGACTAATAATTTTCAGCTGATACCCAACTTCTAAGTAGGCTTCAGGACAAAACAGCTCACTTCCTTGCACTCTACCACAAATCAGCAGAGACCTCAAACAGAATTTCAGGTCAAATTCCTTGCATGCAAGAGAGGTGAATTATGACAACCACAACACAGGCTCCAACTACAGCCTGAAAGAAAAACAAAAACAAAAACAAAACACCCAAGCCAGAAAACCCAACAGTGGTGATGACAAACAGCCAAGACAGATGAAACTGCATGGACCCATAGGACTTCCTGCAGAAGAAGCCTGGAAGCACATACCAGGAGGATTGCTTAAGCACCCAGGGTGCAAACATTGACAGATTAAAGCTACAAATGATGCAGTCAGGATAGAAATGTATTTTAGAGCCAAAGCTGAGGAAGGCTTTACCAGAGTTGCACCTCTCCAGGCAGCAGATGAGCACTACCGGTTTCAAGTTATGCCAGGGGAGGTTTAGATTGGATATTAGGAAAAAAACATTTACTGAAAGGGTTGTCAGGCACTGTAACAGGCTGCCCAGGGAAGTAGTGGAGTCACCACCCCTGGAGGTATTTTAAAAGTGTGTAGATGTGGGGCTTAGGGGCATGGTTTTGTGGTGGACTTGGCAGTGTGGGGTTTACAGTTGGACCTGTCTATACTGGTTCTCACAGGCATCTTAATGGGCACAATGTCACTATGAGGACAACATTGAAGGCTAAGTCCACAGTTGCTCTGACTCCCCTCCTGCTCTCAGGTCATCCTTATCTGTTGTCTCCAGCACTGTAGCGGTAGAAGCCTCCTCACAATTTGAAATGAAGGAACAGTGCTTTCCATCTCCATGTTTCCCCAGTCAGCCATTTTTTTTCCTTGGTTCCAGGTTTCAGTTTAATTCTCTTTCACATTCTCTTCAGAACTGAAGCCCAGTGTGAAATACTCAGCCCAGCTTAGCGATACTCCTCAGTGAAGCAGACAAGTGCCCAGCAAGATTAAGTAGATGGATTGGGAGCATAAATAAGCTTTAGGGTCTGCTCCTGCAGTTCCACAGGACATCCTAGGGAGTTTCTGCTGAGGCTGCAAGGATGAACCTGCTGGTTTTGCACTCATTCCCTTACCAGCTAATAACGAGTCCTCAGAGCATGCTGTGCAGCGGATGACTTCAAAATATGTGGAAACTTCAAACTCAGTCTGTGGCATCACAGCTATTTATTTATTTTAAATTAAAGCCAGGCTCAGAATCGATAATTAAAAAAAATGGACAAGGACTGTTTCCTTAAGAAAATGTAGTTTACAATGTTGTGGTTTTTTTGTTTTTGTTTTGTTTTTTAAATCCAACATATAAAAACTGCTGTGAAGACCCTTACGGCTTATCTCTACAGCTTTACCACCACAGTGTTGTTTATTTTTTCACAGAGCTATTTGTATTGAAATTCTATCATATCAGTTTATAAAATATGCTTTGGGGCTGTGGAATATGTGCTTATGTAAGGCACTTCAAGTTACAGCTTCAGTTTATGGAAGTAATTTCCATTGCAGTGCTGTATTATAGACATTGTGTTAGAATTATTATTTTCTTATGAAATGAGAAAATTGACTTCATATAACTGCACATTTCATATTCATTTTCTACTTCTATTCCATCACACTAGGGCTTTTCACTATCAAGTCTCCATTTTATTTTCAAATTTTCCACTCATTCCCCATGAGAACTTAAGCAACTGGTCAAGAACCAATTACTTTTTTAAAAAATCATTTTAGATGTGCTAATTTGGGGTGATAATCTTATGTGGGGTTTAAGGGGTATTTTTTGTCTGTTTGTTTCTTGCTTTTAACCTTGGTGTGACTCAAAGCCAATCTGCTTCAAAGGGAATCCACATTTCTTGATTCTTGGTGTTGTTCTTTACCCCCACACACTGAAAAAAAATGGTGTTGAGATTCATGAACATCTGAGCATTACTAATGTATTATAGTAAGTATTATAAAGCAGAAAACTTGATAATAAAAAGAGCTATCCACCCTATCCAGTTAGCCATAGTAATTGGTCCCTATATTTGTGAATTAGGCTAGTTACATGCTGTCTCACTGCAGAGCCTTCATCCCACCACCACAAGGCCTTTATCCCATCACCACCTCAGGTGCTAAGATTTTCTAAAAATCCCCAGAAAAGTTTCTGTAAACCATATTTCTGCTGGGGAGGTACAGAGAAACCTGTGGTTATTCACAGTCTCTTCTATGAGAAGAACAAGAAGGCATCAAACAATACCACCAAACTGCAGGTTCAAACCAAAATATTTCTTTATATAACACCCAGTCATCTTAAAGAACTCCTTGCCTTGTATGCTACTTCTTTTAATATGGAGTTTAAAAGCATTCAGCAAACAGGGAAATAAAAATGTCTTTCAAAGGCCATTAAATGCAATGGCTTAAGCTAGTAGGTCCCCTGAGCCTCAAACTGCTGGCGGCAGGAAGCACTGTTGCTGCTTGCTTCCCTATCCTCACTTTTCCCTAAGCATCTGCTGTTGCCCACTGTGGGCAACTGTCTAACTCAAGCCATGTAGACATATCCAGGCAGTAAAATTACCAAACTACCTGAAATACAAGAGAAGGTAGGATACAAAGAGCCATTTGGTTGGCAGAATACAATTAAAAACCAAACTAGTTCAAGTTTCTCCTATTTTTTTCATACGGATTCTTGCTGTGAGGTTCTCCACAGGCATCTTCAGCATTAGTCTCCAAGGCCAACTCATTGCAGAGCTGAGACGTGTGCCAGGGGATCTTACCACATAGTTTGTGTAGAAACCAACATTCTGCAACTACCAAATAGTGGCTTGTAACAAGATCCCCTAAAAAGGCAAAAATATGTCCTAATAGTTTATAAATTCCTGAAACAGCATCAGGAACGACTCAAGGAGTGGCACATCATGGAATTGATTCCTAGCTCCAACACAAGATTGCACGTTCTCTACAGTAAGCCTTGCATTGAGGCAGTTACTATTTGCAGGGGAACTGGATTTCCTAACAACAGAGGACTGGGAATGAAGTAGTGGAATCTCTGAGATTTCTTCACTTTCAGAATTTTCCTTTCTAAGCTGTGGAATGGGGGAAGACAAATCAGAGGGTGGGTGGAGGGAGGACAGAACAGAGTCAGCTTGACCAGCCAAACCCTGCTGACAGAGCCAAATAACATCTAGCATCAGTTATTGGCCAAAAAGCCCTACAATGACTTGAGCACGTTCTGTAACTGAGATATACGTGGTTCCAGGCACACCAGACAGGCAAAAATTTTGAATTGAGCTCAGATGGGTATAGGCAGTGCTATGGAAGTGGCACCTCTGACACAGGGAAACATGTATTTGTTCAGCAAATACATTAGGCGTTTCTAGATTAACCATTATGTGTTACCATTCTCAGCAGTAAACTTAAGAGCTCCTGGCAGATGTCAGTCATTCCCCCTGAGCTTGGCTATGCCAATGGATATAGTCAGAAAAAGAAAAAAAAAATGGACAAGTTTTTAGGGTCAAAAATTCTTCTTCAAATACTGGAATTTTGTGTTTACTCAAGACCACTTAACCAAGCCATCATCTCTGGGCTTAGTTCCACGTGATTCACCAACGCTGAGGTAGCCCACAAGAAATATAATTTTCAAAGAATTCCTTAGAAACGTGGGTAGAAAATGCCTGTTTGTTGCACAAAAAGGTCTACAACTCTGCTGTGGGCTAGTGCAAAAATCAGCAAGGAGCTGTCATAGAGACCACACTGGATTTACACAACAAAGATGCAGGCACAGAGGTCTGGGGAAATGGAGCTGTACTGAAGCTCAAAGGGGTCACTGTACTTTTCCATATTCTAGGCTTTAAGTCACTACTTTGTAACTCTTACTAAAGCAAGATGCTGTCACACAGAACAAAAACAACCCAAAACCAAACCAGACATAACAGCACAACTGAGGTACCTCATCAAGAACAGTAAGGCAATGTGACATGCATTTGCATCTTTTGTATTATAGGAATAGAATGAGAGAGAGATTTGGCTTCAAAAAGAAATTCTGCTTCTATCCAAGTTCATATAGAGATTCACACACCAGTCCCTAAGTAGAAAGAATGCAACAGAAGAAATGAGACCCTGGGGTCCTCGCTGATGTTAGAAAAACAAGCACAAAACAGCAAACAATCCTCCCTCCACAAAAAAACAAAACAAAACAAAACAGTATGAATGAAGTTTCCCTAGCTGTAATACCAGAAATAGTGAGGTGAAATAAGAGACTAGAGGCAAGCTGTAAATCAGTTACAGAACTAAAAACCTAGTCTATATTTTGAGATTTAAAGAAAGAATTGCTAACCAAACCTAAATTGTACTTTTGTTAATATTGAAAGCAGAACTGCAATTTCATACCAAAAGATATTAAAAACAACTGCAGGGGAATAATGAAATAAACAACAGCTGCTGATTAGAAAAAGCTGCAATTACCAATACCATCTTCTAACTGAAAACCAGTGATGTCTCCCAATAACAGTTAGAATCAAAACTTCTGCAGCAGTCAGTCCTGTTTATAGGATTGGTGATTCCTGGATTGGCATTTGGGAGTTACAAAGGGTCCCAGATTATCTATAGAAAGGAACTTCAGGCTTGAACCTATCAATGCATTTCCCAGGCATTTCCATTCACTATCTACATCCAATATTCATAAAAGGAGAGCTCTGAAAGAGATGACTTGTGCAAACACACCCAGAATGTTCTACTCAAAACTTGGCACTTTAAAGCTGTTACTGCTTCACAGAAATGTTTTTTAAGTGTAAAATACAGAAGTGCACAAAATAATGGGTTAATAAAAAGTGGATAAGCATGTCATTTGTACTCCACCAGAATACATGAACTGATGTATGAATTAGTGGCTGCTAAGAAGCACTATAAATTAACTGATGCCAACCTACAAACTGGTTACATGACAAGACATAGTCAGTCTTTTAATTTCAGTGTTTAACAGGAGATAAGGATGTATCTTTGAACATTCTTTAAAATCATATGCTGAGAGGTCAAAGCAATTTTGGCGTGATGTAGAAGATGTTTTGCAGATGACAGTAGCAATGCAGGAGAATCAGAAGGTTTTAATTTCAGAGAACGGCAGGGGTGAGTTAGGACTCAGAATAGAGAGGCCAGATTCTGCTGAAAATCATGGTCGAGGCAGATGTATGTGCTGACCTATGAAAAAACAAACAACCAAACAACCCCCAAGAAATGGCTTCAGACAAATTTAATGTAAAGTCCTACATTGATGAATATCCAAATTACAGTGAAGTTGCTCAAATTCTATGCTGTTTGGTATGTATATTTTGTACCTATCAAAATCTCACTTCATATTAAAAAGCTGTGAGAGGGGTGCCCCTGCAGCTGCACACTTTAAATTAGCTTCCTATTACATTTAAGTTTATAAAATCAGGTACCACCCTACTCCATTACAGTGGCCTCAGTTAAAATTTCTGCATACATGTTGCCCTGATGTTTCTCCAAGTCTTTTCTTCCCAGACAAAAGAAAGCAGCTCTGCAAAGCTTGAGGTTACCTGAATAACTTAAAGACATTAAAAAATATTGTTTTTTCCAAAAGCCACCAACTTCTAAACTATGTTTATCTTGGGATAGCATTGTTAAGACTCAGCATGAAGCAAACTTTCTGGGTTTATTTTTGTCTCATTGAAAATCCATCCTTTGGAGTATTTTTACTTTTTTTACAAATATCTGGTCACCCACATTGATATTATTCACAAATCTTTCTCCTACTGAATTTTTCCCCCAGATCTCAGAACTTGTGCTTCATCCTGAACCCACTATCATTGTCTTAAGTCTTTCTATATGGATCAAGGACTCAGGAATTCCACTTTGTGACTGTAAACACTACATGTAAGGACCTGTAGGATCAAAACCCAAACATCCACACAATGTTGCTGATCCCAGTTGTTTGGTTTTCTCCAAGAAACTTTTTGCTTGTAAAGGACCTAATTTATATCAGAGGGACTGAGTTTGCTGTGGCCATGGGGTTTTATTCCTTTTGCCATAACTTTCAGGCAATCCTCACTATGCTTTTTGTTATTGCTACACTTTGCTTGTTTTCCTTAGCTTACAGGCTGGAGAGTGGGGCAGAGAGGAACCTAATGAGGTTCAATAAGAGGAAGTGTAGGGTCCTGCACCACAGGAGGAAGAACCCCATGCACCAATATAAGTTAGGGCTGGACCTGCTGGAAAGCAGTTCTAAGGAGAAGGATCTGGGAGTCCTGGTAGATAGTAAGTTATCCATGAGCCAGTAGTGTGCCCTTGCCACCAAGAAGGCCAATGGAATCCTGGGGTACATAAGGAAGAGTGTGGCCAGCAGGTTGAGAGAGGTCATTCTCCCCTCTCCTCTGCCCTGGTGAGGCCATATCTGGAATACTGCATCCATTTCTGGGCTCCCCAGTGCAAGAGAGACAGGGAACGAGTGGGGAGAATCCAGCAAAGGGCAGCAAAGATGACTGGGGGATTGGAGCATCTCCCTTGTGAGGAAAGGCTGAGAGAGCTGGGACTGTTCAGCCTGGAGGAGAGAAGGCTGAGGGGAGACCTTGTTAATAGCTACAAGTATCTAAAGGGTGGGTGCAAGGAGGATGGAGCCAGACTCTTTTCAGTAGTTCCCAGTGACCGGATGAGGGGCACTGGGCACAATTTGGAACACAGGAAGTTCCATTTAAATATGAGGAAAAACTTAACGGTGAGGGTGACAGAGCCCTGGGACAGGCTGCCCAGGGAGGTTGTGGAGTCCCCTTCTCTGGAGCTATTCAAAACCCACCTGGATGCAGTTCTGTGTAAGGTGCTCTGGCCAGTCCTGCTTTAGCAGGGGAGTTGGACTAGATGATCTCTAGAGGTCCCTTCCAACTCCAGCAACTCTGTGATTCTGTCAACTTCCCAAACCTAGGAACTAGGGAGCTGAGACAAGAGAACTGTCAACCAGAATAGCAAATGTATCAGAGTATGTACTTTTGCACCATGACAAAGTGAACCAAAATTTAAGATCTATCTACCTGGGGAGAATAAATGGTTTGTGCTTCATGGCTTTGGGCCAGACCCTGGCTCCAAACACCCTTAATGTATCTAAGTAATCATACTTCAATCTGCTCAGTTACTGCATAGTACATGGGAAGGACAGGTCAAACTCCTACACTAGCATTAAAGAATGTAGTATCTAAGACCTCTACTAGTACAAGGGTCTGTCATACTGCTTCAGGACTTTCCTTTAATCCACATCTCTTCTGCTTCTCCTTGCTTAGATTAGAAGAAGAAAATGAATCAGTAAAAAAATTTCAGGTCACCTCAGCAGTGTGAAGCGGAGAGTAAATTTCTACTGCTCAAAAGTTTTAACATCTGAAGTGTCTGTGTCACTTTGTGGTATTCTTGTATTATCTACTGGTTAGATATTAGATCTATCTTTTAGATATTTGTATTATCTACCTGTTTTTCTTCTTATTTATTTAATAAAGAAAACACCAACTGGAGAAACAATAAGGTGTTGCAATCTCATTCTGCAAGTTCATTTTGGTTTTGCAGTTGATTTTCCTCTATCTAGGACTCATAATACAGCTATATTATTGTTTTTCATTTTTGCTTCTCTCTCCTCTGACTGTAGGCAGAAGTGCATTTGTTTATAATCCAGCTGTGCTCCAATAAAACCACCCCTCAGCCTCTGGCCTGAAGACACTCATGGTCTTACAGCAGTGGGATACTAAATCAAAAACCTATGCCCCAGTTCAGCAAAGCACTTGCTTAAGCAATATGAAGCCAACAAGGCTATAGCTCTGGATGCTTTACTGCAAAGGGCTGTAATTACTCATTTGTTTCCCATCAAATTCAATCTGCTTTGGATCTAGTCCTAGGCATTTGCTGGAAGGTGTCATTAAATAAAATGAGAGGAAAGTCAGGCCAATATTGTCTTGATTTCTAAGAAATTACTGTAGCATCTGTCCAATCAGATGCTCAAGCAGCAGCCACAGGGGGACCACACATCACCCCCAGATCTCTGGCCCCCAAGCTCTAAGTATAAATATTTACGTTATTTTGGTTCTCTCTTTGAATTATTACTTTAATAATATAGAAAAGGTAATTACCTCAAGTTTACAGATGTTGGCATCTGTAACTTATACACAGTATGACTGGAAATTTTGAACTGTTCCATAATGAAGACAGAAATTTTAAGTGATTAACTAAGCATATTAATGGAAAAAATGAAGCAAGCTTATAAATAGAATAAGAAACTTTCCTAGAACAGCTGCTTATTAGTGCTTGCTTCCTTCAGTTTTTGGGAAATATTTCACAAAATGCTTTTCATTTTCTAAAGCAATGCATATTTGACAGCATGTATGGGATAAAACAGTTGATATATCATGTGTTTCTAATAAGTTGTGGTTGTGATCACTGCTGGTACAGATAAAAGCTGCTATAAGACAACTGCGCAAATGATCAAGTTAATTTGGAGAGCCTCATGTTCAATTACTTGGTCTGCCACAAACATTCTATATTACCTTGGGCAAGCTAAATTCAGTTCCCCACTGAAGTGAGAGCAACTCTACTGCCTCACCTCAGTAGACCACTCCAAAACTAAACATGAAATATACTACATCACTATGATGCCCATGACTGTCTCATCCTTTCTTGACCGCGTGTCAGTGACTCAGGAAGTGCCCTCAAGAACTACTTTACAAGAAACACAACAGATCTCAAAAGTGTTGGATGTAATGCAGCAAGTGTGTTAGGACTCCAGCAGCCTGAATGCCAATGCCTGAAGCAATCTCATTCAAGAGAAGCAGAGGTTGAATGATACATGCCTTGAAAGTCCTATTACGACTTGGAGGCAGAGTGCCTCCAAGAATGAGAAATGAGAAATAACAAACCACAAGTATTTCTTCCATTCATGCTGCTTTAATGTCCTTTCCACCTCTCAATGCTCAAACTCAATAGTTCCTACATTTTGCCACAATCTGGCAACCACAGCCAGGGATGATGTGTCTAACCGCAATATGCCGGTGTGAAACAACGCTGTCTCTCCACTTCAGGCTCAAGTTGCAGAAAATTCTGAATCTAAGTTGTGCATTCTAGGTAACAAACATGTTTCCTAATTTGTAGAGCAATAAAGAAGTACCTTTACAACTTCCAGTATCTTTTTTCTTTACCTCATACTTTGTTGGGCAAATTACCAAACATGTACTTAAAGTTCCGCTCTAAAGAATGAACTTCGAGATCTACTTTCTCAAGGACCAGTATCTCAAGGCATGTTCACTATTTTCACCTGAGTTTTTTATTGGGAAAAAATGTATGAACTTAGGCAGCTGCCCAAGAACTTCTGAAAGTCCAGAAGACAGCTCAGAGTTAGTCTTACATGCAAAGTTATTCTGCAAATAGACAGTAAATCCAATGCATCCAAAAGATGATCAGCCTCTCTGGATATCAACAGACTATATGCAAAGCTGATGATGAATCCCAGACAAATGCCCATAGTGTCATAGATCATGTCAGATCTCTGCAGATGCACTGTCCAGAGACTGCAGAAATACACAAAGGCCCAGAAAGCCCAGAACATTCTTGGCACATCAGTCTCACAGTGGAAGCACTACGTATTTCTCCTCAAGGAAATCCTGGCTACAAACACAAGAACCCTGGGAATAAACACAGGCTCTTGATGGGAGAATTTAAGCTCTTTGTACACAGAATATTTAATATATTGTTTTTCAGGTGATACTTTTAAATCTTAAATTATACATTTAATAGTAAAGTTGGAAGTATCTAAGGAAGGTGTATGGTGTCTCCCTTTTGTGCTCACACAGTATCTATTACCAGGAGGCATGCAGGGCACTCAGAATGAATGCCATGCAAAAATAAGACATTTTCAATCCACACTGAAGAATGCCAGTGAGAGGGACTTTTGTGGTTACCTTGGACAACTGATAGCTTGGGTTTGCAAACTGCTTAGATGAAATATTTACCATCTGCTGGACCAAACCACAGGAGATACTGAGTCTGGGTAATGGCATCTGCGAAGACTCAGAACCTGAACTAGCTGCAGGATTTCCCACACAGAGTTACAAGCTCTCCACAGAAGCTGCAGCCCTTAATATCTCTGCCTGCTTTATACAACACACAGGGCACGGAAGAGTCCTCAACCTCAGAGATAACTTGATTATCCTAATATTAAAACATGTACTGAGGCAACAGAATTCAGGCTGGATAAAGCCTCCTTATCTCATGAAATCATAGAATGCCAAGTTGGAAGGGACCTCAAGAACACCTGGTCCAACATTTTTAGTTGATACTACAGTTTATATGAGATAGCTTAACACCCTGTCAAGCTGAGGCTTAAAACTGTCCAAGGTGGGTGAACCTACCACTTCCCTTGGGAGACTATTCCAATGTTTGACTGTCCTCGTGGTGAAAAATTTACCTCTTGTGTCCAATCGGAATCTCCCCAGGAGAAACTTGTGCCCATGACCCCTTGTCTTTTCCATGTTACTCCTTGTAAACAGGGAGTCTCCATCTTCTTGGTAGCCACCCTTTAAGTACTGGAACATGGGAATAAGGTCTCCCCAAAGACTTCTTTTCTCAAGGCTGAATAAACCCAGTTTTCTCAGCCCCTCCTCATAAGGCAGGTCCTCCAGTCCTCTGATCATCCTTGTAGCCCTTCTCTGGACCCTCTCCAGCCTGTCCCATCCTTTTTGTAGAGCAGGGACCAAAACTGAACACAATATTCCAGGTGTGGTCTGACCAGTGCCGAGTAGAGCGGGATGATGACTTCTTGATCTTTGCTGCTGACGCCCTGTTGATGCAGCCCAGTATCCTGTTGACTTTCTTTGCTGCTGCAGCACATTGTTCACTCCTGTTGAGCTTGTTATCCACCAAGACCCCCAGGTCCCTGACATGCTGGAGGGAAGGGTGGCCACCCAGAGGGACCTTGACAGGCTTGAAAGCTGGGCCTGTGTCAACCACATGAAGGCCAAGTACAAGGTCCTGAATCTGGGTCAGGACAAACCCAAGCACAAATACAGGTAGGGCACAGAATGGATTGAGAACAGCCCTGAGGAGAAGGACTTGAGAGTGTTGGTTGATGAGAAGCTCAACATGAGCCAGCAATGTGCAACTGCAGCCCAGAAAGCCAACTGTGTCCTGGGCTGCATCAAAAGAAGCATGGCCAGCAGGTCAAGATGGGTGATTGTCCTCCTCTACTCTGCTCTAGTGAGACCCCACCTGTAGGACTGTGTCCAGTTCTGGAGTCCCCAGCATAATGACATGAAGCTCTTGGAGAGAGTCCAAAGGAGGCCAAAGATGGTCAGAGGGCTGGAGCACCTCTCCTGTGAAGACAGACTGAGAGAGTTGGGGTTGTTCAGGCTGGAGAAGAGAAGGCTCTAGGATAGCAGCATTCCGGTACCTGAAGGGGCTACAGGAAAGCTGGGGAGGGGCTTTTTACAAGGTCATGTAGTGAGAGGACAACAGGAAACGGTTTAAAATTGAAAGAGGGGAGATTTATATAAGATATGAAGAATAAATTCTTTAGTGTGAGGATGGTGAGACACTGGAACAGGTTGCTGAGAGAAGCTGTGGCTGCCCCCTTCCTGGAAGTGTTCAAGGCCAGGTGGACAGGGCTTTGAGCAATCTGGTCTAGTAGGAGGTGTCCCTGCCTATGCAGGGGGGTTTGAGCTAGATAATTGTTAATGTCCCTTTCAACCCAAGCCAGTTGATGATTCTATGAACTCCAGCACAAGCCATCCAGTACGCGCTCATTCACAGCACGATGCCAGAGGCATGGGATGCCATCCAGAGGGACCTGGACAAGCCAGAGAAGTGGGCCCAGGTGAACCTCATGACATTCAACAAGGCCACGTGCAGGGTTCTGCACCTGGGCTGAGGTAACTCAAGATATGAATACAGGCTGGGGGAGGTCAGGCTTGAGAGCAGCCCTATAGAAAAGGATTTAGGTTAGAGATCAGGTGGAAATTCTTCAGTGTAAGGGTGGTGAGACACTGGAACAGGCTGCCCAGGGATGCTGTGGGGGCTCCATCCCTGGAGGTGTTCAAGGACAGGTTGGATGGGGCTCTGAGCAGCCTGCTGTAGTGGGAGGTGTCCCTGCCCATGCAGGAGAGTTGGAACTTGATGATCTTCAAGGTAACTTCCAACTCCAAACATTCTATGATTCTGTATCTTAGCTACTTTAGCTACTTTAACTACAGTGCTGGTATCTGTGAGTGAACGGGTCACCCTGGGATCTCCATATGCTGAAGGAATGGGAGTGCCTCATCTCATCTAGAATGGAGAAGGGGAATACCTGCAATGCACAGAAGATCATGTATCCAGATAGTCCCACTGCCATGGACACATGCACATGTGCACACTGGAAACTTTCACATACTGGAGGCTCCTCAGCCCAAGTGCCTCACTTCTAGCAACACACTTTTATCTGGATAGGAAAAAGCAATGTTGCCTCAAAATTAAGTTGTAAGCCTCTCTAAGAGACACAAAGCATGTCCCATAGTATGAAATTACTATGGACCTGAAAGGGAAGAAGCTCACAAGACTTCAAAGAAATTTGGGTTGGACCCCAAATCAGGGTTCATTGAAATCAGCTCAATCTTTGAAAGCAGTTTTGTAACACTAGGAAAATTAAAACCAGCAGTGAGCTGACCCAGTGACTATATTATCAACCAGACTGAGGTTTATGCCTCCCACAAGCACACTTGATACAGTACTACAGTTCAGAGATTAAATTATGATGGTGCCAAGCAAAGACATTGAGAATGCCACAAGAACACTTTCAGTTGTTCATTGCTTCTTCAGAGAGCTGTAACCTCATTCATTGTTATTCTTCCCTACTTCAACACTGTAGAACATTTAAGGTCCTGTGAGCTGCTTCATCTATTCTCTGACAAAACACTAAAAGTTAAAAGCATGCACTTCACTGAATTTGCTCAGGAAATACTAATTGAACACTTCCTGCTCCGTGTTACAAATTGCAGTGCAAATATTATGATTCTCTAAGTCAAACAAGATTAATATCCCTTTTTCCCTGCAGGAAATCCTAATAAATGCTACAAGGGTTTCCAGCTTTGCAGGAAGTGAAACTGCTGGACTCTCACACACTTCAGTGGGAAACTCATTTTGCAACTCCACTAAATACCAGTTACATTCCTATAAGCAAAGCAGTCCAGCTGCCAGTCAATAGGACATTTGACCTTGCAGAGAAACCTGAAAGGTGCTTGTACAAAACAACAAGATCTGGTTACAGTTGCACTCTCACTGCCAAATCCATTAAAGCTTATCTTTAAAATTCAATTAACTTGTAAAACGTGGCCAATCACAAACCTATTCCAGCAGCAGCCATAGTCTGGCTGCTGCCTTAGAGCACCTTTGCATCACTTCTTTCTGCTTTTATGAGAAATTACTTTGTTGTCTCATAACTTCAAATACAGTTAGCACACTCAATCCGAAACAATCACTTGCCTTCAGGGAGAGTGGCCCAGTTTCAGCAAGCATCAGTCATGCATTAATTCTGGTTTCATAATCCCAGTTACTCTTGACCAATGGAAATTTGCAAGGTCACAAGTCAAAGGCACTTCTGTAAGTTTTATTAAGCTACTACAAGAACTCCCCAGGGCAACTGCAAGCTCTCTGTGGTATCGCATCAGTACCCCTGCTTTTCCCCCAGCAGCTCTTGTGAAGAAGTCCAGCTCTTCTTGCCTGCATGCAGAGGACAGCTTTTGGCATTGGAAAGGCATCACTGAGTTGGTTACTCCAATGCTCATATGGAAGATGAATGAACTTGGACAGATAATGCAAAAAAAAAAAAAAACAAACAAAAAGCACTTTTGATTTTTTGGGACACAGAACTATGAAAGCAGTTGAAGCCTTCATGTGATTCTGTATCACAAATTTTCACATATGCTTCCATTTTAATTACTATCTATTAACAGAGCAAGCTGGTAAAATTTCACACTTTACCATCTTTAAATCTTAACCATTCGGGACCAAATAATCTCACTTCTTGAACATTTGTGTCTTCAGTGGAAAGCCTCCCAATGGTTTAAGGCCATGCTACCTCTTAGAAACCAAAGAGCAATACTCAGATCTCTGTGCTGCTAGCAAGCATTTTTTTTTCCCTAGACATAAGCCAGTGAAAGCTGCTGGCCTCAGCACAAGGAGGGAAAGGCATGTCACACATCCTTCTAATAAATACTGCTGCACATCACAACCTGGGCAATCTACCAAGCCTAAGAGGGATCTGTAGCACGTGTTCAATGAGAAACAAGTCCCAGTGCTACATACACTGAAAGGCCTCTAAACTTGAGAAAGGAAAAAAATTCTTTTATTACCTTGGAGCAACTGAGTTTGTGTTTGAATGTGATTTACTTGGCAAGCCTGCGAGATGCCCATGTAAGCAAATCCACTAGTGAGTATAAAGTAGCAGCCACCACAGAACGTGAGCCATTCTGCATTAGGATCAGCACTAACTTATGCTTGGAAAGTTTTTCTGGAGCACATGCTCACGTTTATCATTGCTTGCCATCACTTTCGCCCATCAAGCCAAGTCATCTGCTAGGCACTGGGGCAAGAGAGAACTGGGGCAAGAGTTTTCAAGTCTTCTTCCCCATGTCCACATCACTTCAAACACTTTCACATCCTCCTGCACAAACTGCATCTCTCACCAGAAAACACCTAAACTGCTGAACTGTTCTAGTACTGCAAGTGTCTTTTGTGCTTCTGCAACCATCATACAACCCTTTTATCTTCCCTACATGAGGTCTGCTGGAATTCAGACTTTGTGCAGGTTACACTTACACAAATGGTTTTTCTCTTCTAGTTGTTTTCTGCTTCTAAAAAGGGCCTGTTTTTTTTAAAAAAAAAAAAAAGTCCAAATCAATGGGAAATATGATCCATTTTTAGATTATATTTAGTTTTTTTCCACATTATTCAAACTTAGTACTTCATCAGGTAATTTATTTTTTTTTAATTTAGCTCATTTTATGGCTAGACTTAGAAAACTTCATACTGCATGAGGGGAGAAAATAGCCTTGCCTTACTGCTTCAGTAATTGCCATCAGGGAATCAGATGTACTGAGCAGTTGCTTTATCCCAGCACTATGCTATAGACACAAATGGCAACATGGAGATATCTAAGTCCCTCTGGAATAGAAAACAGCTCACAGGTAGAGGTTTTGTTCTGGGTTTGGTTCTTTCTTTTATTGCTATTGTTGAGGGTTTTTTATTGGACTAACTGATCTAGTTGTGGATAAAAAAAAAATGAGTTGCTAGAAGGGCTGTGAATATGAAAATCCCAGGGTTTACTTGCTGTCCCCCAGCCTCCCCTCTTAAATCAGCTGGCCTAATAAAACATATTCCCTCTAGCCCCTGCCTTGCTTACATGATTAGATCATCCTGACAACAGAAAATCCTAATAATCTGGACACTTCCAAAATTACAGGATTTGACACAAGACACACTATCTTATTTGCCAATACTCAGAACTGAAATTATCTGCAGGTCTAATATCTAAACAAAGATTAAACAGAGTTTAATAGTTTCCACAGTCAATTTAACCACTAGGCAAAGTGACAAATCCATTAGCCAAGCCAAAGAGTTAAAGCTCAAGATGTCTCGTCCAGGAGAACATAGCACTGTTGTATTTGAAATAACTAATTCCTTCCTATGTTGAGAAACACAGTAAAGCCTTAACTACATGTTTTATGAGGTTGAACAGAGATTATCCATATGGACATAGTTCAAAACAGACTTACCACTTTATAAGCTTGACACACAGAAAAAAAAAATGCTGAGATGTGGAGCTAATATTTTTTATATATAGTACAGAAATTTACTGAAAATCTGTTCCAGTTCCAGGGTTCCATGTGTTGAAAAAGGATACATGTGTAACAGGGAGCTGCAAAGTGAAGTGAAACAGAAAATGTTGATATGCAGAAAACTCTTGCTTTGTGTTATTTTCTTTGTCAGAACCACAGTCTGCTCAGTTTATGTCTGAGCTTTGTGTTTGGCAGTTGCAGAACTATAAAAAGCTTTGCCATTTAAAACATTTTTAGAAGTAAGATATTGTATTAGGCTGACAGTGCTCAAGTCATTTATCAAAATGTCATGTTGTTTGGGGAGACAGCAATTGTCAACCCTGGGCCTCAAAGAGGAGGTTAAAAACTTAAAAAACTGCTCATCATCTCTACTACAACACATTATAAAGCTGAAAGTAGTCAAGTTTGCTGTTGTGCTAAGCCTGCTATTGAAAGAGAGGGAATTACAGCACAGTGTTTATTCTCCCCCAAGCATCAAGACCTCTCTGACCTGCTCACAACAGCTCTAAAGCTAAGTCTGTTCCAAAATAATTTATTTGGGTGAAAACTACAATAGGCTGTTCAAGGTTTGATAAGCAGGTCTGGTCAGTCAGTGAGAAAAAGGCAGAAAAATAAGTAAGTCTGAGCAAGCTGGTCTAGTGTGAGGTGTCCCTGCCCATGCAATGGAGTTAGAGAGAGATGATCTTTAAGGTCCCTTCTAACCCAAACCATTCTGTAATTTTATGATAAGCAAAGGAAAAAAACCAAAAAGAGGCAAAACAATAACTCTGGGTTCTTTGGCCTGACTTGTCTCCTAGGTTTTGCCAGTGTAAGAATATTTCTGGATCCAGAAAACCAACATAACTAAAATAACCATTCACCTCTCAGCTCTCTGCTCCCTTGGTAAAAAAAAAACCACAACAACAAACCAACCAAACCAAAACACCCGAACAAAACAACCCCCAAAAAATCCCCAATAACAAACCACAAACCAAACAAAAAACACAAAAAGCCCAAACAGGACAATCTATACTCCTGCACAGCACTGGATGGCAGGTACAGGCAGGGCATGTGAAGGGCAGCATCAGCTTCCAGCTATAGCAGGCACATGCATTGGCAGCTCCAGCATCAAAACTCCAGGCCCAAAGTCCACCAGGCCCTTGGTGCTAGAAGTGCCCATGTCCGGCCTGCACAGGGCATGGGCTGGCAGTGCCACTCTTTGAAGTGAAGAACGAGTAAAACACCAAAACCACAGGAGAGCTGCCAAAAACAGATGTTTCTATCAGCCAGACAAGCTAAGGGGGCAGAAAGGTAAATGAGCACTGCTTATAGCGAGTCAGAGAAAGGCAACTGTCCCAAAGCTGTGGAGAAGCCCAAACATTATAAATAACCCTAACTTCCCCCTTCAGCAGGGGGTATCAGTAGAGAGCAGCTACTCATTAAAGAGACACCTTTCCTTTCTCAGCTCTGAACGAATGCCAGTAACAGCATCTAGAGTGTTCTTCTGGGGGCAGCTGCTATGGAACCTCAAGAGGATTTCAATTTACATCCTCTTTATAAAAAATCAAGTTAAATGGAATTTGCTCTAGGTCCAGTTTTGTTCAGTGAGTGCCAGATCTATGACACACTAAACCCAAAAATTCAGGGGTCACTCTTCACACAGTGCTACAAAGCTGCCAGACCCATCTCTATTAGGTATCTTACTGAATGGCAAACCCATCTGAAATCAAAACCAAGCCACAAACTATTGTTCTTCACTTCCTCTTGTGAGTTAGTACTTGCCTTTCAGCAGCTTCAGTGAAATCATCACTAATTCTGATGAGCACCACTGACTCATCTCAGCATACAGCAGCACACAATTTTTAACATCAGTGACATTATAAGTCATGCTACTTACATGGGGCAGGGCTTGATGCCTGCTGAGGAGTGAAGACTGTTGACAGGGCCAGCTCCACATATAATATCCTTAGTCTTCTTGCCAGCATCCATAGTGCTTCCAAAGTAACCAACATTGGTTCTTTGCCACACGTTTCAGTAGTTGCAATAAATAGGAATGCTGGACAAGCTACAACATTCAGTCTTAGATCCATTCTAACTGCAACAATATAAATTTTCATCCTATTTGTCAAACATTTTGAGTCACTTCAGTGCAATTCTTATTCAAGTGCCAAGAAACTAAGTCCACTCTATGAAACAAGAGCTACATTTGGTCTTGGCTCTGCCCTACCAAAACATGCCTGATGTAAGGATTAAGTTTCTATTAAAAAAAGGGCATGATAAAAAGAAAGCAGCATAGGCAGCTGCCAAACTGATGAGTTTCCACAATTTGAAGGCAATTTAAAAGGTATTTTTATAACATAAGCTGCTCAGAAATCAGAGACAAGTATTTCGGTCCAAACGCAATTTACTTTTATTGATATCTTACAGTGACTACAAGCGTAAACTCAGCACTTAAAAGAGCTGCCCAACCAATACTTCCAAGTCTTCTCAATGCATTTACAAGGGCTACTGTATTACAGGGTTAGTACATAACAGGCAAGGGCAGGGTCTTCATCACCACCCAGCTCACCTTGCCAGTAACAGACTTCCTCAGTGCTTCCAAGCTTTTCCACAAGACCTCTTACTCCCACAGCACTAGTGGTAACCCCAAAAGGGAGAGTGACAGTGTTGGCAAGAGATTATGCAGACAGAAAGGAAGGCAGATGGCCTCCTGGTTTGGCTTACGGTAAGGGAGAGGGACTGGAATCCAAGCTGGGAAAGCAAAGGGACTTTTTCAGCCTGCTTGTAACACCAGAAGCAACAACAGATTTAGTTTGGCTTAGTTTGCTGACCACACCTTTAAAAACAAGTTCTTTGATACCAAAACATTAGGAAGTACCATTGCCAACTGATACTTGGGACTCAAAATAAAATATATGCATGACACCAAACAAACAAAACTAAAACTCCACACACCAGGATGAAGGACAAAACAAATCTAACTGAGCAATTGTATTTCCAGATCATCACCAGATCTGCCAAAATACTGGGCCAAAGCTCATCTTCTTGGAGTTTGTTTCCACTGAAGTAAATGGTGAAACACCTAGGCTTGACTAGTGAAATAAAGAACACCCAACAACATGAGAATTGCCTCTCCCTTTTGGACACCACTGAAGACTCATCACACTGCACAGTGCTCCAGCTCACTCATGTTTCAACTCTAAGAGAGTTAGAGCATGATTTGATAAGGGGCTGTCTCTCAGCTATGGTTTGGCTTGGGTTTGAAGTGGCTCATCTGCTACAGATTTTGTCCATGAAAGTTTCTTGTTTGATACCCTTAGAAACTTGTGAGTCCTATAAGGTCAGTTCATCTACAAAAGCATCCTGTCTCCAGCAGCAGCCATAAACCTTTAAAAAGAGTAAGTAACACAGGTAAACAGGATACTCTTCCCCTACACACTCCCACCCTTTCATAATTTTCAGTTTGGGGACCTTCTCAGCCAGGTGTGCTTTTAGCAGATTTTTTGTTGTTGTTTAATTTTATTTTAAAATGAACTTGTCCAGTCTAAAACTTGTCCCCTAAAATGTGGTTAAATGGCTATAGATTCCAAAAAAATAAAGGGGGGAACCTCCAACCTCTGCCCATCTCATACTCTTATTTTGCAAAACGTGAATAGCTGTTAAGTTCACAAATGCTGGGAGTCAGAGTCACTCAGAGCCCTCTGTGTACCTCAGTAGTCATGTTTCCACCCAGACCTAAAGCTAGCCAACTGGAAACTCCATCAGTAAGAATATAACTTTGTGGATTGAGAGAGGAAATTTCCTAATTTGAAACCAGAAGTCTGCCTCAATTTGATCTTGACAACTGCCACTTCAGACACACTGTTCTTGTGCTAATTACTGATTTTGTTTAAATGCAATCATTTCACAGAACCAGCTAATTTTAGGCCTGTTTTACCACAGTTGCTGAGTTCAGCCACGTGCAAGACTGCAGCACTTTTTGTCAGCTGCAGTGGTAAATTACTGACACTGTGTTCAAAGATCCCCTAGTTCTGAAGCTGAAGGACAAACAAACTTCCTGCATTTTAATGTGTACAGCAGCACATTCCAAAGATGCTGGTTGCTATCCAGATAGCAGACATACAGAGAAGACCCCAAATTCTGATCCCTGCACTGCACCTTGTAGAAAAAGTTTCACATGTTATCTCAACCCTTCAAATACAGCAATATCCTGCCACTCTGAAAACAAACTGTGACCTCCAGTTCTGCGGTTATTTGTGATGGCAGATCTCCAAGTAGTCATGATTTATCTCAAAATTAGGACTTCCACCAAAATGCATGAAGTGCCATCAACCTTCCAATTGAAGAGTGCAGTCAGATATCATGAACAAAATTACAAATTACAGTCAATTTTGGACAAGACAAGATTTTTTAGTCCCTGCAAGTGTTATGATCAAACTGTCCAGCTCAGTCTGTGTTTGCTAAAACACAGAGAGGGCACAGGAATTTCACAGAGTCAACTGAGTGATCATGAACAGAAGATCCAAGACAAACAGAATTGCACAAATCTTAAGAACTGACAGCTGTGGCAGAGAGAGGACACAACATGACCTTGACCACACCAAACACCAGGCAACTTTGGTAAATAAGGTATTGGGTAAGAGATGCCCCATCTCTCCGTTAGGTTCAGAGTGTTCAGTTAGCTTTAGCTTTTCACAAGGCTGAGACCCCACAGTAGAACTGACTTGTCTCTCAGCAAGTCCAGCACTGCTACTGCCCTGTCAGCAAGCCACTTACTTACACATGGCCAAAGCTTCTAACAAATCCCCTTGGAATCCAGCTTACCCTTGGACCACCACAGAACACTCTAACTCTGATTCTCTGTGGTTATGTGACACTTAACTTTTGTAGGTTTTCCAACTTTGCAGCATTTAAAGGAGGGAAAATAACTACTTCATGAGGCACTTCATGAAAACATGCAACAAGATCTTGATTTTCCTGAGACTGTTCTTGCCTGCTGCTATTGCCTTTCAAGACTGTAAATACACCTCAGAAGAATGTTGACATTTCCCAAGTCCAGTCCTTGGATCAGACATGGGCTGTAATACTTGAAACAGAAGGAAGAATAGTATATGGATAGTACAGAAATATGAAGTGAACTTAAAGTCTCATCAGCACTGGTGAAGCATAAACAGGTTCTGTCTTCAAAGTTCCTCCTACTGTCCAAGGATTTAAGCAACAAGATTTCCTTGCACGTGACTTCCCCAATGTCATACAGAAAGTCAGAGACATAATCAAACCCAGTCTGAGATGGAATGCAGTCTTGCCTTAACTGCAAGACAGTATTTATCCTCTATTTTTTTCCCAAAATGCTTCATCAAGCAAGCTCTTATACACCACGCATAGACTGGCCAAACAATTTCAGGACTGGAGACAACTAATTTACAATCCGTACTTAATACAGTGTTGGCACCCTTGATCGATAGTTTGGAATTCAATTCCTTTACATCAGGAAAAGCAGCCAACTTCACATAGTAAACAATGATCAAAGGGAAGAAACTACTGCGCAATTTTTACATCCAACACCAGTTTTTCTATTTATTTTTTTCTTCTCAGGCAGATTTTTTATAAAACAGAGAAGCTTCTCTGAGGACAGCCTGCTTTTACTGATAGTTAGGGTATTACAGAGGACCTGTCAGCAGTGACTTCTGAGTCTGCTATTTCTTCAAAGCACCCTCAACCTAGCAAGCAAGCAAAGACTTGGATCAATAACCTCACACCGTAAATCTGTCTGTGATTCTGCTGGAGGGACATAGTCTTCATTGTTGAATGCATACCACACAGACTTTATAGCTTTAGATCAATGCTTTAAGCTTCACTCAAAAGCTATAAACCAACCAGAGTGTTGAATAAAGCAGCAAAACACTTGCTGCCCAAAGCCTCACTTCTGAAAAACTTTTTCAGAGGTTCTTGGAGAAATCTAAGAACTATCCCCTGCAGAGCAGCCTTCAATCTGATGAAAGCTTAGATTAAAGTAAGATCCACTGCAGAAAAATTACAATAACCCCATGCCCACCTTTCCCTACCAAACAGGTAAATAGTAATGACTTTGTGATAAGACTACAACAGCTGAAAAGCCACCGAGATCCCCAATGGTGACCTACACCACGGCAGCATAGCAGACCAAAGGGCCATCAATCACACATTGACAACATATAAACTGTCTAAAATACCTTATTTCAGTTGAACACAGTTAATTCCTTAGATGCTACAATGGACTGTTAAGGGCAACAGAGAAATAGAAGCATGGTCAGAAAAAATTGGAAATTATCCCAGTCCTTATCTCTTACCACAATTGTCAGCCATATGTGTCCTCACTTGGATGTTCTGTAGGTAACTGTATCAATGAATGCAAGGTCTGTCCTGACAGAAGAACATAACAACATGAACAGCAAGCATCCAGGCTGGAGACCAGCCGGGAGATTTTTCATGGCCAATTAAACATGGCACAGTAGCATATACTTTACCTCTAAGAGGAGTTTTTTCCCTTCTCTCCACAGGGACAAAAATTAGACTTAAGGAAAAATACTTTATTTCACTGGAAGAGGGGGAAACACTTTAGAAAAGCCTCAGTTCTGAAAATTATCAAATAGGACATTCAAAATGTACTTCTGTGGTAGCCAGATCAATTTAAAACATGATCGATTCAACTGCTTGTGTGTTGTTATTTCATTACACTAAGCAAAGGCCAGAGTTCCAATTTTTCAGTTTGGACTGAAAAAGAAAACTAGAAACATTAGCTATGTTACTCTTTATAACTGTCACTGAAAACCAAAGAGAACAAGCCAGATGTTCAAGAAAAAGCCATCAAAACCACTTAATGCTGACAAATCACTGTCGCTTCTGAGATCCCTGGCAATTCTGCTTTTCCTCAGTCTTACAGACATGCACGGTGGAATGATGTAAATGAGATTGCCTGCAAAGGTGTTACACATTCAGTAGCATCCCAGGTGCCGTGGTCCTTAGGGGTGCACCTCTATGGATGCTGAAACGTATCACGAGATGCAAACCCAGCAAACCATGTACTACACAAAGTAGAAGTTGTCCTCAAAAGTCTCCAATCCAGAAGATGACACAGAAGGTTCCTATACTGGATAACTACATAACAAGCAGATGAAAATGAGTTGCAGCCCCATCAACTATCAATACCATGTTTAATATCTGCCTGTTTTTAAAGTAATTGAGGTATCTGTAGCTATTTCTAGCAATATTAATACAAGACACGGTAACCCAATATTCTTGAATCTGACTAACTTGATCCCAAAATTTGCATCCAGACTGAGTTCTTCCCTTCAAACTACAGAAAAGTATTTTGGGACTAAATTACAGGATCTACTTTTACACACCTTGAAGATGTTGTTGAAAATCTTTCTCCTAAAGCTGTTTGGTGTTTTTCAAATAACGTTGAGGTTTACACAGTATTGGGAACAAATACATCTTCATCCCAGCAAAACACACTGCTTTGGTAGTGGAACACACATCACTATGGATATGCTGTGAAAGGAAGATTCAGGAGAGCAAGCACATAGGCTTGTTTTAACATGAAGGTGAGAACAATCAGTTCCACTGCCACACACTTAATACAATGTATAGCAAAATACCCCTGGTTTTGGTAGCGGATTTTTAGGAAAAGTCACACTTTCTCCTTCCTGATTTTTGGTGGTTTCAGGTCCTACTCAAGGGCACTTCTGTCCTACAAAGGCTCTTCCAGTGCCACCACCTCAGCAGCCGCAGCGGGCAGAGGGAAGCCCGATGCCTGGCTCCGAGGGAGGCTGCTGACCACTATAAAACCCACCCCGTGCCCCATCCAGATCGATCCACGACCCCCAGCTGCTCACCCCGCTTTTCAGAGAGGGGCTGGACGCTGGGGAGGCCACAGGCAGGGCTGCTGGAACCCTCAGGAAGCCACACACGCAGCTGGACACCTGCGATGGGCGCGGTGGTTCTTTCTGGCTGGATGCCTGGACTGCGCGATCACAGAGGTCTTTTCCCACCGTCAGGACTCACGGGCTCGGTGCTACCTGTCAGCGCCTTCCCCACCGAGCCCCCTTCTCCCCTCCCTCTCTCAGCCCCCCTGCGAAAAAAACGGATGCCCCGCGGCACCGACCTTGTTGAGGTGCGGGTTCCTGGTGATGTCGTAGCCTCGCTTCTTGACGGCCAGGGCCCTGCCCGGGGGGGCCGGGCTCCCCCCGGCCTGGCAGCTGCGGCCCCGGCTGAGGAGGCTGAGGCTGAGGAGCAGCGGCCTCGGGCCGGCCCCCGCCAGCCGCAGCAGGCGGCCGCACACCGGCACCATGGCGCGGCCGCGGCCCCCGCGGGCGTGGACGGCGGCGGCAGGAGAGGCCGGCGGGGCGGGGAGGGCGCGGCGAGAGGGCGGGCCCGGCCCTGCCCGGCCCTGCCCGGCCCAGGTGCGCCCGGCCCGGCCCCGCGCCCTGCGGCGTTCCCCGCCGAAGCGAAAGGAAACCCAGGAAGCAGATCCCGCCTCGACCCCGCGGCGGTCGCGCCTCCCCCCGTTACCTGTTAAGGCGGCGGGGGGCAGGGAGGGGCTGCCTGCCGGGGCTCCGCCTCCGCCGGGCCCGGGGGCAGCGGCACCTCCCGGGGGAGCCTGTCGCGGTGGCCTCGGGCTTTGGGCTGGTGCCGTCTCCGTCAGCCTGAACGAGAGGGAAGGGTAAGACCCCATCATTAGCAGCCGGGGAGCTGGCTGCGTTGAGCCCCGTCCCTGGCAGGGCAGGTGCCACAGCGCCGGGTTGTGCGGCTCTGGCCCCCTCGGCAGTTCGGTTTTAGGCATTTCAACCTGCTTGTAACACATACGTCCTCTCTATAAACGCTATATACATTTATACACTTTACTGTACGTGTGTATGTAGTTCGTTTAATTACACATACTCGTTACACTCATTGTTTTTGTGTTCACTGAAGAAGGCAGGTGTCTGCATCCTTTCAGAGAAATGAGCCCTTTTATCCCTTAAAACGGTGGCATCATCAGCAGGTCCAGCACTTCTTACATAAAACCGCAGGGGCTGGGTCACTCCCCAGAAGAGTGGAAGGTCCAGGCTCAATCCATCTTCAGATCAACATTGCTCCCATACCTGCACCCTCACCCTGAAGCTCAGGTCTGCTCTGCATCAAGAACACTCTCCAGCTTCTCCTTCCATTTCTGCTGCTGTCTGCAGACATATTTTTTTTTTAAGATGCTTTAATATTTTGGACGATAAAAAAGAACAGAGAACTTTTCCGTGCAGAAAAGAACAGAGTGTGGAATGAAAGATATTGGTTAGATGAATACAGTGATCCTTTCTTGCCTTGGCATTTTACAGGCATTCAGGTACCTTGTAATTTCACCCTAAAGAGCACATGGCGTCATGCAATGCCCTCAGTGTGCTCAGGGTATTTGCACTTCTGGTGTAAGACAATTATATTCAAATCTCATTCTGGAAGACTGTGTCCACTAAATAACTACGAGGACCATGGGGGAAATACTTTCCCTCCCCACTCAGATTCATTCTGAGAGTGAGGTCGTTTGTCTGGTGTTTGTTTTTTTCCCCTTTTCCTTTCAAATACCAGAAATTTGCCATAAATGGAGGCACGCTATTGGGGTAACCCAGACAGAGGAGATAAGGAATATGTGCATCACTAAGGCCAGCTGATTAGGGAATTTCTTGGTGCGTGGAAGACACAAGAATTTGCCTCTGTTGTTCTGTTTTTTGTTTGTTTTGGTTTGGTTTGTTTTATTGGTTTTTGTTAAAGTTGTGGTTTTTTTTGCATAGCTATAAATTGAAAAATCCTTGAGACTTTACATCACCATGAGAATTTGGAAATATGAGGATCACTATGGATAAAAACAAAGTCACTATCTCACCAGCTCTTCAAAGCATGCATTTGTCCTAGCCAGCCTAAATTTGGAGGAGTTATTTTTGGGTGCACTAAGAAGAGTGTGTCCAGCAGGTCGAGGGAGGTTCTTCTCCTCCTCTACTCTGCCCTGGTGAGGCCTCACCTGAAGCACTGAATGCAGTTCTGGACTCCCCAATTCAAGGACAAGGAACTGCTGGAGAGAGTCCAGCACAGGCCACTAAGATGATTAAGGGACTGGAGCATCTACCATATGAGGAAAGGCTGAGAGAGGTGGGTCTTTTTAGCTTGGAGGAAAGGAGGCTGAAGCATTAATGCTTATAAATATCTGAACAGGGTGACGGGAGGATGGGGCCAGACTCTTCTCAGTGGTGTCCAATGACAGAACAAGGGCTAATGATCACAAGCTGGTAAAAAGGAGGTTTAAGATAAATATGAGAAAATACTTCTTTTCTCTGAGGCTGACAGAGCACTGGAACAGGCTGCCTGGGGAGGTTGTGGAGTCTCCATCCCTGGAGACATTAAAAACCCACCTGGACGTGTTCCTGTGTATTCTGCTGTAGGGAATCATGCTCTAGCAGGGGGGTTGGACTAGATGATCTCCAGGGGTCCCTTCCAACCCCTTCCATTCCGTGATTCTGTGATTCTTCATCCCTCTACAGACTCACTGTAAATTGTGCAGTGTCTCTGTGGTGGCTGTGGCCACATGTGTAAGCAAACAGGACATTTGACACTGCTGTTTGTAGGAGAGTCCATAACACTAAATCTCCAGATTCTCAAGCCACTCCAAATGAGCAAAGATAAAAAAAGAGGAGAAATTTCCCTGACTGCTTTGCGAAAGTATACCATTAAGTTGTTTGAGGAGATTTATGGGATGGAGGAAACAGTTCCAAGCCAAGAGCCTGCACAATGAGGCTGCTTTGCACAGCAAAGTGTCTCAGGCAGCAGCATTAGCTCTCCTAGCAATTGGTGTCCACCTCAGGCTTGGAGCAAGTGCATTTGCTGTGCCTCAGAGAATCTAGACAAGGTCTTCATAGTCATGGGACCTAGTTCCATCATCTAGTGCTTTCTACAGGATAGATCCACCACTTAAAAAAACTCAAATCAGTTCACTTTGCCCATTTGGTAAAATACTTCATGGTTCTTGGAAAAAGCAGCCTGCAGTTTTATGTTGAAAATGTTCTGACAGACAGAACTTCAGGATAATCTGACTGTGTATGTCTGAGAGTTAACTTAAGCTGGTTTAGACTATGTGCAGAAGATCTGTTTGGGTTCCATATGCTTGTCAATTCTCTTATGAACACCAGAAATAGCACCACTTAGCTTATTTTTTCACTGGTTCACTACCTAGTGGCTTTAGCATCTTAAATTGTCAGGAGTAAAAATCATCATGTGTTCCAGCGTTACGAAAATCACAGAATCATTTAGATTGGAAAAGACCTTTAAGATCATCCAGTCCAACCTTTAACCCCACTCTTATCATGTTCACCCCTAAACCGTATCCCCAGGCACCACATCTGTACAACTTTTTAAACACATCCAGGGATGGTGACTCAACCACCTCTCCAGGCAGCCTGTTCCAATGCCTGACAACCCTTTCAGAGAAAAAACTTTTCCTAATGTCCAGCCCAAACCTCCCCTGGTGGAGCTTTAGGCCATTCCCTCTTGTCCTATCACTGTTTACTTGTGAGAAGAGACCAGCACCTGCCTCTCTGCAATGTCCTTCCAGGTAGTTGTAGACAGCAGTAAAGTCTCCCCTCAACCTCCTTTTCTTTAGACTAGACAGCCCCAGTTCCCTCAGCTGCTCCTCATAAGACTTGTTCTCTAGGCCTTTCACCAGCCTAGTTGCTCTTCTCTGCACCTGCTCCAGCACCTCCATGTCTTTCTTGTGTTGAGGTGCCCAAAACTGAACGCAGGACTCAAGGTGGGGCCTCACCAGTGCAGAGTACAGGGGGAGGATCACTATCCTAGACCTGCTGGCCACACTATTCCTGATACAAGCCAGGATGCCTTTGGCTTTCTTGGCCACCTGGGCACACTGCTGGCTCATGTTCAGCCACTTGTCAATCAGCACCTTGAGGTCCCTTTCTGCTGGGAAGCTTTCCAGCCTCTCTTCTCAAGCCTGTAGTGTTGCATGGGGTGGTTGTGGCCCAAGTGCAGGACCTGGCACTTGGCCTTGTTGAAGCTCATGCAATTGACCTCAGCCCATCGATCTGTCTAAGTAATACCTGGGAGGTGGCACATGGGCTTCATTGCTGCCTCTTTCATAAAGGAAAAAGTCGATGCTGAAGGATACAGAGACAGGATTTCCAAAAGATCTACACTGCAACCTGGAACATATTCAATGCAAATTTTTCACAAAGTATTTTAATGTTTTTTAACCCAATATCTGTAGACAAAAAAGGTTTCCTTGCATGTTGATGACAGCTAGACACACAAGCCCCACAAGAATGGATAGGAAAGAGAATTCAGGGCTGGATAAAATCCCTTGTTATATCACTAGAAGTGGGGAAAACAAACAATTCAGGAGGATTTCAGACATGCAATTGACTAAATTGTCAACTTTTTTGAAACAAAAAAAAAGCCTATGAAACTCTAAAATATTAAGTAAGGATATGATTACGTGAAAACTTTTTTCAAGAATGTTATTTCACTGATGAAAATCAGTGTTATCACAGGGTATGTCATTTTTACAAAATGTGAAGCTGAAAACCAAAATAATCTCAATTTTGAATTAAAATTCAATTATATATATAAAAAAATCTACTGAGATCAGATTTGCTAAGAAGTTTGCACTGCGTTAATTTACTTTTGAGATTGATTTACTAAATCTAAGGCATTTAACAGCAAAAAAGTTTCAAAATTTCATCTGAAATTGATCTGAATCTTCAGATCAACCCAAACAACTTTTATTTGGTCTTCTGCAGAACTGATTACTTGAATTTACTCACCTGTAGCAAATGCTGAAGATATTTTAGTTCCCTGTGTGGGAAAAGGGCAGGACATTGCTGTTGTCTGTAGTTACAAACTGTGTATCCTGCAGCCTCCTAATCCTCTAAACCTTTTGGTAGAGTTGACTTCATTTTGCATCAGAGGAGAAGCAGATGACCAAGTACTGTTAAAGACAAGATGCAAAAGCACAGACATCAGAACAGCTACCACAGAAGGCAGACACCAAGAATGAAAAAGAAATTTATAGTCTATGGTTGCTTGATAAAAGATAAGGAAGCTGTAGGAGGTGGAAATAAGACATGAAAAGGCCTTTCCCACACCATGGGACTGCTCACCAGGCTGAGACAGCTTTGCTCTGCTCCTGAACGGTGTGGGGAATTGTTAGTTCTTGGCATTGGACATGAGTGAGTGAAAGTAACTGTGACATCTCTTAGGGCTGGGCTCCAATTTTCTAAACAGCATGGGAATTTTATTCTCCTTCTTAGACTAGGTATTAGGAAGAATGTCTTTACTGGAAAAGTAGTTAGACACTGAATGAGCTGTCCAGGGAGGTGGTGAAGTCACTATCCCTGGAGGTATTCAAGAAATAGGGCCACAAATATGATCAGAGGGCTGGAGCACCTCCCCTACCAAGACAGGCTGAGAGCTGAGGACAGAGAGAGTTGGGGTTGTTCAGCCTGAAGAAGAGACGGCTCCAAGGAGACCTCGTAGTGGCCTTCCAGTATCTGAAAGGCCTACAGGAAAGCAGGTGAGGGACTTTTTACCTGGATGTGTAGTGAAAGCACAAGGGGTAATGGTCTTAAGCTGGAAGAGGGGAGATTTAGGTTAGACATTAGGAAGAAATTCTTTACTGTGAGGGTGGTGAGACACTGGCACAGGTTGCCCAAGGAAGTTGTGGATGTCCCATCCCTGGAAGTGTTCAAGGCGAGGTTGGATGGGACTTTGAGCAACCCGACCTGGTGGAAGATGTCCCTGCCAATTCAGGGGGGTTGGAACTAGATGGTCTTTAAGGTCCCTTTCAACCCAAACCATCCTATGATTCTATGACTCTTTGATTCCATGATTCTATGAAACGTGTAGAAGTGGCACTTCAGGGCATGCTTTAGTGGGCATGGTGGGTTTTTTGTGGGTTGTGTGTTGTTGTTGGTTTTGTAGGATGTGTGGTTTTGGTTTTCCTTTTTTTTTTTTTCATTCCCTTCTTTCTTTCTCCTGGTTGCACAATTGGACTCAGTGGTCTTAGAGGTCTTTTTCAACTGTAATGATTCTGTGTTTCTGATTCTTTGATTCTGAAATCTTCTTTGAGATGCCTTCTCAGAACTTGTGAATCATGGCCTCTTTTTGTAGAAACATGAGCAGAACTCCATTTTTAAACTGGGAATGCTCATAAATAGCACACAGTGAGATAGACCAATTGACTCATTATCATCAAAAGGATTTCACATAGTTTTATCAAAAGTAAATTAGCTTATCCTGCCTGATATGGTTCCAGAAGAGCTTCATGCCTTGCTTTGGAGCTTGTAAGGCAATGTTCTACCAAAACAGCACTCTGAAATCATGAAAGATCCTTCAGTTCTTAGTTCAGCTTCTGTCCCGGGGCACAACTTACAGAATATCCCTGGGACAGAGTTGCCATACAAATCTTGACTTGGTACATCATGTATCTTCTACCTGTCAGTGCTGGATCAAGGGTCATGACAAAGCTGTGTGTGAACTGTCAGAAGATACATCTGTTTTCTTTTCCTGGTCCTTAATTGATAGAATTATTATCTCGATTTCAAGAGTGCCTGGAATTATGTCAGAGACCTTGCACAGTCCCTCTCAGAAATTTATGGTCTGTATATGCAAGAGAGACGAATGAAGGCAGGAGAACGGAGACATCACTTGCCTGGGGCTACACAAGAGGTCAAATGGCAAAGGTGGGAATTCCTGGGATGGACGGGCAAAAAGTGCAAGATGGGGAATGAGGGAAGTGCTGTACCTGTAGTGTCTTGTTTTTAAATGGGCTGCAGCAATGGCTGCATATAGAATATCCCACTGTTGACCACTGAGGACATAGGAAAAGGTTTTAAGAAGGGTTAGTTTTAACAAGCTCACAGCATTTTGAGCATTTTTGGCTCATGCACATACTACCACAGGAAGAGAGATACATATATATACATATATAAAGATATATACACATGTATACACACATACACGCGTTTGACTTAATTATTGCTGTATACTGCTGTATATTGCTGTATATTGCTGTATATTGCTGTATATATTTAACATACTTTATTTACTTAATTTTAAAATTCTAGGTTATATGCTTCTCAGAGCAGGGGTGTGTTATATATTTATAAAAGTAAAAACTAGGTTTTCTCTGCAGCCATGAATTATCTCCATGCTGCTGTGCACACACTGAATAGTGCCTTGCTGGGGGCTTCTCATCTTTTACATCCTATTGCCTGACAATAACCATCAAACTGATATTTTTTTTGGCAACTTAGTGAGAAACAAATCACAAATGCTGGGTTTCTAAAATCTACCTGGCACTGCAAAATAAAGCTTGAATCTGCTTTAGATTCTTTATCTCCAAGATGCAGAGTGCTTGCTGTCAGATGCACATGAATGCACTTTGTCTACTGTGCAAGCCTCTCTTGAATACAAATTTGATTGAAGCAGTGCTTAAATTCTTGATTAAAAAACTAGAAAGGGTGTTACAAAAAAAGCTATAAAAGCAATGAAATGCACACTTATATTCAGCATGGAGCTCTTAGCATTTTATTTAAGCTATTTTGCAGCAGCAGGAAAGAAAACAATGGGTTTTGGAGGGGGATTCTATACACAGGGATTTGTGGGTTGCTACAGAATGTAACTGAAGTTTCAAAGCATGTTATAAGAGCTAATTTATTCCTTCAGCAATTTAAAAAACGTTTTTGTGCTGTGGCCGTGCATTTAACAGTTTGGCATCTAAGAGAATGCCAATGAAATACTCTTTAAACTTACTAGAGAATGACTCTCTGACATATAAAGAGGGTCCTTACAGTGTCTATTCTTCTACAGCATTATCTTTCCTCTCAGGAAATGAATTGAGCTGCAGTTATAACCTCACACTGGTGTGGTTTTCAAACCACATACCTTGAGAATTCTTGGCGTTGTGAAGCCATGTGTCTCCTGGTTTATTAGATTTTGCAGGGACTGTGAACTACCTATTGATGCACTGTTAAGTTCATCATCACACTAGAAGCCTAACGTGACAGAAGCCCTGAGTTTTGATTGGGACCCTCTTTACAACAAACAGTGGCAAGAAAAAACTGTAAGTGCTGTAGAAGAGCATGGGGCCAGCTGGATGTCAGGTACCTGTGTGAGCTGGAACGTGATAAAACATTTATAGAAGGTGATACAACATTTTCATCTGCTGTAGCGTTTAGACTGCTCTTCTTGGTCATATTGCCATCTAGAAAGTATGTATATACATATACATAAATGGAGAGAGAATATCTGTAAAGTAATATACCTGAAGTAAAATATATACATTATAAAGGTATGGTTTAGCTCAGAAGTTATGGTCTCAATTGGTGTGGCATATACAGGGTATCAAACTGGGTCAGGCCATGGGATCTGAAGGCACTACAGGGATCATTGCACCAGCCTTTTGAAACTGCAAGCAATTATATACTTGCTGTTTAATCCACAAGGATCCACAAAAGTCCACTCCAGCTGCAGCAGCCCCTGAACTCTTCTGTTCACCTCTAACAACACAATACCTAAGGTTACAGACAAAATACCACAGATGATTGCATGCCACCTTAAGATAGCAAATCCCTTCAATGGGATCCCCTCTGGTCTTAAAAATCTTTATTACTGCTGCCACTTCCATGCAGCAGAGTTCAAAGTGTGTGTGTGGGGAGGGGGGGTTGGTTGTTTGTTTTTTAATATAAGCATGGTTAATGCCACTGTGCTAACTCCATATTTTCTCATACATATTACAGATGGAGGGACATGCAGAGGGTTCTTGCTCATGGTCACATACTCAGAAAATTATGGGGCTGGGAACAGGATCCATGCATCCTGGCTGTCAGTCCCTTGCTTACTTTGTCATCTATCATTACGCTCCCTTTGTCACAGTTTACTTCCTTGACATTTGCTCTCACAGTGTTATTCTCCAGCAGCGAGAGACTTCACTGTCATCCAGACAAAAACCATCTGCAGTTGTGCAATTAAGGCGTTAATCAGGCCTTTGGGCCTCTTTCCTGACTTTGGCTAGTTTTAAGTGATAACAATGATGATTTATGCTTACACCTCTTAAAATGAAAAATGAGCATGGGGATAAACACACTTCACTCAATAAATTCTCCTGTCCTCTCTCATATAAATGCTGGCTTTTATTTGTGCACATGCATAGCCTTCAGTGTCCAAATTCCTGAAGAGAAATGGCCAGAAGAGCACAGACCATGCAGTATTTAATATCTTAATTTCAACTAAGCAGAAACAGTTTATAATGAAACACAAGCATATAATTTTGACTTATTTTACAACTGACATTTTTTTCATAGGCTTGGGCTTTGAGGTTCCTCCCCTTGAGGGTGGCACAGGTTTTACAGGAGGCTTCAATAGGAATTGAAAACTGTTGTAGTCCAGTAATACATTTTAGTAATATTTTAAATTTTAAAATAGTTCCCTGTACAGTAACAAGTGTCTATTTTTACATCTAGCATGATGATGCTATTTTTGAGTAATGTTCTCCACGTTTAAACAAGGTTTTTGAAGACAAAAATGAGATGGATTTTCCTTAGAAATCAGTTTGTTATTTGAAGAAGCACAACTGACATTTCAGCTAGGAATGTGCTACAAGTCTGACCTGGACCATTATTTTTGGCAGGAAACTTGATGCAATTGAAAGATTGCATTAACAGTAAGGATTCAGTGAAATGATGCTGAGTGAGACTTTGCAGCTCACAAAAAAGATAAGATGTCCTGAAAATGCCTTGTGATATAAAAGAAGTTGAGGAGGTGATCAAAGATTCAGACACATGAACTGAGGGGTATACAAGTTCCTGAGGGGTAAAATCACCATGTCAGCTGATCCACCCACAAGCATCTTCCCTCACTGCTGCTGTGAAGCTGCTGCTGTGCTTGGGGTGGGTTAATTACAAGTGGCAGGCACTGGTGAGCTGAAGCACCCTCAGCCTGACTACAGCAAGTGTACAGAGGGTTGGATTAACCTGCTTCTTAATGTTTCACTTTTGTCACGGCATGAGAACACCTACATGTACAGATGATATGGAGCAAGCTTAACAGTCCATGGAAACCAAATTTTAATGACTCCCCTGGCTTTAAAGCGATATAATACTTATCTTCATGTCAGTATTTGCAGAAGAACCGGCCAAGGGATGTTTTAATAATGACTTATTGCCACAAAAGTAAGCATAACCATCTTTCTTAATTATGCAAAACTGCAATTAGCACTTGACTTTATCAGTTCAATTATTTTAGGTCACACTCTGATACTCCTGAGCCTTCTTTGGCAGTACAAGTCTATATGATGAAAGGACAAAGCAGTATAAAAAGCTTTTAGTGAGAGATTAAAATTTATACTTCATAAATGTTGCATTCATTGGCTTCTTTGCAACTGTGATTTTTAAATGTTTTGTGCGAAAAGGCGAATTTAAATGTGTGTGAAGAGGTGAAGTTTAAAAATAGCTATTTTTGAATACTGCAAAATGATAAAATAATACCAGGTTGCACATAGGTGAACATTATGAACATGCTGCAGAGCCAGGAAAACCTGGATATCATGAAAGAGAAAATACCTCTACAATCAGGCAGTTGTCATCCCTTCATTTTTTTAATCCCATTCCTAGGAGACAAGCCTTTTAAATGTTAGGTGGAGCATTTTCCAAGTGCTGTATTTATGTATTACTCTTTCTACTCATCCCTATCCCCAAGAATACCCTCCTCAGCAGGCAAGTCTCCAATATGAACTGCAGTAAGAGCAAGGACTGGAAGAAGAATTCATCTGCTGAAGATTTTTCAGGCTTCAAGTGAAACAGGTGCCAGTACGTTCCAAGGCTCTTTTAGAAATCCACTTTAACTCCGCTGGCCTCTGTGTAGCTATATTAGCTCTGTAAGTAACAACCAGTAGCTTTCAAGTGAAACTGCATCCACCACCTCCCAGTGCAATCACCCGGTTAGCTCCGTACCCCACAGCGCGCGGTCTTTAAACTCTTCGGCGGAGGGAAAACGCCGGCATGAAATCCCTGAGTGATAACCAGGTCACAGAGGGCAGAAGCCTCCTGCTGACCTCTGCCGTGCACCCAGCTACTCGTGGCCAAGCTCTTCAGAGGTGTATTGATGAGAGACAGGACTGATAAGGAGAGTAAACAACGGAAAGTGAGAAGTAGCTGGGAAGGTCAGCTGCGCCCTCCAATCGGTGGGTACACGTACATCGTACACGGCTGGCACGCTCTCCTACCTGGAGCAGAACTCTCGGTCCCTCTGACATTTAAAAAACCTGTCAGCATAAGTGTTTTGCAGCGTCCTACACAATGTTAAAGGACAGAAAAGCGACAGGCTTCTTAAATCATGTTTCATAAAAGCATGCTATTTACTGAAGTTAAACTGTTTGCTGGGTTTGTCATTACCTGCTCTTTTTTTTTGACAACACAAAGATTTGCAAAAATGTTGTCTGTTTATCAAGTCTTCAATCAATTCTATAACCTCAAGATAATCTTCCAAAAAGGCTTTGGGTCTGATTTTAAGATAATCTGAGTCTCTTATGCTTATAAAAATAAATCATGACAAACATTTTTTAACTAAGTGAGCCTATATTTTTGACTGATATAAATCACTGTAGCTTTTTTAAAAAACATATTCCTCTTATTTACACTAGCAAAATTTCAACAGACTTGTATGACTGATTTTATCACTTTGTTCCAAACACACAGTGTTTTTCCTGACTGCTTGTAGCTATAAATACATACTTATTACAGAGACAAGAAAATAGGAAAATAGGAAATTAACACTTCAGAAGGCCATTTCACAGAAGTGCTAGAAACTCTGCATTGCTAAAAGACAATTAATTTAAATAGTTTGCTGGGAAATCTCTCTCAGATCCTCTTTTGAGAAATACAACACTTTAGGTAATATGCTGAATGTCATGGAGTCTGCATGTGCAAGCAAACTGTAGGACAGAGTTTTAATCATTGCACCCATTTTCTAACCAGAACTGCTGCCCATCTTTAAAAATCTTGGCCTGCCAATCTCCAGACTTCATACTAAAGCTGCTTCTGCTGACTCTGCTCTGAGAAATTAACTTCTGGCAGAGGGAGTAGGCAGCTGGCTCTGCTGATGCTGTAAACTTCTGCTGCACAAGTTGCCAGACCTAGTGTGTCAGAGAGAGATTTTTTTAAAGGCAGGAGAGAAGACAGCAATCATAACACTGGATCAGGCACAAATGAGTTTGAGTTTTGTTTGTTGTTGTGTATTTTTTTTTACATAGACATTCTGTGGGTCATAGCAGGGAATTTTGACATTGCAAAAGGGTTGGATAATTTAGCAGGCAAAATAAAAACAGCCTCTGCTTGTAGCTGTAATGTGCAAAGGCTGCCAGCGTATCCTTACAGGCTATTGAGTCCATGCAGAAGCCTAGGAGGCTTCCAAAAGCATTTTCAATGCATAGAAAATTCCACAGGTGAAAGCTAATGCTTCATGAATTGCCTTTTACTACATGGGGAAACATCGATCGTTGTAAGGCTGAACTGTGCAAAATAGCTAATTTATGCCATAGCAAATCTGAAACGATGAACTAATTTGTGTTGCTTATGGAACGGGAGGGAAGGATACAGCAAGGCAGAGGTCCATCTCTGGGGAAGTCAGACTAATTGCCTTAACACCTATTGGCATGTGCAGTGCTGATGAATAAGCTCATTCTCCAGGGCTGAGGGGAGGTAATTCATCACCCATAAAGAGGAATCTGCAATCAGCTGAGACTGCAGGGAGCCATTCTTGGATGAAGAGACACTCCCGTAGAATCTTAAAAAGCAGTTTGATATAAAAATACCTCATGTCCAGAACTCCTATCAAAATTGATGTAAAACTGTGTCTCTGTATGCCAACATCACTACAGCCAGCAGTGGAAGGGTAGAGACACACACAGAGTTCAAAGCACAGGCACAGATTGTATCTAAAATCTGAAGACCTGCTAAGATCAGAACGTTTCCACAGAATAAATCATGCACCTAGCAGCAGTATGTGGCAGGGATGTTTGTTCATACTACACAGTGGTGGATATTTCACTGAACAGAACTGTGAATGTCAACATGGCCAGGAGCAACTCTTAAGTACCCTCCTCTTCTTTGACAGTTGGTTAGAAGAATACATGGGGGTTCAGCGCAGTGAGTAACTGAGCATTAGTGGAACAAGTTCTCCAAACCAAAACAGTAAACCTGTATATGATGAAAGAGAAAATATAATGAAGGAACCTCTGTGTCTCTCTACGACAACCTTTTTGTTCCTCCAGAACAACAAAGAAGAAAGTGCTATCATCTCTGTCATAAGGCAAACTATCACCTGCTCAAGTGTCAAATTGCCAATGTCACGTAATAAAATCTTGTGTAACAGAAGAAAATTAATGAAGAACCTTTTGAAGCCCAAACCCATATACAATGCTTCTAAGACATTATATATTGCTCAACAACTGAAAAGGGGGTATCTAGTCTAAGCTAGGTGAGCAGAGTCCAACCTGGAGACTAGTTGTGAGCAAACAGCAAGATGTCTCCAGAGGGCACTTTCTCCCATCCTAAGGTAAGACTTTAAGGGACAGTGAATCACCAGCTGGAAGATCCTGATTCCTCTCATCCTAAAGTGTGGAGGCATATTTTTGAGCTGCTGTCTAATGTTTAAACAAGCAAATTGATTAGGATTAATCCTTAGAGGCCACTTGTGCCAGGCCTGGTTTGTCTGCCTGGCTCACTACAGCAGAGATTACTTTCCCCTCACTGGAGCTGCATTTTGTATCAGTATTCCTTGGTAACTGAAGGATAAAATCTGAGAGAGGTCTATGTGTGTGCTGGAAGGAGGGTGGAAGAGAAGACAAAATGCAGTAGCAAAATTCCTATGGAGTACTGAATGTGCTGGGAATCTCTGCGTACCAACAGCTGTAACTAAAGGGCACAAGGACCCTCACAGTGTGCCAGGCTTCTCCCCCATTCCAACACAGGCAGATACAAGAGATCTTCCCACTCACATTTTCTAAAACCTGGATGCTTATTGACACAGGCTCAGCTGCATTTCAGAGCCTGTGTGACTCACCAAGCGGGGCTTTATTACTCCCTGCTGAGCAATAGCTAAGGAATTAGGAGCTCTGGGGCTCGTGTGTCACTGGTCACTACATACTGGATGTTAAATACAGCAGGTTTGCCTGGGAACACTCCCAGTCATCCCTCTTTTTCTTTTATTTATTTATTTACTTTTCAACAGGGTTCAGGGACAGGGTGTTCCTGCTTTCTGGGTTATTTTGTTACCCTTGGGTGAACAAGCAGACAAAGAGTGCAAGAAAATGGATTTTATTCATTGTGGGAAAGTGAGTGTGTACGGAGGAAAAAAATGAGTTCCACATTCTCTCCACATGATGAATTTAAGATTCATGTGGAGATAAACCAAAAATACCCATGAAAGGGCTTTGGTTTGTGCATTTCATTTCCACAGGAGATTCCCAGAGTTGTTTGTTTGAAATAAACAACATAAAAGGAGACCCTCTGCCCACTCTCTGATGTGAAGTAATTAATGGCTGGATAAGCATTTCCACTCTTAATTCTGCTTTTCATATGGTTTGTTTTAAAAATTTGCTCCAGACATGAACTTAACATGTAATAATACTTTGCATTTAGAAAAGTCTTTCATCTGAGCAGCACAAAGTGCTTTGAAAATATTAGTCAATCAAGATTCACAACATTATGAGAGCTACAGGCTCTTTTTTCAAAGAGAAACTGAGGCATTTGGGGTCAAACATCAGGGTGACATTTTGCCTAGTGATATGACAGAGTATCAGAAACCCAGATTTCTGTTCATTAGTTCTGATAATCATTCAAACCCATCACTGTTTCCATCTCCCACTTTTGTGACTTTTTAATTTTTCATACTGTGAGGAAATTTGAAAGTATTATGTAACTATTTCTTTTTTGCTGTGTACTTAGATGCAGCTTTTTGCTGTGAGATAATAATAAATAAGAGCTAATAATAAAGACCCCGTGGTGTGTAAAATCATCCTGAGTTACTGCAACAGACCTCATTAGTGAGATAGTGGAGTCACCCACAGCTGATCTGTACCCATCTTATGGGTGTTGAGCATCACATATGAACAGCACACTACATCTGCACTGCAGCAGAATTTAAAACAGGAGGAGGAACTGTAAATTGTACTTACCTGGGGCAGAACTGACCCTCAGTCTCATGATTATTGAGAATATGGGTGGGGTTTAGTCTGGGTAATTTAGACAACTAATTACACCTTAAATTTCCAAAACTAGTACAAGAATTCTTGTCCATATATATATATTCTTGTCCAGGCTGGGTTTCCTGGAGAGTCACTGGAGAGCTAGGTGCTGTTGAAGCCCTCCAGCAGGAAGGCCTGTCCAAGCCTAAGTACCCAGCTTAGGTATCTCTGGAGGTTTCCAAAGGCACTTATCTCTTTCCATCAACTCTGAAGACCGTGTGGGTTCTGCCTTTCAAAATACGTCTTTTTAGATGAATACAATTCAGGGAACAGCTTTAGTGCTTCCATTAGACAGACTGGACACATGCCTCCTTCTGATGTTCTGCAAAAATTGCAGTGACGTCTACAACACACAAGTGTCTCCCCCCTTGCTGTAGCATTTACAGCTTGCTCAAGGACCTCTCAGCCCACTCTTTGGAGCTGGCTTCCATGAGAACATGTAACTTCACAACACAATACAGCCACACCGTGGGTGAAAATCTGATTTTTATGGGACAAAGAGGTAAGCCTGGAAATCTCAGTATTTTTTGTTCTTGCTCATTCTGCTCAGGTGAGACAGCTGCTGAGATGCTTTGAACTGTGACAGGGAAGACTGCACAGTGGGACATCCAGCCCAAGCCTGTGGGTGGTCTCTGTATTATGAGGAATAACCTATGAAGGACCCAGTCAGAAATAATCCCTGTCCCCTTCTAACCTTGTCACCTCATGGAAGATTGCAGATGATTGTGACAAGCAATCAGAAGGAACTGAAGGATGAAAAAATAGGTTTTATATGAAATCACAGGATTACATAGTTCTAATGAATGCACAATTAAGTGGTTTCAAGCTAAGTAATTACAAATGAGTAAACTCTGTGAGGTCCTCATAAAATCAATGAAAGTGAGATGAGATGCCTCTCCTGCCCATCTGCCCAGCTGCAAGCAGCTGGCACTGCCCTGTAAGCACCATGGAACAGCACGGCACAAAATGAGGTGGCAGGTGTGGGAAAGTTCACAGACACAGGGGAAGAGCTGAAGCTGGGCTGTTAAGGTCCTAATAATCTCCTGAGTCCTAGAATTCACAAAATTAAGCCAATGTGGGCAGCATAGCTCTGATTTCCTACTTGATTTGTGACATTCAGTTTGCCATCAATATCCCATTTTGGAATGAGACAATCCAATACCTTTATTGAAAAATAAGAGCCCTAGAAATAAGAACATGGTAGGATCCATTTATAATACTGTGGAGAGAAACATGGAGGGAAGGGATCCTCATTAGTCCTGTTCATCTCCATTTATCCTCCTTCACGTATTTTTTTCCAGTAATTACAACAATCAATACAATTTTAGTAATCAAGGACCATCATATCTGCTCCTCTCATGGTTTGATCTCCTATTCAGATAAATCACCATTGTTTTACACTTAATCTAAGACCAAACTATTAATTTGCCTCTAAACAAATTAATTTCAACTTCTTATTACATTCTGTTCAAATCCCCCAAAGACAACAATGTGGAAGCTTGTGTTTAAGATGGTTCCCTGACATTTATCAGGAGAAAATGCATTTCAGCTTTAACACTGAGAGGCAAGGATAAGGAATGTACATGATTGCTAACAAACTAAACAGCACATGGCAAACTGGAACAATTGCAGTCATGCATTACTCTACTGGTTTTGAGGGGGAGTGACAGTCCTGCTCTGCAGTGCATTGACCACCAAAGCAGCTGCCAAAAAACCCAGCAGTGAAATAATAAATACATATTGAACTTGGCCCTTTTTCACAATATCTCTTTCCAGGATTTGTAATTGAACAACTTGAGGCATGAAATGGTCCTGATTGCATTAACTAAGTAATCCTCCTGAGGAGCCCTTCGTAACTATGGTGCCAAAACACTTCCCATCTTCAACCTGGTAATTCCTGTTCTCATATCCCATAGTTCCCATTTTTCAGTAGGGAATCTGCACCATACCTAAAGAGTGACTTTTTAGGCTCACATGGGAAGTCTGTGTCACAGAATCATAGAATGGTTTGGGATGGAAAGGACCTTTAAGATCATCTAGTTCCAACCCCCCTGCATGGGCAGGGATACCTCCCACTAGCCCAGGTTGCTCCAAGCCCCATTCAGCCTGGCCTTGAACACTCCCAGGGATGGGGCTTCCACAGCTTCCCTGAGCAACCTGTGCCAGTGTCTCACCACCCTCACACTAAAGAACTTCCTCCTAATGTTTAGCCTAAATCTCCTCTTCTCCAGCTTTAATCCATTACCCTTTGTCCTCTCTCTACAAGCCCCTGTAAAAAGTCTCTCCCCAGCTTTCCTGTAGCCCCTTCAGGTACTGAAAGGCCACTATGAGGTCAAAACAGAGGAGTTTAACCGTCCAGGCTAGTGCCCTAAGACCAAGGCCATCTTTCTCATTTGGATTTTAAATAGGTTCTCAGGTGTAACCATGTTTTCCATTGAACCACAATGCTGTGCCACAGGTCTTCTGATTGCAAGTGCAGTAGATATGAATAGAAATAATTCTCATGGCACTGTACCAGAAGATGGGGAAGCTGCACACAACAACAGGAGGTGACTCTAAACTGATGTATAAAAGCCACGACAGCAAAGGAACTAACACAGGGCTTGTAGCAAGAAGGTACATCCTTGCTGCCTACACAGTTTAGACTTTGGTTTGTGTGGAAGCTTGTGATGTTACATATATTTTTTCTTTTTTTTTGCTTGGATCAATGTAGGGCCATTGTTGGTGGTATAAAATCATTTTAACAGATTGTTTAGGGCATGGCTCACTGTGCTGAAGGGCAGCACATTCAGTCCCTGTCATTAAAGCGCTGCCTTTAATCCCCAGAGGTGAATGATATTCTGGATTTTACAATGTGGTAGATACACCTGGCAATGTTCAGACACAGGTTATGAGAAAGCTTTTTTTACAGGCACACATGCAAGCATATAAAGCTGTTCGGATCAAGGTCAGAACAACTCACAATACATATTTTGGCTCAGCTTGAAGATCATCTGCAAAACCTACATAGAGAAAATTGCAGGCAACACTAATAAAAAACTTAATGAGCCTTGACCAGCAAGAGTAGTTTATTACTATTTGATTTAATAGCCCTTTCAGCTGCTCTTTCCTCATGCCAATAAGTACTGGTCATTATCTGCACATGAACTTTTTTTTAGCTCACCATGAATCACACATCAGAAGAGACACTATATGGGAAGTGTGTTTGTGTAGACACTCAATGGGTTGGAAGGACCAAAGCCAGATTTGGCATTTTACATCCACACCCATCAGCCCCTTCTCTGTGTCAAAAGTTAAGTTTCAAAATACAGTATTGTTTGTAAAGAACTATTCCTTTTTAAAGCTAATGCCAGAAGATTAGATGCCTTTGGATTGTTTTACCTATTATTCAAGGTTATTTTATTTGATAAAAGTCATGCTTGAATATTTGTGATGTAGGCTGGGGAGCACAATAACAGGATAGGCTCACATCAACAACTGGCTGGGAGTTGTTGAACTTCTAACACTTCAGCTATTTTGTAGTAACAGCCCTTTGCATGCTTCATCCCGTGTGGCTGGGGAACAATCTCCCTGCAATCAGGCCACATTTCCCATGGAGTAGGGGTGTGTGCTCCAGCAGTTACCAGGATGTGATTGATGCTCTGTGAACACACAACCCAACTGACCCCTCAACAACTTGTTCATGGGCCTAAGCCCAAGACATTTATGGCTGTAAGACGCAATAACAGGGGCCCTTTGGCATAGGGATAGAGAATGCTTTTGGATTTTGGAGGGTGGGTACAACAGCTTTGCCAGTGAGTTGGTTTTGAGTTTTGAAGTAAGAGAAGGGAGGATTCTTGGAGTGAAGAAAGTGCTGGGTTTCTTCTCCCTCCCCCCCTAAATAACAAACAAAGCTGTGACCACAGGGTCTGCCCACCCTGGGATATTGCAGGGAGACGAGGAATGATTAGAAACAGCTGAAATATTGCTTTAAATGTCCATTAATTAATCCTGTAGCAATTCCACTGTCTTCATAGCTTCCTTTTACAGGAAATTTTCCTTCCACTGTCTGAATGCTGAAGACATTTTTTTTCTTATTATTATACGTCAAAAACCTGCTTTGAAATGAGTTTGTCAGATTGCCCTGAGTGATGCTGCACCTACCAAATTAACCTGCAACTGCCAACAGTCACCACAAAGCATTAAACAAATCACTCCACCTATAGGAAACCGTTTGTAGTGCATAAACATCCCCTTGGGCACGATCCCATCTGTGCTCCCAGTGCCAGGGATCCAACTTGGCAGGACACGAACATTCAACTTCTGAAAACAAACCTGCGACCGCAGCAGGAGGGTGTCACGGGCTCTCCTCCAGCACCAGCTTTAGCAATGTTCCAAGGCAGGAGCTGCTGGGAAGCAGCCTTTGAAGAGCTGACAACACAGAGAATTGTCCTAGCCATCCCAAAGGGCAAGTCTGCACTTCTGAATGTATGTGTGTGGGTCCTACCAGTACTAATGCACGGGTAAGACAGTGTAAGGACACCTGGGAGGCTGCGTGCTGAAAACCCCAACAATTCAAAACCCTCATCTGCAAGATAAGGAGGCAGGAACACACACGAAATAGGTGTTAATCGTGTTGTTCTCAGGCTGCATAACACTGACTCATTCCTTCCATTTTGACAGGCTAGATCCAGAAAGAAACAAGGCTGGATGGTGGCTGTGTGTTGCCTGTAATCCTGGCTGAGATACAACAAGACAGATCACACCTTTTTATTGATATAAAAAGGCCAATGATGAGAAACCATCAAGGTGGAAGAAGTAATTTTTGTTTACTCCACAAAGCTGCAGTTGTGGAGTTGTGTACTGCAGCTGTAGCTGAAGTAGGTCTGTACTGGCCTGCCCTCTCCACCTTTTTGTCTGGGTTACTTTGTCACTGGGACAGGTTCTCACCTCACCTACCTGGAGCTAAAACTGTGGGGTCGGTGCAGGTAACATGGCCTTGCACCTGTGCTTGCTTTGCTCCTGATTGTGTTAGATGTGTGTGTGTTTTTTGGGAGAGCCAGAGACTCCAACACAAAATTCACATGGGAATAATTCCTTAAAGGAAAGCCACATCCTCCTAATGGAGCACTACAAAGAGAAGGGAGGACTGCTGGCAGGGATTAGAAGTGCTGTGGAGAGGAAGCAGGAACTAAAGGACATGGCTGTTGACCAGAGAAGGGAGGAAGGTCCCAAATATCTTAAAAGAGTGAACTTCAGCTACCAAAGGGTCTTGCTGCTGTCCTGTTTTGAGGATAAAATAGCTCAAATGGCTGAGATAAGATTGGCACTTAAGCTTGGTGCTGCAAAAATATGCTGCAAATTTCTCTGAAAGCTTAATGGCTATAAAGTGAGACAGGCAGTGTGTGGGAGAAGGATGATGTGCCTTCCCAGTGATTCACCCAGAGCCATGTAGGAAGCCGTGACAGAACTGCACTTTGCAGATGGGGCTCAGGATTCCCAGCCTCTAACCCCCAGCCAACCTTGTTTGCTGATTGCAAACATCTGAAAGGCAAGTATGCTAAACCATGATTTTCTCATCTGGAATATCTCTGGAGTGCCTCTGCCATGAAGACAGGCTGAGAGAGTTGGAGCTATTCAGCCTGGAGAAGAGAAGGCCCTGGGGAGACCTTATAGTGGCCTTCCAGTACCTGACGGGGCTACATGAAAGATGGGGAGAATAACCAGAGGGCAGTGATAGCACAAGGGGTAATGGTTTTAAACTGACAGAGGGAAGATTTAGGTTAGACATCAGGAATAAGTTTTTCACCATGAGGGTAGGAAGGCACTGGACTAAATTGGCTAGGGAGGTTCTGGAAGCCCCCTCCCTGGAGGTGTTTAAGGCCAGGCTGGATGAGGCTTGTGCAGCCTGGTCTAGTGTGAGGTGTCCCTGCTCATGGCAGGGAGGCTGGAACCTGATGATCTTTAAGGTCCCTTCCAAACTTAACCATTCTATGATTCAATGAATCATGTAATGAAACAAAAAGAAGCACAAACATCTCTCATACAAATCCACAGGATTATGAACATTTGTAAGAAAATAAAGCTAACCCCAAAACCTGAACACACTCAGTCCCAACTCCTGCTGGAGTGTGCTGCAGTGTGTTTGCCTCTACCCGCAGGGAAGGGATGGAAGAACAAATACCAAATGCCAGGTGTTCTATATATTGCAAAATGCACTACTGGAAAATAGTACAGAATTAATAGATTAATGGCAAATAAAACAAAATAAATAATAATAAAAGGCACAGATACAAAACAGATCAAACAGCTCTCATGCAAAAAGCACTATGAGGCTGAGAAATTGCTACACAGGAACCAGAGGAAACTCCATTCCTTGTCAGAGTGTCAGAGCACTAACATATACTCATCAGGAATATGTCTAGGAGACTGATGAATCGTGTTATCTAGATCACTTTCCCACCTCTAAACAAACAACAGACTATAGAAAAATTCTATTATAATTTTATTCAATTCAATACAAATTCATACAAATGGTCTGGCTGTTGACTTGGTAAGAAGCAGACTGCCTTATTTCTTCCCTTGAAGATTTTCCTAATGTTAGATAAGAATTAAGAGCAAGTTGGGTTTTTTATGTCACTTCAGAAAAAAATCTTCAATAGTGATTAGTCCACTGCTTCCAGACAGTGGAACTCCTTGTGAATTAGGCCTAAGATGAATCTCTTGGTGTGTATTTACACACATTTGTCCAGGCCACTGACACCTACCAGGTGGAACCTGAACCATGAGTCACACAGTCCCATGATAACAACAATTACCAGCAATTCTCCTCTAGTTCAGTGTCTGTTTTCTCTAGGGTAGAGCTCTGAGCCACATGTTCATTCATGCAGTGAAATTTTAAGTAACTATAGCTTGAAGGCAGTATCTGTTCTAAGAGGTGAACCTTTAAGAGACTTTAGGATGAAGGAACTAGCAGATACTGAGAATGCTTTTTAACTGCCCTTTTCCTGGGTTATTATGCCACTTGGTTAAAAGGAGCAAAGTCCATTGCATGGCTTAAACCCTAAGATGGGATTTACATGGGGACAGAACCATTGAAAGTCATCTGTTGTTTTCCTTACCTCTGCTTTTCTTCATGTCTTGCTCCTTCCTATTGTTTCCTGACTCCAAGATGAATATCTGAACACATAATGAAATGAGCAGCTCGCTGAGTCTGAGTCTGTTTCCTAGAGCAATGCTTGTGATCACAAGAGGATGGTGACAGATGGCAGGAAGGAAGCATGGAGAGGGAAAGGAGAAAGATAAAGGTACAGAAAGTTTCTACAGATTGCCCTGATGAATCCAATAGAAATGTCTAAAAGAGCAGCAGGACATAAAAAGCCCTGATATAGAGAAGCAATGTAAGTGAGTGCACAAAGACCAATCAATATATTAAGTAGTCCCATGCTAATGCTGGGGAAAGAGCCAGGAAAGGGAGGTATAGATGAAGATAAGGATATTACTAAGGGCTCTTCCATATGGGCATCCTTGCACAGAGGCCAAACTATGTGATTTCATGTTGTAGAACAGAACTGAGTCTTTGACCTTTGGGGTTTGGGGGCAAACACGGGGGCTGCCATTTCAGGAACGTGACTGAGAGAGCAGGGCCTGTGTCCTGGGCTGCATCAAAAGTGTAGCCAGCAGGTCAAGGGAGGGGATTCTGCCCCTCTGCTCTGCTCAGACCCCACCTGGAGTATTGTGTACAGATCTGGAGCCCTCAGCACAGAAAAAAGACATGGAGCTGTTAGAGAGGGTCCTAAGAAGGGCCATGAAGATGATCTAAGAGCTGAACCTCTGCTGTGAAGACAGGCTGAGGGAGTTGGGGCTGTTCAAGCTGGAGAAGAGAAGGCTCCAGGGAGACCTTAGAGCACCTTCCAGTGCCTGAAGGGGCTACAGGAAAGCTGGGGAGGAGCTTTTCACCAGAGAGGGCAATGATAGGACAAGGGGTAATGGTTTTAAACTGAAAGAGGGGAGACTTATGTGGGGAAGAAAAGAACAGTTTCCCACACTTGTGTTAGACATTACAAATAAATTCTTCACCATGAGAGTAGTAAGGTGCTGGAATAGGTTGCCCAGGGAGATTGTGGCTGCTCCATCCCTGGAGGTGTTCAAGGCCGGGCTGGATGAGGCTTTGTGAAGCCTGGTCTAGTGTGAGGTGTCCCTGCTCATAGCAGGGAACACGATGATCTTTAAAGTCCCTTCCAACCTTAACTATTCTATGGTTCTATGAATGCAACAAATGGGCTGGGTTACTACAGCTGCATGAATCACTGCCCATCAGCTGAGCTGCTGCACACACCAACAAAAAGCAAATTCACTTGTCATATCTGCAAGACAAAATGTGCTACCTGACCCTAACATGAAGGTGAATCCTTTCCAAGAACTCTGAAAGGACTTTCAGCAAGTGCATGTTGATTAGCTATTCAGAGTGGCTTAAACCAAACCTGAGGTGCACCTTAGCTGACAGGTGGCAAAGTCACAGTGACCTTATGGCTTTATTCAGGTAGTCATGTAAAACCACAGTGTTAGTTTTCTCACTGATAATCTACAGTCAGTTATTTCCCCATATATTCCATGGCCTTTCCTTATAACACGCACTGAGCAGCTTCCCAAAGTAATTTTTTCCTTCCTTCCTTGGATCCTTTATTAATAAGAAATATGAATATTAGAAAACTGCCTTGGGAACAAGAGAGAGGACTGAATTTCATACCTAGAGCTACAGTTTTGGTTTGTTTTTGTTTTTTTTTTGTTGTTTAATCTAAACCCAGATCTCAAGGTATCCCTTGTGCATTATAAAATACACCATGTAATAAATCATAAACCCCTTAAGTGAAGGTGTTAGGGATTGTTAACCTTTCCCTCTGTGGTCTGTGCTCTACGTAGCTTAGAAACCTCCCCTTTTTTTTGTGCTCCAAGGAGATATTTGAGTTCAGCTAAGCCACTCCAGCAGGTATTTCCTAGCATTCACGTACTCTGTGCAATGCCTTCCATCCCAGCATGACCAGCAAGCACTCCTTGGGATTGCTGGTGTACTGCAAAGCCACTCACTCACTCTATTAGGAAAGGACTAGTAAAAGTGTATGGGACCCTACCGAGGTAGGAAAGTCCTTTATGAGATTATCTTTATATTACCTGTTCCTAAATTATGCTGCCCAAAATGCACCCCTTTGCCTGTTAGCTATTAAGGGAGATTTTGAACACAAGCACAGAAGGTTTAAAGTCTTTGCAACACTCTCTTGGAAAAACTGTCAGAGTCCTGCCCAGGTTTCAGCAAACTTCCTTCCATTCCCTGTGATAAATTTCTGCCATATTCCCCAATTTCTCTGGCATTTGAGAATCATAGAGCCTGTTTTCAAAACTAGCTGAAATTGTCCATAGGTCACAACTTTTGGAATAAAAACATTTAAACACCAAGTCTTTTCCCATAAAAAGAGGCAAAGTGTCACTGGGGCTTTTTTAAGATGTTAATTCAGATTATGATGCAGAGGCAAGTTTAAAAGCAACCAGTGCATTGTCCCTGAATTTAGGGAAACACCAAAGGTGCAGAATACCCAGTTGCCCAATACTCTTCCTTCTCATGGCTGACTCAAGCCTTGTGTTTACACATCATTATCTGGGGTGAAAAATGCTCCATCATTCTGTTTTCTGTTTTTGGTCCTTATTTATTCCAAAACCAGTGGGTCCCAGTTCAAACTGTTGGATACAAAAGTGTGGCCAAACACAATAAAAAACATGTAAACTTTACATACACACAGATGTTTGGCATATGCATGTGTAAATGGTACATCTGAGGCAAATGTATGCTTAAATAGTGGGTTTGTGTGCCCTCAGTCCTGTACCCTTGAATGAACTTTCCCTTGGAGCAGAAGTATAGGTTTTTTTATTTGTACTCATACTTTTTTTCCCACAAAAATATTTTAATGATTTAAGTCCCATAAGCCCAACAGCTCCAGATGCATATTTTAGTTGTTTGTAATAAGAACTATCCAACATAAAAAAAGACCATCCTTTCAGCCAGAGTGAGTTTACACAATGCTTAACGTTAAAGTGGAGTAGAAGAGGTTTTCATTACGGTGAAATAAGTCCTTATAAAAGTGTCATTGTGAAGCTTTAAAACCAGCAGTGGTAAATGAAGATTTTCTGCCATCTGCAATGCTTTAAAAGGACCTAGGTCTCTAGAAGGTGAACTCCAGTTCCTATCAAAGGCAGCAATAACCTTTGAATTTATTTCAGTGGTGCTTAGATTTTACACAGAGATACAGCTTTTAGCTTTTTCACCTTTTGACTTTCTGGAATCTTGAATTATAAGCATCCTACCAGTAACTCTTTTGGGAAGAACTACGTACCTACCATGTATTAACCAAACTCTCCTGCAAGGATAAGTTAATTAAAAAGTCAGGCCTGTTTTTCCTAAGTTGTCCTAATAGGTGAATGAAACTAAGCACTGTTTTTTCTAGAGGGCCACACAAGACACTGCTCACCTGCCTGTGATGTTGCTAGATCAAGGCAAGACATGGACCTACCTGTCTGGCTTCCTGTTTCTTCTACCGGGACCATCCAGGTACTCGATCAGGGCCTGGATGTGGACACAACAGAGGAGCTCTATGGAACTGCATTTATGTGTGGAAATGTATGTTTCAAGTCAGATGTAGTTGATAGACCATCTATTTCTCCTCTCTATATGAGACAGTGTCATCAGTTATCTCATGCTTTTTTAAAGTGTTTATCTTTCACTTTTTGCTAATGATTTTCTCATAAGCAGCACTGTTTGCTTTTGGAATTAATCAGTGGATGCCCACTTAATTGCCTGTTGTTCTTTTCACCTTGGGATGAACTCAGATATGAAAAGTTATTTACCTAGAAGGGAAAGTTCTTGTACCCTTCAGTTAAATATTTACTTATGCCTTTTTTGGTTTGCCTTGTCCTTGGTATTCCCAAGTCCTCTGAGACATCAGTATCAGTTCCCACTGACTGTACAGACACTCTCTCCTCAAGCAGGGTTACTCAATACTGTTTTGGACACATTTTCTACTCTTTAACTTGACTGCAAATATTTTCATATTTGTGTTACAAAGGCCAACAGGGACTCTGTTCTTAGAAAAGTACGTGCAACAGTGTTCAGGATGTAGACATTTCAAACTGGATTCAGACTGCAGGACCAAGCTGGGAGCATTAACCCGTATTTCGTGGTCTGGGCCCAACACAACAACAAAGAACCAGCCCTGTGGCTGCTCACTCAACAGCCCCTCACACACACACTCTCTGGGATGAGGAGCACAAAGCTCCTGGGTTGAGACAAAGGACAAGGAGGGTTCTTCACCAATTAAGGTCCCAGGCAAAACAGACTCAACTTGGGGAAAAAATGATAATTTAATGTCACACTCATCAAACACACACAAGACACAGACAACACAGAGCAGGGCTTGCATTTGTTACCCCACCCCTCCCTTCTTCCTGGGCACAAATCCCTTTGTTCCCGGTTTCTCTCCCTCCTTCCCCCCAGCGGCACAGGGGGATGGGGTTTAGAGTCAGTTCACAGGCTGCTGGTTCCTGTTGCTCCTTCCTCCTCAGGAAGGATTCCTTACAGTCCTTCCCTGCTTCCCCATGGGGTCCCTCCCATGGGAGAGAGTCCTCCATGAACCTCTCCTTCATGAGTCCTTCCCACCAGGTCCGGAGCTGCTCCAGCCTGGGCTTCCCACAGAGTCACGGGCTGCTTCGGGAACAAACTCCCCTGGCCCGGGGGCTTCCAAAGCTGTACAATCAGAGTCCAGAGGCAGCAAATCCACTGGCCAGAAAATCCAAGTCCACTGGCCAAGTTCACCCCTCCTGGCACCTTCAGGGAATGTTCCACCACGTTCCTCCATGGATGCAGGAGGACAGCTGCCATTTCACCATGGGTTGCAGGGAAACTTCTGCCGGGGCACCTTCTTCCCCTTCTTCCTCACCAACCACCAGCACTGCTCTCCTCCTCCAGCACAGCTCTTCTCCCCCCAGGTTCCTCTCTGCTCAGGTCTCATTTCAGTTCTTTTGTATGTTAATGGCAAAGGAGCATCTATTGTCCCTCCAGTGGCTCCTTGGCTGGTTTTGGGGCAGGGGGAGCTTCTTAGCTTCTTACTGGAGCCAATCCTGGGGCCCTTCCCCCACTACCAGAAACCCCACCAAACCAAACCAGAACACCATATAACTTAGAGTGATTAAGAAATTACTGAATGAAGGGCCTGGTCACCCTTCCCTCATCAAAGCACATTTACTGAATATCAGTAAAATGAAGACCAGTGCTGAGGTACCTCGAATCCTTTTGGCTTTTCATAAAAGGAAGCAACAGAGAAGGAATGGAAACTATGGGAACACTGTGGGGGGCGTAGAATTAGAGATTAGAGAGATTAGGTTTAAGATAATATATAGGCATGTCTCAGCACTGAAGAAGCTATCCCTCATACTCCTGGTTACCTAGGCCACCCCTTTTCTGAACAGGGAGCATTTTGAGGCTGTAAGGAGGAAGAAGGTAGCATGCTGAATGGGGAATTTCCACAGCCTTGTCGTTATGGGATTCCCTTGACACTCCAAGGCCTTCTCACAGCAGGACTTGCTCTCCAGCTGCTGTCACCTCTGGTGATTGCTCCACCAGAGCACTGCTCCTGTTATCATGAAACTGGCCTTTCTTCAGCTCTCTTACTTCCCAAATTATATTAAATAAATATATTTAAGGCCAGATAGAATTGTTGGAGCCACCTTTGAGTATAATAGGTTGCACAAAGTGTGAGTAGTTACAGAAGGCTGGAGTGACTGAAGGCAGCCCCTGGTGAGGGCCCTGCTCACCTGGGATGTGGATAAATTCAGACAGGAAAAGAGTCCAAACAGGAGCTTGCATCCTGCCCCAGCTGAGTGGTGCTAAGGTGTTACATTGAAGGGACAGCACGTGAAATTTCTTATTGATGAGGTGGTGGCAAGATATAGGATAGGATACATCAAAATATTTCTTCTTAAGCAATAATTAGGACCTTTCCTGTAGTGTTATGCAGCAGCTGACACAGCTCCAAAGCTGTCAATAACACTCCAGTGTGGGACTTCCATACCTCAATAATTATTTTGGTGTTCGAAGTCCATTATGAACCTAGATTTTAATGTCTGCAGTCCAGAAAACCCTTTTCTGTATAATCCTGGCCTGTACAAGTAGCTGAACAGAGAAGTTTTTCTGTTTCCCTCTCCCAACAAGGATCCCTTCCTCTCCTTTCAGCTGCAGCTAGACTCAAGATTTCCGCATGGGTTGGGATTCAGTAGGAAGTGGTGGCTCTGTCAGTTTTCTGCCAGAGTCCTCACCTCCCCTGCTAAGAAGCAAATTCCTCAACTCAAGCCTTCCCAGCATCCAAATTCTTTACTTGAGTGGCACACAAGAGCAAAGAGGTATTCTTTGCCTCTGTGAAAATACCTGTGTGCTGTCAATCTGAAGACCTGTTTAGGGTGGTGGCTGGCCTAGGCAATCTGAACCTTCCCATCTGGTGACTTATGTAAAAGCACCTCAGGTTAGAAGTTTTTTGTGTTTACTGTGAAGATAACTGATCAGATTCAAGCCAAGCTGTCTGGAACAAGCCTTGAACATGCCCACAGGCATGGAAAGGTATTTGGGAGGGACAGTGCTAAGCCTTCTTTGTGCACATTTAATCTTAGGTTGCTGATAAAGTTTGGGGAGTGTGGCAAAAACCTCCTGACACAGTCTGTGCTTTGACACAGCACCAACCTCTTTATGGAAATGTGATCTTCCCCCTGCATGTTACGGGCTTTCTTCAAAAGATACTCAGTGATGCTTTTCACAGTTTGCTTAATTGTTCCACGGAGCTTGCTATTAAAAAGTTCCATTGGCTGCATCTGTACTACTAAATGCATCAGACCGGTGACTGTTGCCTGGCACAAAGCCAAAGGGCATGTTATGATTCATATCCACATGGCTAAACTCTTTTCTCCCTTAAAACAGGGTAGCCACACCCAGGCTGCCTAGTGGGAATGGTCCCAAGAATGTGCTGTTCTCTACACTGTGCTCAGGTATTGTCTGCTAGCTGATGTTAATCCATGTCAAAGGACCATGAAACAATATAGACAAGCAAGCATCAGTGTTAGAGCTAGTGTCGTGGCCTGGTTTAATTTACTAGTCTAGACATAGCCATTAATATCAAGAGTTTAGCAGGATTCTTCAAAGGGCTAAAGCATTTATATGGCTAGTAAGAATATCCAGAGGAACAGGGAAAATATTTTGAAAGCAAAGAAACAAAGCCAGATCAGGTGTTTTGGCAGTGATACAGTGCTAAATTCCTCTGGGGACAGAATGCACACAACTGCTTCTTACAGGGTTTCTGGTATCCTCCACAGCAACATCTGGTGCTGCAGGTTCTTGGGAAGAGGATGCTGGACATTGTGGCCCTCTACCCACTCTGCTATGGCAGTCCTAGTGCTAACTGCCATGCAAAGTTACACTTTTGTTAAAAGGTATGGAAAGATTTTGAAAATCCCCCTCAAGACCTCTGGTTTCCTTGACTTGCTCCCTGATCTAGATAGGGCAAAGCTTGGAGCTGGAAGCTGGCAGGTGGCTTTGCCCAGTGCTGCATCCAGATTAGCAGGTCTGAGAGCTGAATGAAGCTGTGCTGCTTCGTGCCTGGGCTGGTACATTGGCACAAACACAGGCTTGATTTGTAAGACAGTTTTACCTCCTGGCATCTTCACAGTTGTGGGAAGCATACCACTAAGTTGTGTCTGTGAGGAATTTTGAGCCAAATTCTTCAACAGATCCCCAGTTTAAGCTTTTTCATATGTTTTCTTACTTGAATCTAAATAAAAACAATTAGTCTCTCCCATGCTCACATAGCTTAGCTTGACTCATGGGTTCCTTCTTTTACCTCCCAGGTGCAACTCAGGATCTTGTTCCAAACATGCCCGTAGTGTTGAGTTGGAAACTATTAACAACTTCCACTTGAGCTTCCTTTTTTTTTTTTTTTTTTAAGTTCAAAAGAATCAGCAGCCAAAATTAAAGAGCCAAAGCAGCTGTGTAGAAATGGCACTACGGGCAAACCCAGCCAGTAGAGGCACTGATTATTCATAGCAACCAATCCATATGATTTTCCTGGCTGGAAATATCAATAGATTACGGCAAGTTTGGAATAGCCACAAACAACACCTGCAGCCTCTTTCCTGAGAGCAGAATCTGGCATACAAATGTATCACAAAATGGTTTGGATTGGAAGGAACCTTAAAGACCATCTGGTTCCAACATCTCTGCATGGTCAGGGACATCTCCCACTAGACCAGGTTGCTCAAAGCCCCATCCAATCTGGTCGTGAACACTTCCAGGGAAGGGACATCCACAACTTCCTTGGGCAACCTGTCCCAGTGTCTCAGCACCCTCACAGTAAAGAATTTATTCCCAATGTCTAACCTAAATCTACTCTCCTTCCACTTGAAACCTTTCCCCCTCATCCTATCACTGCATGCACTTGTAAAAAGTCTCTCTCTGTATTGTTAGATATGACAAAACACAGTGATACCTGAGGGAAGAACCAGTCTTAGCAACCCACCTGGAGTCCTGGTGGGGTGTGTAGTATCCCAGGGGATCATGTGCATGGCTAGCCCCCAGCTTGCACTGTGGTACAGACACGAAGCCTGTTAGTGTGGGAATGAAGACATGGATTGCATGATCCCTGTGGGAGACTCTAAGCCAAAATGTCTCACACTGTTTTCTTCAGATGAGTAGTACTACCTGTGACAGGTGATAGTTGGTCTGTAGATATTTCACATGCAATGTCCATTTACATTGAAGAAATACTATCATGGATAGTGTGCCCGTATGTTCCTTTCATTACAAAGGCAGTTTTCAGGTTTGAAATGAAGTATCCTTTATCACATCCTTTATCACAGGTTGATTCCAAATTACCACCAAATAAAGGGCTGTGGAAATACAGGATCAGGCTCAGGCAAAATCTAAATGCAGTTTCTCCCTATTCTTTCTTGTGGGTGATAATAAATCCATTACTGAGGCTGATCACAAAGCCTAGCCAGCACTTAAGCCCCTCAGCAGGATGTTTAAGTGGCGTCTGGGCTTTGTGCTGGGTCTCTGCACTAGTGTGAATTTTTAGCAGTGGGGAGAAGGGTTGCTTTGTCCATGTTGAAAAGTACACAGCCAGCCTCCTCTGCAGTATGTCTCTTAATTTAGTTTTGATTTAATCCTTTGCATTGAGGGGATGCTGGTTGCCCTAAAGGAATAAAAGCTGCCACTCTGAGGCAAGTGCCTTTTACTATCTGTGCAATCCAAATAGTTACATTCAAATAAAATCAAAAGCACCTCAAGAGCCAAATCTAGAGCAGTTTTTCTTAATTGGCCTATAAAGTTTTAGTTTCTTTTGTTAATATTTTAGGGCAAGTTAAAAGCAGTATTTGAAATGCTGGGGATTAAGCACAGTAGCCTCAGAGCTGCAAATACTCCCACGCCTCTTTACTTCATGCAATCTACCTGAGCTCTGACTAATTGTAACCACAAGCATTTGTAGAGAGCACCTAATCCTCAGAAGCTGAAATAGCTGTATTAGGCATGGCTTATCACAGAAATATTAATATATGTTAATAGATGTCCACTTACAGTGCTAAAGATAACTTCACTTTGGACTGTGTACACAGGTTCCCCTTCATTGCTATTCTGCTGCATCTAGCAGCTGCTTTTTGGATACTAGAAGATCAGATGCTGGCCATGTTGACTTTGCACAGTAGTAGGTTTCTAGTGACAGAATCAAGAATTTGGGCTGTAAAGTAGCTATCAAGCAAAAAGAGGAACTGAAAAGCTCTGAAAACTGTCAGCTGGAATATAAAAACAAAGTTGTGGTTCAGTGGCTTGGTAAATATACCAGGAACTACTCTTCTCTCTGTGGTGTTAGGGGCAGGCAATCCCGCCTCCTTTTCCCTGTCTCTTTCTGGAGGTGGATGTATCTGGTACTCATTAGGGGCTGGTTATACCAATGTGATCACAAGAGCTCAGATGATGGTCCTCAGATGAGAAACTGTGGCCTCCTGGTTCAGGCAGGGGGCTGTGGCTCAGCCATCCTGACTGGCATTCCCGGGTTTGTCACACTGGCTCACGGTCAGGCTGAGGACAAATCCCAGCTGCCCAGATTCCTTCTACCTGCATATTTGGTATACACAGCAGTCTCTATCTGTGGGCAGAGGCTGGGAGATCTTTTGGTGACAAGCACTGTCAATGCAAAGATACTGGCATACGAGTGATGAGGGAGAAGTATCTTACTGAGTAGACCTGTAGATATCATGGTCAGGAAGAGGAGGGTAGAAACAACAGTCAGTGACTAGTCAAAAGACAGTACTTGTCAGAAGAGCATGATGAAGAGCCCCAACCATGGTACCCAGTAACAGCTGAGAACATGAACAAGCCAGCCTTGCTTGGCTCTGGAAGGTCCCAAGGACAGGGCTGTGAGCTTAATGGACTTAATCATTGAGCTTAAATCCGTTAATTAACAGCTTCTTTCCAAAAGCACTGAGCACCAAAAGGAGGCTCTCTTGAGTTCCTTTGAAGTATTTAGGATATATAGATTTAACTTGTGAACTTATATGTTGTCTGTCCCTCCTTTCTGGTGAGTAGGATCATCACATGGCTGCAGGATGGAACGAGTTAACTCTATCCCTCACATAGCCCTGTTGTCCTAGCACATCTCAGCTAACTTCAGACAATTACCTCATACATTTAAGGATATGTCTCTACTAATAAATTAAATGGGCCAAAGAATGTTACAGGGCATGGGGTCTTGAGCTGCTGCTATAATGTCAGAAGGACCCCTGACATTGGTGTAGTGGAGGGTTCTAGATCTGTCCCAACAGTCCATGGTCCATGACCTGGGAGCCCACTGGGCTGGGACTACTCCCAGGTGGTGGTTACTACAGAGACCTTGGTTAGGAGAGCAGGAAATTTTTCTCACATGGATGGTGGCTGCATGGTGCCAACTGGCCTCAGAACTAGAGCTTGGACACATTTAACTTACTAATACAGACCAAGCCTAAGATCTGGAAAGATAAAGACACTTCCAGAGACTGAGTCAGCCCACCCAGGATCTGAATCAGTCCAGAAGGTGTCTGTCTGTCTGATTGTCTGTACTGGGAGACAGGTGTTACCTTCCTATGCAGGTGCCTGAGCTGCAGATGTATGGGATGAGACTGGGGGAATGTCTTTTCCTTTGTACTCTGATGGATGAGAAATTAATTATATGATGGATACTATTTTTAATACTCCAACCCTGGGTCTCCAATCACTGTAGTAATATTTAGTGCTTTGACAGCTAACCTGGATGTTTTCAGAATAATAATTCAATACTTTGCATCCACCCAGGGTCACAGAATTCTTTATCAATTTTAATTAATTTCTATGATGTTCTCAGGATGACTCTGAGAAGTAGTGTGCCTGCTTGATGATTGTGTAAACTGAGGTACAGAGAGCTGAAAGGACTTTTTGTCCTTTTTTTTCTTCATATAGCTAGTTGGGGATGAAGCTGGAAGTGCAACCCCTGGGGCTCAGTTCCGACCCTTCCAAACCTGCCAGCCGAGAAAGTGTCTCACTTTGTTTTAATGAAGTTCTGTTTGCCATTTCATTTTACAGACTGTTAGCCCAGAATAATGGGAAGTGGGTGCCCTGATGGATGACAGGAAGCCTTCCTAATTTGTCAAAGTACAATTAATAGCTGGCAAGCTCAAAACCAGCTCTCTGTCAGTAAATACAGTTTGGGCCAGAGTCACTTAAAGTTTTCTGTCCTTGTGCCTACAGTTGGCAGGATCCACTGCAGCTGAATCTGGAATTTGAATCCCCAAGTGCAGAAGCAACCCTGATCCTGCACAGCCTTCTTAGAAAAGATATCCCAGGTCTCCAAAACCATGAGTCTTTTACATCTGGTCAGAATAAAGGCAGGGAGACAGTCGGCAAAGGGTGAGGTCTGCCTTGTGATTTTTAGTGGAGTCCTGTTGTCCTCAGGCTCTTCTCTGAGATGAATTTTCTTGCCAGACATTATCAGCTTCAGTGGTTTGGCTCAGATTTTTGCTCCAGATTCTTTTGTCCTGTTGACTTCTGGATCAACTCTGCACTGGCTCTGTTTTGAAAGTTGCTTTACCCATATTAATATTTAACTTAAACAAGTATTAAATCATTAGTCTAACATGGAAATGTTTTAGTCTCTGGACAGTTCCTTTCCTTGCTGCTTTCAAGCTGTACATAAGTACAGCTTCACTTGGCAGGATTTCTTCAGCTTGGTGCTGGTCTCATGACACTCTGTTATTACTGCTGCTTTAGTGCAGTGGAAAACAAAAAATAAAACCCACTAAAACCCACTATAGTATTGTAGGCAATATCGTGGGCTCCTGTGAGTCAGAGTGACCCAATGTGGGGGGACAGAAGCCTGAAACTAATTTATTTCACATGATATCCATACAGTCTCCAGAGAGAGTGTTTTGGGGCTGGGAACTTGGGGGTGGATCTAGAGGCTCTATTGTTGTATTATTCCCCTTTACAACTCATTAGTCATGGTCTGAGCATTAGATGCCAATTCCAATAGGAATGGGAGAGAAAAACAGATAATTGATGTATCAGGAAAGTTATCCCCATGAAGAGTAACTTAACTTTCCACGTTGGTATCTATTACCTGCAGACTTTCCAAGAAACCCACTCACAGATTAGGTGCTGTTCCTATTGCCCTGAACTGCCTGCTTCTAAAGGCTTAACGCTCTGAAAACCTGGGCCTACCACTTTCCTTTTCTGCTGCTACTTTGTCCAATACCCTTCTGCAGAGGTTAATACATAGTGGAGTTATAAGGCAGCTTGTCAATGTGCTGGGGGGCTCTCCCTAATCATAGAGAATATCTCAAGTTGGGAGGGACCCCTAATCAATGAGAACAGAAAAAGTTAGAGTTATCAGACAACAGGCATTGATTAACAATTCTGCCAGCCTCAATGGCAGTAGAGCTTGGACCCACACTGAACTGTGACTGTCTCCTCCCCTGCTCTGAAAGATTCAGACTCCTATTTTTTCCTTGGGGAACATTTTCTGCCGTGGTTTCTCCGTTCCCAGTTTATAGAGGTTATCATTGGGCACCTTACACACCATGCTCCCTGCACTTGAGCTTGCACTCTCCACTATGCATGTTTAGTAGCCAACCTGCATGGCCTTTGGGCTTCTCCTTGTCTCCTGCTCCTCAGGCAGTTTCACAGCCATGGCAGGGCAGTGGGAGCTAAGGCCTTTCCAAATGGCTACAGAAATAATTCCATTCATATTTGCTTGTGGAAGACTCTTTCAGAGAAAGAACTATTTATTTAGTCTTTATTTCCAGCACACTCATCAACAAACAACCCTTGACTTGGGGCAAATGACATCTAATAATGGTTGTCTTCTGCCTGGTAGCTCTAGGTTCCTTACCTTTGCTCTTGCAGGTGAGGGTGTCATCAGTTCACATTGCTTGTACCCATTCTCCTGCTGTGTCTCCACTGGGACACATTTTGAAGGAAATGCCGTCATTGTGCTCAGCCTGAGAGTGAGGAGAGGAGCTCCACACGTGCATCTCAGGGTATTATCTTGCTTTTCTGTCTCACTCTAGAGCCCCAGCAGAAAGCTGTGCCTAAAGAGAAAGCAATCCTTCCTAACATCTGACTGAACTTTCTAGACCTTTCTACTCATCCCTGTACAGCATGCCTTACCTGCCCACCAACATCCATGGGATAGTCTGAATTACTGCATGTAAAGTAGATCAAGTCCTTTGAGCCATAGGTAACTGAGGCTGCTGACCACCTTCTGAGGCAGAAACACAGTGTGGGTGCCTAATGTCTACCTTGTTCAGATGGCTGGGGGACAATCAAAGGGCCCAGAGCTGGTCTTCCTCTCTCAGCACTGTCCAGAGTGGTGAGCTTGCTGCTTGTGCACTGATGATGCTGAGGCTACGTGGGTTCACCAAGTCCTCTCCCTCACCATTCACATTCTGGGTGGATATACTAATAATTTTCAACAAGCTTGCAATTTATAGTGTGACATTCTCAAGGCATTTTCTAAAGTTAATTCTTAAAGCAGACTCTGCTTAGCCCTGAAATACTCTCATCTAGGGTGGTGCTCAACAGAGCAGCTACTCAGACAGCATTGGTGGAGCTGTCAAGGTCAGAGAGTGATGGATAAGTATCCAACTGCTACTGTCAAAGCAGTGCAGATAAGTACATTGTGTTCGTTTGGAATTTGTTTTATGCTTAGAACTGAACAGCTTTGCTTAAGGAAAAGATTTCAGGGTGTTTGGGAAGCATGGGCGGTTTGGTCTTCAGATTTATATCCCCTGCTCTTCTGGCAGTACATGTGCTATAACATGCAACAGGATGTTTTTCTGCTGTTCAGTCAAATAAAAGTAACTTTCTAGGATGACAGGGAGGGTCTTTTGGAGCCTATCAACTCCCTCCTGACCTCTGCTGCTGCAGCTTACAGGACTGATCTCAGCCTGAGGGTAACTCTGGCATCTCTGCCCGGTTGCATAAAACGGAGCCAGAAGCCAGCAGCATGAGTAAGGCAGGATCCCATGTGACTGTGCAACCACTGCTTTCCATGGGAAGATATTTCTCACATTAGAAAGTCCAGTGAGTGGGAGGGGGGAAATCTATAGCAGTGATTTGGCTTGGGACTGTGGAAAAGATATGTGATGCAAGCTAAAATACTGGCCTCTCTCACCTTTACTTGGCTTGGAAAAATGGTCTCTTCTTTCCAGCTGGCAACTGGCAAAGACTGCAAATGGATGTGTACTAAAAGGTGCTGTAGTTCTGGGTTCCTCATTGTGATTTGTATTTTATTAGATGCAAAAGTTCAAAAAAATTTGGCTTTGTCATGGCTATACATAAAAAGATGGAGCAGAATCATCCGTCCAACACGGTCCCTCAGAAAATGAGGAGGAAGCTCACTCAGTGAAGCAAAGGGGTGGTAAGTGGAGCTGTGCACATCGTTCCTGGCTCCATCCAGCCCGCTGAGTTAGCTTGCCAACCTCGCTCATCAATGATGATGTATTCCATTTTCCTCCCTGTGACATGTGAAGTTTAAATTAATCAGAGCAGCAAACAGAGACAGAACGTCTATTGACTGTTTTTGGCTGCAAGTACATTTTCTGATTTCCAACCAAATTTTTCATGGAAGCTAAGATCATTTTGTAACATAAACATATCTCTCTGCTTTTATGAGTATATAGATGGATTCTACACAACAGGTGTGAGTACCTGCTCTTAAAGTTTTGCTCTATAAATATAATAAAGGGAATAGATATAAGGGCAACTTCTCTCCCTTTCTGTGAACAGATATCATTAGATCTAGCTGAAACTTGAAGTTCCCATTCCACAAGAAATGCCAACATTTTTATGCCAGTCCTATCACAGTAAGAACAAAGAATGCTATTCTGACTTTGACTTTAGCTTTTTGAAGTACTGGTAGAACGTAATATAGAAAAAAAAAATGTTAAGACACAACAAGTTGTTGTGAAATGAAAAATTAGTTGAAGGAGTCAGACCAAAATGTCATCAAAGTCAGCACTGTCAGAGAGGAAGTTTTCTATGAAACAGGAAAAAAATGCTGTCAGAATATTTTCAGGCAGTCATAGATGCTTTAATTATAGTGGCATTATCATAGAGGTAGACAAAGGTGAAATAAATGTATGGCTCTTTTTCTGGTGAAATCCAGACACTAAATTAAAATGCCCTTTTATTTGCTTTTATGAGATGTCAACACAGTTTAATGAGCTGAACTCACATATATATTTGTATGTACTTGTTATGGTCCAGCATATAGGTTGATAAAAGCTTTCACAGTTATAAGTTTCCAGGAACAGTGCAAAAAGTATTCCAGTAAGAAAGTCTCCAGCTTTGAGGCGCAGATGAGGGAGAAATAAACTGTCTTGTGGCAGCTAGGGGTCCCTAGGGGTGACTGTAGAGGCAGCTGCTTTCCTTATTAGCACTGCCCACAGCTCGTCCTCATCTCTGGATGAGAAAAGCTGTGTTATCTGTTCCCTTACTTGCCATTAGCCCTGCAGATACCTCCAGCCTTGCACTGTGCTGTAGCAGGTTCACAGGGGTATAAACACAGGACATGCAACCCGCTGAACTGCCAGGTTTTGCATCACCTGTTTTCACCAGAGGGATATTTTCAGGCTGTCTGACCCAGAGAAGATAATATATCCCTGAGCCACGGAGCAAGAGAAATGCTGACATTTTAGAACAGTTGGCTCCAACCCCTGCCTGGCTCCTTGTCCTTGAGACATTCAAGTTCACCTGTGATTTTGATTTGATTGCTGTGTCGCAGCAACTCCTTTTTGCCTCCCTGGGTGCCAGCTGCTCCCTGCACTGCTCTGCACCCCTACGGGCTCTGTCTAATTGCATCTCTCAGCTGCAAGCAACTTGGTCCTAATTCCCTCATGGAAGTGCATCTTTCCTAATTTGTGTGGCCTCCATTATCCATAGAAAGATCTGAATCCTACAGTGAGAAGACCAGAGGTGGCAGAAATAAAGTATCAGCACAGTTACACAGCTCATTTGATCATTTGCTTATTGATGTTCCTTTTCTTCTGCTGGAGACAGGAGCAGTGCCTGATTCCACTATTTGAAATTGGCTGCATTCAGCTTTCTGGGAAAATCTCTTTTTTTTTTTTTTTTTTTTTTTTTTTTTGGACAAAACTGCTGTCCTTTTGGCCACTGAAGGACCTCTTAGTGAAAAGTCAATCCCAGTTAAGTGCCAAAGGACCTCTTCCTTGGAAACCACTGGAAAACATGACTGCAGAATTATGGTGGCAACTACTTCCCATGCCAGTCTTTTGCTTCACTTCCAGAAGGCTGTTTCTGACAGGGTCTAGCAGGGCTGGCACCCATAATGAGGAGGCTGCAGGAACTGCCCAAAGTTAAGCATGATATTACACACTTCCTATATATTGCATTTAAACCACAGTCTAATAAGAAACCTAGCTGCTTCTGTCACTGGACATTAGTTTGAACCTGCTGTAAATTAATATAATTGAATATGTAAAGTAATTGGTCAGAATCAGTTCTGACAGATTTTAAGAAAATGCATTAAAATAAGCTTTCAAAATTTTCCTTGGTGTTTCCTTATGTTATGGCTCTGATATTAGTATCCTTGTGCATAATAGTTCACAAAGCAGCTTTCAAAGTGGATTTTTATTTCAGGTTACTATTTGCTGTAAGGATGGAGAATAATGCTGTGTGCAGCTGGCATGGAAATGATTAAGGACTTCTGGGCAGCAGAGGCAAAAGTTCCCAATGTTGGTGGCTCCAGGGTGAGGCCAGAGGGTCAGGGAAGACAAAATGTCATCAGATATTTCAGGGAAAGTCCAGTTAAGAGTGAAGTGACTTGGAGACATCAGTGCTGGTTTAACTCCTTCCATTTAGCCCACCCCTCTATCCCAGCCCATTCCTTCATGAGACCCACATTTGTTTTTTGTTTGATTGGGTTTTTTGTTTTGTTTTGTTTTCTGTGACTGCTTCTTAGCCGGCTTTTGGGCTTCTAATAACTCACAGCAGTAAAATGCCTACTTCTAGTGCAGAAAACCTGCCCCCCTTCTGCTCTTATCACGTAACCAATTCCAGTTTCTTAGGTTACCCTGTTTTCCTCTATCAATGTAATGCTTGCAGGAAGCAGTTGAATGTGAATCTAACAAAACAAGAACTGAAATACTGACTGACATTCCCAGAGAAAAGTGATTTTTCAGCAGAAGATTTCAGGAACTTGTCTTCTTGGCAGTATCTTTGTGATTCCAGCTTTATCACTGATTTCAGCAAATGACCAGGAGGAGAAAAAAAAGAGTTATCTAGCAGAATGCAAAGAGAATAAACAGTGAGAAGGGAAAATGGATGATGTAGGCCGGCCTCCTGATGAAAGATCTGTGAGGCAGAAGAATAATCCTCCATGGCAAATGTCTCACGTAGAATTGCAGGGAAATTTAGTTTGTAAGAGCCCTCTGGAGATACCTGGCAACACATCCTGCAGACTGGAGCTCTCCTCTGCACAGAGCACAGCCTTCTTCCCATCTTTGCTGCATTTCCTCAAGAGTGCGTATGCACATACTACAGGTCCACCTGGGTGCATCTATGCACTCCAGCCACACAAACATCCCACCACATCTCTCTAATTCCAGTGGTGGCATAGCTCTGCAGCTGCACAGACTTCCTGTTTCTCCTATTTGTTTCCCAGATGGTGTGTTAGTGTGCGGAAGGTCCCCAGGATGTCCTCTGCCTCCAGGGAGTGTAAGGGCCTCTCCTTAAGCCCCATCTCCTGTGTGATTTCATCTCCATCCACAGAAGAACTGAATTTTAAGTCTTGTTCAGTGGGTTAGAAAAGGCAGCCAGTGGAGCCAGAACCAGACAAGGACACATGGAGCTTTCATCTTTTGTTAGGCATTCAAATCAGGTCCAATGCGGCAGCAACCAGAGTTCCAGTCAGCTGGCAGTGAGGAGACAGGGCTTGTCATCTAAATCCAGTCTTCCAGCAGCACCACTTTAGGACATATTTATCAGTGGTCTCCACAGAAAGGCCAGAGACTGAACAGGTGAGGAAGACCACAGGGTCCCTTGTTGGCACACAAAAGGTCCCTCTGATGTTACAGCATGCCTCCAATCCCAGGGGGAAATCACTGATGGAAATCACAGAGGTTGTTACTGAGAGTCTCTTTTTAATTCTCACACTGGATGATCTCTATCAAATAATGAAATCACTTAACCACTATGAGGAAACAGCTCCTCGGGTAACGTTCTAAACTAAAATCAGTTCAACCTCAAAAGCTGCTGTTTTCCAGCTCCACATTTCTTTTGCTTTTTGTCCTTCAGACATTTCCCAGAAGAAAGAAAATCACCTCCACAAATTTATTGCTATCTTTTCAAGCATGTTAGAGACAAATTTAAAATTCTGTCTTTCACCAAATGTCACATGGGGTTGCATGATGGGATCTCTGTCAGTCTTCTGAACCCACTATTAGGAATATGGAATATAAAAGAATATGAAATTCAAAGGTGAGCTAAGTACTAAGGTTAGAGGTGTAGCTGAGAAACCTAAAAAACTGGAGTAATATTTTCTACTGGGACAGGATTTCAGGGAACATTGGCTTTATTCCAGGTTGTGCCAGTAACAAAATGTGCAAACAGGCAGATAAGCTGTTTTTTTTCTATCTTGATTGCAAAATAGGTCGAGAAAGCATCTTTTATTTTTCTTTTTTATAATGTATAGCACAGTGAAGCTCCAGACTGAGTTAGGACTTGTGGATTCTGGAGGAATACAAATAACATACGTAGGAATATAATGCAATACTGTTCTTAATCAGACAGGGCTCCCATTTACTTGGGTGAGAATATTGCCTGCAGGATCAGGTCGTCAGGTCCTAATTACAGCTCAGTCAGCTGTCAGCTTTCCCTGATGAGCTGAGTACAGGGGACTCAGCTTCATCTCAGCCTCCTTCTGCTGCTCGCCTACTCTCACAACAGAAACTCCATTTTCACATTCAGAGCAAGAGCATTCACAACACAGTGATTTAATTCTGTCCAGGCCTGGCATTCCCCTGGCTTTGTTAACGTCTGCGCTGGCTTCGGTGCCGTCCTTTATTGTAAAGCCTAATAAGTACATAAAGGCTGAGGAACAGGGATCCAGGCAGACTCACAGCAACGAGCCTGGAGGAGCTTGTTTGCCTGGGCAGACAGGCTGAGTAAACAATTAGCTCCAGCTCCAACGTCCAGGTCCTGCAGAAGAACTGGATGCTTGGCACTGGCCACTCTCTGTGACATTCAAATTTTAGCTTTTCTCCCATCAAATATTTAAACATTTGTGATCATTTGTGCAGCCCCACAGGCTCAGTTAGGAATTTCTGCTCCTTTCTGGTTTTGCAAATGGAGATATGGCAATTATTTACTAAGAACTTAAAAAAGAATGTGCTTAGCTTTACAGCAAGGGTAAAAGAGAGTTTGTTTGAAAGTCATATAATGGAACTGGTTGGCAGCTACCACCGTTATGCTATAGGCAATGTGCACTTAGACAAAATATAACTTGGAGCATTGCTGTCACAGACCCTTCTGTGTTCATTGCTGCCGGCAAACAGCTGGCTTTTAATAAAATATAATAGACAATTTGTTTTTTTAAAACTGCCTTTCCATTTATAATCATGCCTGTTGCAGTATAATGGAGAATTGTGTCCTTATTCCTTCATGCTGGAAATTCAGGAAATATTTAACAAGTGCTTGTTAATTATTTATTTTAAAATACATTAATGATATGTTTCCAAATCAGTAAAGTTGCTATACTTCAATTCATGTATACATGTTACACCTTTTGTATCAGGACATTATGTTTATTATTATCCATGCCTTCCATAGTTTCAGATTAATAGAGTTAAAATTGCAGTGTATTATTTAAGTCAATCTCTTGAATATCACACACTTTACATTTCACCCTATTTCACTTTATCCAACTCTTCACTTAAGAGTAGAGAACTTCAGTAAATTCCCAGGAAATTAACCTGTTCCATGCCACAGGTTCTGCCAACCTAGCTTCAAAGCTGTAAATAAACAAATAAAACTTGGTAAACAACATATGAAAACTTGCAGGAACATATTTTTTTGTAAGACATTTCGATAAAATGAGGGGAGAAAAAAAAGGTTGCTTGTTTTCATTGTTTTTCACTTGTCTTTGGAAACAAAATCCACTCTTTCACAAAACCACTAAACTTGCAGTTGTTTTCCTCAGCCAGATACGCATAAGATGTTTAGAAAAGAGGGTACAAGGTAGATCACTGAGGATGTCTCAAACTGTACATGTTCTGTCAACACGAGGCTGTATATGTCCTCATCAAGAACCTGCAAACTGTTCAAAGGCAGTGGATGGTACATTCTGCAAGAAAGGGGCTTTATTGGACTTAGGAGGTGAATCTAAGGATCAGCTTTGGACTTGGTCCTGCTTTAAGCAGGAGGTTTGACCAAAAGACCACCATATGCAACCTAAATTATTCTATGGTTCTCTAAACATTTAATGACTACTGATGGTAGGGTCCTGCATGTGGGAAGGAAGAGCCCCATGCACCAATACAGGTTATGGTTGGACCTGCTGGAAAGCAGTTCCAAGGAGAAGGATTTGGGAGTCCTAGTAGATAACAAATTAGCCATAAGCCAGCAACGTGTCCCTGTCAGCAAAAGGGCCAATGGAATCCTGGGGTACATAAGGAAGAATGTGGCCAATAGGTCAAGAAACATCATTCTCCCCCTCTACTCTGCCCTGGTGAGGCCACATCTGGAACACTGTGTCCAGTTCTGGGGTCCCCAGTTCCAGAGAGACAGGGAACTACTGGAGAGAGTCCAGTGGAGGGCAACAAAGATGACTGGGGGATTAGGTCACCTCCCTTACGAGGAAAGGCTGGAAGAGCTGGGACTCTTTAGCCTGGAGATGAGAAGGCTGAGGGGAGACCTTGTTAATGCCTACAAGTATCTAAAGGGTGGGTGCAGTGATGATGGATTCAGACTCTTTTCAGTAGTCCTCAGTGACAGGACGAGGGGCAAAGAGCACAAGCTGGAACACAGGAAAATCCATTTAAATATGAAGAAAAACTTCTTTATTATGAGGGTGATGGAGCACTGGAACAGGCTGCCCAGGCAGGTTGTGGAGTCCCCTTCTCTGGAGATATTCAGAACCCACCTGGACACATTCCTGTGTGATGTGCTGTGGGTGATCCTGCTTAGCAGAGGAGTTGGACTAGATGATCTCTAGAGGTCCCTTCCAAATCTGACAATTCTGGGATTCTGTGAAATGAGTACTAGTGATAGATCATCCCATGTACTACTGAGAGTAGAGACCTCAGCAGGGAGCCTCAAAAAAGAATGTTCAAGTGATCTGGAAGAACTGGTAAATACTAGGCAGAAGCTAGGTAAGAGTAAATAGTAAATAGTTTAAGCTTTGGGAAATGTTGGCCTAGTTTTCCTAGGGAAATGGGACAGCGTAGATGGCCTCCAAATCAAGAGGAAGTCACACAGACTTTTCTGGAACCAGTCTGGGGCATTAAGCCGACAGAAAAAGAGCAGAGTGAAAAGGCAGAACAAAAACACACTCTCTAGCACAAATTTAAAACATAATGAAAGAAATCAGCAAAGCAACAAAGAGCTTTGCAAAGAAGAAAATATATTTTTCTTAAGCTAATACTCAGTCTGGAAAATAAGCAAGAGGAGTTTGCCTGCTCATTAATAAACATCAGTCTGACCTAACTGATATTGCTGAATTTAGTTGCTGGATTTCTGTGACCAGACAGGTTAAATCACTTGTTATCACTAAGCCAGCAAGTAGTGCTCTCAAAATATCAGGAACTGTATGTAAAAAAGGGCATCACCTCTTTCAGCCACTGATAAAGGAAACCATTGATCTCAAATATTCTTAAACCACAGGAAAAATATCCACTGAAAACCTCTCTCTGCAAAGTATAGAGAAAGTGACTTAGTCTGAATGACATATTCTGGATTTCCCACAGTGACAGTGACTTTTGTAAAAATTACACACAACAGTTTCCTAGACTGAAAATCAACACAGAAAATATATATTAGTCCTGCCAGCTAACAGAGGTGTCATTCCAAGAGTTAAATGTTATTGCTTATTGTTACTAAAATTAGACATTTTAAATTCAGTTTTCAAAAACTTGTCAAGAAGCTCCCTTGACCATGACTGTCAGTTTTCAACTAGTCCTAAGGCAGAAGGAAAACTGTAAAGGTCTGAAAGAGCTACCAAGCTGGTGAAGGGTGTAGAGAAAGAGTCATACGAGGAGCGGCTGAGGGAACTGGGGTTGTTCAGTTTGGAGGAGACTGAGGGGAGACCTCATTGCCCTCTACAACTACCTGAAAGGAGGTTGTAGGGAGGTGGGAGTTGGCCTCTTCTCCCAAGTGAATAAGGACAGGACCAGAGGAAATGGGCTGAACTTGTGCCAGGGGAGACTTAGATTGAATATTAGGAAGAATTTCTATACTGAAGGAGTGGTCAGGCACTGGAACAGCCTGCCCAGGGAGGTGGTGGAGGCACCATCCTTGGAGGTGTTCAAGAAACATGTAGATGTGGAACTTCAGGGCATGCTTTACTGGCTGAGATTGTAGGGTTGTGGGTTTTTTTTGTGGGTGTTATTTGGTGAAGTGTGTGTGGTGTTTGTGTTTGTTTGGGGTTTTGTTGTGTGTAGGGCTTTTTTGGGTGGTGTGTTGTGTGGCAGTTGTTTTGCTTTTTTTAAATTATTTGTTTGTGGTTGTGTGTTTGTTTTTTGTTTGGTTTGATTTTCATTTTGTGGGTTTGTTTTTTTGCTGATGGTGGGACTCAGTGATCTCAGAGGTCCTTTCCAACCATGACTGTTCTGTGATTCTGTGATTCTGTGAAAGTGAAGGTGAGAATTTGAATAGGATATATGGAATTACCCACATAACTGTGGACTTTTCTATTTGATTCCAATCTCAGATCACATAATCAGATTGATGATATATATTTGAAAAAGGATTGCAGTAATATAATTAAGATTTATGGAAACAGATTTTGTCAAAGAACTGCTTTTGATGACATTTCAAGTTTTTTGACAACACTAACTGTATGGATACAGTATATTTAGACTTTCAAGGCCTTTTCACCGTAACATATCTTGATAAACAGCTGAAGTATAAATAGAAATAACTGGATAATGATGAACCAAAGGCTGTAATATATACCTACACTGTGATAATTTTTAGCTCAAGACTGGTGGTTCTTTAAAATGTCTTTCTAGCTCAGACAAGATGAATGACCAGGGGTGTTAGTGCAGGATGTCAGGCTAAATCAGTGCTTCCTTCCAGCTACAAAGCCCTCTTCATGTGGGTAACTTGTCTATCAAATGAAGACAGACAAACTGTTCTGCAGGACTTGAGGTACAGCAAAAGCTGGTACTTCTGTCTGTATACATGTCATTAAAAACTAATTTATTTTCCACTTAAATCTCTTCCCTTGGGAAGGCATTCCCAAGGGAACCAAACTTGACTGAATGAGTGTAGATTAATTGTGTAGATCTGACATTTCAGAAACAACCTTTTTTGCTGAGTGCATTTGAGAGAGGAAATGTTTACAGACCACTAGTAAGTACCTGCTACATAGTCTGGAGCAGCACAGGGCTATTTTTAGACATTTGTCTTTGAGTTTTGAAATGCACTCAAAAGGCAGACTGTGTCAGAAGAAGTTGTAAGAAATCCAGACTTGCTATAAATATTCCTTATGGGATATGCCTCTACAAGACATGCCATCAAATGGCTTCCTTATCTGCTAGGCTTTGAACTGTAGATTGGAGTAATTAGTGCTGGGAAAGACGTATTGGATTACAGAAACTGCTATATGATAGTCAGGATTGTTGCCTTTCCTAATGTTTTGCCTCATACAGTTTATATGTCCTTGGGGGGTGGGGGCGAATCCCCTGGGATACTATTTCACAACCAGTTCACACAGTCTGAAATTTTTCTGGTGACATTTAGTCCAAATATGTCTTTTCTTATCTCATAGCATTATACTCTTTCACTAGACTCTTTACTGCCACGTGAAATAATTCCTCCTTAGGGTCCTATATACTCTACAGTGCAAGTGTAGACTGTTAGATTCATGCTACAATAAACTATACAAGTTTTCTTTATTTACCTTTAATAATTCATTTTTTTTTCCTTAATCACCTCCAATTTGTCTATGTCTCACATGGAGCCAGGGAGCCAGAACTGAACACAGTAGTGCAGCTGCAGTCACAGCTGAGAAGCATAAAATTGCAATTATTGCCTTGCAAATGAAAGATGTCAGATGCCACAAGGGAAGGAAAAAGATCATAGGTTAGTGAAACAGGTTGCCTGTTTGGGAGAAAAGTCATCACTGTTTCCATAGCTGGATGCACTACATTTGGAAAACGAGCTAAGTTCATCTTGACAAGTTGTGAGCAAAAGCTGCCCAAGAGGAACTCTCTGATGAGGAGCACTTAACTCTGAATGGTGTATTGCCACCTAACTTTAAAAGCCAAATGTCCTCTCCACAGCTGCCTAGGCTGCCTCCGTTGATGCCCAAGAGACAATAATTCCAGACTGCAGTTCATGCTGTAATAACTGCAGCATCTAATGTGGGTGGGATAGTTTGCCCTCTGGAGATGCCTCCTCTCCTCTGACTTAAAGATGGCCCTCCTTAGTCTACTGGCATAATTTTTAGGTGGCTAAAATTAGCTGAGGTTAATCTTGTTTACTTGTTCCCAAGCTAATCATAACTGACCTCTCCTGGTTCTAATACAACTCCTCTTCACATTTCAGACCAGAGGCCGCTACAGACAGTCCCATGTGCTGGCTGCGATGGCTCAGCAGCCCTCCTGTACACCCTGGATCCCTGTGTTCACTTTCCTTACGAGCACTGATTCACAGGTGTTATGTGGACTCACAGAAATTTTACCAACAAAGGCTTATTTGACTGAGAAATTAAGGCAGATCTGCTCATTTAAATAGACCAAATCCCTGCCTGGTTTTCCTTTTTCTTCGTTCCCCTAAGCTGGGGAAATACACCTGCTTTAGGTGTCACCACAGGGCCTACATCATTGCAGGATGATCTCGCCAATAACACCACCTTCCACTCTTCCTCTCCCTGAGAGAAGTTTTAATTGGGGAATTGGAGCATTTTCCTTATGAGAAAAGGCTGTGGGAGCTGGAACTTTTTAACCCGGAGATGAGAAGGCTGAGGGGAGGCCTTATTAATGCCTACAAGTATCTAAAGGGTGGGTGCAGTGACTCTTTTCAGTAGTCCCCAGTGACAGGACGAGGGGCAATGGGCACAAGCTGGAACACAGGAAGATCCATTTAAATATGAAGAAAAACTTCTTCATCGTGAGGGTGACAGAGCCTTGGGACAGGCTGCCCAGGCAGGTTGTGGAGTCCCCTTCTCTGGAGACATTCAAAACCCACCTGGACACATTCCTGTGTGATGTGCTCTGGGTAATCCTGCTTTGCAGGGGAGTTGGACTAGATGATCTCTAGAGGTCCCTTCCAAATCTGACAATTCTGTGAATTGCATATGCTCTGTCTGCACTCCCAGACAGACTGTAGCTAGAACCTAGCCTGAAATATGATGTGGTTCCTCAGTTATGAGTCACACTGCTAACTTCAGGATGCCTTCATGCTGGATGCCACATGACCAGGCATCAAACTAAGTCTGAGCTCAAGCATCTTTAAAATTCTACCACTTCTTACTGTACAACAAGGGTAGGAAAGGCCCTTCTTGCCATTAGCCAAGCAAAATCATTGCAAAGGCTGAAGGCGAATGGTGAAGTTCGACCCAACCCTGTACTGTGCCCAGCTCATCCTCTCTGCAGACATGGGCAGGGAGAACCTTCTCTGTTGCTGTCTGCACTGATTATGGGCTTCTCTTTAAATAAGATGGGCATGAGGTGAGTGTGATCTCCAATGTGAGCTGAAAAGCAGTTTATTAATAGCCTAAATGACCTTCTAATCATATAGTAACTTCACAGACACATACAGCACTTAAAAATATTATAGCTCACTATTCTTAGATGAGCACATGCTGGTTTCGAAACCACCAGATGAAGCAGTGAAACCTACAGCAGATTCTAAACCCAGCAGACAGACACAGTCTAGCACAAAAACAAAAACAGTGATGAATCTGATCCAGTTTTGCATAACACTGAAGATTTCCTTTTTCAGGAAGTTCCTGACGTTCTCAAGGAGTGTAGCTGCAGTAGATGTTTTATTTTTAAGGTGTTATTTTGGGATTACTTTACTGTATTGATATGCTGTTTTTCCAGATGGTGAAGATGCAGTGTCTTACAAGAATCTCAGCCTTGTTGGAGCAAATCCAGATGCCTGTTTTATTTCAATGCATTTGCACTGTTTTCAAATTAAAGGGGTGCTTTTAGTTTAAATATCACTTGTCAGAAATGTTTTCAGTAATATGAATAGCATTAATTCCCAAGATTAGTAGAGCTAGGAAAATATATCATACATGTAGATGTGTGAATTTTGAAGTAAGTTGAATTTAAAATGTTCTTTCTCATTTTCTTCTTTCTATTTAGTTTATAGTTTGATTACAACTTTCTACATAATAAACTCTATTTCAAGCAGATATTTAGAGAATCCCATGTCCTGCCTGACAGACACAAATAATCCCAATAAGCCTTGCAATTGTGAATTCTAGTGTGTGGGGGGAAAAACTACAAAATTATTCCTAAATGTACTGGATTTTCAGTCCAATGTTACCTCTTGTGTTTCCTATACAGTAGTAGATGACTTTTCCAATAATTTTAGAAACTTTCTGTAAAGCTTGAGTTCTCCCAGGCAAAGCTCTTTATATGCAGAGCATGTTATGTTTGCAAGTGGAATTGTGCAGTAGAAACCTTCCCCTGTTAGTATGAATTGCAACTAGGTGCTAAAATATCCTTATTCACCCAGGAAGAAGACGAACACAGTGACTGGAACCCACTTCATGTATCAAAAAAGTTAGATTTAACCTCTCCTAATAGATGATGGAAGGAAATTAGCGCTTTTAAGGAATCTTCCAGCCTATTTTAGGGTGTAATGCATTGCTGTCTGAGGTAGCCTCTACAGGCCTGCAAAAGAAACCTAGATTGGTCATGTCCAGCTTTCCATTGTCTTTATTTGGGCAGAGGAATCGCCCCCAAGGCTGGAGTCCTCCACCCTGCTCCACTGCATCACACTTGTTGATGACAAGTTTTTTACCAACATCAGACACTGTATACATTCAGCTGTCAGTTTTCCCACTTGGCAATCATTCTTATAAACCAAACAACTCAGATTATCAGTCCTCACATGCTTCCTTTTAAGAGCTGACAGTAAAAACATCTTGCTTCTGGGAACTAGGAATATGTGTGCCCCCCCCACACACACATCCCCAATCCCCCTTGCATCCATAGTCTTGGAAAACCTGAGAAAAAGAGTTTGTTCTCTTTGGGCTGTATCATCTTATGAATCATAAAATCATAGAATCATAGAATGGTTTGGGTTGAAAGGGACTATAAAGATCATATAGATACACCCCACCTGCCACAGACAGGGACACCTCCCACTAGACCAGGTTGCTCAGAGCCACATCCAGCCTGGCCTTGAACACTTCCAGGGATGGAGCTTCCACAACTTCCCTGGGCAACCTGTCCCAGTGTCTCACCACCCTCACAGTGAAGAATTTATTCCTAATATCTAACCTAAATCTCCCCTCTTCCAGTTTTGATCCATTATCCCTTGTCCTCTCCCTACAAGCCCTTGTAAAAAGTCCCTCCCCAGCTTCCCTGGAGCTCCTTCAGGCACTGGAAGGCTGCTGTGAAGTCTCCCTGGACCCTTCTCTTCTCCAGGGTGAACAGCCCCAACTCTCTCAGCTTGTCCTCATAGGAGAGGTGCTCCATCTTTGTGAACCTTCTCTAGACTCTCTCCAGGAGCTCCATGTCCTTCTTATGTTGGGGGTGCAACATATCTGAGGCAAATGTCTGGCCTTCCCCTTTCCATCATTACAGCACCCAGTCCTGGGCAGTCATCACTGTATTTACCATCACCCTGCATGGAGACAGAACATGCTCTTCCACTCATTGCACAGACAGGGAACTGAGGCAGCAGAGCCTTCTTGGAGTCCTGCAATGACACAGGGGAGGACTTGCTTCTCCAAAGTCCCAGTCTGCATCACCCTTGCCTTCAAAACAGACTGTTTGTAAAGGGATAGAGAGTGTCTTCACCTTTACTTCTTCCTCCTCTATATTAAAAAGCTTTGGGAAACAGAATGTCTGTGAGCAGTGGTCTCTGTCCCCAGGAAGATAGAGGGAGCCTGCTGGAGAGCTGCCATGGTGGTGGGGAACTCCAAGGCATTATCTGCTGCATTACATCAGCAGTGAGCAATGGGAGGACTCCTTTGAGCCAGCTGTGGGTTGTCATTCTTCCTTCCAGACTCAGTGGCCTCTGAAATCACTCCATTGTCTGCGGAGGAATCTGGCACAGGCCCATAATGCCAGGTTACTTCACTTCCCTGCAGAATAAAAGATTTCTTCAACCATGAGAAATTATCTCCTGACAGTGCCATTCATTAGGGCTCCCACCTGTAGACTGTTTCATTTCCAGCTTACTCACAAGGTGCTGAAAAGTCAGCGTGTGTGTTATCACTTGACAATATAGTGCAGCTAATACCTCTTCACCCTTGCATATGTTGTCACTTATTGCTCTTTGCCTCAACAATGGCTCACAGTAACACTGAGATCTTGGACTTCACTCTCTTTTCAAAAAAGCTTGTGCAGCCCAGTTTCACCAGAGTTCTTGCTTCTTAAGAATTATATACCCAGGAGGGGAAAAAAAAAATCTATAATTGCTATTTTTTCCTTTTTTTTTTTTTTTTAATTAGAATTTAAAACATTAGATTTTGTCTGTATCTGCTGGAGAGAACTGGACAGTGGCTTATTTTTTCTTGAGGCAGACGTTAGGATAGGTCAGGCAAACTGTCTTTTTTGAGTCTATGGTTCAATGTGTGCCCTAAAAATAATAAAAATCTAGAAGTTTTAATGGCAAACAAAAGTCTTGGAACCAAATTTAAAATGAAACATTCTTCTCCACTCCTTTTGACATGAAAGAAGATTTTCCCAATACTTTAAGGTTTCATCCTCAGGAGGAGTCCTGTAGACACCAAGCCTTGAGGCTCCTGTTCCTCTATCTGTGTTGTACATAGAGAGACATAATGTCTTGCAATCTGTACAACTGAAGTATCGTGGACTGGTAGCTATGGACCAGCTCCCCATGGTGGCAGGTGCTGTACACACATAACACAAAAAGAAGAAGATCCTTTCCACTCATGAAAAGTGGAGAGACAGCAGTCAGTCACAGGAAGACAGTGATACATCAGGAACCCATGTGAAGCGTGGTGGGATGTTTCCAACTATGGCCATTCACATAGACACTTTCCTGGGTGGGGTACCTTCATCTTTTTGAACACTGACTTTCAGCTGCTGCTGCTGCAGGTGGGGAAGGTCTGTAGTCCTGTAATTGTCTCATGGAGAGCCCAGGGCATCCCAAAGTCAAGTGAGGTGAATCCCACTACATGCAGCTTAGCAATGTCTCGTATCTGTGCCCCACTCTCTGCTGTAAACATTTCTATCAGTGTCTTATCTTCTAGGATTGCATCTATTTGAAGTTGTGTATGGGGATCAAATGGTCCTTCTTCAGTCAGTCCATCAATTTATTCACAGTCACTGTAAATCAAAAATTCAGGAAAGCACACAAAGAAGGAAACAATTATGCTAATATTTATTCTCTCTTCCCACTGAGACTCTTGAAAACAGCACACAGCAGTGTGACACAGGAAGGCTGATACATTTGAGATAAAGCTGGAAAGGGACATAGAGGGAATTGTTCAGTGCAGCATTTTCAGGCAGCCTCTTTTGGCATAGTGACCTATTGCAGTCAGGAAGACCTTCTAGAGGAAAGCCAGGAAGGCCCTGCAGCACACATCAGTTGTGACAGAAGAGGCTGTATGTCCACAGAAGGCAAGAGCCACCACTGCTGCAGCCCTGACTCCTACTCCGTAACCAAACCTCAGAACACCTGCTACAGACATTGCCCACCTCCTCCACCCACGCAAAACTGCCAAGGTGTACAGAGCAAAGCTTCCTGAGAAGTGGGACCGGGTATCTAATTGCGAGATGAGTAGTTGCAGAGTCTTGATAAGGAAGTGATCTGTGATCAGTATGGTACTGCTGTTTGAGTTTACTTGTTAGCTGCCTACTGATACTCCAGGTATCTTCCTTGCTGTTGCATGGTCATTTCCTGGTGGGAAACAGTAAGTGAGGTGATTCTGCCCCTCTACTCCACTCTGGTGAGACCCCACCTGGGGTACTGTGTCCAGCTCTAGAGTCCTCAGCACAGGAAATACATGAAGATGTTGAAGTGGGTCCAGAGGAGGCCACAAAAATGATCAGAGGGCTGGAGCACCTCTCCTCTGAAAAGCTGAGAGCGTTAGAGTTGTTCAGCCTGGAGAAGACTTCAGGGAGACCTTATATAAAGGCAGCCTATAAGAAAGATGGGAACAAACTTTTTAGCAGGACCTGATGCAGTAGGACAAGGGGTAATGGTTTTAAACTAAACAAGTTTAGATTTAGACTAAATGTAAGGAGGAAATTTTTTATGATGAGGGTGGTGAAACACAGGCACAGGCTGCCCAGAGAGATGGTAGAAGCCTCATCCCTGGAAACATGCAAGGCCAGGCTGGACAGGGCTCTGAGCGACCCAAATCTGCTCATTGCAGCTCATTGTTGGACTACATGACCTTTAAAGGTCCCTTCTAACCCAAAACATTCTGTGGTTCTACAGTTCCATGAAATCATGTCTCAGAATGTAAGATCCTGTAGCATCTGCTCCTCACACAGGGTCTGTGCATGGGGCAGAGCTTTTGCTGTGCTTCAAGCTCTCCTGGCCCTCTGTAAGGGTAGCAGTGGGGTGAAGAGGTCAGCAGAAGGCAGCAAATAAGTTAATCCCTGCGAAATTTATATTTCCTTTCCGGGGTAATGGTGATCAGCTGGGAATTTTGGCAAAACTTTTTTTTTGTGGATTTTTCTTGCAGAGTTAAAACACATTGCAGGATTTTTGCCTTCTTGGCTCCAGTTTCCTCTTCTCTTGCCAGATATCATTATAAGGATTCAAGGAGGATGAGTAATTAAAATCCATGCAAGGAATGTGTCTGACAATTACATTCAAACATCTGCCTGATGAGGCAACATAGGTGACAGACCACAAAGCTCCTGAAACTGATGCCCTGTGATGGCAGGAGGGACCTCGGGGTTCACCCCATGCCTGGGGACCCTCCAAGAAGGAGTTTGCCATGCCAGAGACCCAGATGTTGGTGACAAAGAGCCTGGTGCCCTGGAGGCCACAGAGGTGTCCCTAATGCACCCCCAAAACGTCCCATCCCAGCGCTGCAGAGGCTCAGGGTGTGGGGTTGGTTTGCCCCAAGTTTCCGGACACTGTGAGTAAAAACAAAGAACGAAGCGGGGGGGGGGGGGGGGGGGAAATAATCATAGTTGTTTGGTTTTTTTTTTCTCAGGAAATAGGTGGAAATAGCCGTGTAAGAGAAGAACAAAACGGGGTGAGGCCCCACAGGGTGCACTGGGGCGCTGGCCCGCGGGGGAAGGCGTGAGCGCCGGGCCGGGCCGGGCCGGGCAGAGGGCGCTGGCGCCGCCGGGAGCGCTGCGGGGCCGAGCGGGGCCGGGCGGCGGGAGCCGGGGCCGGAGCGGGAGCGGGAGCCGGAGCCACCTGCGGGAGGCGCCGCTCCGCCCCGCGCCGCCCCGCCCCGCCCCGCTCCGGGCGCGCCTCCGAGGGAAGGCGCCCGGCGGGAGGGAGCGGGGAGGTGGCCCCGAGCCCCGCGGAGGCGGCGGGAGTGATGGGACCGGCCCCGCCACCTGCCTGACGGGCTCCCGGAGAAGAAGCCGCCGCCGCGGGGAGCTGGTAGGTAGCGGGTCCCGCCGGCCGGGAGGGTGCTAAAAGGGCTGCGGGTCACCCCGGGGGTTGGGGGGCAGAGGGGCGGCGGGGAGGATGGCGAGCGCCCTTCTCGCCCCTCGGTGCCCCGGGGCCGGCGCTTCACCTGCGGCGGGCGCGGAGCCGAGGGAACCCGGCGCGGCTCCCCCGCCGGCTGCTGCCGCGGGCCGGGCTGCGGGAGCCGCCGTCCGGGCTCGGGGCGAGCCCTCCCCTCGGAGCTTAATTTTTAACCCGGCGCGCAGAAGCGGGAGCGCAGCCGGCGCCGCCTCCCCGGCGGCGGGCAGACAAAAGGGGTAAGGCGGCTTCTCCCCGCGGGTCCCCGCCGCTCGTCCCCTCCGCCGGGGCTGCACGGACCGCCGCGCTCTGGTCGCCGTGGCTAACTTTGAAGGGGCGCCTGGTGAGGCAGCAGCGGGCAGAAAAATCCTCCTCGCTGCGTGTTTCGCTTGGGAAGCGACAGAGGTAGCTCTCCGGTTGAGTCGCCGCGGTTCCTAGAGTTGGGTTCATCACCGTGGCGGAGAGAGCATCGGTATTTGGGGTTTGTAAGGCGTCTGTTGCACGGTCTGTTCAGCAGCCTTCCAGCCTCCTGCCCCGGCGAGGTCCGAGGGGTCGGTGAGGGGCCCCGCTTGCACGGCTGCCCCGCTGCCGTGCATCGCCCAGGTGGGTCGGTCGCCCCGGGGACGCATGTCCTTGCTGACAGCCTGCCGTGTCACCCGGGTTGCCCGTCACCTCCTGCCTGTAACGCTGTTTGCTCTGGTATCGTGAAACCCAAGCTGCTTGACGTGCAGGGAGAGAGAAAGAGGAAAAGAAAAGAGGGCGAAAGGAGGCGGCGAAATTACTCCATAGGAATTGGACCAAGGGGTAAACACATAATATGCTCCCTTTCCTCTGTGTGTGACGGACACACATGTCAAAATACCCGCTGTGCCCGTTGTGTATGTTAACAGGCACCCTTGGCCTGCCAGGATCAAAGTTTGTTTCAGGTTTTCCGAGCCACCTCTTGCAGCCGTCTGTCTAGTGGGCAAGGCACAGTAACTCCCACACCACCTTCGGCATCGCAGGCAGGCTGACGGAGATGTCAGATTTTAAGGGCAGTAAAGCTTCTGTAATTCTAAAAGAGCGACTTGATGATTTTTGCTGTGTTTTAACAAGTTCTGTGACTAAGAAAATCAGCCGAGGTATTTTGGCACAGCGGTGACAGTGAGGTAGTTCACCTTTATAATTTGGTTTGAGGCAGGTTTTTCTCTGTTGCTCTCTTGGTTTTCTTTCTTTATTTCTTTTGCCATGTTAATCTGGCTTCCAGCACTGTGGAAAAAACTTCCTTCATTTCAAAATGTAATGGAGACTGTTTGCTTCATGGACTTTCATACCCTGTGTTCCAAGATTTATTGTTCTTTAACCATCTATTAGAAGAACCACCCCTACAGTAGTGACCTCGTCCAGAAAAATTACTTGCTTATTAGAAAATGATTCATGTCCATCCTGAACAAGGCAGTTCTCTTTCACCAACATCTGTCTCAAGGGGTGAATGCCCATAGCAGGCAGCAAAATGTGTCTGTAAAGTGTTCTAGCAGCCTGGGGAGCCTCGGGGTAGCTGTCACTGTTTCCATTCTCTAAACAATTTTAATGCCATTAGCAAGTGTGATTATGTACAAACCGCTTTCTAGGGGGGTTCCTAGGCTGGATATCAGAGCAGGGCTTTGTACTGAGTCAAAGGGTGAATTGAGTTTATGACACAGTTTAAGTAGAAACAGAAGAGCAGTACTCCAGTAGAGCAAAACCTCGTTAATTCATTCAGTATCATTTTGTGGTAGCTGCTCAGGGAAGTGCTCGGTGCGTAGCAGTTTGCTCCATTTGAGAACATCTTTCAGGGTCACCCATGAGTAAGTAGCTGAACGTAGTGTGTTGACTCTGCTTCCTTCAGCTTTTTGGTTTTGTTTAAAACAAAAAAGGAAAAGAGAAAGGAAAAGGAAAGAAGAGGCTAACTGGTAGGTCTCTCTTTAATTTTAGACTTCTTTTTAAATGCCTTCATTTTTCTGCTTAACTACTATTTTTTTAAAGAGGAGAGACCTGCACAGCAAGAGATACTGTGCTCTAATTTGGCATCTTGTTATTAGGACATTTATTCTATTTATTGCAGCCCAGAACTTTATTTAGTACCAGCCATGTCTCCAGATAAGACATAATTATGAAGACTTTAAAATATGCCTGGGTTTGTGGTATTGAATCCTAACAATAAACTCACAACTGTACTTTATTGTTAGGTTTTAACAACATTTTAAATAATAGAAAAGTTCTGTAACTGATTAAAAGGCTTTTTTATGCCACGTAGCTGCAATGTGATCATAGCACAGAAGCAGTGGAGGGGGGGGTGGTGTGGGAAGGCTTGCTCAGGGGCAGGGTGTAAGTACCACCTTACAGAGCACAACACAGACACAGACACCATCTTCTGTAGCCTTTTTGGGGGGACCAGCTTAAGTCCCAGCTCCTGTCTTGTCTTGTTCTCTTCATTGGGTGGCTGCCCTCTGCTGTCTAAAACTGCCTCGGAAAATGTTGGCGTTGCTGCAGTGGCGATGGTAGGGAGATGAGGGAGGGCAGGTTGCAGGGAGAGGTAGTTTCTCAGCCCTGGTGATGATCTCGGTGGAAGCAGAGTATCTGCTGAGCACACAGTCCCTTCATCAGGTCGCTGTGCTGACAGGCATGAGGGAATCGTCCTGCTTGTGCAAATAACAACTGACAAGACACTTCTAATTTTCCCCTGCCAGCTAAATAAAGCAGCCAACGGCCAGCATTGCCTCAGTTTGCATGAATGATTTTTAGATCCAAGAAGTGACTTGAGAGGTGCAATTTAAACAGAGATTCCATCCATCAGGAAAGCTTCAAGTATAGTTTGTGGGAATAACTTTGGTGTGAAGCAGATGAGAGCAGACTGCTTATAAATACATACTGTCAATTATGGGATCTACTACCTGGTGCACAGCATAACTGTGATTTAGTCTGTTCTCAGTTTCTAACTGGGAGACCAGTAAACATTCCTGTGTACAGCCCTTAGGGTCACAAGTAGGACACTCACCTTAGGCTAGTTTATATTGTCTTTGGGATGGTGGAGTGGTGTCACGTGTCCCCATTACAGAACCACAGAATAGTCATGGTTGGAAAGGACCTCTGAGATCACCGAGTCCAGCCACCATAAAAAAAACACACACTACACATCACTCCAAAAGAAAACCAACTCACACAACAAAACCCCAAACAAACACAAACACCACACACACTCCACCAAATAACACCCACAAAAAACCCTCACAACCCTACAATCTCAGCCAGTAAAGCATGCCCTGAAGTTCCACGTCCACACGTTTCTTGAACACCTCCAAGGATGGTGACTCCACCACCTCCCTGGTCAGGCTGTTCCAGTGCCTGACCACTCTTTCAGTATAGAAATTCTTCCTAATATTCAATCTAAGTCTCCCCTGGCACAAGTTCAGCCCATTTCCTTTGGTCCTGTCATTATTCACTTGGGAGAAAAGGCCAACTCCCACCTCCCTACAACCTCCTTTCAGGTAGTTGTAGAGAGTTCTCCCCTCAGCCTTCTCTTCTTCAGACTAAACATCCCCAGTTCCTTCAGCTGCTACTCGTATGACTCTTTCTCTAGACCTTTCACCAGCTGGGTTGTTCTCCTCTGGACAGACTCCAGCATCTCAGTGTCCTTCCTATAGTGACGGGCCCAGAACTGAACACAGTACTCAAGGTGCAGACTCACCGGTGCCGAGTACAGGGGCACAATCACCTCTTTGCTCCTGCTGGTCATGCTATTCCTGATGCAGGCCAGGATGCCATTGGCCTTCTTGTCCACACTGCTGGCTCATGTTAAGCTGGCTGTCCACCAGCAACCCTAGGTCCTTTTCTGCTGGGCAGCTGTCCAGCCACTGCTCCCCAAGCCTGTGGCATTGCCTGGAGCTGTTGTGACCAAAACACAGGCCCTGCACTTGGCCTTGTTCAACCTCATGTAATTGGCCTTGGCCCACTGATCCAGCCTGTCCAGGTCCCTCTGCAGAGCCTTCCTTACCTCTAGTAGATCGACACTCCCACCCAGTTTGGTGTTGTCTGCAAACTTACTGAGAGGGTGCATTCAATCCCCTCATCCAAATCATTGAGAAAGATGTTGAACAAGACTGGCCCCAAAACTGAGCCCTGAGGGACACCACTAGTGACCAGCTGCCCACGATTTGACCCCATTTACCACAGCTCTCTGGGCCCAGCTATCCGTCCAATTTTTTACCCAATGAAGGGTATACTTGTCTATGCCACGTTTCACCAGCTTCTCCAGGAGAATGCTGTGGGAGACGATGTCAAAGGCCTTACCAAAGTCCAGGTAGACAATGTCCACAGCCTTCCCCTCACCCAAAAGGCAGGTCATATGGTCATATAAAGAGATCGAGTTGGTCAAGCAAGACCTCCCTTTCATAAACCCATACTGGCTGGCCCTGATCCCCTGACTGCCCTGCACTTGCCCTTGCCCTGCACTTACCTTCTGTTTTCCTAATCACTGTTATACAAGTATATTTGATACAACACGTGTTACCTGGGCCACCCTTATACCAACATGAGGCAATGTCATTTGATAGTTTGCAAAACCCAGCCACCTCAAATCTCTGCTGTGGAAGGGTGATTTTCCTTGAATACATAAGCAAGTATTTTCCAATTTTGGGACATCCAGAGCTATGCAGTTCTGCTTCATGTTTAAACTAGCCTGTATTTTCCAGCATGACTTACCTTTTAGATATAAAACAACACATTTTTAGTGCTTAGCCCTTCTTGAAAAAAATACATCCCTTTAAAGATGTCCTGTTTGTTAATTTAAAAAACAGCAACAATGTCTGGTCACTTATAGAAGAGTACCTGCATTTGTGGTCATCAGTAGCATCAACTCCATTAATCTGGTTTTGGAATGGAAAAGTTTCATTATTCTGCATTAATAAATTATATTTTGAACATTGCCTGCTTTATTCAGCCTGAAGAGGAGAAGGCTCCAGGGGAACCTCATAGTGACCTTCCAGTACCTGAAGGGACTTTTTACCAGGGTGTGTAGTAATGGGACAAGGGGTAATGGCTTTAAACTGAAAGATGAGAGATTTAAGTTAGACATCAGGAAGAAATTCTTTAGTGTGAGGGTAGTGAGACAGTGGAACAGGCTGCCCAGAGAAGCTGTGGAAGCCCCATCCCTGGAAGCATTCAGGGACAGGTTGGATGGGTCTCTGAGCAACCTGATCTAGTGGAAGGTGTCCCTGCTATTGCAGGGGAGTTGGAACTCAATGATCTTTAAGGTCCCTTCCAACTCTAACTATTCTGTGATTTATTCTATGATTTCTAGCCTCCATTCCCAAAGAGGATGCCACCAACAATAGAAGAATGCAGGCTCAGTATTTGAGTTGGACACCTTTGGACTTTAGCAGTCTGTAGCTTCTGAAGTCTTTTCTGGTGCAGATTAGGGATGGAGTATTCCTACAAAAACTATTGGAGAGAAGGATTTTTCTTTTTAATTCTTAGATAGCTGTGGTGATCTCCTGCTTTGGTTTACTCATTTGAGGTATTTCAGGAATGATCCTGCAGTTGTGATCAGTGTAACCTCGGCAGGGTTTTAAATATGTGTAAAGCTCAACATAATAGTAGAGGTTTGTTTGAATAATCTTTGTATGAGGGAGATCTTGCCTGCTTTCCTGCCCAGGGTGCAATGGCTCCTGCAGCGATTCAGCTGTATAGCTAATTTTCAAATAAACTAAAGTTACACATTTTCTTGACACAGTGCTGGTGCATGCTGTTCTCTGTAGTCTGAGGCACTCTGCCTGCGGTTCATAAACACATTTACAGTCCCGTTTGCCTCCCTATGCTCAGAGGGGGTTGGTTTGTGTTTCTAATTAATCGAGTTTATAAAGAAATCGGCCAGTACGTTAACTGAAAATTCCCCCAAGAATTGTAAACTTACTTCATTAGCTGCCCTCGTGTAATCATATCAACCTTTTGTCATGTAAGCCTAGGAGAGACAAATGCTACATGGAGCAGAAACCTTCCTCTGGTATGAGCTGCAAGGGGCGGTGAGTCTCCCACGAGAACATGTTCTGCAACCCAGCTCCTGTTCACCTTAACCTCTTTGTCCACCTGCCTGTTCCTCCCATCACCTTGATGTCTCTGGTGAAGGCAGCAAATGATGTGAGGGGATTGAAGGACCTCTCTCAGTGCAGTCAAGAGTAGATGGGAGATTTCAGAGAATGCTGTAATCTAGCTGACGTAAGACACATATACTCTTTGCAGGAGCTGTGGTTTCTGGATGCAGGAATTTACACAGAGTCTGAACTGTCTTTACACTGTGTGAAGACAAATACCATAACTTCCCACTGAAGTCGACTGGGAGATGGTGGGTGAGCACATCTAAAGGTTAAGCACACCATGTTTCAGTTTTAACCAGAGTCACGTGGTTTAGGATACATCTTAAGGTATTAGTTTAACGCTGAGAAGCTGAAGAATTTAAATGATAGTTGGCTCTGTTCAAGTCTCTTGACCTTTATTTTATTATTCTTGGTTAGCAAGCCATTACTTAGCAAGGTAGATTAATCTTGCAACCTGTTTGGGTAAGTAACTGGACTTCCTTTTGCTTTCCACAGACTGGCGTTCAGAATGGCAGGCTTGTCCACTTTAATCCTCCTTTTGTGTGCTGCTAAAGATGTGGTGCCCTCCAGTTCTCACTGGAAGCCAACTTGGCCATCTTACAGAGTTCCAGTTATCCTGCCACAGTCTACACTTAACTTGGACAAACCACAGTTTGATGCTGAAGCCAGACTGGAAGTGGTATCTCCCTGTGGCCCAGCTTGCCATAAAAGTTCCCCGCTGCCAACTTATGAAGAAGTGAAGAACTACTTGTCCTATGAAACCTTGTATGCTAATGGTAGCCTCACTGAAACTGAAGTGGGCATATATATTCTGAGCAACAGCGGTGGTGAGTCTCAAGGCAGATCTCGAACTAAGAGGCAGATCTATGGCTATGACAGCAGGTTTAGCATTTTTGGGAAAGACTTCTTGTTGAATTACCCATTCTCCACATCAGTGAAGCTATCCACAGGTTGCACAGGGACGCTCGTGGCTGAAAAGCATGTTCTTACTGCTGCTCATTGCATCCATGATGGCAAGAGTTACGTCAAAGGAGCTCAGAAACTGCGGGTGGGGTTCCTAAAGCCCAAACTGAAAGATGGCAGCAAAGGGGCCAATATCACCAACTCAGCAATGCCTGAGAAAATGAAATTCCAGTGGATCCGAGTGAAACGGACACATGTCCCCAAAGGATGGATCAAAGGCAATGCCAATGACATTGGCATGGATTATGACTATGCTTTGCTGGAGCTGAAGAAGCCTCATAAAAGAAAGTTTATGAAGATAGGTGTGAGCCCACCAGCACGACACTTGCCTGGAGGGCGGATTCACTTCTCTGGCTACGATAATGATCGCCCAGGAAACCTGGTTTATCGTTTCTGTGATGTCAAAGATGAAACGTATGACCTGTTATACCAGCAGTGTGATGCCCAGCCGGGTGCGAGTGGCTCTGGGGTGTATGTGAGGATGTGGAAGAGGCAGAATCACAAATGGGAGCGTAAAATTATTGGAATATTTTCAGGCCATCAGTGGGTGGACATGAATGGCACCCCACAGGATTTCAATGTGGCTGTTCGCATCACACCCCTCAAATACGCACAGATCTGTTACTGGATCAAAGGCAACTACCTTGACTGCAGGGAAGGATAAAGACAATGCAACTCCTTGAGAGCACTTAATGACTGCTTTTAATTACTCATCTGGGGAAAGTTTAGACTTCTGCTCCAAATGTGTGTGATGCACTCTTGTAACATCGGGATGGGATATCTAGCTTTTCAAGCAAGCCACCTTGTTCTCCGGACAGGGGCTGTGTGGTGCTGTCATTACAGCTCAAAACTGGGGAGAAAGGAACGTCTGCTGGGTGGGGAAGGAGCAGGTGGACTTGCTGAATTTGCAGCTGAACAACTGAAGATTAATTAGGGGTGGATCAGTAAACAGTAGGACATCAGAACCGTCTCCAAAGAATCTTATAAAAGGGAGGCTGTTGACTGTCTCATGCCTACAATGTTTGTTTTAATAAATCCTAGGATTAGTAGAAATGCTTTGATCTGAACTTGTAAAAGAAAATATTTCTATGCTGTTGGGGGCTGAAGAGGGGCATTTAATGGTGTTTGCAACCCAAACATTGCAGCTTTGTGTTCCTGCATGAGAAAGGGAGTGTGAAAAGGGCAAGGCCTCTGTGGGAGATGGCTGCCACACAAATAGCATGGAGGGTAAATAGCTGCATAACACTTCTAACCTTCTTTTGGCCTGAGTGATTTGAGACTTTATGAGTAACATAGTTAAGAAAAATGCTTTTTTGAGCAAACAGACCTTGATGTTGCAAGGACTTGACTGTGAAGATGATGTTGGTCATATGAGTGGTGCCATTGCATCCTGCTTTGGGAAACACAAATCATACGTAGGCTGAAATCTTTATAGCAGCTGGGGCATTGCCTTACACCTAGCAGGGTCCTATGACTATATGCTATTGTAGAAAGTGTATGGGGACAGAGGCTTCTTTTCTTTAGGTCTTTTAAGGAAAATCATGTGTCAGCAACTCAGATTTTCAGAGGAGAAGCCTGTCTTTGGCCTTGCTGGCCATCTGTATTGCTGCCTGCAAAGCAGGTAAAGGGGAGAGCAGGACAAGGGTTCTACTGGGTTTTCCCCCTTTTTGTTGAAGATCCATACTCTTCTACCTAAAAATACATCAGGTGGAGGGACCCTGGATTTGCAAGTGTCTCTCTATCACATCCCCTTGACAGAATAATTTGGATGGCATCTTGACTGCAATTTCTTGTGTTGTTTTGGAGAGGAATCCTCTCATCCCCATCAAATTGTTGAGTTGCAAATAATTGTTGGCAAATGCACAATTCAGTAATTCTGCAGCTGGAATAGTGCCACATTATAGGATGTAATCTGAATTTGCTATGAAGTGTTGCTCTGCACAGGTAACAGTGACTTACATTTTTACCTTAGCAGAGTTGGATATGAAAAAAATAACTGTCTTTTGTAGGTGAAATCAGTGCAGCCAAAACCTTGTAGCTCAGCAAACAGCATTGGCAAGTTAATATGTCTGTACAAACAGTGTTTCTCAGGTGGATTTTGCCACTCTATTGCAGTAACATGATGACATATGTGCTGCCATGCCAATATTATTCTTTTAAATAGGAGGATAGACACTGGCTCCAGTTCCAGTTTCTCTTCCATCCATCTCTCACTGTCTCCTGAAGCTTACCCAGTTGCCCATGGCACTTAGTGTTGTGGGGCAAATGCAAGTCCCTGGTGTGAAATGGCAGAGCTGGGAAGGATTGAATTTAAGCCAAGCTTCCCTGTGCTATACAAGGAGAATGTTAATTTAGCTATGCCTTCCTTACACTCTACTAATTACTATGGCATTTGTAAACATATGCCTGATGGTGCTTTATCTTTTGATGGCTTTGGCTCTAGTTCTGAAAAACATTTTTTGCTAGAGCTGCCTATGATTATTATTTTTATAGGTGCAGCATAAAAAAACATGGACCCTCATGTGGGCTTTTGGTGCACTCAGATACAAGCAGTTACTAATGCTTTGAAATATGAATAATCACCATATGTATCTGATGGTCTTCTTCTGCCTTTTTATTTTTATTTCCTTTACTTTATGGCTGTTATCTGGAGCACTTTTGTTTGAATGTATCACAGTGAATAAAGAAAAGTAATGGAATTTCAATGCAGACATTCTTGTATTTGTACAGTACTTGGGTTGCACTTTCAGTCTTGTTTCAGTTACTTATTTGGAAGGACATTCAGTTACAGAACAGATGTATTAATATCTCAGTGTTGTTTGTCTTCCTTCAGTTTTCTTTTGTCCCCACCTGTTTTAGAAGTAATTTATTATTTTTTTTACAGTAGGCTTAATTACTTTGTGTCTTTGAACAGGAATAATCAATCTTAGCTTTCATAAAATTGTTGCAGTTCCAAAGTCAGTCATGAGCTCAAATTAGTTAAAGCTGAAAATAACGCATTAGAGAGTCAATTTTTTTTTTTTTTTTTAACTTTGGGGTTGATAAACCATGGAGGAATTTGAGACAGTCAGTATAAGGTCATAAATTAGGTCTATCTTTTTTTTTTTTTCAGTTGATGCAGTAAGAAAAACATTCCTCTGAGGCCACCAGTGAGACTCACAGTTGTTTGAGGAACACTGGAGAGCAGAAATGTTCTACTTTTTGATTTGGGAATTGCTGTCCATACATCTTTCCTGATTTCTGGATGTTCATGGTACATCATGTCGGCTAGAGAGCATCAGTCCTGGCTTATGGGCTGTATTTCCCATCCACTGGTCCTGTGTTCTCAACTGCTCCCTTGGAATGTAGACTGAGATCTTTCATTCTCTTGAGATGACTGGCAGAGTGGAGTTGTGCAGAAAGCAAACGAGCTTGGGTAATGTGAGCAACTTGGTTCTTTTTAAAAAATCTATGCAGATAGTTCAGTGTAATTAGGGTTGGGAGAGTCTCTTTCTACTGTGCACCCTATGCAAACATTCCAGATTGTTTTTGGAAAGAAACTGAAATCTCAGATAAAGTTGGTAGAATTGTTGTGCTAAAGCTCAACATTGTTTTACCTGCCCCCCCCCTGAGCTGGTGGTAATTTTGCCAGTGTATTCATTCAGAGTGGGGTGGGGCCATTGCTGGGCAGGTTTGGGAATTGCACTGGGAGTATATTTGCTTTGATGCTCTGAGCAGGACTCTTTTACAACCAGACCTTGAAACTGTGAGAAAGACAGCTGTGTGGCCGAGGTGGTTCATCAAGGAAAACACCAGTCACTGAGCTATATACAGGTATGACCCTAGAAATGTTACTGTCCAGCTGATCATGTCTGCCAATAATCTGGAGAACTGAATCAAGTGCCTCATTATTCTTGTATCTTAAGGCAGGACAGCTAGGGGGGAGGGAAGCATTTGGTTGTGAAAGGATTTAAACTTTCTGCTCCTGCATCTTCAGCAGTCTGACATAGGAAAAATTCCAGTTCATGTGCTACAGCTCCCTCAGAGAACAGAGCTGGAGGTGGAAACTGAAGTCTGAAGAAAGCACAGGCCATGCCAGACTCTTCCAGAGCACATGCTGAACTTAGCCTACTGAAGACTGTGGAATAACATCAAGTTTCTTTCTCAGAGGAAAGGTATTTTCCTTGTATCTGTGATTGTTTTGCAACTGAATTCCCAGGCCTGCCTGTTTAGAGGGCAGCCCTTGTCTTAAAGTTGCACGCTGAACTCCAAGCAAGTAGAATACATGCTTGAAATTCTTTTCCGTGTTTCCACTTAATCTCTCGTTTGTTCGTGGCTTTTGGGAGCGTGCCAAGGCAGTGTGCACAGGCCTTGGGAAGAGAAGCTTTCAAAGAGTGGATAAAGTGTGATGGGTGGGTAAAAACTTCTTTGCTTTCCTGGAGTGAAGAGGAAGCGTGGACAGAAGCAGAGCAGCAAAGAGTGAAATGACAATATGATACATATCCCAGGAACAAGGTTCCTAGCGAACTGGTTGCTGTGTTAGACACACAGGTGTATGGATGTGCATGTGTGTAGGGTTTTTATTAAGAATATTGTTTATTTCCATTCCCTTTTCCACTAGGTGTAGAAGGAAGACAGAGGAGCCCAAGGAAATTAAGCCTCTTAAATTGAGTGTGTAAATGCCAAACCTGAGGTGAGTCTGTAGATACACAGGAAAGCATAAATGAGTGAGATTAGCATTAGGAACTTGATCTTTTCCACCTGGATGTTTTTTCCTCACATGGTGACTATTAGGTCATACATGCATTGTGTCTGCCATTAAAGTAGTGTAAGTAAATGATTAAACAAGAGTAGAGAGATGTCTTAGCATGCCCCACACACTGTTAGCAACACTGATTACTCCCAGGATAAAATAATCTGTGATGTTTTGTGTGTGGATTGATTTTGAACTAAATGGGGATAGGCAGAGTCATGAAAGCTAGCTCCTGCTGTGTTTTATCTAAAGATCTCTAACAGTAATTTAGATCTCTAATTAAACATCTCAAACAGTAAAGTGATTGTGGCTCAAGGGTAGACAAAGGGTGTTAATCTGGAAACATTTCATGGACGATGTTTGGGTTTTTTTTACAATAAATTATCTTAAAAGTTAATTATGCATCAGCAGAGATCTACAAGAAATTAAACACCTCTATTACTTCACCAAGCAAATGATAATTATATAAAACACTCAATTTAAGTAGCACACATAATGAAAATACCTGATCCATGTTAACTGACATTTGCTCATTTGCATTCATTTCAGCTTTGGATGTCACTGTTCATGCTGATGATTTGATGAGGAGAGAGTATTTTTCTGGTCAACTCCAATATTGAGAAAAGAGTATGAAGGTTTTTAGCTCTTACTGGAGCTAATTTTTCTAGCTTCTCCTAAACAATTTCCTAGAACTATTTAATGCCACATTTTCATAGATTTGGTGATTTTTCCACAGGGTGCAGACATGAATAAGTTAATTTAATGAAGATGTAGATTTTAGTTTTTCCTTTATCCCCTTACATGCAAAGTCACATGTATTTACTGCTATGGGCAGGTCAGAAGCAGACAAAAATGTTCTCATTTGTAAAAGTTCATTGAAGGCTTACCTAACATAAAGTCCCACTTCTGAGCTGAAGCTGAACTATATTTGCCATCATGCAGAAAAAGGTAAGTTTAAATGGGGTAGCTGAGATGAGTTTAAACCTGACTTAGCTAGAAAACAGTTCCTTTTTGGTATTTTCTCACAGTCTCCATCCTTTTTCTGTTCCTGCCCATCCAGGGAAAACTTCCTATGATGAAAAAAAAAAAAAATCTTTAAAAATAAGGGATAAGATGCACTTCAGAAAACCCATTTAACTGCTGGGTTTGTTCTTTCCTGCTCAATTGGCTGCCCTGTTGGCTGTTCTGGGACAGGCAGGTGGCACTTGCCCTGGTTTTGACTAAAAATTTCCATTTGGGTCAAAGAAACCTTTCTGATGAAAACTTAGGTGAAATCAGGATGTCTCAGCAAAGCTTTGCTTTCTATAAAATTGAAATTTCTATAAAATTGCTATCAAAGGTTGTTTTTCTAATGAATTCCCAGTCAGACCCTGCTTCTGTTACCTTTTCTGTGGTGGTGGTTTGGTCGCCATGGGAAGGGTGTCCCTTCATAGAAGATGATATTATGGCTTACCAAAAAAATTATCTTGTCCAAGAGTCATGTTTTGCCTGAATTTATTGCAGTTTTGTTGGAGAATGAAGCACAGAGGGGCTCTTCTCATTGTTGGTAGGGAAGGGAGTATGTGAGGACCTATGCACCGCTGCAGCACAGGGTCAACCGGCCGTGGGACCAGAGGCTACAGAAGCAGGTGGGATGACAGGGTTTTTCTGGCCTCTGCTGTCTCACAAAAGCTTCACTCAGCAAGGAAGCGTGGGGTGGAAGAAAATGTCACACTGGGCTTCATCCTGCACCCACCAAAGTCTGCTATTGTGTTGAGTAAGAGCAGGATCCATACGCAAAGGGATCTGTCACGGCTTAAATGTCACCAGTCGTGTGGGAGCACTTCTCTCCAGCCAGCCCTTCTGAGGGATCATTGTGGGCAATGAAAGGGCAGGAAAGACTTTTCCAGAGTGTGTGGGTGGGGGAAAAGCAACCCTTCATGCTGGGAACTCATCCGATGTGCGGGTAACTCTGGAATGTCCTTTCCATGCAGTAGAGGGTTAGGCTGAGTGAGCTCTGCAGGTGGAAGGAGATCAGCTGTGCTCAGCAGGCCTGCTCCCCAGGCTCAAAGAAGGCTGCAGCAGAGCAGGGTTGCCTCATTCTCACCATTATGGATGAACCACTCAATACCTGCCACCTGCTTTCTGCAGGTAATTATTTAACAGGACGAATAATAAAAACTGAGAGAATAATCTGAAAGAAGGCCTGAGCTGCGTTCAATTTGCAGTGCCAATGAAATAACTGTTTGTAAACAGGTACCCAGGAATACTTGTATTTTTTCTAAGTGCCTTTGGCCGCTGCTGTTCCTGCCAGTGCTTAAAAGCTCAGCTGCCTGGCTGGACCCAAGCTTGTAGGTACTGTGGAGACATCGGCATTAGAAGTTCACATTTCCCAGGCTTCACCATAAAAACAGACTTTCTGTCTCCTCATTTCCACCAGAGCTCATTCAGGAAACACAATCTCCTTTTAAGTGCATGATCTTAAGCTTTGTATAATGAAATATCTTTAGGGTATTTCTCCAGTAATCGGCTCCTATGAGACATTCTGCTGCTCTTCCCAGCTGTGTGTCATCAGCAAATTTCATTAATGTGCTCCTTCTTCTTGTGTAAATGTTGCTGGCTGGTGGGATATATTTAGTTAAGACTGGCTAAGAGTGATGCTTGAGAAACTGCCTGTAACCTTCCTCTACTCCGACAGTTCCCCTTTCAGCACCTATTGTCTCTGCTTCAGCCAGATCCTTTTGCTAATAATTCCCTGCGTGGCACCATTTCAACTGCTTTGCTGAAATCCAGTTAGATGAGGTCCACCAAAACCAATTACTATGAATTAAAGCATTGCTTGAGCAATGCTAAGAGTCTGCAATAAATTATGTGCAAAACTGATGGCCTATTTCATCATGCTCAATTTCATCTTTATTTTAACATTCATCAGAAATAAATACTTCAGTTAAGATTAGAGCTTTGGGGCATAGCTTTTAATGTAATGTTATCAAAATAATTGAGGGTCTTATGGGACAAAATCTCAAAATTATCCTGGTTTCAAGCTTAGGAAAAAATGGTGTATATTCATTTCTGTTATAATCCAGAACATAAACACTGTTTATGTTCTCTTTTTCATATAGTTAATTTATCAGCTAAGCTGATAAACCACAGATAAAGCCTAAGGACACAAATGTGGTGGTTTTTTTTAATTCTCTATATCTCCCTTATTTGCATTGTTACTGCTCTGAGCAGACGCGAGATCTTTAGCATCATGATGATAAAACAGCTCATTCTTTGATGTCAGATAAGATGAAATTTAGATGTCATTCTGAAGCCAAGAATCATAAAATCTGCTGTCATAATATCTTCCTCTACACTTGAAAGGGCTATGAGACATCTGGAAATGGAAGAATCTTTTCTTTTACCCCATTAAAAGTATTGTTGCCCTCATCTTCCTCCTACTTTTGACTCTTGCAATCTGGAGAGATTTCAAAAACAGTCTGTGAAGTCAGTTTATGGAAGGCTTTAGCAGAAATCCTCTGCTTAGGCTGTGAAATGTTTTGCATATTTGAGTGGAAGAGTTAAGTCAGGAGTCAAAGTTAGGAGGATCGTAGGCACGAGGTCACACAATCCCCCACGATTTCAGAGCTGCTGCTGATGAGAGGGGCACGGTTCCCTGCCTCATCCCATTGTCCCAGCCTCAGAGAGGTCTCCAGCATATAGGGGTGACCTGGCATGAGCTGGGGGCTGCCAGGAGCCCTAATTCCTGCACAGCAGGGCAGCAGGAGCAGCCTGGATAGTCCTGGCTGGTTGGCATCAAGCTGAGATTTGTGGTTTCCATCACCATCCTGGTGCAACTGCCGGAGTCATGTACCCATCTGACCTGAGGAAGTCCTGTTTGATCACTCCTAGGTTTGGCTAAGGTAGTTTTGGGGTTATTTGGGTTTGGGTTTTGTTTTTGTTTTGCTCATCTCTGTTGTCATCTGCTCCCAAATTTCCATAATAACATGTTCCCTTGTGATATAGGGAGAATTGCAGCCTCTGGACAGATGTACAGAGAGAAGTTTTGTTACATTTGTACCAAACACTGGCACCTTCACTGTGGTCACTTGCTTTCAAGAGCATTATTTTTCAGAAACCCTGTTGCTGAAGGGACAAGCTATAGGAAATTATATGCTCCACAGTGCACGCCTGCTTTTCTGAAAGATTTTGAGGTTGAAGGGGAAATGGGAACAGCCTGCAGGATTTAATGAACTATTTCACATGATCCTTCTGAATTTAAGACATATGGTGGCTTCAGGTCTCATAACACTTCACTTCAAGTACCATTGCTACCATATTCTTTCATAACATGGAAATCAAAGCCTGCAGCTTCTGAGTTCTGCACATGTTTTTGCTGCTTAGTGCATGATAGGTGCCTGCTAAATGTTCTGTCCAAGACAAAAGATGGGATATTAAAAGGCAAGTTAAAGAGAAGGCATGGCTTGCTTTGATCTTGGGCATTCTTGCGCTACTTGCCACTGAAGAGTTACATTTGCTCTTCATAAACTCTGTGTAATTTGTTTGGCTTTCAATAAAAATGACAGACAGAATTAATAACAGCCTCGATATCTCATCAGGAGATGCATTCCAAAAATATCTGTCTATCTACACAGGGAGTGTATGAAAGCCTATATGGGATCCTTGTCAACAAAATTCCGCCGCTTTGCTCCAAGAGAGACTTTTCATTGGTTTGGGAAAATGCTTTCCTCATTATAATGACTCACTTTCATGCATCCAGAAAGATACTGAAGGGAACTGATAATGTCTAAAGAATAAACCTTTCACACTAGTAGTGCCTAAGTTTGCCCTTCATTTATTAAAAAAAAACAAACACAAAAACATAGGATATTCTTTGTGGCCAAGGATTAAGCTCCATTGTAGTGCTCTGAGACACACCGGAGAAAGCACCTGGTACTGTTTAATTCATGGGTTTTATCAATGTTCATCAACCTTGAATTAAAGCTGCATGGGCCAAAAAGATGCTCACATTTCCAAACTTTGGAACAGTTTGGAGATTGCAAACTGGGACTGTCCTGCTGGGATTCATCCATGGACCAGTCTTGCACCACAGATGCTGCATCACTTGAACTAAATCAGAAACTACATCACTAGATAGTTGAGTTTTTTGAGGGCAGGCCAGATATGGAGCCAGGGATGGGAGTTATTTGTGTCCTTATACTTCTCAGACACTTCCCGCCAACAAAGGAATGGTTAAACTTAGGACTCTCAGATTCCAATCTCTGCCCTAACGGACAGAAATTCCTGTGTATATTTTCCTGCCAAGTTTTATCTTGTCTGCTGCACTCCTCTTTCTTCCTCATCGCTACCATCTGGTGCTGGAGACATTCCACTTTGTGTTGTCTAAACTGGTTATCAGAGAGTTAATGAGTACCTGGGTAATATGAAATGGAGACGTGCTCCATCCTTTCCACACATCCTGTTTAGTCAGTGGGATTTCCCCCTCTCCTCAGCTTTATTTGTGATGCAGTAAAAATACACCAGCGGAGTTCCATGCAGTATTGTGAGCAGAGTTTACTTTTAATCAGACTATGTGGTCTTTTTACAAAATCAGTGGCAAAGTTGCTATTAAATACCTTTGATGTTCTTCATAGCCTCCAACCTTGAATGCTTTAGCAGAGCAGATCCATTAAAGATTTTAGCAAAGAGATAAAGACAGTGAGTAATAGGAACTTGGAAACAAAGCTGGCTCTATTTCCTTTGAGTGTTGAACAACTCTTCAAATACCAATGGGCTTGAGCAAGCCCAGCCTAGGAAGGGAAGAAAGGTAAGAACATGTTTGGATGCAATCCATTCTTCAGAAGACACAAATGATGAGGGAGCAACCTCTCACAAACAAAATCATAGTTTCATGTTAAACACAGTGTCAAGCCCAACGATAGGTCAAAAAAGGAAATACCCATCAGCTGCTCTGTGGTCTGGGTACCAACAAGTTGAAAACAAGACCCATGTCTATGAAACTGCATAGGATTTCTGTCTTGTGGAAGCCAAAAAAACCTCATCCAGCCAGAAAAAAGAAAGCATTAGAGATGGAAATACTGAGGTCACAGGACACAGGTTTGCTGTGAATGTGCCAGACTGGAACCCTTCTCCACTCCTGCACTATTTCAGTGGAAAACACTCCTCCCCTGCCTATGTGAAACATTAACTAAAGCTGCAAGTTCCTTGGAAAAGGCAACAATAACAAAACCTTTCTTCTCCCAGTCTCACTCATCAGGCTTCTCAGTCCAGCCCCATCTCCTTCCACAGTTACATATTTACTGGCTTTTCTTCTTCCTTTTAAGCTCACCCCTTCACCTGGGCTAATTCCTATTACTGCTGGGCTGAGCTGGCTCCTCATCTCCACACAGAGGAAGGAGAGGAGTATATCCTGACTATGCATTTTCTTCTTCAGCCTATATGTTACTTCTGAATTGATTCAAAATCTGTAACTTTGACTACCTGTCCCAAACCAGAAACCCCAGGTCAGAGTCTCACATGATAATTTACATAATTTTCAACTTTTCTGTCACCTCTTTCTAATCCCAGATTTCTAGCTGCCCACAATACTTTCCCTACTGTTGCTCTTATCTTAAACATGTTGAATTAAAATGCTTCTTTCTTGCTGCTTCCGGGAGTCTGGGTCACCAAGATCAGAGCAAATACCAAGTCCTGGTTCCAGCACCAGCCACATCATTGGGAAAGTCAATGTTTGTTCCCTCTGTCTTCAACTGGAGCAGTTGTACAACTCTGGTAGAGTTGGTGCCTTTGCAGTCAGGCCCTGGTTATCACCACTGTCTTATTAGTGTAAGTGTATTCAGCACAAAGGAAAAAAAGGAAAACTTTGAGCATGCACAATAAGGACAGACTCTTCAAATGCCAACGCTATTTGCACAAGAGAAGCTTCTGTAGTTGCTTTTTTCTGAGAGCATGAATATTGGTCAGATTTGGGCAGACTTGGGCAGAGAAAACAGGAAGAGAAATGCAAGTACTGCAAACACCTGGTCTGCTCAAATATAACTCTTCTTTCAAATCCAGCAGCACTAGAACTGCCTATTTTTACAAAAAATGTGGAAGGCTTTTTTCTGTTGTTTTGTTGGGAATTCTGTGGTTTGTTTTTGTTTGTTTGTTTTGTTTGTTTGTTGTTTAACCTGTGCAATAGTCTCTTTCATCTCCATGTTTCAACCCAGGAAAGAGTGAAGTTTCCAACAATATGCCAGCAGAAAGCTGAACAACAGGAGCATCACTACCTTACATCTTGAGTTTGCCAAGATCTTAGGACCTTTAACTGGGATCTTATACAGGAAAGTAGCAGGGAATGTCAACAGCAGGCAGAGCCAGTGAGCTCAGAGACTTGTAGTTGAGGGCTGGCGGGAGTCAGGGAGTAGAGGGTCTGTGACAGAGGAGGTCAAGACCTCTAGGGCTGCTCCAAGTGTTTTGAAGGCAATGCCACAAAGAGCTGCGTGTGTAGCTGGATGACTGGAGAAGTGTTAAGGCAGCAAAAACGACATGATCTGTTTCTTCATTATGGGAAGTGTGGTTCAGCTACAGGTAGAAGAGGGGAGAAAACTGGCATGGAGGAAAAGACACATATATGAAGGGAAGAGAAAGGCAGGATGATTGTTTTCCCTGGGAAATACAGTGGTTTAGTTGAGTTAGAAGAGGAATTGACTGCAAACATCAATAACTGAATGATATCACTGCAAGGAAATCCTATAAAACATTTTCACCTTACAACTTCATCCAGCCTACGACAGAGGATGGCAACTCAAACAGCTGTAGAGCTTTCTGACAAGATTCAACTGTAAATATCTGAAGCAAAATAACCTGGACAGATTTTAGATAGATTTAGTGTGATGTAAATCTGTGACACATCAGTTTTAAATGATCAGACAACTTAATTCTGAGCAAGAATTCTAACGTGGAGAAAATACTGAGATTTGACCTTCTGGGGATATTTATGCTCTGTTGAACAGAAGAACTCAAACCATATTGGCCTGTTTGTAGAATTTAGTTGTAACTGAAAGAGAAGCTAAAAAGAAACCATTTTTCATTTTATGGCAGACCCAGAAGGAAGGTAATCCAGTGATCAGAACTTAGCCTGGAATTCAGACCTGGATTTATTTCCCCTGTCTGTGTAACCACGCACAGATTTGGAAGACATTTAAATGTCAAACTCCAATGAAATAAAGAGAACTGGTCTGGGCTTTAGCTTCTCTGGATGCAATTTAGGCTGAGTAAATGCAGATGTCTATGATGTGATAAACACTTCCTCACAGTCAATGGAGAAGAGAAGCCATTTTTGTAGATCGTGAGTCAAGTTTCCCTAAAGTTGATGTTTAAAATAGGTCAGATGAATCACTGAATAATGTTGTTTCTCTCCATTGTCTCTAAAAGGAGCTGAGGGCTCTTAGCTCAGTTACGGGACATCAGAACTTCCCTGTTTTGGAAAGGTAGTTGACAGCTAGAATTGTTAAATTTGGAAGGTACTCAGATGCTGGTCTAGCAACATCAAAGTACTATAGATAGATTTAAAAGGTCAGCGTGGAACACACTTTATTTCCTCTTAAAATTCAAATAGATTTGAGTCAGACATGAGCTCCACAGCACATCTTTAAGGATTCTGCCCATCTCTGGGAATCATTCCCATTTTCTGGGATTCAGTGAAAGCCACTGGTGTCCAGGAGGACTGGGAAGCCCCACTCACCAGACAGACCTGGAGTGGGCCTACTTTTGCCACTTGACTTACTGTGCCACAGGCCAAATAAATTAAGGAAATTATAATTAAATGAAGTACTGAAAAAGACTAGAAAATTAAATTGTCCATGATTGGCCATCCTGACCTCTGCACGTTTACAGGTCTTTGCATCTTTTCACTGTATTTTATATGTTCACTTTTCGTTCCCACTTTAAATACCTTCTACTCTTTCTGTCTTTTTGCAAGGTGTGTATGTTTTGGCCTGGCTACATTACTCTGGACACATGGCCCAGTATCATATCATTCACTGTGGAAACCACATTGAAATTAAGAAACCTGTGCTTTGTATGTTATTCCACATTTGGTGTTGTTCTGATCCTCTGACCACATCAAATGCAAGCAGGAACCACCACAATTCCCCGAAAGACATGCCTACTTCCATGAGATTCTTTCTGTACTGCTTCAGGGACAGGAAAATTGCTTTGACCTTCAAAGAGGCTTTCCTGTTTTTTGTGGCGCCATTTGTAGGTGGTTGCCTCTGTCCCAAATTCCTGAGACCTTCACAAGAAAGGCCTCCATCCCTTCCTGTCTACTTGTTTCCCCCCAGATGCTTTCTGCAACATTTACGTACGAACCATTTTCTCCCTTTACGTGTGACCTTTCCAAAGCCATACAAGACATTACAGCTCAAATCTCAAAGCCATGGAATGTTCTGCTTTGGCTGGGCAGCTCCCAGCACTAAATTTTCCCTCCGTTGCATCTTCTCCTTCTCCTTACAAAGTTCAGGTGGGTGTTGCCACACAGGCTCCTCCGGAGCTGGTGCCGTGCGCTGTTCCAACGTGCTGTGAAGCCCCCACATTAAAGATGTGTTGCAGGATAGTGCTCTAGTACTGGGCAAGATTTGGGGCTGTGTTTGTGGGTGGAGAAATTTCCCCACCACCACCTTCAAAAAACCCAAGTCACATGAAAGGTTATTCATGGATCTTCTTCACAGCATTGAGAGACTATTCAGGGGAAATACAGAGCCAGGTTTTTTGCAGTTCTCGAGTTGCTGGAGGAGCCTCATGTGCACAAAACCTACAATATCTGGTTGGCTCTTATTCCAGGAATTTGAGCAATAGGATCTTCTTCACTTCCACAGACACCACCATATGCCAATCCAAGACTCTCCAAACTCACCTATTTTTCACTGCTTTTTATGTGTTTGCACTTCATGAGTCCTGACCATGGCTCTGCTTCCTCTTCTCTTGCCAATTTCTCCACATGCTTCCAGATCTCCCTTTGCCATACATTACTTCCCTGAGAATTTCCTTCTCACTCACTGTACACTGTTGCCTGTAATTCACCTCTTTTTACCTCTGAAAAAAGAAAAGACTTATCCTATCTTTTTAATTAACATGCCTGTCATAAGGAATGAAGATAACAGCAAGATGTTCTAGTACACGCTGATTGCAGTCCCTAAAGAAGCCAGAGAGAGAACATAGGGCTTCAGAGCAGTCCCAAATTATTTACCTAAAATAAGCTCACCAAAATGATCCAAAAAGTGTTTTAAATGCAAGTTTCCTTAGAGCACAAACAGCAGGCAATGAAAAAAGGCTCCTACATCTCTGCTGCCCCTCATGGCATGTCTGGAAGCAAGACTTTGGCTAACTCAGAGGACTTCTGAGCTGCAGCAAACTACAAAGAGTCCTTGGGCAGGCTTTCCTTTTCCTTCTTGCTCCTGCCCCTCTTACTGTCCTCACATTTGCCCTGTGGAGCTGCAGGACTCCAGCTCTGAGCTGGGACACCCTCCTTGTCCCCAGTCTCCTCTGCTTGCCTTCTGGAGACACTCAGTTGCCTCCAGGCAATGGGTCATTCTCCATCCACCTGCTCTAGTCACTGAAAATACAACATGGACTGGAGCAAGCAGGCAAGAGGTGTCCTGTCCTTCACAAGCACATTGGGTGATTTTATCTTCTGGGCAGGAGATTTGTTTTCTACTGCCTCAGTTGTTTCTGATTCCTACCTCAATGTGCACTCAGATGGCAGCTCCCGAACGGCAGCTCCCGAGCCTTTTCCCTCTTCAAAGACTGAGGTTTTGGGGAATTCTAAAAATTCATTAAACTGCTATATTGCCTGAACTGCACCATGTGCCAGCAGGCTTGGCTGTGCCTTTGGCTTTTACAGCTGCTGAGTTGTTTTTTTTTTTTCCCTCTCAAGTCTTACAAGACTCTTAAAAGTCTCTCCTGCTATCATGTCCTTAGTAGCACTCTAATAACTTTGGAATCACAGACAGTAATGGCAAAAAAGATTTATTTCAGCATCTAGTTCATCCCTCTGCTGTTGCACAATTATTCCCCGGGGAGCACTTCAGGCTTCTGTCCAAGAAGTTTTTATGTTTAGCTTCAATCTCAAAAGCAGCTCTGCAAGCATGATAGTGCAAGGCTCATTGTCTGCCTTTCAGCCATTTCAAAAATTAATTTGCCCAAAGTACAAATAAAAAGTGGGTTGTTTTTTTTCCTCTACAATAGTTAGGCCCATAAACTGCTTAAAACATCAAAGCCAAATTGCATTTCTTCTGGCTCTAACTTCATTAGCCAGAAAGCATCTGCAACTGGAAATGAATCTGCAGCTGTGTTGATGGTTTGCAATCCAGAGTTTAAAAGCACTTCACTTTCTCATAGCTCTGTTAGCATTTTATAGCAAGCAGGAGGAGAAGAGAAAGAAATAATTTTGTAATTAATATGGGTAATAATTTTAGAAGAGTGATGTTTATTGAATAACATTTGTATGTATCAGTATTTCAAGGAACTCCATTTTTAAAAGGCTGCTTTACTCTGACAGTCACTTTAGGGAAGATATGAATCATAATTCATTCAGGTCAAGTTTGATTAGACGCACTGACTTAATTAGTGGCAAGGGGGAGCAGCGACAGGTGATTAACAGAGCTCTGTAAGGCAGGAGACAAATTTCTTCTCTTGAGTTACCATGGGAGAAGCTACTTTTTCTTGTCTGTGCCTGTGACCCTTCACTGAGGAAATACCATTGACTGATTTGTGGGTTTTGCCTTATAAATGGTGCACGTGATATGAGGGAGCCACAGGAACACAGGTAATCCCCAAATCCTCATTTTGTTGAATATGCAGAAAATGCACAACAGAGGCACCCGCCCTGTCCTTGGGGTATGATTCAAAGAGGTCAGGAGACATTTTATGGGGTACTCACCCACACTCACTCACTAGGCTAGTGTGAGGATTAGTTCATGCTTATTGAATGTATTTTCAAGAGCTCCAGACATGTGCAGTGACAAAGCTCAGAAACAGTAAAAACTACCCCAGATGCAATGTGTTTTTCAGAGTCTTAAAACAGATTAACCTAGAGATACATAAACGCCATGAGGAGGCTTTCCCATTGCTTTGATCAAAGAACAGGGGTTTTTTGTCGCTTAATTTAAACCCATGTATCTGTTATTCCCCTCATCCACCCATCATCATCACACAGCTCAGCTAGAGGGGCACTGTGCCTGGAAGGTCACCACATTTCCCACTTTCCCTCTTTCCATCACTTGCACCCAGAGCTTCTTGCTACGGAGTTAGCTCTGCTCAGAAGGCTTTAAGCTGGAAATGTCCCTTGCTAAGGCTCAGCTTTTGAAGCATGGCTGGCATGATGAAGAATGGCAGGGCTGGGCATTTGTACCAAGGTTGGAAGCATTAGTTTGGTCATCGCCCTGTGGTGGGATTGCACAAAGGTTCACAACCCCGTTGTCCTTTGTGCCACGTTAGAGGCATGATGTGGCCAGTTTAGGAGATCTGTCTACATCCTTGAGATACCCATGCTGAATTTGCTGGTGATAGCTCAGGTTTTGCAGGGTGGCAGGGGGAGGAGAGGACTCAGATGAGGTCTAGAACTGCTCCATTGGCGGTGATGCTGGAGTTGTGGGCTGCAGGCAGCTCCTGCCCCTCTGTAAGCAGCTCTTAATGCTGCTCAGGTCTTAATGACGCTGAAGATGGGAAACTGAGACTTAAAAAACAGTTTTCTTCTAAAGCAGTCTGTGCCCCTTGGAATGTACTCTCTCCTGGGCTGAGTGTTTGCAAAATGTTACTTAATAGAGATGTAGTGTAAAATCCCAGCTCCAGAGGTTCCCGGCTCTTGATCCCAAAATAATCAAAATCTGAAGCTGGAGCCACATGCCAGTTCTGCAACTGGCTCTGTGACAGCGGTTGAACTATAACCACAGAATCAATCAGCCCAGCTCTTTGGGAGGTTGAAATCCAGGCCAGATTTTGAAATCTGGGACCTCTCTTTAGTAATATACAGCATACAAAACGAAATTCAATAATAAGCCTGGTTTAGCTGCCATAAACCTTTGGGTTGACAAAGAAACACTTCCACATGTTCAGATCTGCTGGGTTCCTCTGCTCACTTTACAGTGAAATTCTTGCACTGCAGGAAGTGAGACAAGTTAGTATTTTCCAATCTCTTTGCATGGAACTCAAGTTAATTCCCCTTCTTCTCTCCAAGGAGGGATAGATCCAAAGGAAAGGGGTATTGATCAGCAAGGAAGCAACTCCAAAGATGGTCTGCATGTGACACAGTGGAGCAAATGACATTTCTTTGCTGATCCTCTTAACAAGCTGTTTAGTTCTGGGTTTGTTTTTGCAGCAGTGGATCTCTCCCCTTGCCTGGGACTTCTAGGACCTTTGTCCTGCAAATATTTCAGAACTGTAAAAAGCTTGAAAAACAAGAGTTACTCCAGGATATTAAATGCTTGTTGCTTTTAAATGAGCAGATGGTACCTTCACAAAATGCTATCATTTTGGCCATATTTTTCTTGGGCTGTCATTTTTTATAGCTTATTTTTACTGTAGAAGAGGTCTGTGAAGCAGCTGCCAGCAAAGTGATGGTAACTGCATAACATCTGTACATTTGAAAATCATCCTAGATAATATGCAAGGGAAGTCTATTAAAGCATGTTCATCTGGAGTTCAGAAGGTATTTCATGCCGGGAATTGTTCTGCTGCACCCTGCAGCTGCCCTTTTTTATTAAACACAAAGTTAAATTATTGTTAAAAGGAGTACTTAAAATGTTACATGAACAAATTATCACCAGATATGCTGAATGATGTGGTGGTGGTGCAGTGAGGCACCGGCCTGCCTGTGCTGCACATCTTGGCTTGTAAAGAAGGGGCTGCTTTGAAACTGCATCTCGGTGTATGCACTCATGAAATGAACGAGTGATGCACACTTGTATCTGCATAGGATAAAAGTGATGAGAAGGAATAGCTTTTAGAGGTCAAAAGAGGCTCCAGGGGGAACCACAAAGGATGCCATGTGGAATGTTTCATTTCAGATATTCTTAGCACCTACCACTTGTCGGTGCAATGTGTTTCATTGTCTCGAGCTAAGAGCTAGGAAATCCCTCTGCAGTTCCTGTGAGTGATAAATCTTCCTGTTGAAAAGAACAGCTACTAAGAGTTTCCCACCCACCTTTTCGTTGCCACTAGCCCTTCCTCATAATTTTTTTAGCCTTATCTAAAAGCAGTTTATCATTAAGATACACTTTTCAGGAGGTTATCTACCTGCTTGTCATAAAAAGAGAGTATCAGTCTGTATTTTACACATATTTAATCAACAGTAACGTGCTAAGACTGAGCAATTCTGAGAAATTATAAGAGCCATTACAACCCTTTTCTCGTTGCTGGATACATTAGGCTATAAACAGCATATCAAAGTTCTGAAATCTGAATTTGAGACTGAATGATTAGAGTCTGAGTATTTTTGTCTGAGTTAAGAAACCAGCAAAGTGTATGGATGTGTGTACATAAAGCTTTTCTGGAGTGATTTGCTTTTTTTTGTTTGTTTAGAGAATAGAACATTCACTTTACCATGACATGACACTCTATTTTGAACCTGATTATAACTATATGTAAACCCAAAATTTGACATAACCCTTTTTTCAGAAGATGAATTTATATGGAGTACTGAGTTGGCTGGCCTGGAAACTGAATCTCTTTTCATCCAGAGAACATCCATATGTCATTAAGATGCTCTCGAAGTTGAGCTGTCTTCATTTGACTCTGAGTGAAGAGTTCTGTGCCTGGCTGCCTTGCTCATGGGGAAGCTGCAGACCAGCCAAAGCTGTGGAGGCTGGTGAAGAAGAGTATGGAAAGCACTTTGGGATGACTGCAAATGCCATCAGTGCTACTCATCAAGTCCTCGTTTATAGGTTAGATATATGAAATTTGAGTGCCTGCTCAGGAGCAGCAAGATCAGGGCTGCTCCATGAGGGAGAAAAAGCTGGGAGCTGAGAGGGATTCCAGCACAGGCAGTGCCATCCCCAATGGGGCACAGTCATAGGTGGGCCAAGAGCAGCCCTGTAGGCCATCAAGTGGCCATCAGACAAGGCAAGGTCTTGCATCCATCCAGGCAGCCTGCTCAGGAGCAGGTGGAGGTGGGGCCAGTGACAGGACTGCAGACAAGACTACTTACAGCATGGGTGCAGGGAGGTCAGGTTGGTCAGCTCAATTAAATAAGGCCTATGATTGGTCTCAGGGTCCTGAGCCTACCTAGCAAGACAGTGTCGTGGCAGTCAGGCCCTGCTCTGCAGCAGGGCTGGCAACAGGCAGTGGGTACTATTATAGAAATCTCCTTGACCTTCACACCTGCTCTGCTTACATGACTTCTAGCCCTGTCATCTTGGCCCAAGACCTCAAAAGCCCTGACCTAACATCCTCGAAAGTAATTTGGACTTTTTCCACTGGCTTCAGTTCTGTTTGAGCCAGCCAGTTACTGGGACAGGCTCTCCGTGGTCTCCCAGCACGGCTGCTGAGCCTGCTGGATTTTCCAGCTGCTAGGAAGGCACTGGTGGAGAGGATCAGGTCGGGTGACAGCCAGAGAAGTTTGCTCACTAATGGCTGTAGGGAGCTCAATTATTGGAAATTAAAACCACACCATGGAGAGATGAAAACAATTCTTGCTGCAAGTGCAATGGTGTCAGTTAGCCAGAAGGTACTGCTTTGCTTTCGATTCATTCTTGCTCTTTAATTAATCCTTTCAGTTTATTATCTTTCTTGGAATGTTTCTGGAATAACAAAAAGAGAAATCTAGGCAATCAAATAAGTTTTTGCAGGGCTGAACCTGTATCTGATTGTGTTTGGTTTTCTGTGGTTCCAGGGAGAGCAGGAGCATCCATGCCCTGAGCTCTGGGTGCTCTGCCGGCACCTCAGGGACTGCCCTGGGCTATCAGTGCCCTGTGGGGATAACCCATGTTATCCTCTGTGGGATTCCCAAGGGGGCGGCTGGACCAGAGCTTCACTTTGCATTTGTAAGGGAGAGGGTTTGGGTTTCAGTTCCTTTTGGCTGCTGGGGCTGGCCCTGTGCAGCTCCTTGGCTCTGAGGAGAGTCCTCTCTTGTCCTTGAGCTCAATGAGCAGAAGGGGCTTTTTTTTTTTTTTTGCCTTTTTTTTTTTTTTTTAACAGGAAAAAGCCACTTGGCTCTGTTTGTCATTCTTCATTAACCTTATCTCAGTCCTTCTTTATCCTCCTTTCTTCCGAGTTGCCTGGTCACTGCAGCTCTTAGTACTTCCTCTCTTGATAAAGATGTCTTATTCAAAGGGTATTTATATCATTAGTTCCAACTGCCTTACTTGGCCATGCGACCTTTTGTGACTGACTTGGTTGTTGTTTTCTCAGTCTTAGTCTGAGGGGCAGGGTTATAAAATTGTCCCATCCATTTGGTGAGCCCCACCCCTTCCCAAGAAACATTCTCAGGCTTTAGTCTCTGCCTTATCAGATCATCCTTGCAGGATGACACAAGGTCAGTGTGCCTGGGCTGCACAGGGGGGCACATATTGCTCAGCTCTGCAGCCCTGGCTCTTGAGGAGGTTGGACCCAGGAGTGGCAGAGCAAAAAGCAGAGCCAAGGAGCCCTGAATCCCAGTTGTCCCCCAGAGTCCCTTAATTTTCTTTCAGTTTTCAACACTTCATCTGGGTGTGCTCTGTTGAACCCACTCATCATTTCAAATACTCTGAATTCTGAATTGTCATGGTTGAAAAGGACTTCTAAGATCACCGAGTCCAACTGTCTACACACACAAAAAAAGAAACAACCAAAAAAACCTTGGCCACTAGAACATGTCCTCAAGTACCAAATCTACATGGCTTCTGAATACGTCCAGGGATGGTGACTCCACCACCTCCCTGGGTAGCCTGTGGCAGCACCTGACCACTCTTTCAGTATAGAAATTCTTCCTAATGTGCAATCTAAACCTCCCCTGGTGCAGCTCCAGGCCATTTCCTCTTGTCCTGTCATTATTCACTCGAGAGAAGAGGCCAACTCCCACCTCCCTACAACCTCATTTCAGGTAGTTGTAGAGAGCAATGAGGTCTCCTCTCAGCTTCCTCTTCTTCAGACTAAACAACCCGTTCCTTTAGCTGCTCCTCATATGACTTGTTCTCTAGACCCTTTACCAGCTTGGTAGCTCTTCTCTGGACACGCTCCAGCACCTCAATGTCCTTTTTATAGTGAGGGGCCCAGAAATGAACACAGTACTCGAGGTGTCCTTTACAACGAGGCTGTCAGCAAGTGTTTCTGGTTGCCAGGACAGCCTTGCTTACATGGGCTTGCAGCATTGCTGCAATCATCCAGGCACACACCTCCCCCTCCTCAGCATTCCTCACTCTTTTGGACATTTAGCTCTGAGGACTTAGGGGCTGATTTTCCCTCCCTTCCTGTCCTTTGTTATATAGATTAGATAATGCAGGGTGCTTTATGAACATAAGAAGCCCTTGATTTCCAGTATCACCTTGCAGAGGTTTAAAGGTCCGTGTAACAAGAGTTAGTGATTAGGCTCCTGGTGCAGTTTGCCCATGGAAAAAAGGTTGCAAAAATGAATTAAAAAGAAAAAAAAACAAAGGGGGAGGGGAGGAAGGAAAAAAACCACAACAAAACAACAACCAAACAAAGAAAAAACCCTGGAATTCTTAAAAATATTTTTAAGCTTGCACCAGTAGTAACGTGCCAGGAGAGGCTGCACTGTCTGGTACGACAGTGTTTGTGTATGTGTGGTTTCCAAGACTGGCTTTCATGGAAACAGCATGATAGAAAGTGGTGTTGGTCAGGAATCTCCATATCTTTCATACCAGCACAGTAGAAAGGTCTGGATGGCAGTGTTAGTGCTGACTTTATCTTCCCTTGGTCAGAATCCAAAGTTCAGGCTCAGGTTTTCAGCTTGTTACCTGTATGTTGCCCACGCAGATAGTGTTAGAAATTTTTCTGGCATTTTGCTTTGAGTGTTCATCTCTTGAATTTGGCTCAGGGGTACTTTTAGAACCTCAGTTTCCTTGCTGTGAAGAAATAGATGTTCAGGGGGAAGAGCATGGGGTGCACAAAGCAGTAACCTCTGTATGGAGCAGGTGTAGCTGAGACACAACTAGTTTAGACCTAAACTGAGCCAGTTTGAATACAATTACACTGACCATATTTTAACATCTGGTGTGGGATTCATTTAGACACTAAAACATACTGCTGGTGTGTACCTAAGGTCTAAGTGTCTGTGCTCCCTTTATACTCAATGGTAATCCAGCTACCGACCATGGAGTCTTCAGCATGATTTGGCCTTTAGCATAATTTAGTTCACCCTGAAGGAGTTGCCTGATGGTCAACTGAGAGATTTCCAAGCTCCACTGACTATGACGTTATTGGAGACACCATCCATATTTGCTATAATGAGAGCATAGTCCCTTGTTCACATGCAGACACCTACAAGTAGGTACTTGAATCCCATCCCAGTTTCCCTTGTAGTTCACACCTCTGGTGCCTGTTGACTTTTTGGAAATTTTGTAGTAGTCCGAATTTCAAGCAATGACATTAACATGAGCTTTTATCATCAAAGTTCCCCAAAAGGGAATTATTTCTATAGGCACCTGAGTTTAAAAATCTTGACCACTGTTGTTATTCTCAAATTTCACCCTCTAGACAGTTCTATTTGTCTGGTTATGGATATGGAACAGAAACCCTATCCCAAAATATTTCTCCAAGCTCTGCTGGCTTCTCCATGAATACCATCATGTGTGACTCATGCTCTTTGGCATGGATAAGTAGGAAGATTTAAAATATGGTTTTGTAATTCTTTTGATTTCCAAATAAAGCCTAACGGAAAAATATTATTTATCCCTGCACGTTATGCATTAAAACATACACTGAATTAATTGCAATAAAAGACAGTTTAAATCCCTATATTAAAAAAGCCAACAGTGTTTTTATCAACCATTCTCAAGTCTGAAAAATCTGAGTAAATTTCTCATTAGTGCAAACTTTTGTGATTAGCCCTGGCAGAGGAATACTTCCCTGCTGTCCCAGTGTCCTAAAGCTGAGAAGGTGTTTGGAATGTATCTCAGCGGAGATTAGCAGGAGCTACAAAGCTTCTGACCTTTAAAGCACTAAAGCAAAACCTGAAATCTCCGCTTGTAAGTATTCACAACTTTAAATCTCAGGCCGTGTCTTTAACCTTGTCTTTAATTAGACACCCGGGTAATATCACAGCAGAAATAACCCAGCGTGTGTCAACAGCAACGCAGCCTCCAGCAGGAGGTGCAGATGCTGTTGGGCAACCCAGCTTCCTCCAGCACTCGCATTCCTTCTGTGTGTGCTCACCTTCCCCACTGGTATCTAACACTTCTTCACCTCAGGCTCTGGTGGTAGGATAGGGAAAGTGTTAAAGAAATGAATGAAGGAATAACACAAGTTTGATAAAGTTGCAGCCAGCACAGTCAGAAAGAAAAGGAGATGAATGCTCTGCCTGTACAACACATACTCAAAACCCAGGTCATCCTCCGGAAAAGGAGGCTTGTCTTGTTGCTTTTCACTATTGTGCCCTGTTGTCATCCCAGCCGGTGCCCCTGAGAGGCTTTAGGAAATCCCTTGAACGTGCTCTTCTTCAATTCTTATCTACCCAGTACCTGAAGGGGCTACAGGAAAGCTGGGGAGGGACTTTTTACAAGAACATGCAGCAAGAGAACAAGGGGTAATGGTTTTAACTGAAAGAGGGTAGAATTAGTTTAGACATTAGTGAGAAATTATTTCCTGCAAGGATGCTGAGACACTGGCACAGGTTGCCCTGGGAGGTCGTGGAAGCCCCATCCCTGGAGGTGCTCAAGGCCAGGTTGGATGAGGTTTGAGCAACCTGGTCTAGTGGGAGGTGTCCCTGCCCATGATGGGAGTTGGTCTTCAAGGTCCCTTCCAACCCAGCCCATCCTATGATTCTGTGATTCTATTATCTACAGACTTATCCTTCCCCAAAAGCTCTTTGCTCTCCCCCGTGGGTTACACCAGCCATGCACAGGAACACAACGTCAGCACCATACTGTGGTTGCTCAGCCTTCAGGTCAAAGCTGGCTCCTGTCCTACCTGCTGTGAGCCCTGGCAAGGGAGTTCACGTCTGCTCAAGGTCTCCCATGCAGATTTATCCCAGGTGACCCAGCTCAAATATTGGAAGTCATTAGTGCAGTGCTCCATGCAGCTTAATTTATCCTCCTTCACTGAAGGCAAATGGTGTGTGAAAAGAAGGTTTATTATCAGAGTTTACTGAGAGGACATTCAGCCATGAAATTCTTCCATCTTCTCAACATTAATCTCCTTGCTGTTACGGGGATTGCCTCGTACCATAAGGACTTTGCACAGTGCTTATCTCAGAGGGTTCTTATCTGAATTGCTCTTATAGGTGCTATTGTAAGAGTGACAATTATCATAAAAAGCTTTGGAAAGAGTAGTAAGTGTAATGTCCTTCTTTTCATGTTTAATGGCATTTCACGCATTTCCTAGTGTTTAGGAAAATCTGGGTGTTTTCCTAGTAGCTGGTTTTAGCTTTACTCAGGAAGTTCAGTGTTATTGTCCTAGCAGAAAGACTAGTTAGGTCTGTGTGAATGATGAGTGTTTTGAAGGAAAACTAAATGCCTTCAAAATTTTCATGCAAACGGTGAGTATCCACCAAAAGTAAACTTCAAACACTTCAGTCCAGAGATGACCTTGCAGCTGAGACAGAAACAACAATTAGTTGCAGTGACAAAGACTGAGTCACATTTTGAGAGAGCTGATCCGGGCAGGAAGGGTTTACCTAATTTCCTAAAGGTGCTCAGGGCCTGAATCTGTCTGATCTCCTCTAATAGCCAGAATCCAGTGAGAAAAAACAGCTTCTTTGTTTTGTCTTCAGCTTTATCCTAGCTTCCTGTTATTGCTGAGATAGTACTACTAAAGTGGGCTTGATCCCTGGTACCAAAAGCTGTCTGGGAGCCAGTGGAGACAGCTATCTTGACGGTAAGCCAAAGCATGGAGAAAGCAAGCTGATCTGGACTTGTGTTGTCTTCACATTCAGGTTCAAATGGTGAATTGCAGCAGGTCAAATGGGAGCTCATGAAGGCATGGGTTGCCAAGACCTCACCCAGGAGGGAATAAGAGCATTCCTTAGCTTGCTAGAGTTTAAATAAGGTGCCTTAAGAGAGTGTTGTCCTGTGGCCAATCCAAAATGAGTTTGGAGAAGGACTCAAAGTTTCTTCAACATGGGGGTTGTGGGGAGATGTGCTATGGAGCAATGTGAGATCACTGTCCAAATGAACTCTTTGAAGCATTTCACCTTTTTGACCGGCATCACTTTGGTTTTCCCTGGGTTCATCTGAGACATTGCTGTCTCAAGGTGATTTGCAATGCTGCTGAGAGGTGTGTGGTAAAGAAGGAAGAAATTCTTTCCTTCAAGGGTGGTGAGACACTGGCACAGGTTGCCCAGGGAGGTTGTGGAAGCTCCAGCCCTGGAAGTGTTCAAGGCCAGGCTGGATGAGGCTTGGATCAACTTTATCTAGTGGGAGGTGTCCCTGGCCATGCAGGGGGGTTGGAACTAGATGATCTTTAAAGTCCTTTCCAACACAAACCATTCTATAATTCGATCCCTGCCAGTAGCTGTGCACAGTACAGCCGACTTTTCAGATGGAAACTTATGACTTATTCTAGTTTGAAAAAATCACATTTCATCAGGTAGAAATAAGTTTTCTATGGCCCCACCTGGTGAAATGTATAGAGACCAGACCATAGCAGAAATGTGGAGAAGGCAGGCAAGATACCCCTTTTCTTGTTTTTGGTTTGTTGGGGTTTTTTTGTTTGGTTAGTTTTGTGGGTTTTTTTGTTGCCATTGTGGGGCTTTTTGTTGCTTTTTGTTTGTTTCTTTCTTTCTTTGCTGGTGGGTTAGTTTTTGGTTGTTTGTAGGTTTTCCCCCCTCCCATGCTTATTTTGTAAGGTTAATACATGTGAATAACCATCTCCATATCCAAAGAGACTGTCTGATACCAATTCTTTGTTCCATAAAATGGGCCAAAAGGGAAGGTTTTTCTCTTCAATATGTTGACTTTGATTTTTTTTCCTGAAACTTAGTGCTATGATGCCATCTGGAACTAATAAATTTTCCCTTTATTTATCTCATTTTGGACTGTATTTTGATTTTGGTTATGTTAGAAATGACTCTGCAAGGACTCATCTCCATGTGACTCCTGGCCCAACTTCCATCACAGCCTTCAGCAATGTCATGGTCATCCTGGCGTGTTTCTACATAAACTGCTTTGACTTATCCCTAGTTCTTATGGCTTTAATTCAACCCAACACTGTTTGACTGCAAAAATTAAATATGCCTTCTGTCATTTATGGCTTCACCTGGATTTTTTTTTCCCCTGTGCCAGCACACAAAGGGGACAAGGGGAGCAGTAGGGAACAGAGGGGAGGGAGTGTTTGCCTACAGCTGAATGCCTTCCTGGCCTTGTCTGGCTTTTCTTCACACACTCTTTGATTTTGTTAATATTGTCACTCCAGAAGCATGTTGCTCTTTGGAGGCTGATTTGCCTGCATAGAGCAAAACAGACCTCTGTCAGAATGACTGTGGAGCTGGGAGATACATCTCTTTTTTGGGGATGATTTTTTCACATTCTTGTACCAGCTGTAGTTTACTGAATCATAGAATCATAGAATGGTTTGGGTTGGAAGTCACTTTAAAGATTATCTAGTTCCAACTCGGCTGCCACAAGCTGGGACATGTTGCATTAGACCAAGTCGTTCAAAGCCCCATCCAACCTGGCCTTGAACACTCCCAGGGACAGGGCTTCCACAGCCTCCCTGGGCAAACTGTGCCAGTGGTCTCCACCCTCACACTAAAGAATTTCTTCCTAATGTCTAACATAAATCTCCCCTCTTTCAACTTAGAAGTGTTCCCCCTCATCCTATGACTACAAGCCCTTGTAAAAAGTCCTTCCCCAGCTTTCCTGTAGCTCTTTCAGGTACTGGAACGCTGCTATAAGTTCTCCCTGGAGCCTTCTCTTCTCCAGGCTGAACAACCCCAACTCTCTCAGCCTTGAATGAGGGTCTGGGTATGCAGAGTGGAAGGAACTCCTCTAAAAACATACATTTATTGTCAGAGTCCCACAGAGTTAAATGAAAAATGCTCTAGTCTGGGTTTCATGGCACTTTCCCTGAATCCTGTTAATACTGTCGCTGGCCCAATCTTGGTATTTCACTGTCTGCTTTTCCACTGTTGCAGAGAGGATGAAAACTTGCCATAGGAATGAGTTCACACCCTGGGAAGAGGTGGGAAGGGCTGTAAGGAAAGCAGAGCTGAAGCACGGTACCTACTTTCACCACCCCAGCCTGAGCATCCATTTAACCAAAATATTTTATGCAAAGGGACAGGGAAGGAGAGAGGTGACTTAGATCCATATTCTCTCCCAACCTCTTTGTGCCCCAGTTTCTTGGTGAGCACAGCATGGCTGGCATCAGGATTTCAACCTTCTCAACTGCTAACAGAAAAGCTGGTGTCTTATGTGGGACTGGTGGAGACATGGAGAGGCAGAGCAAATATTTAGATTTCTAATAATATCAGTAGTGCTTCAAAAGACTCGCCTTTCTCCTAGACTACAAGTGACAGCAGACTGAAGGTGACTGGCAAACAGCACTGAGAACCCACTTGGCATTTTCTTCTTCATTCTTAATGTTTGCCTTTCTATCAAGAAAATATTTTCTAAATTAATACATTAGATTTGCAAAGGACACTCTTGATAGGATCAAAACAAGCCTGATAAACCTGACCTACTCGTCTCCTGTCACAGGACTGAGATTACCTACTGTCTTCCCAGATAACTTCTCCAACCCAGCAGTGATGGATGATCTGCCACGAGCCCCAGATCATGCAGAGCAGCAGAACGTGTGGCCTGGTGGCTTGGGCCCAGTTGGCTGGCTCCGAAACTGGGAGCACAATGGGCAGAGGACATTGCACATGAGCTCATCAGCCTCTTTTATGGCATGATCTGTCAGTTAAGAAATTACGCTGATGTGGATGCCCTGTGTTAAATCATTGTCTTTGTGCAGTAATTCATGGTATAAAACCCTGCACCCTTGGATAGGACTAACAAGACCTCCCCAGCAAGAGAGCCACCATTGGAAATGGCCTGTCAGGAGGCACCTCTCAGATGTACTGAAAAGAAATAAAAAGAGGGAAGGGATAAAAGAATATTAGCTGAAATGTGAACAGATTGGAAGCACTCCATTAAAAAGAGTGGGCATATTTACATTCAAATAATATGGGCTTAAACCAACAGTAACAATCCAGAAAATCAGGAGTCATGAAGCAAATATATGTAGAAAGTAACTTCTGCTTCCAGCTGTGCTAATGCAGTGACCAGTCACCTGCAGTAGCTGCAGTGATTTTCAAGGATAACCCAGGCAGGGCATTTCAAACTAATCTAATCTGTAAGCAAGGGCTATCAGACACCTACACCCCCATTTGCCAAATTCAGACTGACTAATGCTTCCCTGACCTTGGCTCCTGTTAACATATGAATCTGTGCGGGCGCAGGGGAATTGGCAGCGTGACAGCAGCACAGGCACTTCATCTGCAAGGCGTTTTATTTAGCATTCCTGTGAGAAGTGAGGGTATTAAGATGCCTGGTTACAGAGGGAGGAGAGGTGACAAAGGGCTGTGCCCTGAACTGGGGGCTGGCTGCTTTGGGGGCTGGAATTCAGGCTCAGAAATTTCTGACAGCAAAATCCTCACTGCATCTCTGTGTTCCCCTGACAGTTCTTGTGGTCACAGACACAGCAGCCTAGTCCTTTTCTCCTTTTCTAATATTCCAATGCCTTTCATTTTTTTCTCTCCCCTTAATAGAAAATCATCTCATCGAGACAGGAATCACCTTCACTTAACATCATCTTACAGCCTCTGCTAGCCTTGAGCCAGGAGTTGTGTCAAAGCACATAGCTGGCATTAACTCCTTGTGCTCCTTTATTCTAATATAAAGCAGAATTTGGATCAAAGTGTCCCACAGGATGGGCTGACTTTTCTTAAATTTATTTCAGGGACAGTTCAAGACTCTAGGATACCCAGGAGAAGCATTTAAGAAAAAATATATAAAAAAAAAATAATCAAAAGCTCTAGAATGTTCATTTGAATCTGGGATATTTCCACGGTGGCTTGCTAGCACTGTGATCCTTTGCCTGCTTTCTCAGGCAGAGAGAGGCAGGAACTGGACTATTTTTTTGGTAAAGGGATAGTACACACTGTTCCCCTCTGCTGAAAATAGTATTGACATGAATTGGACGAAAAGAACTCAGACGTAGACCTCACATTGAACCAGAGAATTAGCCTATATTTTGGAGGGAGAGGGGTCACTGTGCTTTTCTTTGGGAGAGGGACCCGGGATTCTCCGTCACCCCGTGTCCAAGGCAGCCTCATCAAAAACTCTTCCTGAGTGGAAGCAATCAGGTTTGCTTCCAAGACTTCCACCCCGGGCCTCCCAGAAACGGGGCTGGCCCTGGCTTAGCTTTCATTTTAGCAAGTGAACCAGTGAGGGGAAAAATAAAAGCCGAGGTGTAAACAGAGTCTTTTCTTTTCCTCATATGATCTGCAAAGCGCTGAGTATTTTGACCCCGCTCTAATAAAACACTCGCTTAATGCAATGCACAGAGCAATTCCTCAGAGTTCACTGGGTATTCACTTAAGATTATGCAGATTTGGGTCAGTACTTTGCTGAGTTCAGCCCAGGCTCCTTACCAGCAGCTGCAGGGAGCAGCTTGCCTGTCCTGGGGAGCGCACAGGCTCTTCCCAGCCTGTTTATAACCGTTTCTAGTTCAGCCTGAGTCTGTTGCATTCATGCAACTCCCTCTGGTGGATGCCTTCACAGGATTTTTTTTTTGGTTGATGGAGCCTAAGGATGGAGCGTGAGTAAAGGAGAAAGAGTCGGATTTTGCAAAATGGGCTTAAAAGATAAGGATTAAAGAGTTAGATTTCCCTGCAAGCCAAGGGTACTGAGGCTTTTTGGCTCTGATCCCCAAGTCTTTTTTGCTAACTTGTCCCAGTCTCCTTCCAACCTTTGTGATGCTCAGAACTGCTGTCACACGCTGCATAAAAATGTTTGAAGTTAAGTGGACCCATGTTTTACTAGCTGAGCAGGCAGCTGAACCGACAGAAAAGGGGTTCCTGATCTGCTCCCCGGTATGTTCTCTTTTCTGAAAATTAGTGGCAAATGCAGAAACAAATCCCAGGGAAAGGGAGCAGTGCCCATGGCTCTTGTTCCCCAGGCCAGTACCCTACCCACTAAACTGGTTCTGTTTCTTCTATAGGTTAATTCCTATTAAACTACTTGCCCAGGGGAGGAAGCCAGAGCTGTAGGCTGGTGGTTGTGGGTTTGGTGGGAAATGTCCATGTGAGTCCCCACAAGCTGCACTGATGCTGGGGAGATATGCAGAGGTCCTGGGAGGTGTTAGACCTGCTCTGAGTTGTTCACATAGAAAATGTCCGAAAGAACAAGAAATCCAGGTCTCTCAAGTCCAAGCTATGGAGTGGGACACCCTTGCTCCCAGCCAGAGGAGCCCTGGCAGCAGGCTGACTGCTTGTCAAAACAAACTTGAGCAGAGCAATTCCCTTATGTAAACCCAGGATTCCATGGGTACCTAGAAGGGAAGTGACCAACCCAAGCACATCAATAACCAAGAAGAATCAGATTTATTCATTTGATGACTTTATTTAAGTCAGAAATGACTAAGATGTAAGAAAAGGATTTCATGAAAACAAAATACAAACCACAAAATATTATGTTGTCAACAGAGCTGTCAAAACATCAATAACAACCAGCATACATTGACAGCTACCAGCAGTGCTCTTGGGCTTTCCTTGGACTGCTGAGAGTTGTTTTCACAAACAGCCATCTGCTTTGAAATCAAAGTCATGGAAAATTTTACAGAGAAAAATACAACAGTCCTTTTATACAATGAAAGAGGGATCAAGATTAATTTGTTGTCTTTTCTTCACCAATATGCACAGCTGTAAAGTAGATTTGTCAAGGTGATGGATAGCAGCTCTTCACTTCCATTTCACAGTGACACAGGAACACAGAGCTACTGGTGTACATAGAGTTTTAAGAGGCAAAACACAATAAACACTTTTGTCTTGGCAAGATAAACATATCAGCCTTAAGCATAAATACAGCTGATCAATTGCAGGTGAAATCTAAATAAAAATAAGGGAATTTATCCATACAGTGATACCCAGGTCTGAATGCAGAGCTGCACAGCTCTTTGTTGGTCCTCTCCCAGATCAACAGTGATCCTGGGTCTTGTATTTCATCTTTGCTGTTGGATTAGGAGCATTGTGTGCCCAAGGGACACAGAGCAGATCCAAAACTTGCCTGGCATACAGTGCTGGCAACCTAGCTCTTCAAAAAAATGTAAATTGGCTCATCTCACACTCACACATGTGTAAAAACAGGAGTTTCTCTTTCAGATTTTCCTCATGGGCATTTCAAATATCCCATTTTCAAGATTTTTAACTGTAAAAACAGAGACCAGAACTGTTTTGGTTTTCCTTTAAAGGGGAAGAGGAGAGGCTGACATAAAAGCACTGTCTCCTGGAGAGGTACATTTGTAAGGAGGCAAATATGGCTGCAGTTGGATCAGTGAAAATTTTAGCAATAAACAACACACATTTCCAAGGCTTGATGCAGGTAGGTCTCAAACAGGCCATCTCTGGACTTTTACCTTTATTTATCTGTACTTCTTTTGCTCTGGGACCTGCACAACACACTGCATAATCAGATCTTCCAAAAAGCTTTTCAATTTTTCCCTGTCCAGCTTAAGCCAGAAAAAACCCAAGAAGAACCAATTCCACTGGTATTTTCTTCTGAACTTCACTTTCTGAGCTGATCCCAAGAGAAAGTAAAAATGTCTGCTGTCAGAAAGCTTTAGATTAATTTTTCATTTTATCCAGATGTGTTTTTTTCCCCACAGCTAACGTGGTTCAAACATGTTTCACTCACTGGATAGGACTGGATAGGAAGTGTAACTGGAGGAATAGCACTGGCATGGCCACATCATCTAAGAGCTCTGTTAAAGTCAGTGTAGGGGTGGTTCTGATAGATGCCCAACAGCAGCTTGGTTACATGGCAAAAAATGTCATGTTTCTACAGCAAAGTAAAATGCACTCAGGGACTTTAAAGATTGGTTAGTACCAGAAATGACCAGTTGAAGGTCAGAAGATGGCTAGATCCCCTATTTTGACCTCTGATACCTGTGGTGCATCATTCAGAGTTCTGTATCTGGGGAGCAAAGGCTTGTCTTTGGAGCTCCAAAGTGTGTCCACTTGGTCTTTACAATTTCAAAAGCTGACAAATTCAGACAGTTCCCAAAATATCCAGTCCTGAGATCTTTTTGTCACTCTCCAAGAGAGAACACCTGGTAGCAATGGCAGATCTCTGGAACACAAGTCCATTATCAAATGTGAAAGCAGAGAACTGTTAAAAAAGAGTGCAACAAACCAGATGTTGTGATGACAGTGTCAAAGATGGCCAAAGAATAACAGAAAGTTTTTCTCTAGTAGCATTTCCTCAGAACACTCATGAAGAAGATTCTCTTTATCCATGGAGTACAGTACAGCAAATCCCTGCTATCAAGCAGGGGTCTGGTAGTTGATACAATTTGTTGATGAGCACATCTCCTCTGCTTTCTGATATTTCTTCTTACTTATAGATATTTCTTACCACAGCTCAGTAAATCACCTGATGAGGTGGGATTAGGACCAAGTCTTCTGGCTGGCACTACTTGGGCAGCTTTGCAGCATCCAGAGCAGATGTATTCCAGGAAACACAGGTAGGCACTCCCTGAGATGATAATGGTGATGATGATAATGACAGTAGCACTAAGAGCTGGTGACACCAGATCCTCCAGAACGGAGCAGTCTCCTCCTGTTGTGGATGAAGGAGGCCACTGTGTTCTCACCTAGTAATGACAGAGTAGTCATGAATCCAAAATTACATCAGAAATGGAGTGAAAAAAAGATAAGATTGGTATTTAAAAAGAAAAAGAATTAAAAATCTCCAAATAGGGCGCAATAACATTTATCTCAGTCACATTTGGATTGAGTTTTTGAACAATTTTTCACCTAAGCATTCGGGATTTATCATATTCCCATATAGTTTGTTTCAAATATAAGTAGACTTGCTTCTTATGGAAAAAAGAACATTTTATTTTGCTTGTGAGGTAAATATTTTTTTGCAGACAGCTAGAAGAATTTTGCTATTCCAATCCTGTTACATGTTTATGTGTAGATTTGATTCAGCTTATCACACACCATTAGCAGGACCATCTCACAGAGAAGACTGAACAATTTCAAAATACTTTTTTAATTACATGTAGAACTGTATGTGAATGCAGCTTCAAGTCTCTTATAATTTTCTCCTTTATTCATATTTGAAAGAAAACGAGGCACAATAAATACTCTTACAGTGCACTTTGCATACCTGTATCTCTCTCCTGATTGCTAGCAAAATTAATACCAAGCTGTTATATTTTCCATGCGGAATTTCATCTAAGTTCAAAGGACAGGACACTGTGTTTTCTGAAGGAGTTATCCTTATGTACATTTCCCAGGGGAATCTATCAAAATGAGGAAGCAGGAGCTTTAAACAGGATTTTCGTTTGAAAGCGGCACGAAAATCGCCGTTTAAATCAAGAGCTTTTCTTTAACAGGGGCCAGATTTTTCCATTCTTTTTCTTGTGAGTAGAACGGTGATTCTGATGCAAGTTTTTAGAAGTCTGAGATATGTGGTGGCTTTTATTGGTGTTTCTCATCTGAGATTTCTTTCTCCAGCACTCAGGCTACTTTGAGTGGGAGGTCTTGAAGTGCAGCCACTGCTCCTACTGTGCTTCTGTCCCATCGATTTCAAGATCATACTAACTAAAAGCTCACCTCTGTTATGATGCCAGACCAAACACTCCCCAGCAGAGCCAGGCTGTGACAATGCCAAACTTGATTCTTGCTACATTTAATGTGGTTGAAGTGAGCTAAATTTATGAGAATTTCACTTGTACTTTGTCCTTTTCACCTATTTTGCTTTTCCTTGCCGATTAGTCTTGCCTTGTATACAAACTGTAAGCTCTGTTGTACAAGGACTTGTTAAATGGGTGCCCAGTGCCTCAGAAAGAGGAAGGTGGGTCTGTGAATGGGGCTACTTTTTGCTCCTTCAAAACAAATAAGCAATAGCACAAGCACCAAGATCAGCCCTTGTATTCAACTGACTGAGAAAGCAAAGTCGGTGCAAAACATGAAGCACTGCCAAGAATTCAGATGGTAACAGAAGGGTGAGTGGCATCTGGGCATGCCACTGAGAGGGCTTCATTTCCCTTTGTACCATTTTCAGCTGCTCCAGTTCATTTTTCACCTACACCCCTCTGTTTGCTTCTGCATCTCAGTGGCTGTAGAAACAGATGCATGGCAACGTCTCAGGGAATGCTCCTGCCCTGGGATCATGTCTGTCAGAGCTGCTGCTGCCCTACACGTCCTGTCTTTCAGTGAATAAATGATATGCTAATAGGATGCAAACCCTCCCTGCATAAATGCAAGCTGGGGCAAGGGCCAGTCCCTCTGCAAAGGGAGAACACAGAGGGCTCTTCAGGCTCCCTCTTTCTTTGCAGTATTGACTTTTCCTATTAAGTTACACTGCCTCCAGTTTTAGCAGTGGGGAGATTGCCTTGGATACCCACTGGGCTGACCCACCAAGGAAGGGAAAAGGGCAGGTCAGGGATAGGGAGCAAGGCTGTGCAGGAGGAAGGAAGAGGTTGACAACTCTGCACCCCAGGTTTCACTCCTCTGTTGCACCAAGTTCCAGCTACATGTCCTCACATCCAAGGACCCTCATAGCTCTGCTCTGTCTGGCCAGCTTTCCTCTCATAAAGTCAAAGTTATCCCCTATTTGCTTATGTTTCTTATTGAAGTCAGCCTTAAACTTACAGTCTTTCTCTCTTTTTTTTTAATTCACCTTGAAGAACTAATTTTCTCCGCATTTGCAAGGAATCAGTCAGCACATCCTGGATGCAGTGGAGGGCAATCCTGCTTTCTCTGCAGCACCTTAGGTAAGGTAACACAGCCCCTATTTTAAAAAAGGGGGAAAGGGAAGACCCAGGGAACTACAGGCCAGTCAGTCTCACCTCTGTGCCTGGCAAGATCATGGAGAAGATCCTCCTGGAAAGTCTGCTAAGGCACATGGAAAATAAAGAGGTGACTGGTGACAGCCAACATGGCTTCACTAAGGGCAAGTCATGCCTGACCAACCTGGTGGCCTTCTACAACAAGGCTACAGGGATGGTGGATGGTGGCAGAGCAACTGATGTCATCTACCTGGATTTGTGCAAGGTGTTTTACACTGTCCCACATGACATCCTGGTCTGCAAACTGACAAGGCATGGTGGATAAGAAATTGGCTGGATGGTCTCACCCAGAGAGTTGTGGTCAATGGCCCAATGTCCAAGTGGAGGCAGGTGACGAGTGGTGTCCCTCAGGGGTCAGTACTGGGACCAGTGCAGTTCAACATCTTTGTTGAAGACAGGGACAGTGGGATTGAGTATATCCTCAGCAAGTTTGCTGATGATACCAAGCTGTGTGGTGTGGTTGACACCCAAGAAGGAAGGGATGCCATTCAGAGGGACCTTGACAGGCTGGAGAGGTGGGCCAGTGCCAACCTCATGAAGTTCAACAAGGGCAAGTACAAGGTCCTGCACCTGGGCCAGTGCAACCCCAGGCACAAATACAGGCTGGGGGGAGAATGGTTGGATAGCAGTCCTGAGGAGAAGGACTTGGGGGTGGTAGTTGATGAGAAGCTGGACATGAGCCACCAGTGTGTGCTGGAGCCCGGAGAGCAACTGCATCCTGGGCTGCATCAAAAGAAGTGTGGTCAGCAGGGCCAGGGAGGGGATTCTGGCCCTCTACTCTGCTCTGGTGAGACCCCACCTGGAATACTGTCTACAGTTCTGGGGCCCTCAGCACAGGAAAGACACGGAGCTGTTGGAGAGGGTCCAGAGAAGGACCACAGAGATGATCAAAGGGCTAGAGCACCTCTGCTGTGAAGACAGGCTGAGAGAGTTGGGGCTGTTCAGCCTTAGGAAGAGAAGGCTCTGAGGACACCTTATAGCACCTTCCAGTACCTGAAGGCCCTCAGGAAAGCTGGGGAGGGGATTTTAATCAGAGAAGATAGTGATAGGACAAGGGGTAATGGTTTTAAACTGAGAGAGAGGAAGGTTAGGTTAGACATCAGGAGGAAATTCTTAATCATGAGGGCCGTAAGGTACTCGAATAGGTTGCCCAGGGAGGTTGTTGATGTTCCCTCCCTGAAGGTGTTTAAAGCCAGGTTGGATGAGGCTTTGTGCAACCTGGTCTAGTGGGAGGTGTCCCTGCTCATAGCAGGAACCTGATGATCTTTAAGGTCCCTTCCAACCTTGACCATTCTGTAAGTCTATGATTCTGTGATCTAAAACTGAAGATTCCACAAATGTCCTGATTTGCACATCTTTCCCTATAGCTGAATAAAGACAGCCAGCTCCCACCTCTTAGAAAAAGCAGGCATCTGCTTTGGCTGCCTCCTTCTCACCTACTCAAATTATGTGGTTTGCCTTCTCATGTTGCAAAAGTTTTCAGGACAAAGCTACCTCAGTGTTTTTGTTGTGTTACCAAAGAACAGGTAAAGCCTCTGGCCATGCAAGGGCACATGTATGCAGAACTGCTTATGGGATTTTGGCTATTTTTTTCTTTTACACAAACAAATACACTAAAACTGACCTTCCCCATGAGCATGTGGAGTGTGTGATTTGGAAAGAAGCTGAAATCAGCATTTGAAGGTATCCTTCTAACTAGTCCTCCCTTCACTGCCAGTACTGTCTACAATGGTGAAAAACATCATTTCCAAGTCTGGGAGCAGAGTCTAGCTCGGATTGTGCTTGTCCTCTTAAAAGATACCACTTCAGTCAGGACAAATTTTCTTGGATGACCCGAGTCCAGAAAAATTCAGTACCCAGCTCTTTATGAAGCAGAAAAGGCTAAGTCCATGATCACCCCACTCAGTGGTGGAGGACTGCTGGAGGGTAGGCTCCTAAGCATTTGTCTCTTTTCTAGCGGCTTAAAGTACCAGTCAGATCTGATATTTAGATCTTCCTGACTACAAACCAACCATAAAGTGAGAGCCTGTGGGTTGGCTTTGGGAGAGCTGGTGCTGAATCTTAGAGCTGGGATTTTGCTGAAAAAGCCACGTGGTAACAAACACAGAGCTCATACTCCAGCACTAGGGAGAAGTTTCTGGGATGTTGTCTGGAAAAACGCACCAGTGGTGAGTCACGGCTTAAATTCTGAGTCACTGACTCTGGTAACATATGTTGTCTCTGGGATATAGAAAACACAAGTTGTGTTCATGTCACAGCACAGTTCCTTGTGCCAACATACATATAGTGTTGGCACAACGCAGGGCTCTGGAGTGGGATGAGTACCAGGCAATGTACAAGTAGCATACATGACCCAGCTGCATGTTGTGTTGGATTTGGGATCATTCTTTGAGGACAGGCAGATGTCTTTAGAACCTGGACTATCACTTTTTTGAGTCTTGCTAGAAACAGGTAATGATGTTCCAGTGTATTCTTCTAATCGAAGAGATGGGGTTTGCAGCTCTTTGCTCTTCCTCACACTGGGAAGAAAAGAAGAAAGAAACAAGCCCTAGGAGATCCTAATCTGTGCAAGGTCTTGCTGTAGTGCAGGACTGAACTAGCAGGTTTGCGTGTCCAAATGGATGGGATGTGTGTCAAGTGAAATGTGACAACCACATGTTACTACAAATAATTCCATTTTTCATTACTAGGATATGACCTTCAGGAGATTTTTAAGGATACATGAAGTCCTTTCAAAATTCCTCTGGTGCTAAGTGGAAACACATGGGCTACAGTATGTTTTTGTTACTCAGATGTGACAATGTCAAGACCAGGAATTCTCTCCCCCTTGAATGCACCAAGGTTATATAGCTCTGGAGAGCTCATATGGAGATCACGTGGCTCCTTGCAAACAATCCTGTGTGCCTCCTTGTCCTCTTCCCACACCAACCCACAACTCTCCCATCTCCTTGCACAAGGTGGCTTTGATGCTCAGGTATTTCTGGCAGGTAATCAGTGTAATTCTTTCTGTCACAAAAATATATGCCAAGAACTTCTCACTAGATCAGGCGATTAGCAGCAAATTCCCCAGCTGTTCTCAAAGGTCTCTCTGCAATTTTCTCTCTCCAGCCCTGCAATTCACCCTGCATCTTGACAGAGCCAAACACAGCCATCTGTTCATCCAATCCTGCACAGCAGCATGAAACCACTTCTTGGCCTGTGGAGATGACTGTCCTAAGTCATTAATAATTTCCCAGTGTCTGTGATCTGTAAAAATGTACTAGAGGAGCAAAACACTATAACTTGGGGTGGAAAATTGCCCAAAATAGCTTCATTCCACTCAACTAGCAGAAGGCAGCTCTCTGTGTATTTCCATTGACTGTGAAATGTTCTGCAAACATCCAGACAGAAATACAAAGGTTTCTGTCCCCGATGGACATCAGCTGGATCTGGGAAGATGAACAAAGCAGACCAGAAAGCAGGAGACAGGATCAAGTGAGAGTGGAAACAAAGAAAAGGAAGATAAGTCTGGAGATATTTGAGGAAGAAGAAGTACCAAGAACTGTTAGGGGAGCACAGGTGAAAGCTCAGACCCCATGTACCATCCAGCTTATGGTGCTAATACTAAGAAAATACAAAGAGACTGAGCTGCACTGTGCTGCAATTAGTAATTTACATCTAAGCACATTGCTGGGGGAGTGGGGCATGGGTTCACAAATGTTATTAGCACTGAGGTACAAGTGCTGGCTCCTCACTTTGGCTTTTCTTCTCATCTTTTGCCTGTTATTAAAGAGAGCAAAATCTAAAGTTTTCATGAAAAATGTTAAACATCTTATCCTGTCAGCTTATTCCTCTTAGAGCTTGTATTGTGCTAGAAGAGCTAGGAAGTATTTTTAGGTTGGGGCCTGATACCGTGTTGGTTTGCAGATTTTAATAAGAATGGGACTCCAGAACTGGTAAAGAAGTAACAGGAAATATAATAGCCCTCCCATTTAGTTGAAGGGGACTTTCACCATAACTCCAAATAAGTTGCCACAGCTTTATATTAATGAAAATCATTATTTCATTTTAATGAAATGAAAAGATAGCAGGACAAACACTGGGTAGCAGTAGTGATTTTTCTGCCCTTTCCCTGTGGCCATTTGTGGCACAAGAGCTCTCATTCCTGTGGAGCCGTCCAGGACATTCAGAAACCCAGAAATACAGCTTAATGCTTGATTTTTCAAATCTGAACCCAGGAGAATGGGAAAATCTCAGCAAGTTGCTGTGCTCTTGAATAAACCTCCATAGACGTCCTGTCATGAGTGATGGCCCTGCAGCAATTGAAGAAAATAACTTAATGTATCTTCAAAATAACACTAACTTCCATGAAATATCTCCACAAACTCTGTATTACTAACTGGAGGAATGAATCTGCCTTCTTTGAAGCAAAATAAAAACTCTTTCAGAGGAAAGCTGGATACAAAAGAAGTGGACTGCTCAAATGTATCCTGTTTACTCAAGATATTAGTCTAAGAATTAAAAAAAAAGTACATGGATTTCTGTAAATTAAATGATAATCTGATATAAAAGGTTTTGGAGCAGAACAGTTGTCTTTGGAGAGTGTGATCTGGCTGCTTTTTGCCTTTTGGCTTCGTCTTCAGGTTTAAAGCCAAATGTTACTTGCAATAGGATTACTGAGGCTCAAACAGGCTGCAATTGTCAAATAATCATTTAGAACCACAAGTACCAGGTAGATTTACCAGCTTCAAAGGGCGAAGCAGCACCAGAAAAGTGTAAGCTCTGCAGGGTCATTCATGGACCCGTGGATAAGCAGAAGTCTGCAGAAATAGAAAGCCAGGATCAGTTTTACAGCTTGTGTGTCCCCACACTGCAAATAAATGTTCTGAAATGAGGCAGAGGAATCTCCATCCAAGCCTCCAGCAGTAGCTTACATCATCCAGGAGTTAAGGGAGCAAAAGGTATGGCTATGTAGATGACAAAAATAGTAATCTACAGATAGATAATTTTTTTGGTAGTCTGCTCCTGGTGCAGTTTAAACAGCAAGTGATATACATTAGATAGGTGTGCAGCCACCTGGTCTTCAGCTTTATCACACTATGGCTAATTGCAAAAGTTTAGAATCCATTACATCAGTCCAAAATATTATGATGTTTTAAAAGTAAAAAAAATATATTGCAAGGTTGTTTTCGTTTTGGTTGTTTTATTTAAAAAAAAAACAAACATTGCTTTATGAGTTATTTATGCTAATCCATAGATTAGAACAGAAGACTCAATGTTTTCAAGCTTTTGGTTTCAAATTCAAGGGCCCAAATATGAACAGGAAAGTTCAGATTCTCATGTACCCAACACTCCAGTACTTGGGGCTTCAAAAAGACACCGTATTTCATAGGATTCTTAGAGTAAATCTGATTGCCTTCCCTCTCTGGTTCTTGCCTTGCATTTTTGTTTTGCTACCAAAGCAAACACAAATTGCCTGGAGAACCTTGTTTCTCATCAGCAGCCATCTGAGCAGAAAATATTTATATGTTTGCATTTTATGAAATATGTTTTTTAAACAACTTAAATCCAGAAATTGAAACTGCTGAGATCTCCAGTGATAATGGTTTTGTTTACTTGGTGATTTCTCAGTGTTTAGCTGAAAACAGGCAAAAAGGGAGGTAGTGGAGTCAGCATCCCTGAAGGTGTTCAAGAAAAATTCATCATCAATGCTTCTTAACCCAACGTATGCATTTTTCCAAAGGTGGTGTAAGAAGTAGCTTCAGTGTCTTACCCATGGAGCATTTTTCAGGGCAGCTGACCACCTGTGCAGCAAAAGGAGGAGCACTGTGTGTTCCTCCTGGCTACCCCTGACAGGCTGGGCTGGCTCCCTCCTCCACTCCCTGTGCCAGATACTACAGCCTACAGTAGATGTAAACCTCTATAAGGCTAATCTTGCACTGTGTTGTAGGGCTCATCAAATGCAGATGACAACCAGAAGGCACTCTGTAGCTACTAGACCAGCAGGACTAGTACAGTGATTGTCCCCATGTACTTGAGGCTGGTGAGGCAGCACCTTGAGTACTGTGTTCAGTTCTGGGCCCCTCACTACAAGAGGAACATTGATTTGTTGGAGCATGTCCAGAGAAGAGCAGCCAAGCTGGTGAAGGGTCTGGAGAACAAGCTTTGTGAGGAGAGGCTGAGGGAACTGGGGTTGTTTAGCTTGGAGAAGAGGAGGCTGAGGGGAGACCCCATTGCCCACTACAACATCTTGAAAGGAGGTTGTAGGGAGGTAGGTGTTGGCCTCTTTTCCAAAGTGGATAATGATAGGACTAGAGGAAATGGCCTGAAGTTGCACCAGGTGAGGTTTAGACTAGAAGGTCCTGCACCTGGATCGGGGCAGTCCCAAGCACAAATACAGGTTGGGTGGAGAATGGATTAAGAACAGCCCTGAGGAGAAGGACCTGTTGGTGCTGGTTGATGAAAAGCTCAACTGTGGCAATGTGCACTTACAGCCCAGAGAGCCAACCATGTCCTGGGCTGCATCAAAAGGAGTGTGGCCTGCAGGTCAAGGGAGGTGATTCTGCCCCTCTGCTCTGCTCTGGTGAGACCCCACCTGCAGTACAGTGTTCAGTTCTGGGGCCCCCAACACAAGAAGGACATAGAAGTCTTGGAGTGAGTCCAGAAGAGGGCCATGAAGATGATCAAAGGGCTGGAGCACCTCTCATGTGAAGACAAGCTGAGAGAGTTGGGGCTGTTCAGCCTGGAGAAGAGAAGGCTCTGGGGAGACCTTATAGTGGCCTTCCAGTGCCTGAATCATAGAATCATAGAATCATAGAATCATAGAATCATAGAATCCTAGGGGTTGGAAGGGACCTCGAAAGATCATCTAGTCCAACCCCCCTGCCAGAGCAGGGTCACCTAGAGTACATCACACAGGAAGGCGTCCAGGCGTCCCCTCTGAAGGGGAAAGGTGGGGAGGGGCTTTTTACCAGAGTGTGTAGTAGTAGACAAGGGGTAATGGATCAAAACTGGAAGAGGGCAGATTTAAGTTAGACAATAGGAAGAAATTCTTTAGTGTGAGGGTGGTGAGATGCTGGAACAGGTTGCCCGGGGAACTTGTGGCTGCCCCATCCCTGGAAGGCCAGGTTGGATGGAGCTCTGAGCAGCCTGATCTAGTGGGAGGTGTCCCTGCCCATGCACGGGGGTTGGAACTAGATGATCTTTAAAGTCCCTTCCAACCCAAACCATTCCATGATACAATTCTATTACATCAAGAAAAAATTTCTTTACTGAAAGAGTTGTCAGGCACTGGAACAGGCTGCCCAGGGAGGTGGTGGAGTCAGCATCCTTGGAGGTGTTCAAGAAACATGTAGACATGGCACTTCAGGACATGTTCTAGTGAGTACAGTGTTTTTTCCTGGGTTGATGGTTGGATTTTGTGATGTTTTGGTCTTTTCTAACTGTGATGATTCTGTGACTCTGTGACCCTGTGAGATTTGGCATTATTTCCTTCCAACTCAAAGATGTCCATCTTTGACACGTAACTCCAGGAATGAAGAATTGCCTCAAGAAGCAATTTTGCAGGGTGTGAACACTCCATAGTTATTTTACAAACCTCCTCTTTCTTTTCAGGGTTGGTTTTTGTTTGTTTGGTTTGGTTTATTTTCCTGAAGCTACAGACAGATCACAATTATTTTTACAAACCCACACACCATGTATTGAAAAATGAGCATATAACAGAACATTAATTTCCATGTAAATATTCAAACAGAGCAGAGGGGACAGAACTGGGTTCAAGTTAAAGTCTAAAATCCCAGGATCGGCATGAGAACCAGCACTTTTCATTCTGTCCTTGAAATTATTTCCTCAGAGTCCTAGCCTTTCATCCTCTAAGGAAATAAATAAATAAAGTGACTCAGAAAGTCCATTGTTGTTACATTAGTTTTCTGTTAAAATATGGGGAGTGACCCCTCTTATTAGGACTCAAAGCAAAAAGAACAGGAGAAAAGTAAATGCTGGCTGCATGCTTTCCTGCAGCCTGCTTTTGCATTCCTACAGCTTCTCTAAAAATCACTAGGAAATACAAATTCACCCAGCATGAGTGCACTTCTGTCTTTAAACCCTAATCCCTACAATAAAAAGTTTTAATGTATTAAACTCCTGTGTTAAATATTCCAGAACACATCTAACATAGGGACAATGTCTACATTGTCTACAGCTGTGCAGTAAACAGCCACTGATTCTTGTGCCTGGGACTGCTTTCAGCTCTTCAATCTTGTTTCAAATTGTCCAGCCTTTCCAATTATAAAGTTCATATAATAATCATAGTATCATAGAATCATAGAATCCTAGGGGTTGGAAGGGACCTCGAAAGATCATCTAGTCCAGCCCCCCTGCCAGAGCAGGGTCACCTAGAGCACATCACACAGGAACGTGTCCAGGCGGGTTTGAATGTCTCCAGAGAAGGAGACTCCACAGCCTGTCTGGGCAGCCTGTCCCAGGGCTCTGTCACTCTCACAGTAAAGAAGTTTTTTCTGTTATTCACCTTGAACCTCCCATGCTCCAATTTGTATCCATTACCCCTTGTCCTATCACTGGTCATCACTGAAAAAAGCTTAACTCCATCTTCCTGACACTCACCCTTAACATATTTGTAAACATTGATGAGGTCCCCCCTCAGTCTCCTTTTCTCCAACCTGAAGAGACCCAGCTCCCTCAGCCTTTCCTCATCAGGGAGATGTTCCACTCCTTTCATCATCTTTGTGGCTCTGTGCTGGACTCTTTCAAGCAGTGAAACGTGTGGGGTTGGAAGGTACCTTTAAAGGTCATCTAGTCCAGCCTCCCCTGTAGTGCAGAGGGACTTTTTAAACTAGATCAGGTTGCTCAAGCCTGACCTTGAATGTTTCCAGGGATGGGGCCTCCACCATCTCTCTGGGCAACCTGTTCCAGTGCTTCACCACCCTCATTGTAAAGACCTTCTTCCTAATATCCAGTCTAAATCTAGCCTGCTCTAGTTTAAAGCCATTGCCCCTCATCCTGTCACTCCATACCCTTGTAAAAAGTCCCTCCCCAGCTTTCCTGTAGCCCCTTCAGGTACTGGAAGGCCACTATAAAATCTCCCTGGAACCTTCACTTCTCCAGCCTGAACAACCCCAAGTCTTTCAGACTGTCTTCATACTAATTCCGTTTAGCCTAGCACACAAAGAATCTCACTAATACAGTTCCTTTTACTTTTTCTACTATACTGAGCTTGTAAATGTCCAAGTCCAAGCAAGGAAGAACCTCCCTTTGTGTTGCATTTTTGTGTGGGCAAACAGAGCTCCCCTAAATGTGATCCTCTGTTCACATGCTGTTCCTGCTTCAGAGCCACTGGAAATGGATCCCCCAGGCCCTGGGTGGGACTGACTCATCATGTGCCTCGTTTTGGCAACTAAAAAGAGCATTACTCAGTCACTGAGCAGCCTAGACAAGCATACAAGTTTTGGGTGGCTAAGTTCAGGTGAGACAAATACCAGCTTTAGACCCTATTTTAAAAGATAAATCAAAGAGCTACCTTGGCATGGCTTTACGAGTGCAGAGGCTTAGGAAATTTAAGCCCCCAACGGAGTTACTCACTCTGCATGTGCACATGGTTCATGTCTCTAGCTCTACAGTCTTACAAGCTCCCCCTGCCCCACATCTCAAGGTCAAAGCCTCAGACAAAGATGTATTTCTTATACCAGGAAGCCTGGATCACACTTCGCTCATCTCCATGAAGACCCAGGCACCTTGTGGCTTTACCAAAACTGTCTAGCTCTGTGTATAGTGTAAAAGGGAAACATTTTGGCTTGAAGCTGCACCAGGAGAGGTTTAGACTAGATATTAGAAATAATTTCTTTATAGAAAGAGTGGCTGGACAGTGGAACAGACTGCCCAGGGAGGTGGTGGAGTCACCAGCCCTGGAAGCGTTTAAAAGAAATATAGATGTGTTACTTAGGGACATGATTTAAGCACTGAACGTGTAGATTAGGTTATGGTTGGTGGATTTAGGTTATGGTTGGACTTGATGATCTTCAAGGTCTTTTCCAACCAGGATGATTCTATGATCCTGTGAAGATAAAGAAAGCTTTAAAATTGAATCGGAGCAGAAATACCTTAATGAAAATAACATGAGGTACAAGCAGTGGAGAGTCAGGGCCAACAGATTCACTGACTCTTAAGGCATAGGAATATGTTTTAACACTAAAAATATTATTGAACCTCAGAAGAAGTATTCATCAGTGAAATTAGGGTTGTTTCTCTTCATCTTGCTTTTTGGATGCAATTATGATGAAAAAGGGAGAGGGTCACTTGTCACAGGCTCTGCTGACTCTTGATATCCAAAAGGATGGTCATGATGGTGTCTGAGAATAAGCACAGTGATGTGCTCATGTGGAGCTCAGCCTTCCTAAGAGCTGAGTGCTTTGCCTAAGTGCTTTGCCTCCAGCAGTGACAAAATTCACTTAGCTGGAGAAAATCAGTGACTTTGGACATCAGATCAATGGAAGCAGGAACAGCAATCAAATAAAGGAATAGACAGCATGAGATATAGAGCTGAATGAGTCAGCGAGGAGCCACTTTATCCCAAGATGGGTGTTTATGACAGAGCAGATGCACAGCACAAGAGAGTTAGCCTTGTGATCAGCTCAGAAGTAAACACCTACAGTCTGAACTTCAGTAAGATAAATTCCATCCTTATAAACAAAGAGATACAAACACTAAAAAGTGGTCTTACAACAATAGGAAGACGAGAAATTGCAATCTGGTAAATACCTGGGACACACAGTACAGGATATGTTCTTTATTCAGTCATAGCAGATTTTCCTGTTTAGCAGGACAACAAATTAGCTTTCATTTTTAAAAATCTCTGCCTTATCTCAAATATTCTTGACTTAAATTAGAGTGCACTGGAGTGTGACAACTGGCTTATCTCCTCATATTCTATAAGTACTTGCTTCTGTCTTCATTTTGCCTGTTATGAAGTTTGGATCAAAAGTGAAATCTTGTTTTAGGGGACATGCTTTGGGTTTGGGTCAGATTCAAAATGGTCAGAAGATTGTGCTCTGAATCTCATTTATTTGTCCCACAAAACTGTAGAAACTATAATGTGTTGTCTAATGCAGCCAGATGAGTGTCACTGAAAATTATGGACTTGCCTCATAAAACTTATTTTATGAAATCTCCACACTGTGAATGGATTTTATTTCCTGGGCTATGAACTTTCAAAAGGAGCTTGGTTCTTGGCATTTCCTAGGGTTTCAGTCATCCAAATTATTAAATAACACAATTTAGAGAACATAACCTTTATCTTGGGAATGTTCCTTTTGGAAGTTTACTGTGCTTATCTTTGCTGATGAAGAAGCTTAGTAGTCCACTGGAATGGAAAGTATTTCATGAAAAAATGAATGTAACAAAACTTCTAATGGTCCAAATATATACAGTGATTCCCCTTGATTTATCTTCTCCATTATTATCCCTTCTTGTAAAACAAGCAGCAGTTCTCATTCCTCCAAGTCACTGGCAAAGTATTCATCTTGGATCACGTGGTAAAGCAACAGTTGGAAAATTTAGAGGAGTCAGATCATTTCCCAGTGGTCTAAATGCCAGGAGCAGCCTTGATGCCAAGTGAACCAAAACACTGCTCTGGTTGTGCTCACTTGGACAGCTACTGCCAAAGTCCCAGGAGCTAACAGCTAAGAGAACAGGAAAAAGATTCTTGTCCTTTTTGCTGCATAGTTAACAAAATAAGCTTTTGGCTCTTGATACAGGTTATGGTCCTGAGGTTTATGCTACCAGAATCTGCAGCTCACATTTCTTGGTGACATTGGTGTACCAGGACACCAGGCTGTTCTTCCCAATGTGGTGCTTAGGAACATGGTTTAATCACTGGACTTGGTAGAGTTAGGTTAATGATTGGTAGAACTGGTGGTTGGTAGAGTTAAGTTATAGTTGGAATTGATGATCTTAAAGGTCTTTTCCAACAAGAATGATTCTGTGATTCTCTGTGCTACTGTGTGTTTTTTGGGAAACTCATGGTCATTTTCACAGCTTTAGTTGGTAAGTTGGTGCTCATCCTGCCTCTGCAAAAGGGCTTGGAAATGCAGAGGGAGAAGAAACAAAGGTGCCAAAACCAGGATGCAAATATAAAGATGTAATAGTTCAAAAAAAATTTCACATGATTCTTCTAAGCATTTGCCTGAACAATGAAAGTGTGAGGCAGGTGATGTGGTAGCCTCATCCTGCAGCACTCAGGGAACACCTTGGTACCAGCTCCTTCTCTCTCACAGAAGCTGAGACCACACTGTAGTCCCACCAAGCCAGGGGCACAGATTGTTTCATGCTGACTGTGATTCCTGCAGAGAGTCTTGAAACCTCCCGAAGGAAAAGATGCAGCAGTGGCTTCCATCTCCTGCCATTACAGAGATGTCACCTGCTGGGCAAGAAGCTTGGAGTTGAGAAGGTGAGTGGTGAGAAAAGGATGTGCTCCAGCTCTGGGAGTTTAAAATCTCTGAAAGAGGTCCAGAGGCACAAGAAGTAGCTCTGCTATTTGGTATTGAGAATGCCAGTCACGTACATAATAAATGTTTACAATTATTCACAAAGCAAAAGTAACTCTCCCTTTTTTCCACCTGTCTTGTCTGCTGAATGACTCAGGGTACTTTTTTCTGACTAATTATCTCCTGTGCTCCTAAATTGGAAAAGATGCTCTGTTCTCTGTGTGTCCCTCAGTATCAAAATAGAGGGTTTTAAGCACTGATAGGTGTTTTCTGCTGTATTTCCCTTTCCTTTCAAGTGTAAAATTCTGCAGAGACTGTTCACTCCATTTCAATGAAGACTCTGCTTCTGTTTCACGTTTAATACAGTTGTTAAGGAAAGCAATGTGGTGCAAAAGGAAAGATAACAACCTCATGCTAGAAAACTCAGGTAAATTGAGTTTATGAAGGGGTATTGGTTGATTTGTACCTTTAAAATACAATATAGACCAACTATATATTAGTTTCTTTAGAATTGTGTGCATTTATGTTGCAGCTTTGTTGCAGCACTGACTTAGTGAGCAGTCCGTGTTAATACACTGTTCAGATGGGTGGGAGTTGAGCAACACAAAACCATTAACTAACTGGCAGAAATTTTGAGTAAATAAGCAAGTAATTGCATCTTAATGACACAACAATTATTATATTAGGAAAAAAAAAAAGATTTTCAAGTTCTAGCCAAGTATAACATAATCTAATGACAGTGCTAGGGGATACAGAAAGTAGCTATGTATGCATTTTATACAAGGATATGTAATTTTAAATTTCAGAGGGACCATGGGCTATGAGGTAAGACTATGAGTAATAGGATGAAGTTATGCAAAGGAAACTTTAGGATGAATTACAGGAAAAAATAATCAGCTCCAGTGAGGTAGTTTAGCCTCATGGTTTCCCAAAGGAAGCAGGAAAATCCCAATATATTTGTTACCTAAACCCCATGTATTTTATATTCTAGCCAGTAGATGTTTTAAGACCAGTCCTTTACTAACCCCTGTGGATTACAGTAGATACCTAATAGCACATTTTAATCAGTTCAGCTTTCCATGAGTTTGTTTGTCTAAAGGTTCAGAAGGAGCTTTCTATTGTATCTGCACGCCTAAAGAAACATGGGTTTGCCTAGTGAGATTTTTAAAAGCACCTTAGAAGAAAGATCAGATATCCCACCTGCCTTTTTAACCTCCTCAGTATCTTTAGAGTATGATCTCTAGTGCAAAGAGGAACAATGTGTCAGTATCATTAAGCCAAACTTCCAATTACTAAAATTATCATGTAGATATGGTGCTTAGGCACATGGTTTAGTAGTGGTCTTGGTAAAGTTAGGTTAATGGTTGGACTTGGCTATCTTAAAGGTCTTTTCCAACCTAAACAAGTCTATGATTTTATTATATATTCATTGCTATCATACGCAATAATAAGCAGAACATTTCAAACTGAAAAGACTGTCTCCCAGTTGTTTTTTTTCTCAGGTATGTAATATTATGAAGTGGCCACCTATTGCTGTGGAGGTATTTCTGGGGATCACCCTCCTTGTGGGCTGTGAATGATGGAACAGACAATGTATTCCACTCAGTAAGATGAGAAAAAATATCTCTGTGTCAGAAATCTGAAAGTTATTTTTTCAGAATCAATTAAAAAATTGTGTTGAGCCTAAATCATCAGCAACAAACACACCTCCATCAGCTGCCTGCAGATTAGGGAGGGCCTTACTGTCTTCCCTAGGCTGTCTGGAGAAACTGTCTCTAAAATAGAGCATTGCCATGAAGGCACTGAGAGAAATGAAGTCAGCCTTTCCTCACCCACTCTGATAGCAGGAGAAGTCGCAGGAACAACTCCAAATCCCTTTGCAGCCCTCACTAATACCCCCTCTCAGTGCAGTATTTTCTTCTTCCTACAGCATCTTATTTCTGCCTCCTGCTTTCTCAGCAGCTGACTTACAACACCAGGCAGATATAGACAACTGCTTCTTATTAACAGTCATAGTAAGGTCTGTTTCTGCTGCTGTCCCTTCACCTTTCACATCGCTCAGGGAGACTTTTCTGCTGGGAACTCATCTTGCAGGTCACACCTGCAACAGGCTTTGTAAATTCTGAAGGCATTTGCATCTATAAATTCCCAAAGGACATCAAAATTGTACCCTCCAAAGCATGTTCATGGAAGTCAATGTATGGTCACACAGTCTTAACAGTCAGGAAGATGACCACAAGGCTGGAGCCCCTCTCCTGTGAAGACAGGCTGAGAGAACTGGGGTTGTTCAGCCTGGAGAAGAGAAGGCTGCAGAGAGAACTCACAGCAGCCTTCCAGTACCTGAAGGGCCTACAGAAAAGCTGGGGAGAGGCTTTTTACAAGGGCTTGTAGTGAGACGATGAGGGGTAATGTCTTCAAAGTGGAAGAGGGTAGATTTAGGTTAGACATTAGTAAGAAATTCTTTAGTGTGAGAATGGTGAGACAATGGCACATATTACTGAGGGACATTGTGAAAGCCCCATCCCTGGAAGTGTTCAAGGCCAGGTTGGATGGGTATTTGAGCAAAATGGTCTAGTGAGAGGTGTCCTTGCCCATGGCAGGGGGTTGGAACTCGATGTCTTTAAGGTGCCTTCCAACCCAAACCGTTTTATGATTCTATGATTCTGCCTCTGGTGATTAAAGTCACTGTGTTCAAGTGAATGGCCAAGTGCACGAGAGCTTTCTGGGTGTAGCTCAGATGTGGTAAATCACTAAGCAACAGAAGCTCTACTAGTTTCTGTCTATTTTAAGCTCCTAGGTACTCAGTCACTCTTGAGAGTATAATTTGGAAGATGAAGTCACTCAAGGGCCTTGAAAAGTTTTCTTTGTCTCTGTATGTTTCATGGGCAGCTTTGAAAGTCTCAAACACTTTTAAAACTACTCTTGAAATTCTTTGCAAATCACTTGAATTTACAAGATCACTAAGGTATGTTAGCAAACTTCAAAGGGATTTGACTTGATTTGATTTAGAAACTTATTTGTAAGTTATTTCTAAGTATTTAATTTTTTTTTTCAAGACCTTGAGAAGATTATTATGATGCTGATTCTATCACACTTATTGCAAGTTGAATCCTGTCTTGTATTGATTAGGAGACATTTAGGCTGTCAATAACTGATTTTAATTCACAAATGACTGACAATAATAAAAATTACAAAACAAAACTATGAAAAATGAGTCCTCCTCCTGTAAGACTTTGTGTAGAGTTACACCCTAGATTTCAGTTTAGGATGTAAGGGTTATAGTACTTCATTCTGATAACAAAATAATGGAATACCTCCTGAAGGAGTACTGAACACTGCTTATGTTCTGATCTCAAATCTAATTAGGAAAACAAATTAAATATAGGGGTAGCTATGATATCCTTAGCTGGCCTAAATCAACATATTTGTACTGAGTCCAGTGGAATTACATTTTACGTCAGGTGAAGATCTGGCCCAGGCTTGCAGGATGATTAATCTTCCTCACATATTCCAAAGTGTATGGAAATTACGTTTTTATGTATAAGTCCTCCCTTCAGCATCTGCCAGAAAGGTTAACAAGTACAGTCACTGTCCTATAACCCTAAAGCTTCCTTTTCCTAACGTACATGAAACATCTGGTGCAATAAGTCACTCTTAGCATCTGTCACCCATCTTGACTAAATCCTAAACCAATGATTCACTTTTTCCAATAATCCATTTTTCTGAATATTTCCCTTCATGTACTTCTTCTAAACTATTCTTTCCATGTCCAGTTCTGATGGAAAAGTAAAATATGCCAAACAGGTTTAAAGCCATGAGATATCTAGATGATAACCCCAGAAGCACCCATGTCAATGTAGGACAAAAAAAAATTAAGCAAAGGGTCCTTTGCTCCTCCAGGGAATAACCGGAAATAAAATGTCTAAACAGCATAATTACCATGTCATGCACTTCTAGAAGCATCTACCACTTCATCGCTCGTGTTATGATCATTGGGAGTGGGGTTCTCCACTGTCTGGAGCTCATGTGAGTCTGTGTGTCTATCTCACCATCCCATATGGATGGAAGGGCTCATGGATGGGTTTCTATGGCAGAAGAACTACAGAATCCACACCATGGGAAATACTCGGAGCAAAAAAAGCTCACATTTATGGATGCAGGATAATCCAAACAGGAGATAAAGGTCATGGGAAACCAAGCACCATTACTTCTGCTGCTTGTGGAACTACTTGTTTATATTTAGTTTCCACATGGGGCAGGAAATACTGAAATATCTCAAAACTGGCTCTTCCTTTGCCATTTTAAAGTAGAAGTGGGAAAATAAGTAGCTGGAATCCTCCAATATGCCACAGGGGTGTATCCAGCCTTAGCCAAAATGAGAAAGGAAACAGGGAGAGGGAGGACCACCATGGTGCACAGAGGTGCTGTGGTGAGTCTAGTCCCTTAACCTTGATCACATAACGCCAGAGCTCTCTGCATTGCTGTGCCTTCAGCTGAAGATCTACATTTCAGTCTTTTCCAGTGCAGGGAAATCACCTCCTTTGTTCAGGCTGAGCACAGCTAGATTCCTTCTTGTACATGTTCTTGCATGCAGCTCAACAGAGTTACTGAAAGCCCAGTACCTGCTGGGGACTGATCAGTTGGAAAGCAGCTTGGCAGAACAGGACTGGGGAGTTCTGGTGGACACCAAGTTGACCATGAACCAGCAATTGGCCCTTGCCACAAAGAAGGTTGGTGATATCCTGGGCTGCACAAAGATGATGTTGTCAGCAGATCAAGGGAGGGGAGCCTTCACTCCCCAGCACTAGTCAAGCCACACCTGGGTGGCCATCCAGTTCTGGGCTCCTCAGTATAAGTGAGACATGGATGTACTGGATAGAGCTCAACCAAAGGCCACAAAGATGATGGAGCATCTCTTCTATAAGGAAAAGCTGAGAGAGCTGGGACTGTTCAGCCTGGAGAAGACAAGGCTCAGAGGGGATCTCATCAGTGTATATAAATACCTGCAGGAAAGCAGCAAAGACAGCTGAGCCAGGCTCTTCTCAGTGGTGTCCAGTGACAGGATCAAAGGCAATGGGCACAAACTGACTCACAGGAAACTGTTTTTTTACTGCAAGGGTGACCCAGCACTGGCACAGGTTGCCTGTAGGTGCTATGGACTCTTCATCCTTGAATGTGCTCCAAAGCCAGCTGGACACGGTCATGGAAACCAGCTGGAGGTAATCCTGCTTGAGCAGGAAGGTTGTATGAGATAACCTCCTGAGGTCCCTTCCAACCTCAAACAGTCTGTGATTCTGTGTCCCTGAGCTGTTTTTTAGAGTAGGTGAGAAGGTCTCTGGGCCTCAGAACCTGGAGAGCAGGTTTTTATAAAAGAGCAGTGCATACCTACAAGATTCTCATTACACAGAGATGTGGCTCCTCCAATGATTCTGATGGAGAAGAGGCTCCCAGTAATTACTTCTTGGAGGCTAGAAATTATGGATAAACAGCAAAACAAGCTGATAATCAGAGGCTTTGCAATTATCCCAAGTTAATCTGTGTGTAAAGGTGACTGTAAATTTGCTTGTTCAGCTGAAGTCTCTAATGTTGCCTCACATCTTGTAAGTTTTCTTCCCAGCCAAGTAAGTCATCTGCTACCACTTGGCTTCTTATATTTACTCAGGCTTGCTTTTGTATATATATATATTTTTTTTATTATTATTATTTTTTTTTCCCCTAGCCCAATATTTAGTTTATTTGATCACTTCTTTATCCAAACACACATTTTTCCTACCTTTCCCGCAAACAAACTGAAGGAGAAGAACATACACCTATGGCTGAGTCTGAATGACTTTTTTTTTCTTAAATTACATAAGGACCATAACAGGTAGCTCTGCATAATTTGCCTTCAGTATTTTATGAAACTTTCAGCTATGTTTTCATAGATATTAAAAGTTTCATAGTTTTAAAAAATACTGAATTTACTTTTGAGTCTACAGTGCTCATTAAAATAAACAGCAAATATGTCTCTGTGATGAAATCAAGATATCCTGCTGCACTAGTAAGTGGCAGCTTAGAAGACATCCTTGAAAGGAAAAGACAAGCCAGATATGGAGCTACAAGCTAAGAAGATGCTTGACCAAGTACCTAGTACTTGAGCCTGGATCCTAGACCTCTTTTGTCAGTGTTTGTGTACCCTAATACTCTGTAAACTTCTAATATGACCTTGGACATATCACTGAGGAAACTGAGAAACCAAGACTCACTGTCAAATAGGAATAGCAGTGCTCCTTTCATCACAGGGAATGTTGTGGGTTACAAATCAAGTGTTTAAAGTTGTGACAATTGAGATGGGCTGTGCACAGGAACAGAAGATGGCTACGCTCTGATTTGCAAGAGTTAGACCAACTAAGGATTGACTTAAAGTACTGTATAAAATACCTTGGAAACCCAAAAATATGATTAAAATATGGTTAAAAAGCAATGAAAGATTCTTGCCTCAGATACACTTCAGCAGATGACACTCCATGTCAGTAACTGACATTCTTTAAGATGTCAGCTCACAGCCATGACATGTAAGAAAACAGCACCTGGCCTGTACCAGCCATGGTGTGGCCAGCAGGATTAGGGCAGTGACCTGCACTCACCACTGGTGAGGCCACCCCTCGAATCCTGTGTTCAGTTTTGGGTCCCTCACTTCAAGAAGGTACAGTGAGGTGCTGGAGCATGTCCAGAGAAGGGCAACCAAGCTGGTGAAGTGTCTAGAGTTCAAGTCTTATGAGGAGCAGCTGGGAGAACTGGGGTTGTTTAGCCTGGAGAAAAGATGACCCAGACCTTATTGCTATCTACAATTATCTGAAAGGAGGTTGTAGTGAGGTAGGTGTTGGTCTCTTCTTCTAAGTGATAGAACAAGAGGAAATAGCCTCAGGTATGGCAAGGGAGGTTTAGATTAGATACTAGGAAAAAATTATTCATCACAGGTGTTGTCAAGCACTGGAACAGGCTGCCCTGGGAAACAGTTGAGTCACAATCCCTGGAGGTATTTAAAAGACATGTACTTGGGGTGCCTAGGGATATGGTTTAGTGGTGGACTTTTCAGTGATGGGTAAAGGTTTGGACTTGATGATCCTAAAGGTCTTCTCCAACTTAAATTATTCTATCATTCTAAAACTCAGTGCTTTTATGGCTCACAGAGCACAGAGCATTAATCCAGAATAAAGTTACTTGTTCATTATATATATATTACAGAATACATAAATATATTAAGTAATTTCTGTGAGTCAGTGGTGCAATGAGGTGAATAAAAAGTCCTTACATTTGAAAAAAAGCAGCTCAGATTATGAAATTGAGCACACCAAACCTGTGTGTCATGGAGGGCAACACAGATTCTGCTGTAACTGAGCTAAGGAGCCTTGTCCCAGGCAGCTGAGCTCTTTCTGTGAATGGATTAGTGCCATTGCTGCCCAGTGCTTCCCAGGATGGTGTAGAAGCATCATTGAATTATGCTCTTTATTTCCAACTGTACCCATACGTCTGGAAAGAGTAATCCAGTTAATACAGTGGGATGAAATCCTGGCCCCAGTGAAACCACCGAACATGTCACCACAGATTTAGAAGAGCGTAAGAATTCTGTGTAGTCCTCTCTGCTCGTATCTACTGTGTTAGATTAAACTGCAGCATCCTGAACTCTGTAACACTTTGCCAAAAAAGAGAACTGTGTCAGAGCAGTTTATAATAAAGTCTCTACAAGGAATTTTTTGCTTAAGTAGGAAGAGCCTTTAACCTGCTGCCAGATCAGCATGTAATAACTGGGACACCAGTTCCCTGCACGAGGGGAGCCTGGACCACCTCCAGCACAAATCAGTTCAAAAAACTTTATTTCTCTGTAGCAGATTGTTTCTGTGAGTAGCACTGGATAGTTGTGCTTTCATTAATGAATGCTCTAAGTTTCAGCTCTCTGCTGATAGGGCACTGAGAGCACCACAGTAGTAGACACAAGTCCCTATGAAAGGGCTCCTGGTGCACAACAACTCTCCTGTACCTTTCCCTCAGGAAGTCTAATAACCCAAGCAGTGCACTCAGCATCAAGAGAGGTTGTGTCTCCCTGGCTGCCACAGAATCCAAAGGGATTTTCTTCATTAACCACTCTCCAAAAGCACTTTCCAAAGCATTTTACATGTCAACTGATTTCTTCCTGCCTAAAGCAAAGGTTCTGACCACCCCATTGATATAAAATCACGAACTACTTTTTTACACTAGGCAGCAGAGAGAATGGTAAAGGGCTAAACTGATCTTCTCTTACATGATGTCTGTTAGGTGGATTGCACTGAGCTTTTACTGTGTCCAGTGAACTTATGATAGGTTATAATATATCTTGACAGCTTGATAGATGTATGTAAAATACTATGATGTCTGCACTTTGCTTACATCTGCTAATTGTGCATTTATGTCTTTCAACTTATCAGAAGAGGAGCATTAATTTAGAATATGATCCACTGAGAAAATAAGCCCACAGACATACACAAGATAGGTATGTCACTTTAAGGTGTGGCAGATCTCCATAGCAATGTGTTTCATGGGAGTGTATTTCTTCTTTTTGCTGGTATTTTCTGCTGTGTATCTGCTATACTCTAGTGCATCACTGGTGGTGGTCTTGTTCTGGTTTCTGATGGTGTAACCCCGGCTATTTCACTCAGTAGAAACATTTCTGATGGCAGCCATGGCTCTACATGTAGCAGAAGGGACCAGGTGGGTTGTTTTTTTTTCCTTTTAGTTCAATACTTTTCATCAGCATCAGCCCTTTTGGTAAGTTACTGAGCATGTCTTGTAAGAGATGCATTTTTATGTTCTTTTCCAGCTGCAATAGTTGCCGTCACGTCTTGCACTAGGAGTCTAGCATTCAATGTGCTAGAGAGAAGTTTCACTTGCAGGCCACTGAAATCTTAGCTCTGGAGATAAGTACATGGCTATTTTCTTTATACATGCTTCCTAAATTAGAAGCAAGAATGTTTCCAACAGCCACAACTATATTTCACAATAATTATGCTCTTTTTTCCTGCCTTCTTCTGGGCAATATGTATAAGGAACGTAAAGACATTCCACCTGTGCTTTTCTCACCACAGATCACATATCCTGTTTCCATATGGGAAGAAATCCAGTCTGATAGGAGAGAGATACCAAACTCTAAACTACTACCAGAAGCCTGTTTGGAAGAGCTTGACAGTTTGAGGTATGTGCTGCAGTTGTGTGACATCAGAAAGAGAATCCTTCTGTGGAGATCTATGACACTGCTCCCCTACCCACATAGCAAAACATAGAGACTGGGGGAGAAATGAATGGTTATAGCAATGCTCCCACCTTATGCAAATGGCTTATAGGGAGACAAGAGAGGATGAGAACAATGAAGCTCATGCTGAACCTGTTGGCACCAACTTACCTGTTTGTCTTGCCCTACTTATAATTTCCTTCTGCATCTACAAAGGCTCAAACAATGACAACAGAAGACAGGGAAGGAATGGTTACCAAGACCCAAGAGTTCCCCAGAGGTGTTCTGGATCTCCATGGATGTCTGTCAGAGCACTAACCTCTCTGCCGAGGCAGGATGTGTGGAGAATGCCACCAGACAAGGCCTGTCCTTCAGATAAGGCAGCCTCTGTGTGTCTGAGGCACCTGCAGGTGAGGACAGGAGGCTGCAGCAGCCCCAGAGCTGCCCCCATAGTGTGTGGGCACAGGCAGAAGTGAGCAAACAACCTGGGAGTGCAAAGGAGGGAGGCACACATTGCCCTGCTCTCCTGCTTAATACAAACTTTTAGACAAGGCTATAAATGCAGCTCTGTCATTAAACAACTGAGGACGAGGATGGCAGTGGTGACCAGAGAGTCCCAAGGTCTCACACCCACTGTGGCACAGCCCAGGACATCCCTGGCTGCTGGCTTGGGGGGTCAGGGCAGGTTTGGGGGGTCAGGGCAGGTTCACCTTTCATCCTCATAAGCTTTTAGACTGGACATTAAGAAAAAAAAATTCCCAGAAAGAGTGGTTAGAGACTGGAACAGGCTGCCCGGGGAGGTGGTTAAGTCACCATCCCTGGATGTGTTTGAGGGTGGTTTGGATGTGGTGTTGGTGGATGTGGTTTAGGGGAGAACTTTGTAGAGTAGGGATGATGATTTGACTTGGTGATCCCAAGGGTCTTTTCCAACCGGAATAGTTCTATGATTCTATGATCTTCCCCCTGTGGGGGATGAAAAGGCAGCGATGGCAGCAGGAGCTACCTGTGGGTGCCTGCTCTTATGTATTAACACAGCATTCAAGCACCTGGTTTAATTGTGTTGAGGCCCAAAGAGCAAAAAGAGAAAATCGATGTGAGACACCTTGTCTTTGCCAAAGGACACACGAGCACTTCCAAACAAAACATGCAACCACCACAGATTTCCTCCCATCCAAGTTCCTCTTTCAGGCTACTCCAGCAGAAGAGGCTTCAGTTTTTACCAAACAACAACAAAAACCAACCAGCCCCAAAACCTTCAATTAATTATTCTGTCCTTTTAAATTGTTTTAGCCTCTTCTAACTGCCCCACTGAAAACTCCCCACCCCACCGCCCCTCCCTGCCCGCCCCTTTGCTCCGTCTGGCCGGGAATGGGGGGGTCGGGGCTTGGACCAAGGGGCTGGGGGGGGGTGGGACGGACCCCGCTCTCCCTCCCCTCCCCCGGTACCGGGCGGGAAGCGCTCCTCTCCGCACTCACCCGCCGGCCCCAGCAGCAGCAGCAGCAGCACCAGCACCAGCAGCAGCACCAGCCCGGCTCGCACTCCCGGCATCTCCCGCTCCGGGGGGCCCGGGGGCTCTCGGGGGCAGCGGGGCCGGCAGAGGGGGCAGGAGCGGCGGCCGGGGGGGGATGTGTGTGTGTGTGTGTGACCCCGGTGAATTTAACGAAGTAAAACCTTCAGGGGTCTTGACGCCTCCCATGCTGCAGACTTTCCCTCTTTTCATCCTCTCCCGGTTAACAGCGTGCAGCGGGGCTGGGATGCCGTTAATTCCTGACACCTACGTGTCACTGCATCCTCAGAACTTCAGCGCTGTTTTGCTGGTGGCTTTTTTCTTTTTGAGAAAGCACTGCGAGCAGTAATAAGGGAGTGAAGGGGGAAAAAAAAAAAAAAAAAAAAAAGGAAAAAGCCCAAGAAGTCATAGAAAAGGCTCCTGACATTTCTCTAAGATTTTTGCGGGCACTTTCAATACAAGCCAGGCGATCACTGGGGGTAGAAGTTGCAAACAGCTCCCTCCCTTTGCAGCTGCTTCAGGCACCAAAAGCATGAAAGCTGACCAGCGCTTCCAGGGCAGCACGGAAGGTGTAGCTCAGCCCCACAGGCGGACACCCCTAAATCCCTTCCACCTTCTTGGCAAAGTCCCGGGCTCCGTGGATGCGGGGGAAGGGCCCGGGGGCGGTTTCCCCCCCGCCCGGGGTCGCTGCCCCCGCCCCGCCCGGCGCTGTCCAGGGTCCTGAGCCCGGGGTCTTCTCTACCCTTCTCCAGCTGTTTCGTTTTCTTCCGTGTCTGCGAGCAGGACATTGAGGTGCTGGAGAGAGGCCGGAGAAGGGCAACGAAGCTGGTGAAGGGTCTAGAGTCTGATGAGGAGTGGCTGAGGGAAGTGGGGTTGCTGAGCCTGGAGAAAAGGAGACTCAGTGGAGACCTCACTGCTCTCGACATGTACCTGAAAGGAGGTTGTAGCCAGGTGGGGGTTGGTGTCTTCTCCAAAATTACAAGTGATAGAACAAGAGGAAATGGCCTTGGCTTGTGCCAGGTGAGGTTTAGATTAGATACTAGGAAAAAAAAATATTCATCACAGGTGTTGTCAAGCACTGGGACAGGCTGCCCTCGCAAACAGTTGAGTCACAATCCCTGGAGGTATTTAAAAGACATGTAGACATTGTGCTGAGGTCCATGGCTTAGTGGTGGACTTGGCAGCGCTGGGTTAAAGGTTGGATGTGATGATCTTAAAGGTCTTTAGCAACCAAAGCAATTTTATCACTCAATTTTATCATTCCCTCTCTTTCTGTGTTTTCTATTTTAAAATTTGCTGCCAAACCAGAGTGTTGAGAGTTCATTCAGCCCTCCTCTTCATTAATGAGCACATAATTGTGGTGAGGAGGCCAGAACAAAAAGGTGGGGTGAAGGAAAATCTGAAGGTAGTTAAATATTCTGGGTAAACAGAAACTTTTCCAGTCAGCAGCGTAACCACATTAAGAAAGTCCTGTCCTAGCCCCTTGTAGTTCATCTCTGAACAAATGAGCAGAAGCTTGAACCCATTTATAGCAGATTTATAGCTGTGCATCAAGTGAAACAGCAAAAATTTCCTCCAATATCAAGGATAGGAAGTTGGGAATGGTAGAGGTTTTGTGTCTAGGACAGAAAGGCAGAAATGGTAACAGAGTTTTGGTGGTTTTTCCCCCCAGGCTGGACACTGGTGTTTGTGAAGTAACATTAATTACTCTTATTTGATTCATGATGAGTTATTCTCATGAGAAAGTGTCTGAGTGGCAGGAAAACACTTCAGACAACACTGAGGTTCTCAACACCTACATTCAATCTTAAAGTGCAGAAGTTATGTTAAAAAAAATTAATAAATTGGTACTTTCTCTCAGGAAACAAAGGAATGATCACCACTTTGCCTCATCTTTAAATTTATCTCCTTTTTTTTATTTTTTAATTTTTTTAACTTTAAGAGCTAAAAAGGAAACAAAATTATGGATTAATGTCTCCAATTACATGATATCAGGGCTATTAAAACAAAAAACTGATGAGAACAACCTCTAGGCAGCTCAGTTGCTATCAGATGCCCAGGATTCCAAGGGACACTTAATTGAGTCACATCTCTGTACATCTGGAGCTGAATCCCACCCTTACTCTGCAACAACAAACTTCCCTAATTCTCTACAATGGTTTCTTTGAAGACTGATCTGGTAAAACGTTATTCCCTTAAAATCAATTTTCAGGTTAGGGTTTCCTGATGTTTGGCACTTTCTTGATGTGAATTCTCTTAATATTTTATGGCAGTATTTTGGGCAAATCACAGTGTTGCTCATAATATTTAAGAAGTAGCAGTAGAATGTGCAACTTGGATTGGAGACTTTTTAATATTTTTTTTTCTTTTTTCAAAAGTAACAAACAACAGAAAAATCAATTACTCAAAGAAAATAGTTATTTCTATTAATTTTGACAGTTTGGACAATCACTGTGTCAAATTCCCTTGTCTTCAGGAACAGGGTAATTAAAAAAGTTCTGGTTTACCAGGCTGCAAATGCTGTGCAAAACTGCAGACACACTCACATTAGCTTCAGCAAAGAACCTGCCACGTGTATTGGATTTCACCTGTTGTTTTCCAGCCCAGGACTCCAGATAATTTTCCAGGAGTACAGAAATAAATTCTCAGAACACAGTTGGAGCTTCCGGAGACATTTTAGTGCTATTTTTGTTTATTGTACAAATGCATCTGACAGTGCAAATCCCACAGCATTCTGGACCTAGTAGAGCAAATCCTGCAATTACGTGTTTAGTTTCAGCCTTAGACTTCAGTGCTTTGCTGGATCAGGGCCAGAGAGGGTACTGTGCTGAAAATCCATCCCAAAGGTGTGCTTGCCACATAGCCAAACAGAAAAGACAGCCTTTTCAGTGGCTCTGCTGGCCTCCCTTTTCAATTTAATCTTTTAATAAAATAAGTCAATACATAAAATCAGCCATCCTTCTCCAGCTCTACAGGAAAGGCATTTTGAGAATCTTCCTCTTTGTAGAGTAAGCCTGCACTAGCAGATGGAGTGGCTAATAAAGGGGTACACAAGCATGCAATAGTCATGTTGCTGGGAATGTGAGCATTCATTGAGTTTGTGAAGTAATATCTGATCCTAAGTGGTAATACTGCTTTTTGTGATGCTGGCAGAGATTTTGCTTCTGTTCAGGTTTTTCTGATACACCCCAGCATTGTATTTTTGTAAGTAAATTCTAGAAGTGATCTTTTTTTGCACACCTGAATAAGCTTAGTTCATAGCTTCATTAAAATACAAGCTTGTAGTAGATTTCTCCCTCCATATATATATCTATAAAAGTATATAAATTACAACTGTGCTTCTAGCCTGTGTATGTAAGTATCTCATTTTTGTGCAATGCAGGTAGGTATTATGGAGTTGCAAAGAGTGGGAGCACAACCGCTTCCTGAAGGCACACAGATGCTCCTGCAGCACTGGAGCACAGAAACCTTACCCTGCATTGCCAGCAGAATAATTCACCAATTCTCCTTTTCATTCTTAGAATTTACAGCCGGACACCACTAGATGTCCTCTGCTGCCAGCCCTGCTCTTACATACACAGCTACAGTGTTGTTACTACGGTTATACCCCTTGCTTTGCAAAGCACGTTACTACTTCCAGATTACTGCAGATTACAGAGAAGAGAAGGCTCTGGGTAGATTTTCTTGCAGCCTTTCAACACTTCAAGGGAGCTCCTAGGAAAGATGGGAACAGACTTGTTAATAGGGTCTGTAGCAACAGAACAAGGGGAAATGGCTTTAAACTAAAAGAGGGGAGATTCAAATTAGGTATAAGGAAGCTATTTTTATGATGAGAGTGGTCAAACACTGGCACAGGCTGCCCAGGGAGGTGGTAGATGCTCCATCCCTACCAACATTCAAGGTCAGGTTGGATGGTGTTCTGGGCCAGCTGATCTAGGTGAAGATGTCCCTGCTCACTCTAGGGGGGTTGGACTAGGTGACCCTTCCAACCCCAACCATTCTATTATTATTTTTGCTTTATTCACTAATGCTCTATGAGAAGGGCTAGAAAAGGTGTGATTGCAGCATGTCCTGTGCACCTGTATGGAGAAACTGGAGGTATTCAACTTTCCTTTCTTTCTTGGACTTCAGTATTCTGCTTACTCTGTCACCATTCTTTTTTGGGGGACACGAGAAACTGGTAGAGGAGAGGTCTGAGATTTGGCTCTATAGCAAAGGATTGGCCAAGCTTTGCCTGCTGTAGATGATCTTCCCATGCTGATTGTTATGTCTTGTCTTCATATCTGCAAAGTCATTTGGCCCTTTTTGCAAGCTGGAATTTGGATCAGAGCTGAACCAAGCCTGCTAATGGGATCAAAAGGGCTTTGTTGTTACACGAGCTTGCAGTCTGTACGATCATTACATCCATACATCAGGATTTATAAATACAACCTGCTGTGGCTGGGGAGGGGATAGACACGTAGTGCCAAAAGGGTTCTAGGTACATCTCAACAGAGAGGACTAGAAAGTTGTGCACAGTCAGAGTGTGTGTGTTTATAACGAATAATGTATCACCAGTGGAAGTAAGGAGACCTCTCTCAAGTGGCAAACAGGTTTGTGATGTACAAAATTGTCTTCCTTTTTCTAGGAATGCACATAGTGTCTTACACCATTTGCTGAGGACATAGATTGAGACTTTTATTGAAGAATGGAGCTTTCATTTAGTTGTTGTTTTGATTGCTAAAACCCTGGCTTAAAGCATCTTTAAGGAAGAATTTCTCTATATTATGACTTGTAAACACTGTTCTTTCAGGTGACAGAAAGGTAAAGCTTTTCCCAAAGGGAAACTTATCTTTCTAGATCATTCAGACATTGAATTATTTATACATTAACTGGGAAAAGAAATTTCATTTATTTAATGGAAGAGTCTATAATACAGAATTAATTTTGAACCACTTGTGCTTTCAGTTTGACAAGAACAGCCTAATTCTTCTTGATGATGCAAATGATGCCTTATAATATACAACCATTTTCCTTCCCACAAGTTTTTATTATCTTAGTGAAAGTATTTGAAAATGGGAGGTCATGTTGTCAACTGCTTCATGTCTTCAATGTTTATTTTTTACCTTATACTTATTAATTGTATTGTGTTTGTGCCTAAATATTCTTAATTTATCCTGCTAAATGTTGCAAAATACCTAATTAAAAGGCGGTGTTTCTGTCTCAAATAATTTGCCTCCTGGCCATGAATTCAGCAGCAGTTAGGTGGTAAAAATTAAATTGTCCAAAGACAGCCTAAAATGTCTTCTATGAGCCAAAATAAGAGCAGTTTTGTCCCAACATAACAAATTTACAATTTGGCAATTGAGGAGCGACTTTCTCATGTTTTGTTGTAATTCTTTAAGTGCCCCCTTTGCTACCACTGCATGACACACACCAGGTTTATGTCTTAAGCTTCAATACTGCATGTACACAGGCACAGATGAGAGAAAAAATAATCAAAGTGAACAGTCTGGGAAGTCTGAGTGAACCAAGCAGCAGTTGTGGGCTAAGAGACCAATCTGAATTATCACGGTAACATTTTACTGTCCTTTCCCTTTCCAGAAGGTGTAAATGAGCTGCAATTATGCCCAGAACTGTGGAATAAAGGCAGAAATTTCTTGATCAGTGATGTTGCATCCCCTCTTCTTTATACTACCATAATCCTTGCCACCTCCAGTTACAGCAGGAGTGGAAAAGTCTGTCTCTTTATGTGTATGGATCTACAAACCAACTACAGTGGCTGGTTACGTATTTAGTTTGGGGATCTTGCCTCAGCACCTCACATTCAATGGTTTCCTTCATGAAGCTGCTTAACCTTTCAGACACAATCCAGTTCGGATACTTACCTGTCCATCAGCAACTAATAAAATCAGCAGTACCAGTTGATTTTCTATAGCTCAAAAAGAGACAGAAAGAAGTGTCTACAGAAACATTGAGACTAGTTATGTAGGATAAAACTTCCCTGGAACAGTGGTGTCTGGTTTATCTTCTTGAACATCTCAGCATGAAAAAGTTTGTCAGGGCACTATGAGCCCCTTGAGAATTGCATGCTCTCAGTGGGTGCCATACAGAGATCAAGGCTGAGGGTTTCTGTCTTACTGTTCCTCATCAGGTAGGCTAGGTCTTGTTCTGTAAACATCTGACTTAAGAAATATCGGTCTAATGATAAGAAGTCATAATGATGATTTCTTTTTCATTTTGGCTAAATGTTTTAAGAGGAAAGGAAGCCCAGAGGGGTCCTGCTGGGACTTGTCACATTCCTAATCAGCTACATTACCATTATAATGTCTGCTGTGGAGCAGAACTTGGATTAAGTGCCTCTTAAGAAGGCAAAAGGTGTCCTGGCAGCACCTCTTGTTTCAGGGGTTTCTTTTCATGGCTCCTAAGAGACCAATTAAAATCATTACCATTGCACATTAACATCATAGAGCTAGATCTAGTGTGCCTTATGCAGGAAGCTAAATGCAAGGTTCTCCTGAGAAAAAACTGCCAAAACTAGTGATCTAAATTCTTATCATAAGAGTCATCATTGAGGAGCTTGAGCAGCCTTTGCTTCTCACTGAATCTGGGGCTGTAAGTGAAATAGGTTCACACAGCTTTCTCTGCAAACACACTACACAGAGCTGCAGCCCTGATATGTGTTGTGTTAACCCCATCTTTCCCCTCTCAGAAAATCAGCCAAAAAACAGTGTAATCATCTTGCTACCGGATCTCTGGCTTAGTTGCTTCTTGGACATCCATTTGTAGAAGGCTGACTCCTCAGTCTAGATCTCCTTTGCTCAGAGCTCAACAACTTCAGGTGAGTTAAGAGGCCATTCATCTCAGCAAGTCACATTAACTCATTTATCTCTTTACCACGTCTGGTCAACAAATGCTGATGAGGGACATTTCAGGCAAATGGTGCCAGTCTGGCACAACCACAGGCTTAACAATTTCTCTCTCCTTTATTGCCTCTTAATTAAACGTACAGTGGTACAGAAAGCACTTGCAGTTCTGATCCATCTTGTACTGAATTCTATTTCATTCTTGCTGTAGATTTATCGAAGGTCATATCAGGTCCTGACAATATAAATTTTCAATCTTTCAGGCTGTTTCAAACTCTCCTGGAGGTTTTTGAGGTTTGTTTTGGTTTGGTTTTTTTTAGTGTGAGACTTTTTTGTGTTTGTTTTTGTTTGTTTTTTTTTTCTTGTTTACCACTACAAAACCTAATCTGCTCAAGTGCATCTGAAATGGGAATGTTGCCGAGTACAAATGAAATCATGCGTGTTAGCTAGAAACTGCTCTGAGGATGCTGATCTGAATGATACACAAATGGCAATTATTGTATTCTTTTGCCATTTGCCTTCTTGCCTTACAGAACTGAGTTAGGAAAGAAGTTTCCCTACACTTTATCTAAGCTGCCATTTATGTTCCCTTTTTCTCTCATCAGCGATTGCATAGTAGATAAGTTTTGTCATGATGCCAACTCGCTTTGGAAAGGTCTTGGATAGGAAATTCAGCCTGTGAGGGAAAGAAGTTCATGAGAAAATGTTCCAAATTTTTCCAGCTGACAGGAAGCCACAGTTACCGCAAAGGATTTCTTGACGTTTTCAGTCCAAAACATGGGTCAATAGTCAGACATTCAGCTCATGACTCAGGCATGAAAAATGTTAAACATCTGGCTCAAATCTACTCTGTGAATATGCCACAGAGAGATTCCTGACCTTAACCTGAAGACTCATTGGATTCACTTTTAAAGATGATGAGTTTAATTTGGAAAACAGCCATGTAGGAACATTCTGCAGTATTCCGGTTGTTAAGACTGAAGCAGTGAAATGCCTTCCTTCAATCAACAGCTAATGGAGGAATCATAGAATACAGCACTAGTCTGCATTACTCAAAACCAGAAAAAACAATTTTGGGTTTGGGTTGGTTGGTTTTTTTTTCATTCCATTGCATTAGGGCTAATTTTCTTCATTTTCTTAAAGTTTTGAATAAGTATTGTCAATGTAATGGTGACAACAATCGTATAGAAGCTGAAGCTAATGGGAGGTCTTACCACTTGCACAGTAGGTGTTTACACAAAATCAGTCACAAGAACCTAGTTCACAAACACATCTCACATGACAGATGTTTTTTATAAACCCTGCTTCAAGTGATGAAATATTTGTCCTTCTTTTGCAGATAGAAGAATAAATGACATTCCTGAAAACAGAAACAATACTAGCTGTGCTAGGGAGTTGGCCCAACTCTCTTCATTGTCCAATGTCTGTACAAGAATAGATTAATGACCTAAGGACTGGTCCCTCAAGACATTGTCACTCCTGAAAAATCTTTTAAATAAAAGATAGTCTGAAATGAAATAGCAATCATGCAGTCGCAGACAAGTTAGTGGCAGCAGCAGAACTAGGTCTCAGAAGAGAATCACAGAAGTCCATATGGATGGATACAGATCTGACACAGTAAAACCACATCCATCTTGTTGATATTAGGCAAGCCAGGAACATAGCAAGACAAGCTCACATCTGCCTGTGAGTGCCACGAAGACTTAGCCATAAATTCCAGCCTCGTGCCTAATGCTCTCATTCCCACTGCTTCATCAAGAGTGATCCAGAAGCAAATTCCTTCTGTTGCCCCTCCCCATCACTCAGCTCCAAGCAAAGGAATGCAGAGGAGAATTCTGGTTTGCTCCCTGTGTTCAAGGCTGATTCAGATCTACAGAGCTGTGGTTCTGAGGTATCTGGAGGAACAGCTTGAGAAAGTGCCCATAAAATCTGCCTGTCTATGATCAGTCCTTCTCTCTATGCCTTTTTGTGGCCATGCAGCATAGGAAGAGACAGCTGTAGAAGGCACTGAGATGCAGTGGCTGTGTAAATTTTAACTAGACATCTTTTTTTTATGCATAATCAACTAACTTTTTGATAATGGATTCTCAACTACTGGAAGAAGTGCTCCTAAAATATTCTAGGTAATGCGTTAAGGCAATTACAATGTCATCCACTGTCTCTTTCTTTATGTGGCATGGCTTTTTTTGAGTTTCATGGTCTATAGCATATCTCTTCAAGCAAATTAATTTATTTCCTCTTGTTTCTGCTTCTCACAGCAGGGCTGTGCAAATACATCTCATCTGCTATCTCACCTCATTTGGGACAAGGCTTTTTATGGCTTTCTCAGTCCTGGTGACAGTAACACCTTTCTTACATTAGTTACCCTTAATTTCCTTCAAAAATCAGAACAGAGCTGGAGTCTGGGGGGCTGGCGGGGGGGTAGGAGTACTCACACAGTACCAGGCTCTGTGCTGGTTAGAGGACAGCATTTAATGCAAACCTAATTGTAAATAGGACAGACCTGGGAAGTGGTTTTAAATGTGTACATGGTTCAAAAGTAAAATGTTCCCATGGGAACCAGTGCATCAGCTGCTTCCAGTCTGATGGGGAAACATAATCTGGATAGGAACAGGTGGAATTCTTCCCAGAGTGTGAGTCATTTTTTCTTTGGCTGCCCTTACAGACTTTGGTACAGATCTTAATACCACACACACTATTCTTTTTAGTTCTTTGTTTTGCTCTAAACCCAGCCAAATGGGCAACATGCAGAATGACTAAGCTGGTGAGCAGGACTGTATTTTTTAAGGTTGTTGATTTTGGCTGAAAATGGATTATCTTTGTTGTGTTTCTTTGCTCAAATGAAATACAGATGGATGACATGGGCTGCAGATAACCTTTTTCCCTTCAGAAAAAATAAAAATAAAAAGGATTCTTTCATATCTCTCTCCATCATGTGTGCTGTTCTTACAGACTGAAAGAAGGATGAAGGAAAGATAAAGTTGAAACAATATTATTCAATCTTTCCCCAGTGGTCAAAATTTGATAAAAACTTGAAAATCAGATTTGGGGTTGAATCCACTAAACTTCAGGAGTGTCTGCATGTGAGTTTTCATTTCAGGTGAATCCTGCATCCTGGACAGGCCAACAAATACTGTGTGGAGAAATATATTTTAAAAGTTGAATGTGTCATGCTTCTCGGTTGTCTCCATCATTATTCCCTTAATACTATTTCTGCCAAGGCTCCATCATTACTACACTAAGGCTGGTTATAGATGCTACAGCACGGTACAGATGAGACATATCAAGACAGCCTGACTGCTAAAGCAGCAACCTCTCTTCTTTTTGTTATGTTGATTTAGCGTTGTAAGAAGGTTGTTTGTTTCTTGATCTTTCATAGGTGGATTTTTCTCCCAGGCAAGAAAAGCAAGGAACATCATATACCCAAGTACTTCTGAGAAAACATAAGAGAGGGAGCTGCAGCACGGAGCTTCTCACACTTGTGGCTTCTGCACACCTCTCCTGCTGGCTCCCTCCCTGCCTGAAACATGATAGAGCAAAAGCTCTGAGTCTTACTATGAAATGAATTTTCTCCAAGGTTTGAAGGGAGGTGGCATATGAATGGTGAAAGCTGAGTGCTTCTAATGTCAACTTCCTTTGTTCTTTGAGGGCCACAGAGATGATCTGAGGGCTGGAGCACCTCTCCTGTGAAGACTGGCTGAGAGAGTTGGGGTTATTCAGCCTGGAGAACAGAAGGTTGTGGGGACATGTTAGAGCACCTGAGTACCTAAAGGGCCTACAGGGAAGCCGGGGAGAGCCTGTTTACAAGAGCATGTAGTAATAGGATGCGGGAAATAGTTTTAAGCTGAAAGAGGGGAGATTTAGTTTAGACTTTGGAAAGAAATTATTTCATGTTAAGATGGTGAGACACAGCACCAGTTGCCCAGAGATGTTGTGGCTGCACCATTGCTGGAACTGTTCAAGGCCAGGTTGGTTGGGGTTTGGAGCAACCTGGTCTAGTGGGAGGTGTCCCTGCCCATGGCAAGTGCTTGAAACTAGACAATCTTTAAGGTGTTTTCCAAGCCAAACCATTCTATGATTCTATGTTTCTTTTCTGGAGGAGCAGGAAATGTTTGGAACAAACACACCTCTTACTGAACTCTCTAAAAGCTGAGCCAGTGCTTTTGAGGAGACTCCTTTAACTGATAGTTTTCATAGAAAGGATCTTCCCACGAGGAAGAAGTTCTCATCTGTGTTTTATGTCATCTAACAGCACAGTGCCTCGAGGCTGTTGTTGCAGTCAAGGTTCCCCTCCACTTTCAAGTGTTTGTTTTGCCTGAATGAGAGATTGGAAACATTTGTGAACCATGAGTATTTTCACACAGGGCAAGAAAAACATTTCCCGGTCAGCCTTAAATATGCCTGATGGTTAAAGGTGAACTCTGAATCAAAAATCATAAGTCTGCAGACATCAAGAATGGAAAAAATTAAGCCCTTTTGTCTGAATTTTATAGGTGAAAAACTTACCTGGGGGGACACTTCTATGTAGCATGTTGTAGGCTGCCAAGGACTTTTAAAGGTTGCCCGAGGTTCACATCTAGAGCAGCTGGGGGATGTTCTAGCTGACTGGGTGGGTTACATATCAGTAGGTACATCTCAGTCACTCATCCCATATGGGCAACAGATGTGCATTGTGCTGACAGCTGGGCTCATACCTGCCCATGAGGTGTTGCAGGGCTGCACCAGTGACAGAATTTGAACCTTAATCTCCCTCCAGTGCATTCCCATACAAACATCCTTAACTTTTGTACAGACAGCATGACTAGGTGTATGGGTCATGAGCTATGTTTAAAGTTGGGTCAAAAAGAGTCTTCTCCAATTTACAAAAGTTCACAGTTTCACCAATGCTCAGAATGAAACCAATGCCTTCAAAGTTATAATAGAGGTAAATGCAGCTACCATGGAGAACCTGGAGTTCCCTGAGTCTTTTATTATCTATGGGGGAAATCTTTCTTCTTTATTTAAAAAATACAGGAGGAAAATATGCATCTGTGTGTACCCATTTGCATATACAAACATATACAAAACCCGGTTGGAGATACAGTTGCAGGGATGCTGACATCTAAAACTAGGGCTGTTTTGGCAGACAATGTTGTCTCTGGATACAAATGTTCCCTCTGAACTTTCTTCCAGAATAACTGTATAGACAAATAAATCTCTGGTAAAACTCCTCGGAAATTACATCAGAGATTAAATTTCATTCTGTGTTTCTTCCATGTTAACAGCTTTTTTCCAACAGTGTTGGCTTCTTTTAAAGGGTGAAAGACAGAAAAACCTTCTATACTGAGTGCTGGGTGGGCTTCTGTGCCATCGGGGTTTTATAAAGGCTGGCATTAGAGGATGTTGCTCTGAGGACAAGGCATCTTGAGCTGGATTTGGTGCTTGTGTCTATTGTGTGACTTTCTCAGGAGCATCGAGGAAAATCCCAAAGATAAGCTGGTAATACAACTAAATGAATAAAAAAGTAGTTATAATGGAAGGAAGATAGAAACCCTATCAAAAGCTTCGATTTTACTTCTACTGCAGCCAGTTGTCAAGCACTGTCTGAACTGCCTGGAAAGGAGGTTTCTGCCCAGCCTCCTCTATGGTCATGACAGCCACAGGGAACTGAGATCTTTGGGTAATGAAAAGATTGCCCATAAATGTTGGGCTGTGGTGTAAAGTCTCTGCTCTTGCCTGCCTTCCATGTCACTAATCTCTGTCCTTCAGCTCTGACCTCTCATTTAATGTCTTCTCCCTTGAGAAGCTCCCAAGCAACACATTCATCTCAATCCTTCAGAACTTTTTCCCTTGGCAGGGCTTGTCCCACCCCAGCAGTTGTACCAAAGTATCCTGAGCATGATCTCTCAGGTTGCTTTTCTCTCACAAACAGTAGATGTTCAAATATTAATTCTAACGTTCATGCTTCCAGGGGCTGAGGTCAATCCATGTTATGTGACGCAGTGAGGCAGAGTCTCCAGATGTTTGCACCCTTGGGTGAAGAGGCCCTGCCCAAAGATTATATGGTTTGAGCTTTGAAAAATACTCTTAGACCTCATGTTGTAGGCAATTTGTTTTTTAATACATTCTGGGGATGATTTATTTGGGCTGCATTTTGATGTTTCTGCTTTTAAGATTGTGGGTGGATGTCGGTTATGACAATTTGTGTCCGGTATTTTGGTTTGCTGGTATGTTTGCTTTTTGGAACATGGACGGGAACTAGTTGCATTTTACAGAGCTAATGGTTGTAGAATTGTGGAGTAAATATATGACTGAGGGAAATGATATAGGAGTCTCTCATGCTTAAATGGCCACATCGTACCACAGTGCCATGGAAATGTATGGTTCAGGAATCCTAATGGACTGTGGCCATTACAATCATAATTAATATCTATCTGTGGTGGACTGGGTGGGTCCTTCAGAGTTATCTTTGATGCTTTTCTTCTCCAAAGCAACTTCAGTGTTACCTGTCCAACTCCACTTCCAGTGGTATGGTCTTTCCATCTGCAGAGACTGAAATCTCTTAGTTGATTAAACACTGACAAGGATTGGCAGAAGTCTGCCATGGGCATGGAACAGTATTCTGGTTGGCTGGCAGTTTGGGTGGGAGCTATTGAGCTTTGGATACTTGTATGTTGCAGGATGTATTTCCAGCAAACACATTTTGTAGCAAATTTTTCAACATTTGATCTTGGTAGTAAAAATCCAGAGTCAGAATCTAAACTATTTTCCCATCCTGTGAATTCTGATGAATGAAAATGGTTTGCATTCTCTGTCAAGGATAAAATTAACATCTCTTGGAGTTTGTAATGAAAAATGTGAGAGACACCATCAGAATAATCAATAACCTGGGGAGTGGGGCACTTTCCTCAGAGTGGAAGGAGCAACCTAAATTAAAGTTCTTGGTCTGACTCTGGCAGAGTTGGAACTTTCAAGACCCTCTTCATGTGCCAGATGAATGGTACAATCAATCTGTTGTTCTGGGGCAAAAGTCAATCAGATTTGACCAGTGACTCCATGATGAAGTTGAGAAGTTTATAAAAAATTTTAGAGCTTTTCTGGCTTTAATCCCAGACATGCAAAAAAAGTCAATGCAAGCAGCTTTTTCCAGTCCTCAGATCAAAAGTCACTGTGTAATTGGTGACTGGTTTGAGTTCTGTCCCTGGGTGCTGGGGACAAAATCTTTGTTTTGCCCATTTCATGTCCTCAGCTTGGAAAATGGATTTTCTAAACAGTTGTTAAAGCAGCTAAACATCAGCAACAGAAACATACAGCTGATTTCCAGGAAAAAACACAGGCTGTTATCTAATTGCTCTGTGACTAATTGGAGAGTTCCTGAGCCATTAAACAAGTAGCTTTGTTTGTTCTTTGTGATATTTGGCACTGAATCTTGACAGGTTTTTGCAGTCTGCAAATAGCACAGGGGCTTGAGACATGTAATGATAAAATTCATGAAAGAACTGGCTGCCCACACAGGAGTACAATGTTCTGCAAAGGGGTGAAGCATTATTTGCACACTATGTTTGCCATCGTGTTTCTTTTAGTGTTAGGACCATCTGCCTTCTTATCTTCATAATTAATTTCTGAAGATGTAAGCCTATGAGTTACATTGTCGTGAAATGGATACACACAGTCCACATGAAAAAATAATTCTTTCCAAATGTCTTACTGAGTTTTCCTGTGGACAGATATGTTTAGCATCATAGGTGGCCACACTCCAGCTTTTAAAATATTTTCTAAAAGCTTCATTTCACATAAGTTAATAAAGTAATCTACTATGACTCGTAAGTGAAAAAAACATAAGTATATTTATGTAGCAAAGCTCAATGGACTTCAACTCTAACTGTTAAGCACTCTGTATAGAAACTAACCCTATTTCAAAAGGTTTTCTATCTTCAAGAAGTGGAGTTCAGCAAGTTCTGTTCATTTCTCCTATCCCTTTGATGCTGACTTCTGTGCATTTCCCATGTGAAATCATCCAAATAGATCTGCAAACTCTCTTGATTTCACACAAAGATACTGTCCTGGGACCTACTTGAGATAAACACCCACCAGTGCTTCAGAATCAGAGGAGCTTGCTGTCCTCTCTGCCAGATCACTGACAGACTTGGTGGCCTCAGCTGAGACTGTCCTGTTGTACCAGGCAGAAGCAGAAAGGAAGAGACAGTCTGTCAAATAAGAGTGTGGTGGAAAGAAGTGATGCTCAGAGGTGCAGAGAGATTAAAGGACTGGCCACGCCCTAAAAGGAGCATGAATTACTCCCAAATCTGTGTTCAGTTCTCTCATAAAGGTATCACATCTCCTCTCACTGGCTACCAGAACTCCTGACAAAATGCCATCAATGAAAGCACAAATTCATGGTGAACCGTAGCTGTGAGGCCATTCAGCGATTCTTGGAGTGAAAATAAAAATTCCATTTCATTTCATGAAGTTGTCATCAGAAGTTGTGTATGTAATTAGAAGAGAGAAAAACTATTAGGATGCCAGAAGATTTATACTGGGAGGGACCCCACTGTGCTGACTTCAGTTTTCTGAACATGAGTGATAACCAAATGGGCTCTGGAACCCCTTCTGAAACGATGAGAGGATGGACACTAGTGATACTCAGGCATGTCCAGCTCTGCCTATATAATGCTCATCTGCTATTGTCATCATTGTTCCTCTGGTGCCAGGTCTGTCTGATCTTAGACAATGGAGGCTCCATTCACTCTGCCAAAAGCCAGTAGAGCTCTGCCACCAGAGGGATTAGTACCTCCTGGATCTTTTTCAGAGCACTGGATGTGCTGCAGCTGATGTGTTAGCAACTCCTGATGTGTGCTGCAGGACTGTCTTTGCAGAGCAGCTCACAGGGAAGCTCTCATATATAGATCAATTGATATTAATTTCCGTTACTGGGAGGTGGTGTGCATTTCCCACGTGCCATCTTGAAAACAGAACCAAAAAACTTTGATAATGAAGCAGATCACAATGGGAAGCAGCTGATCCACACAGACTCCCCGTGAGGGTAATCCCAGCTCCAGCAGTGGAAAAGTAAACAGATGAGCTGGCTGGATATGGATGGGCTACAAGAAAGCAGAAGGCCTGTGTGAGGCTTGATAGCAAGGAAGAAGGGGCTTCAGGGACAGAGTAAAAGTTTGAGCTGCCTCCTTTCTCACAGGCATGGTCTGGGTGAACACTTGGTGATAAACATAGTAGGAAAAAGGATCAGATAAACCTCATATAGCAATGCTTTTAAGGACCAGAAAGAAAGCACAACATTTTTCTCTGAAATACTGGATTTATCATCTGAGTGACAAGTGCAGTATGTAAAGTGTTTTCTCTTTGTGGAGAAGCAGAGCTTAAAAATGAACAAGGGAAACCCCTCCTGGGAAAGTACACCACAGAAAGGGAGCGTTTGAGACTCTTATTCACACTGCTGTAGGCTACATGTGAAACTTAACCTGAAGTCCAGGGTACAACTGGTTAGCCATGTTAAAGAAATATTAAATTGTCCTGGAGCTTGTGCACAGACTGTAAACTGAGTCACCTGGGGAACAGGGACCCTGATTTATGACACATTTTGCTTTATGAATACACATTTGAAAGCCAATCTGAAAAATTAATTCCTGCCCCTCCAGTTCCCTTCCCTCAGGTCGCTGCGCTGGAGACAGACGGTGGCTCTGGTGACCCCCTGGGAAGTCCCCAACCCCTGCTCCCCACTCCCACCATGGAGGCCGGGAGAGCCAGGCACAGGCTCTGCCTCCTCCCCGCGGCTTGGCGAGGACTATGTGGTTTCTGGCAGAGGAAGAACACAGAAGGACCCTCCGGCTGCTGCCGAGGGGCTGGGACCAGGTGGCTTCAGCGGGGCAGCCGTGACACCTAGTGGTCACACGCGCCGGGTCCCGGGCAGCCAGGGGCTGCTCCCACTTCTCTTGAAGACCACCTCGCAGGTCTTCAGACCCCTCTAAGAATAGGAAAAAGGGCGCAAGGTTTCTGGAGGAGCCCCGGTGGGAGCATCGGAACACATTCTCAAAGGATCTCTGTGCCTTTAAGGAACGTTTTGCTCTGCTCAGACTCCCTGCGGGGCTTTTTCAGGAATCCCCTTCCCTCGTGTCACCCTCTGATTCAACCCAGCTCGTTTTGCTCTTCTCCCAGAGCTGCCATGAGCCAGCCCTGCTGCAGTGGGCACACAGCAACCACGCAGAAACTCAATCACCCACCTTGAAACCAGTTTAGACGATGACAATTGTTGCTGGGTTTGGGTATGAAGTTCACATTTGCCTCTGTGCAATAACCTGTGGCCTTTGCCTCTCCCATAAAGAGGTCAAAAAACTTGTGCTCTCACTCTGTCTAAGCAAGCAGGCTTGTTTGTGGATGTTCTGCCTGGCTTGTGTGTCCACGTGTTCTCAAGTCTCTGCAGTCCATCTGCAGCTTTGTCTGGCAGCAACTGCTGCAATAGTAGGTCTGACCCGTAACTTAATCCACAGCTCAGCAGATGTGGTCAGTAAACACATCAACTTCTGCTGGTAGGTTTGCTTTTTTTCACCAGGCAGTTTGTTTATCATTCTGCATGATTTACTTTCCAGAGTCTTATCCCTAATTTTATACTAATTTTTTTCAGCAATGAGATGAGCTGCTGGTCTTGAGTAGCCTCCTAATATATATATATATATATATATATATATATGTGTAAGGTTGTGTTTAAATAGGGGACAGTTCCAGGACTCCATGCCAGTGATTTATGCTTCTCCATCCGTGAGCTACTGCCCACTTTGCACTCACATGTACCACAGCTCATAGAATCATAGGACCATAGAACATGTAGGGTTTGGAAGGGACCTTTAAAGGTCATGTAGTCCAGTCCCCCTGCTATGTGCAGATCCTTTCTAACAGCCTTCTCCTGGCCAAACCATTTACCAGCTGTACTGAAGATGAGGAGCAAGTGCTGGTGTTATCAGAGGGCAAGGAGATCTGAATGAGACACCAGAAAATCTGGGAATTCTAGAATAGAGCAGGACTGTGAGTGAGCTCTGTGTGCCTCAAGGAACAGAGCTGGCGCTCTGCAAGCACCAGGTAAATAATTTACAGGCAATGTCAGTGTGATGAGGGTGCTGCAGGCTGGAAAGGGACAAATGAGACCATGGGGAATGATTGACTACAGCCAAAGGTCACAAACCTGTGTAAATATATGGTAGAAACTGGGTTAATGTGGTGAAAGATTGACAAAGCCTGAGTAGGTGTAGGAAAAGGGCTGGTGGTGGCAAATTTTGGACCAATACAAAAGCTGACAGTCGTGTCTCTGCAGGAGATGAGCAAGCCTGGCAGATCCTCAGTAGAAAAGAGAAAGACCTAAGCCTCCAGTTTCAGAGGGGACTGACATCTTTGGAAGCCCCAGCTGGGAGGATCTATGGAAGTCATCATGTCGCAGATTGTCACAGTCTGAATTAACCTCTAAAGCATCTCATTTTGGCTCTCTGTGTAGGAGGGCCCTGAGGAAGATGCACCAGAACCTTCTCCCAAAAGGCCCAGATATTGTGTAAAGCAACACAGTTCAAATAGAACAAGTGGGTTGTGAACCTGGCAGCTTCCTGAAGAACGTCATGTGCAGTTGACATGACAGACCCCTTATCAAAACTGCTTTTCTGCCTAGAGCCAAAGCAGCCAGTGAATTTGTGCTGCTGGAACAGAGCAGGTAGGCAAATACATGTCAGCTCACCCATCAGTCAGCCTCAGTTAAGTCAATGGAGTCAAGGCAGATTTTAGTGTTGAGCACAATTTTGCCTTTGACTGACCAGGTGAGTTTCTGTGTCTCTTGGGCAGGGTATTAGCAGCACATATTTTCAAAATGTTCAGCCCTTAGATTTAAACCAGCAGAAAATAGTTCCAAATCTGCCCTGACTCAAGAGGTGCCAGAGATTCTTGTTCTTCAAATATCCTTTTATTTTAGCTGTGTCAGAAGGAATTAAAATTTCTCTTGAAAAATCTGTGTGATCACTTTTAAGACTTAAAAGTGCCCTTCCCATTCCAGAACTTACATACAAATATTTGTATTTCTAAGCAGTGTAGATTGCATTAGTAATTTCAAAAGTGTCAAGAGGAGAAGGACCCAAAAGACAGCTGGAGCTGAATGCCATTAAACTGGGAATACAGAAAGCAAACAGGCAGACAGGGTGGCATCTCTGAGCAGCCTCTCTCTGCTTGCAGACTCCACTTGCATACCCTGAAAGCAGGTGAAATTCCAGTCATTCTTTATTTTGATAAATTCTTTCCTTCTCCCAAGCACTCAGGCCTGTGCCTTAGAATATGGCTGTCCTTTCATTCTTGAGGGGCAATCTCTTCAGCTGTTTGAACAGAAAAGCTTTCTACACAATCCATCAAACTGAACATTTACAGAATTTAATTAAAGTCTGAGCAACCCAGGACTTGCTGAAATGCACCTCTTGGTTCCCTCTGTAAAGGGCATAGGATAAGGTTGCTGTGTGCCTGTCTGTAGGACAAGATCGCTTGTACAAAGCTAAAACGACAGCAGAATCTGTTCATTATTCCTCATTCCTGGATTAATGTAAGGATGAAAGGATTATGACAGATGTTAATTGGAACACTGGGTTTAACCTGTTTTCAGTTTTCAGAATCCCCACACATTTCCAAGACACCATGCAGGCTGCTGCTGACAGCAGACTTGATTTCCTGGACTTGCTCTTTCAGGCACAGCAGAGGTTACATGTGGGAATGCACCTGTCTGTGGCCACCAAAGGAGAGGGACTGTTCAGAAATGAGAAGCTCCTCCTGAATCTGCAGCTATTGCACCTTGATTTGGTGAGCATGCTGCCTATCAGCATGGTGAAAAGAAGACTGACTTGGGGATAGGGGAAAAGTCCTGCGCTCGTCACTGGGAAATTCAGTTTCCAAGGTATAAATGGAAGAATTCTCCCACTGCCAGAGCTTCAGAGTTGCCTCTGGCAGGAGTCACAAACTCACAGAATGGTTGAGGTTGGAAGGGACCTCTGGCCCATCCAACCTTCGTACTCAAGAAGAGCTCCCTCGAGCTGATTGCCCAGGACCATGTCCAGCTGGTTTTGGAGTATCTCCAAGGATGAAGAGTCCACAGCACCTCCAGCCAAGGTGTGCCAGCGCCTGGTCACCCTTGCAGCAAAAATAAAAAATGTTTCCTGATGTTCAGATGACACCTTCTGTGTTTTAATTTGTGCCTATTGCCTCTCTTCCTGGCATTGGGCAGCACTGAAAAGGGCCTGGCTCCACCTTCCTTGCACCCTCCCTTTAGGTATTTATCTATGCTGCTGACATTCCTCCTGAGCCTTCTCGTCTCCAGGCTGAACAGTCCTTGTATCATCTTCATAGCCCTTTGCTGGGCTCTATCCCACTGGAAGTGGAACATATGGAGAGTCCAGTGGTGGCTGGTGGCATGGGCCTGCCCTGGCTCTGCTGCTGAGTGGTGAGTGCAGACCCTGAGGGGTTGTTTTCTCCAGATTGGCAGTCCCAGAAGGGAAAAACCCATTCCCTTCCCTCTCACTGCAGCTGCCTGGATTTATGAGGGATGGTGGGTTTGTGGGCAGTGTGGTCTGTCAAGCCCACATGCTGGTTTCTCACATTCCAGTCAGTTGTTTTCACCTTTCTGCCAAGTGAAAATAACATGTTTCTAAGGGACTTTGAGCTTGGTGATGTGGGAAAAACCACCTGCAGGAAAACATGATGGAAGTTTTCCTGTTAATTTGTCAAAGGCAGAATCTTAATCTATCTTTGTGGAAAAAGGACCCCTGAAATGATTGAACCAACCCCTTGCTGAGGGGCTTAACATGTGGCAAAAGTTACACGAGCAGTCAGGAAAGTGCAGTGTTTCATTAGTGAGCATTTGTGGTGGCCCATTGAGGACTCTGCTGAGGCTGGAGATGTTTTTTGCCTCTTACTTGAAGGGAGAGACGTTATAGGTTATAGAGGAATAAAGCTTTCCCTAGCTCTGAGATATGTTTGATGGAAAGGTCCATCCCAGATCTGGCAGACTGGCGTTATTTAGCTGTGTAGGTTACACAATAATTGGACAACCCTGGCTGGAAAGTGATTCTCTTGTCTTTTGTTGTCTTGGGACACCCTTCTCTATCCATGGGTAGGTGGCTCAACAGGCATAAACCCTGGGAGATGCACCTGTGTGTTGGCAGAACCATGTGGGAGTGTGGGTAGGGAGTAATGCTGCTACAGCTGGAATGTCCTCGGTCCTCTGGACACCCCCTCAGCACCAGGTGGGACTGAGCAGCTCTCTCAAGTAGCACACCAGGAGAGTCTGACCCATGGCCATCTCTAAGCAGTGACTAGAGCCAAAGTCCTGCTCCCCAAAGGACATCAGAGCCTCCTACTTCATTTAGTGGCAGAAACAAGAGTATCCTGTTGCTCTCAAGAGAAGTTGTGGAGAGTGGGAAAGTGGATGAGCTCCATGTAGGGTCTCTAGAACATCCAAATTCTCATCCTGAGTCTGGGAAGCCTGCAGCTGGCCCTCAAGGTCTAAAATATTAGGTTTCAGGGCTCACGGTTAAAAAACACTTTGTGTTTAGTAACAGTAATTAGGAGCCCAGCTCTGAATGGTGGAACATGAGTTGGGTTTCAGGTCTCAGCCAGGCCTTCATAGTGGTGATTTGACATCCCCACATGCTTGCAGACCTCAGGCAGTGTCGCTCAGCCAAGCAGCCACAGTTCCCCCTATTACCAATGCAAACAGGTCTTTGTCCTTGCAGAGTGATGTTCCACCAGAGCTTTTGTAGTCCAAGGCCTTGCTGAAGGTGGTTTGGAAGAGATTATGGAAATTCTACATAAAGTTATCATTAGGAGATCTTTTAAATTAGAAACACAAATGTTGGAAACGACCTTTAAAGATCATCTACTCCAACCTCCATGCAGTGAGCAGGGAGATCTTCAACTAGATCAGGACATATGTATGTATGTATACATATTTACTCTCCACATGCTCCTTACCAACTTACTGTGTCTGTCCTCAGAAACAGAGGTTTCCATATCCAACCATTTCTCATGACAGATCCAGAAAGTCTGACCTGAACCATCTTCATCTGTGAATTAGTCACTGTGGTAAACAACAAACTGTAGGGGGAATTTTGTGGCACAGATGGCTAAAAATAATGCATTTTTAAAAGTACAGATGCCAGTCCCTGAACATTTGGAACATTCTGCCTATTTACACAAATAAAAATTGTATTTCATTGCTTAACCCAGCACATGCTTGCTTTTATTTTTTCATCAACCCCAAAACCCGTTATGAACTTTTCATGCATATTTGCTAATGACACATTAGCAGTTGTTTGAATAAACAAAGTGCATTTTCCTTCCTCCCTGCCTGTCCCATTGGCTTTGCCTGGAAATTACAATGAGGAACTTCTGTTTGCAAAACTAGTCACAGAAAGATAGCAGTGTGAATTCTGTCCTGTAGTGTTTGCACAAGCACCGGTGGCAAAACTAACAGAAATACTCATGGGAATTTGTTTCTGCAAGGCTAATGTCAGAAATGATTTATTGAAGCCTTCCTCCTGCTCACCAGTCTGGCATCCATCAAGTGAGTAAACAACACCCCCAGGATTTCAGAGTGCTCTGAGGCTGGTCCCTGAGCAAACACTCCAGATCAGAGTCAATATTTTGAGACTAATCAATCAAAGAGTATTTATTCCTACAAAATTTAGGTTGAAATACTTTGAATCAGGAGTCAAAATTAATGGTTTTTAAGTTTAATCTATTTTTTTCCTGTTGTTGCATTGAAGTTGTTGAGGGAAGTTGGAGATAGTTGATCCAATTAAAGCTATACTCCCATTATGTAGAATAATTTCTTAAAAACCAGATTTTAAGTGAAATGACAGAAATCATAGAACCATAGAATCATCAAGGTTGGAAAGACCAAGATCAACAAGTCCAACCATCCACCCTACAACCCCTAACTACTAAGCCATCTTATGAAATACCATGTCTACCCCTTTTTTGAGCATCCCTAGGGATGATGCCTCCACCACCTCCCTGGGCAGCCTGTTCCAATATCTCATCCTTCTTCCTGTGAAGAAATGAGTATGTCTGTCCTCATGTGTTCCCACATTTGCATGGTGTTGCCACACACTTCACACCATGGAAATGCCCCTTCCAATCCTTTCTCCATCACTCCTTGTTCCTGAGAGTTTGGTACTTTTCTGAAAGGTCTTTCTTTCTAATCTCTATTTTCTTTGTGAAATGCTCACTGAAATGAATTCTTCCTTTTCCATCATGAGTGGTCACTATAGAAATCTGGATTCACAGGGCCCTGCTGAATTGTAAGTAGAGCTCCCAGAACCAAGCCCAGACCTGAGGGAATTTAGTTTATATGGTGACTAGTTTGTGACCACCCTTATAGGTACTTATGACCAAGTCAGTGGTTAATGAATCGAACCTAGAAAGATAGTAATTAATTTTGTTTCTGTTTATTTAAGAGACAATTGGCTATTAACTTCACAGATACAACATGCTAAGTTCTAGCCACTGCCAAGCCCACTCTCCCTCACCTCCAGCAGATGTTAAGTGTTTAAAGCATCAAACAGAAACCTGCAATAGGGGCTTGAAGTTGGCAAGTGCCTCCAACTTGATATCAGACTGAGCTGAAATGCCAATTTTGTCCTGTTCAAATGCCATCTAAAAGTTTTCCTGTTAATGTGAGAGTGCGAGTAGAGCATATTAAGCCATAAATAAAAAGGGGTAAAAGGCGTGAGCTTTATGATTGGATTCAATGACCTTAGGGCTCTTTTCCAAATTAAATGAGTCTGTGATCATCTGTGGACAGACATACACTTTGCAAACAGTTGCATTTATTGAAAATCTTTCACTCTCATTGTTTGCCTCTCCTGGCAGCTACTGCTCCTGGCAGCTACTGCCAAGCACTTGGTGCTGCCTTGTATGCAGATGTTTAAACACCTTTGAGGTGCCATGTGTTGTCCCTTTGCCCCAGCCCCGTGAAGTGCTGAGCAGCCATGGCTGGCTCCAGGACAGACGTCTGCCCTACTCTCTGTGGCACCTTGGAGCTCTCTTTCCATGCTGTTTGGGTCTGCATCTCTCTGGCATCTTCCTTCCTCCTTCCTCTGCTCTGTGAGGATCAAGTTCCGTTTGTTTTCCATCCGCTGCTGTATTACTAGAGAAATTTTGCTTTTATGTTTTGCATGCAGGAGACCCTGGGTTTGGTGGTCACACCTCTATTCCTTCTCCAAAACCTGCCCCACGGGCTCCAGCTGTAGCCAGGAAGGCAACCTGGTACCCCAGCTGCTCCTTGCCATGGGTACCACTGCACAGCACAGCAGCTCCATCTCCTTTGGCATGTGACAGCCCTGCATCTATCTGCTCTAGTGCTTCCTAGAAATTAAAAAGTGATAATTATGAAGTGTCAGGTTTTATTTTTGCTGTGAATTTATTCACAGGGAGATCTTTCTCCTGCTCACCTCTACTCTGTTGCCTCTTTGGGCCAACAGACCCTTAGATCTCTTGGTCTTCTGTTCTAGAAGGTAAGTTGGGTGCTTCTGGGTTTACAGAGAAAGGCTTTTAAAGCGGAGCACTTAAAAACTTGTGCCTCTTCTGCTTCAGCTGCTTTAGCAGTGCTGGGGAGGTATGGAGATCCAGTGCACTCCTTGTGTACCTGTACACTGCCTTTCTCTGCATGGCCCAGTACCAAAGCAGTGTCAAAGGATCGCAGAATCATAGGTTGGAAAAGACCTTTAAGAACAGCTAGTCCAACCATAAACCTGACATTGCCAAGTCCACCACTGAACCATGTCCCTCAGCACCACACCTACACATCTTTTAAACACCTCCAGGGATGGTGACTCCACTACTTTCCTGGGCACCCTGTTCCAGGGTCTGACAACTCTTTTGGTGAGGAATTTTTCCTAATATCCCATCTAAACCTTCCCTGGCACAACCTGAGGCCGTTTCCTATCATCACTCATGCCCCAACAGCAATGGCAGATCTTGAATCCTGCTCTCTCTTTTAGTTCACCATGGCCAAGCCATCCCCTCTGTGACAGCAGACAGAAGCTCAGTGGTTGATTTGGGAAGGGGTCTGCAACCCCCATACTCCTGACAGGAGCCCAGGCTGCAGGAGGGAATAGTGGGGCTTCAGAACACAGCTACTGGAAAGGCCCCACAAGTGAGAAGGATTGGGCTGGTGGCCAGGTCTCTCAGACTTGACTTTTCACAGCCAAAAAAAAAAAAGCAGCTGATATCCTGAGGAGAAGGAGAGAAAGGGATGTCTCCCTGTGCAGCATCCTGCTGCATCCCAAAGCTGTCAGGGCTCTGGCAGACACAGAGGATGCTCTATGGCATTTTGGAGAGGGAGAGACCCCAGGAGCTCCCAGAAGCAAAACCCAGCCCATCCCACAGCAAACTGAGGTCTGGCTTTGCCGATGCTGACAGGATGAATTACTGGTGTTTCAGGATGAAACCTGCCCCTTTCCCTGCTTGAGTTATAAAACGCTTCTGCAGGGAATCAGGGATGGCTCCTCACTTCTTTTGGCTCTGCTCAGGCCACAGCTGTAGAAACATGATTGTTTTGTGAGTGGAATGGTATTACTGTTGTCATAAATTCCATACGCTGGGGCCTCTGCACCTGATTTTTTCAGCATTTTTTCAGGCCAATTTGAATGGGGTTTGGAGCAATCTGATCTGGTGGGATGTGTCCCTGTCCATTTAGGGGAGCTGGAACTAGATGACCTTTAAAAGTCACTTCCAACCCAAACCATTATATGATTCTGTGAAAGCCCACAATGACACTAGTCTTTACCAAAGATGTACCAACCCTCCTGGGAGAGATGTGATGCATGTTGGGGCACAGCCTGGCAGGGCTGGGGAGCAGGTGTGGGAGAGGACCCCCAAACTGTCAGCAGCTCTCCAGTTTGCATCCCAGCCCCTCAGTGCCTTGAAAAGCATTGGGAATGGCCTGGACACAAGTGGGGAGTGGGGCCAGCAAGCGGTGGAGAGAGGCTGGACCAGGGTGAAGCTGCCACTAGATGTCAGGCACTCCTTGCTGCAAAGAAAAAGACAAAAAAAATGCAAGAAAAATCCCTGAAAATACTCAATTCCCGCCTTTCCACAGCACTCCACTTATCATCCCTTAAGAAGTACTTAAGTGAGTGCATCTTGAAATTGCTTCAGAAGAAAATACGTCATTCATTAAAATGTTTGGTGTCAGACTGTTTCTCTGCATGATAACCTTAGTATTGTAGAAGCAGACTGTAATGATTTTCATTTATTTTGCAGGAAGGATGTTTTCCCCATCCTCAGAGTAAGCTCAGGAAATGAGAGAATCAGGCAGGAAACTAGCTAAATGCTGATGGAAATATAAAATTGAGATATTTATCTCACCGCTGTATTGACAAGCCCCAGTAACTGTTTTGGTTTGGGTTTTTTTAATGTTTAAAACCATGTATTTTAAAACGGGCAGAATTAAAGTTAAGTCTCCTTTCCCTGAACCCTCTGACGTGGATCTAGTTAATCAGCACTTTTGCTTCTGGCAAGCAGATCCAGCAACAAAATCAAAAGTTACAAATTACAAGTAAACTTTGCAGTGCAGTAATATTTGTGTTTGGAGTTTAGCCTGTTTGCTCTTGTGTTGTACTGAGCATCTGGCACACAGGAGGACCTTGCTCCCCTCAAAACCTAGGAAAACAGAGCAGTTTCTCAGTGATAACCTTATCACATGAGTCCTTGCTTGCTGCCACTGCCCTCTAAGTCACCTTTGTGCTCTTCCAGCCCTGTGGTGACTGCCGGGTTGGCTGTTCCCAGAGCATAAAAAAAAACATCTGGCTGTTAACAACACAAAGCTGTTACAACAGCTGGAATCTGCCAGGATGCACACAACTTCTGGCCAGAAATCACCTCCCAGCTGCAGGAAATAGTAATACAGGATCTACAGTACCAGCTCAGCATCAGCTGGGAGCTGCCTGATCTGCACCCATCTTCTCGTCCATTCTTCCTGGCGAGGTGCAGCAAGAAGATTGCATGAGGCAGCACCAGACTGGACCATGTTCTGCCTCATCACTGTTGCAGACAGTGTTGGCTTTCAAGCACGAAGAGATGCTCTGCTTTGTGCTCAAATTACATTCATATTTGGGGTCTGGTTGAACCATCCTAGGGTGGGTCAGGCTGGAAACTTATGATCCAACAAGCACAAGCGTGCCAAAAATCCCACCATGGAGCATCAGCGACACAGCTGCATGGGGCTATGCAATGGGACTTTCACCTGTAGGTGAGCAGTTCAAAGCTGGTCTCCATCACCCCAGGCAAAGCATAAAACTTGGGGAGCTACCAACAACCTTGCTGAAGGCTTTGCTATTTTAGCTGAAATTGGGGAAGCTGGAAGTGGTCAGGTAATCACCTCTTGTCTCTTGCCTATTCCTGCATCCCTGTAGAGAGACACAGCTCTGGTCTCGTGGTGATGATGGTGCAAGAGGGCTTGGGGAGCAGACCTGCAGGGTGGTGCCTGCAGGAGCCCAGGCAATGCAAGCCAGAGCCCTGCCCCATGGGCAGTTCATGCTGCCTTGTTGTGCCAGTCCAGTTCTTGGTGGGGTTCCTGTGTGAACCAGATCACTGACATGATCCAAGTTAAAAATAAACCTCCAGCACGAAAACAAGCAAAACCTCTGGTGGCTATTTTTAACCCGGGTCTTTTTGGCTGATATGCTTTGTGGTGCAAGGCTGCAAATAGTTGTTCTGGCAAAATGAAGAAGCTGAAATGTGGCGCAGTTATGGGAACGAGTGGCTGAGGACAAAGGGGGTGTGGTGGAAACTCCACTACCAAAGCCAGGGTCTCATGATACCACATATTTCAAGAAGGACGGGGAACTGCTTGAAAGAGTCCAGCACAGAGCCACAAACATGATGAAGGGAGTGGAACATCTCCCTGATGAGGAAAGGCTGAGGGAGCTGGGTCTCTTGAGCTTGGAGAAGAGGAGACTGAGGGGTGACCTCATCAATGTTTACAAATGTGTTAAGGGTGAGTGTCAGGAGAATGGAGCCAGGCTTTTTTCAGTGATGTCTAGTTATAGGACAAGGGGCAATGGGTGCAAACTGGAACATAGGAGGTTCCATGTAAACATCAGAAAATACTTCTTTCCTGTGAGAGTGACAGAGCCCTGGGACAGGCTGCCCAGAGAAGCTGTAGAGTCTCCTTCACTGGAGACATTCAAACCCCACCTGGACACGTTCCTGTGTAATGTGCTCTGGGTGATCCTGCTCTGGCAGGGGGGTTGGACTAGATGACCTTTCAAGGTCCCTTTCAACCCCTAAGATTCTGTGATTCTGTGATATTTGATTTACTGGAGCATAGGATGCTCCTGATTTCTGACAGCAGAACTTTGGTCTCCTTTGCTACAAACTCCTTAACATGTGCTCTCAAAAAACTTTCTCAAAACAAGACAAAACCAATCAACTATGAAAAAAAAACCCAAGCCTAAATAGCAAAACAACCACCAAAATCAAAGGCACTTGTGTGTGTGTGTGCACGTGTGTGCACAAACCTGGGCTGATGTGTCATCCCGGTGGCTTGGGGAGGCTGTCCCCACTTTGGAGACACTTCACAGGTGATGCTCCGAGACGCCTGTTGTGGGGAGTGTGTGTAAAGGCAACTGGCCATCAGACAGGCTTGGAGCAGCCAACACCATCTCAAACACTGCCTGAGGGTCTCCGTTGGTGTGAACAGTCCCAACCACAAGAGGGAGATCCCTCTCTCTCCCCTCTTTATGTCTGTTACATTTTACTGTAGCTATATTAAAGACTACTAATAAGATTCAAGTCAGAGATCTCATTACTCACCACCCTGAGAACATTACAGTGATGAGCTGCCAAAGGCATGAGCAAATCACTCCAATTACTACATCTAGATGCTGCTCTTCAAAACTTCATTAGCCACAGATATGCAGGTGATAATTCCTACTGTCTTCTTGATAGTGCATCCTCACTATTATCCACTCTAGTCTGATTTAGGTTCTTATTAGAATAATGTTAGGCTAATTAATTAATCCTACACACAGAAGGCTTCATGATGGAGATGATTAAGTAGGTTTCGATGATGAGTAATATAACAAAGTGTACTTAATATCAGTGTCAGAGAAACTGGTGAGAGACACACACAGAAAGAAGGAACATTTTGCTGCTGTTGTACATCCTAACTGTGACCAGAATGACAAAAAGGAATGAAAAATAAGCAGAGCATTAATAAGCTTCATTTATTAAAAAAAACCAACCAAAAAACAAAAAACAATAAAATGTAGACAATTAATTTATTCTGTTCTCTGAAGGGCTGAAGTTACCCCTAGGACAAACTCGTTTCAAGTATGTTAATAAGAGCAGAATTTGCCTCTTCCAAAAGGCAAACTTTGTTCTCATATACTGAACAGGCAGGTGGTGACACTGTCCCCCTCCACCACACACCCAGGATCTGAATGCTCAAGTGCATCTTTGGATGCACATATTCCATAAATTCCATAACACCTGAAATAAAAAGGAGCCTTACAGGAGGTTCTGCTCTCCCCAGGAGTCACACCACAGCAGTGCTGCAGCAGTGGATGGTTGTGCTTCCATCTTGCACTCCCATTCAGTTTTGGGGACATGCTCATTAGAGCCCAAAGCTCCAGCTGCATCCCCAGCCAGAGCCTTGGACCTGTGTGCCATCTTTGAGGGTTTCTGCCCAGCCTGTGTGCAAGCCCTGAAGCATGCACCTGCTTTCACCATTGCCCACTGATGTTTGTTCTATTATTTCTCTCACTTAGATCCAAACTGTGCTGGATCAACCCATTTAGAGCATCCCTTCACCACACCATGAGCATTTCCGTCCTTCATCTTTCAGGGAAAAAGAAGCATTTCCAGTGATTAAGCCAATTTAATAAACAAACTCACCAAAAACATGAGGGCTGCTAGGAACACCTTCACTATTCACAGAGATTAAAATTTTATTTTGATATAAAAATTAAATAGCAAAGTTGTTGTTTTGGTTTTTTTTTACAGTGATAAATTAGAAATTTACAGTACATACATCGAAGTAGGTATATTTTCTGTACACCCCAAAATAATCAGTGTCTATTTCCTTAAAATGCAGAAAAAGGAGCCAACTTGTCTGTTTAACAGAAGAGCCTCTCCGGCAGATGCTTCTGAAACCTGCAGTGAGAAGAGCACACGCCAGGGGGGAGAAGGGAGCAGGGACTGTGCAAGGAAAGTAACTGCTGCAAAGTTTCTATTTGTGTAACTGCAGCAACTGCTCTTCCAAGACAGGATTAGTCACACATTTTTTGGCTTTAAATTCATAACAACGTTGAAATGGGAGAACATAAAAGCTGCAGATACCCGCTCTTGGTAAGTGCCAGTTCTAGGTTATCTGCTGTGACTTCCCACTCACACAGCCCAAAGTGGAGCAAGGTAAATGCACGGGGATGAACACATTTATGGAACAGTTTGATTGTTACAACAGCTAATCTGACTTGGCACTGGTGCAGTGCACCCCTGAGTGATTGGGAAAGATGTTCCTTCAGGAACAGCAGCTGGTGCCTCTCCCCAGCCCACCTCCTCCACATAGTATTTAAGTTCCTCACACTCTTTAATGGAATATCCTCCCAGATTCCTCATAGGGCTACGCAGTGCAATTCTCATCCACCTCACTTCCAGCATCTAAAAACATTGGGGACATCGTGTCACAGTCCACAGGGTCACAGGCAGATGCAGGGATCTGATAACAAGGTACTACTTAGCATACACTTCTGTGTACATAACATGGTTAAAAATGCCATTTATTGAATCATTCAGGTCAAACAGGGGTCAGACGGGGTCGGAAGAGTATCCAAACTGTTTCACAGTGAAGGACACTTGAGTAAATGTGACACCTTGGCACAGCCCAATGCCAGGTTGCAAGACAATGATCCTAATGCATCCTCACCACTTGAAAGTCAACATATGTCTAACTTTACATCCCTTGCTGGGTCAGGAGCAAGATCATGTGATAGAGAAGTTCAGCCATCTGAACATATCCTCCTTGCAGAACTTCTTGGCCACAGGGGAATAATCAGATCCAAATACAACACTAATAGTGAGAGGCTTTATGGAGAGGAAGAAAAAGCTGGGCTGGTATATGGCCTGTGCCAAGACAATGCTTGTGCATCTTGAGCAGAATGTGTTAAGTTGTCACTTGTTCTGCTGGAGATGGAGCCCAACCACAAAGATTGCAATGAGGGTTTGTTTGGGGTTTGGGTTTTGTGGGGTGTTTTTGGTTTTCGTTTGGTGTTAGTTGTTTTTTTAATGCTCTCTAGCACATGTTTCAACATTGACACAATACACACTTCTGGGATAGATTAGTGCTCATGGGCAGAGCTGGAATGAATTGTGATTTGGGAAGCACATGGGGCACCTGTGTGAAAAGTGAGGACTGTAATAAAGCAGTGCCTGTTCTCAGCTGCCCTCGGAGGTCATGCAGGTCAGGGCACCGAGGGGCTGCTCCACAGCTGACCAAGTTCCAGACAAACCAATGCAGCAAAAGCTTAGGGTGCACTGAAGGTCCTTCAAAGGGACAAAGCATCAAAACAGTGTTCTCTTAAGTGCTTCTGGGCTATTTCTACTTGCATCACCTTTCTTATTAGCCAAACAAGCCCTCAACATAAGGTTCAAGCTCCTCATGAGCACAAGCCGATGCATCTTCAAATAAAAGGGTAAGAAAACTCAACAGATGCTATGAAACATCATTAGAGACCAAGAAGTTGGTTCTCTTCTCTTGTGAATTCTTCACAAAAACTGGAATTGTTTCTCACGATTCCTGAGGACTGAATGTCTGCTCACATTCTGCACATATATATATATGTATTTTTTAAAAATCTCCATAGCTGTCAGTGAGCAATCGAAGCATCATTGTGAGGCAGCCAGCTATACTGCGATGTCATGGACTGAGAATGTTCTTTTAATTGTAACTGACACACATAATTATACAACTGGTCAGTGTGAACAGAAGTTTGCCAAGGCACTTAACATTTTGCTTCTCCCCAGACTGGCATCTGCAGAGATACCATCAGATTGAGTGAAATATATTAAGACTTAATTGCTTGATGCAATGGGTCTCCAGAAGGAGACAGATAAGCTTACTTGAAGAAAACTGGCATTGTTTGAAGAGACCCTCAACTGATTTTTATCTTTCCTGGAGGAAGGAACAATATAATGTAAGACTTTATTTAAAGCTATTAAAGCAGCAGAATAAAGTAGTCCACTGGAAATAGCAGGAGCCCCTGAAGGGACAGGAACAGGGGCAGACAGGTAACAATAACCAATGCAGACGACCATACAAAGTTTCCTAGCTCCCACTGACTCCTCTAATTCTAACAATAGCCTTGAGTAAAGCTTTAAAAAAAAAAATCAGAAATGTTCATAGAGCCACAGAACAACAATTCAGGTGGAAAGGGACCTAGGGAGGTCCAAATTCCTGCAAGGCAGAGTCAACTCTCAATTTGGACCAGGTTACAGATGGTAAAAAGAATGAGTCAAAATTATTATTAAACCATCACATGACTTAAAGAAATTGTCCTCACTAACACCTCACTAGATCCTGCTCATCATGGGTAACTCTCAGACCTGAAATGTCTGCTTGGTACTTGTTGGAGGATCTGATCCTTGGCTGACTTGTGCAGCATATGGGAGCAACAGAATTCCCCAGGGCATAAAGACACAACCCTCAGCAAGCACTTCCTTCATGAGGCTGAACTCAGAAATAAGACTCTAGGTGAGGTTCTGGGTGCTCCATCTTCTGATAACTGGACCCTAAATCAGCCCAGTATTTGGCCCTGGACCATCTTTCCTCCATCAGCTATAAAACGATGAAAAGAAAACAACATCCCACAGCTGTGGGCTATAGTCCCTCAGCTTCTAAAGACTTCAGTATATTGCATCCTGCTTGAAAAAAAAAAAAAGGAAGATATTGCGTTTGGATATTTCACAGCTTTTAAAGCCTCCCTGGGCTTTCCTATTTTGGGCAGCATGGTTTATGGCTATTGTATTTGCAGCATGATCTTTCTGCTGTTTATTTCTTAAGGCTTTTTTTTTTTTTTTTTTTTCCATCCCCCAGAGACAGGTTGTGTAACCATCTCCCTACTCTACTCCCAACATTTACACGGCAATGCTTACACACAATCAGTCCTTCATGGGGAGAGCAGTGAGACCATCAAGGTGTTGTCCTTTTCTCATACCACGGTCTCGTTCCCTTTCCCAGGTTTCACCCAACCGTCTCCTCGCTTCTCCCGCTTCACTTTCCCTGAGTTCACCAGTCTGTTTGAGCACTTCTGCCACGTGTGCAGAGTTTTGGCTGACCAGATCCACATACCTGATGTAATACCCACCAGGAGGGACATGAAGATTTTGAGCATCTCCACTGCCATATTGGAATCATCTGACGAATAGCGGAATATGGCCCAGTTGGAGATCTCATAGAAGTAACAGGCGATGACACACGTTGCTGGGACGGTGTACAGCACTGAAAAGACACCAATTTTGACCATCAGCCTCTCCAGTTTGTCAGTTTTAGTTCCATCTTTCTGAAGATTAGACCTGATTTTAAATAAGGCCACGAGTCCTGCTGCAATGAATAAAGTCCCAATGACCAAGTAGGTAAAAAGCGGAGCGACGACAAAGCCCGTCAGTGCATCTAGGTTCTGGTTCCCAACGTAGCACAGACCGGTGAGCTCGTCAGCATCTACTAGTCTCATAATCAAAATGACAATGGTCTTCACTGCAGGGATAGCCCAGGCTGCAATATGGAAATAAGAGCTGTGCATTTCTATAGCTTCATGGCCCCACTTGAGTCCTGCAGCCAGAAACCACGTCAATGTGAGAATAACCCACCAGATGGAGCTAGCCATCCCGAAAAAATACATCAGCAAGAAAATTATAGCACATCCTGTGTTCTTAAGACCTTCTTGGATAAGAACAGGTTCTGCTGCCTCTTCAAAATCACAGGATATCCTTTCCCGGCCCACAGTCAGCCTCACAATATAAGCAATGCTATAAATATTGTAGCACATGCTCAAAAATATGATTGGGCGCTCCGGGTAGGAAAATCTGGATGAATCAATCAGGAAGGTCAGGACTGTGAAAGCAGTTGAGATGAAGCAAAGACTGGCCCACACAGCCATCCAGATATCTGTGAATTCCTTAGCTGACCTGCTGTAGAGACCAGCGTCGTAGCCACACTTCAGGACACAGTTCAAGCTTCTCTTCACCCAGATGTACTGATCCGAATTAGATCCCATGCTGTGGCATTCTTCTCCAGGCTGCAAGGAGGTCTTGCTATGAAGGGGGACCTCTTCATCTCCTGGGCCCTCCATGCACATGTGGTTGTGATCATTCTGGGGTGGGAACTTGCTGCAGTTTAGGCTGTCTGGCCAGGCAAATCCAAATTCTTTTAAAACAGGTTCACACCTCCTTTTGACAGAGAGGCACATGCCACCACAGGGACCTATGGGGATATTAATCTTCTCCGTGCACATCGGGACATAGACTGAACAAAGGAAGAACTGGAGGAGAGAAACAGAAATAACAAGTGCATTAGGGGAAAACTAATCAGGACAAAATATAAAAAGTTTTCTCTTATTTTTTTATTTTCCTTTTTAGCAGCAATAATTGGTCCTATGCCTTAAAAAACAGGAAACGACATAAAACAAATAAACCAAGAACAATAAAAACAAAGAATGAAAAAAAAAAAACAACCAACAACCAAAACCAAACCCAACCTGAAAATGTTGCCTTCTTTTAGTTCAAATGTGGTCCGAAGTTAAAGCCTGAACATTTTGCTCCCTAGATTAGCTCCATGTAAATTTAGCCCATCAGTTTCAATCAAGCGAGCGGGATTTAGCCAGATCTAAACCTCAAGGGTGTAATTTAGGAAAGCGAAAAAACAAATTGAAGTGGTTTAAACAAATACATATATTTGTCCTAGGCACTGCCTGGCTATTGCAGCTAACAAACAAACAGAAGAAAAAGCACTTATTGAATTGCTTTGGTTCACGATCCTCCTAGAAGAATTTCTTCTTGTTTTACCATAACGTCACGTACAATATTTACAACGGTAATAAAATACTGCCGCTTTCTCGGCTTTTGAACAATCGCAATTCTCCGTCGCGACAACGTAAGCGGGACAGAGTGCTAAAAAAAAAAATAAAAATCGGGAACTTTGCCCCGAGAAACAAACTGGGTTTTGTTTGATGAAATCCATGCCCGTGGGGAGGACGCGGGTCCTGCCATTCGCCTGGGAAAGAAACTCCTGGGCTGAAACCCTGGGAGGAGGTCCCGAACAGCCGGCAGCTCCCCGGGCTTCGCGTTGCACAGAGGGGCAGCACCTCGGGTGCAACCGAAAGGGAGGGCAGCGACCAGGGAAAGCTCCTGCAGCCCCAGCGCTCCCGAGAGGGGGGACCGCGCTGCCACCCCCGGGCTGCCCCAGCCCTGCCCGGCGCGCTCCGCACCTCCACCGCACCCCCCGCGCTCTGCGCAGCCAGCGGGGACCCGCGCTGCGAGGCTGTGTGCATTTCTTTTTTTTTGGACTGGGCCGAGGAGACGGGGATGAGGATGGGGACGGGGTTGGCAGCCCTCAGTCCGCATCCAGCCACCCCACGCACAAAGGGAGCCCGGAACCCACCTGGAGCTGACTGGAGCAGCCGTACTGGATGAGAGGCGTGAAGGTGGTGAGCTGCAGCTCCGCGTCCGCCTGCAGCTCGTGTCCCACCAGGTTGGGCATCTTGGTGACATTGTAGCCCAGGTTCTGGCACATGGCGATGCGGATGGCGTCGCAGCGCCGCTCCTCCTCCTCGCCGAAACCCCGCGCCCCGCCGAGCAGCCCGGCCAGCAGCACGGCCAGCAGCCCCCCAAGGCCGGCCGAGCCCCCGCCGCCCCCCGCCATGGCCCGAGCAGCCGCTGCCCACCTGCCCCGGCCCGGCTCCGGCCCCGGCCCCGGCCGCGCCGTGCCGCACGGGCCGGCTCCAACGGGGAGGGGCCGGGGGCGGCTCCGCTATTAAACAGCCTCGCCGAGAAACTGCCCAGGGGAGGGACGGTGCCTCCCCGCCCCCTCCCAGCGCCCCCGCCCCGGGGAGCTCGGCCGAGAGCCTCCGCGCCGCCGGGGATGGGGGGGTCCTACCTGCATCCCCCACCTCGGCATAGAAGAGAACCCCCCGGCCCCTGGAGAGCCCTGACCCTCACCCTCAAGAAGCGCTTTTCCTCGTGGCTTCATCCCATTACCTTTGACGAGGGTCCCCCCTCTTCTCCTCGCTGGTGACCCCCCCCCCCCCCCCTGCAGCCCGCATCCTTGTCTCTCAGAAACCCCGGGGAACTCTCTCCGTGCCCCCCCCTTCCCACAACAGGTATCTCTCTCCCTCCCGCATGCCTGGTGCCACTGTGAGACATCCCCGTCACCTCCGGTGTCCCCACCATGCCTCCTCAGCCTGGGTGCGGATCCCAGAGGCTCCCCATGATCCAAGTCCAGCTCCCCAGGGGCAGGCTGGGCTGAGACACACACGTGTTGGGACCCATCGTGCCCCAGCCCCGCCCTCACTTCTGACTTGTCTTCCCTAAGCCAAGGGTGCTCAGCTTCTTCACGGCCGGTTAAAAAAGGTTTTCTAAGCTGCCAGTTTTTCTTCCAAACGAGTTAAATAGCACCACTGGCTGCTGGGCTACATCTGGGTTTTAGTGTTGTTTGTTTTTCCATTGCGGCCAAGAAACCTGGAGGGCACTGCTAGGTACCTTCTGGCATCTGTATAAATCACTGTAAAATAAATAAGTTTGGGTGAAGCATTCGTGGATTTGGAGGGGAAAGGGCTGGATGATTAAGCAGACCTTTAACGTGTCAGCGGGAGGAGAGATTAAGAGCAGAGAAATGAGGCTCGTGCTTAAATTCTCTCGGTATTATTTACACCTGTAATAAAATCTGGTTGGGCTGGTTGTGCCTTTAGCAAAAATATGTCATCTATTAATGAATTGTTTGTAAAGCACTTTGAAAATGTTTGTAAAGCCCCAGTTAAGTGACCTCTTACTGTGTGTGTACGGCGTGTGGCATGTGCATGTGCTCCTGAGCATGTTCATTGCGAGCAGCTATGCCCCCGCATGCACTTTGGGGCCTTAGCTTCTCCCCAAGGTCTCCCAGATACATCACTGGACTGGGACTAAGACTAAGGTCACAACTAAGACTATTAAACTAAGGTACTTCATTCTAAGTTGCTCCTTTCCAGGCATGGGACTGTAAATCACAGCAAAATCCATGATATGAAGTGCCCTGTCTTGTCCCTGCAGGTTTCCTCTCTGCAGCTCCATCATCATCAGGGGTTTTTTTTCACCTCTGAGATGTAGGAAATGTGCACATGAGCTATTCTGTGATGGTGTAGGGACTGATGGGCTTTGAGTGTGCTTTCCTCTAGCAAGATGGAAAGTTTTTAATTGAAGTGTCTTGAGCATAGATATTTACATAGCTCTCATCATCACCATCACTAGCTGCATAGCTAGCCCAAACAAACAGTGCTTCTAATCTCACAAAATCCTTGCGAAGCAGACAAGGAATATTATCTTAACTTCTTAAACACAGAGGCAGAGTGCCACAGCCCCAAGGTCAGGCAAGGAGTTGGTGATGGAATCAGGAGCTCAACCCGTATCTTGCAGGGCCCGTATTTATTCACAAGCAATTGCCACCGGTAACCAGCAGAGCTCAGCTGCTAATCTAGGTGGGTGATAATGCTGTGAACACACAGTGTGCTACCATGTCAGTCGAGCTGTTCCCAGCCCCGCCGAGTTTGCCACCTACATCAGACAGGCACAGGGAATGGGTGATGGGCTCCCTCCATATAGTCAAACACCTGAGAGCAGGAGGCAGAGAAGTTCTGGGGTTTTTTTGTTTGGTTGCTTGTTTGCTGTTTTGTTTTTTTTTAAAATCTAAATTTTGTATGAAAGAAGAGTAGAGGGAAGATCATGGTGACCTTATGAAACTATGAATCTTAGTCTTAGCATGTGAAAAAGCCTTTTCACTTGCAGTGTCCTGCTGCAGTTAAGCACTGAAACAGAGTTTGCTGCTGCCAGAGCAAGACCTTTGCCTAATTCCCATGAAAAAATTCACCTACTGCATATTTATTAGTTATACAGCCAAACCTTCTGCCTGTGTACCTGGTCCTTGGACTCAGTAAAGGGGCAAGGGGACATTTTAAAGTCACAGTGGGCACCTTTTTAGTAGAACTCTCATCTCAAAAAAAACTCCTCTTCCCTAAAGCTGTTTCCCTTTCTTTGAGAACACAAAATAAATATTAGAAAGTGCTACACTGCTGTGTTTGCTTTGGAAAGTCTTTTAGATAATGGGAATTAGTTTTCAAAACAAGAGCGCTGGGAGAGGTGGTGGCAAATCATTTGAGAGGCTGGAGTTGGAAAAAATGGTAATTACCCTGCTTTGAACTTTATGCATATATTAACAGTGATTAAATGTCACTATGACACATAAAAGTTTCTTTAAACAGATCAAAGTAAGAAACCTCCAGGATAGTGAGTTTCTAGATTCTTGGATTACTGGGCAGTGTGAGACATTGGCCTGAATCTGGCACAGCACCAGCCATGTTCCTTCCTTAATTATTGTCTGACTTATAGCATAATTTTTTTAATAAATCTGATTTTGGTTTTGAGGTTGCTTTTGTTAAGGGATCAGCAGCCACCTTGATAATTACTATTTATTGTAGCCGCTAATAATTATAGTTGGTTTCTAGTCTGAGTTATCTGCAGCTTCCAGCCACAGTCTTTTGTTCTATCTTTACTGGCCAGGTTGAGAAGTCATTACCAAGATTATCCCTGTAGGTAATGTCAGGCTGTGATTAAGTCATCCTTTGACCTCTTTGTAATAAGCAAAAGATATTGAACTTCCTGAGTTTCTTACTGTAAAGCGTCTTTTCCAATTTTTTAATCAAGGAAGATTTGACTCTGTTTGAAAAGCACTTTCAGCCCAAACCATAATTTATGGTCAAATTGGATTTGTCTGAATTAGGAGCCTAAGTACCCCTGATCCCTTTAGAGTCAACTAGGATAGGAAGACACTTGCAGAAGTCAACCCCCATAAGAAGAATTATGTTAATATAAAATCCTACTTGTAATTTATTATTATCTTATTGCTATTTCCCCTTTAAGTTTGTATGTGGGTTCTTTGCATACTTATTAAAGCTGTGAACATATTTTTACTTTACAAAAATAAATAATGGTCACCAGCATCTCTCAGTCTTCCATCATCTTGAGGGTAACTTGAGAACGTTCATAACTCTACTCTGAACAATTTCGACGCATCAACACTTGCCTGAATTATAGTATTAGAACATGGCTCCGCTTTCCAGTAGGAGTGACACTAATGTCAAATGTGCAGATAACATCACCTCTTCATTCCTACACAAGATCACCCTGCTTAGACCTCCAGGGACACTATCTACCCCATAGCACCACTCTGAGAGCCAGGACTGGAGCCTTGCAGCACACCCAAGCAACCTCGAGCACCCTGTTGATTTTTTTATAAAAGTGGATATCACATTAGGATGTGATTATTTTAACCAGATATAGATGTCAACTTGAGGTCAGACTAGTTTAATCCCAAAAATGACTACCTCTCAGCTAGTAGTAGAGGGAACCTAGGATGCCTGGCCCACAGGTGAAAGCTGAGAAGTGTCCCTGCCTTCCTGCTAATCTCCTGAGACTTGGTGACAGAGGAAATAGATACTGCCATTCCAAAGAGTTTTTTTTAAATCATAGAATAATAGAATGGTCTGGGTTGGAAAGGACCTTAAAGATCATGTAGTTCCAACACCCCCTCCATGGGCAGGGACACCTCCCACTAGATCAGGTTTCTCCAAGCCCCATCCAGCCTGGCCTTGGACACTTCCAGGGATGGTGTATCCGCAGCTTCTCTGGGCAACCTGTGCCAGTGTCTCACCACTCACACAGAAAATAATTTCTTCTTAGTGTCTAATCTAAATCTACCCTCTTTCACTTTAAAACCTTTCCCCCTTGTATCACTACACACCCTTAATTTTTTAAAAAACATGTTACTTCTAGAGCTCTTGTGGCATGTTTTCTTATATTACAATTGAAATAGTAAGATTGCATTAATCACTATTAGTTATGTCTATAATGTCATGCAACTCATCTCAGATATGTTTTCCAACATGCAACAAAAGTATGTGTTGGGCACTTCTGCTTTGTTTACTGACAATTTCACAACTTCCATTGGGTAATGTACCAGTACTACTAAAGACTTTCTTTTGGCCTCAACTTACATAAAACTATTGTCTTCAATCATGTGTCCATTAGTTTTTAAATTCTGCTTATTTTATCACATTCCTGTAATTTTTTAAAAATTTACATTCATTCTAGTTGATGTCTCCTTTCCACTGTTTGTCACTGATGCTTTTCTTAAATTTTATTAACTTTATAATACTTAAACAGTTATTAAATATTTTTTATTTAATTTTTCCATCCATGACATCAGCTGACTGTTTAAATCAAGACAGGTCGCTTTGTTTTGGCTTTTCAGGCATCTAATAATGTATTTAAAATTAATTCCAAATTACTTCTCTACTTTGTGAGACTGACCCTTTTAAAGCAGGAAATACTCCCAAATTTGCATTTATGCTGCTGTATTTAACCATTTTAATCAGCATTTCAGTTGTCCAGTAACAATCAGAAAAGAAATGGTTTGTTTTGCACGACACTTCCTGTGAACATGGCTCTACTTGGCCTCAGGAAAAACCCCAGTACAGTGAGCTGCATGTATATTTTTGTGTATATATACACACTTGCAAACACACACACACTATATATAGTATTTTTAAATGTATAAAATATTCATCTATAATACCAGTGCACAAGGCAGTGCACAGAGCAGCACTCTGATTCAGTGATTCAATCAACCTTGATCTCAATGGAGCAGAATGTGTCCCCAGACCCTAAAATAAAATATATATGTGTGAATACACCTGCCCTGGTGCATTGCAGCACCTTTCCAGGTCTGATCCAGCAGGGTGGGATTTGGGTCCTGATACTTTCAGGATATTTTGTTAGGTTTCTACCTTTGATATTTCCACATGAGCCAGCTCACTCTGATGCTGACAGAGACCCAGATGCTACCAGCAGTGGAGTGTGGAGGGCAGGTCTCCTGACATGCTGGTAATCTCTGTTGCCATACAAACATAGAATCATAGAATGGTTCAGGTTGGAAAGGACCTTAAAGATCATGTAGTTCCAACCCCCCTGCATGGGCAATGACACCTCCTGCTAGACCAGGTTGCTCAGAGCCTCATCCAACCTGGCCTTGAACACTTGCAGTGATGGGGCATTCACAACTTCCTTGGGCAACCTGTTCCAGTGTCTCACCACCCTCATGGTGAAGAATTTCTTCCTAATGTCTAACCAAAATCTCCCCTCTTCCAGTTTTAATCCGTTACCCCTTGTTCTCTCCAACATGTCTGTCACCTACTTTAACGTACTTTGATGCAGTTAAGCTGTGACACACAGATCCCATATCTGGATTCACATGTGCAATTCCTTGCATGCCAACATGGGTCAACAGCTGTTCCATGACCCCTGAAAGTCAATATTTTGGTCTGTACAGAAACCTCAGAATTCAGTTTTATAGCATTGTAAACAGGAAATCTCAGTGCTGTGTAACATGCATAATTTTGAGAAATCCTTTGCATTTACATTGCATCAAAACAGTTGAAAATGTAAGAGGATTTTTCAGATTGTGGGGTTTGAAATCCAGAAAGCCCAGATGTATCACCCACAAAGTTCAGCAGGGCACTGAGAGCAAGCTGGCCATAATTTGCAGAAGATGAAAGGTGCCCATGTTACAGCCACTTTTTTCTATGTCTTGGTATTTTTTTTTCACACAACTATTTCTCTTTCTTTGTTTAAAATAACTTCAAATTTTTAATTTATTTTTTTTTAAGTTTTCCCAAGCCCCTTTCCTCAAATAATTCAGAGACTGATATATCTCTCCAGCCAGATTAGCAGAATGACAAGAAGCTGCAAGGCAAAGTCACTGTCAGGATCCACTAGGACAGAAACATTTTCACAATGATTTTTTTTTCAGTGTGTAGCCACATTTATAGTGTTGTACTAAATACAAACCATTCCAAAACAAACAACCCTCCCCCCTTGCCTAATTTTACCAGCATTTTCAGGAAAGCTCTCCTGCAGGGATCCAGCATGCCCAATTTCAAGAAAATCTATTCCTTTTGGAAAAATAAGCAGAGTGTGGTTTGAAAATCAGAGCCACTAAAATCAGCCTGAATTTTAGAGTCAGTGTTACTGCCTCTAAAAATGACTTTCGTTTTCAAATGCTACTCATCTTTGCTTCTATATAATGCTGAGTTTTGCATTTTGGCTTGAAATTTCCCATACTTGACCTTAGCCCAGGGAATGTTTTGTATCTTTTTTCTGGAAAAAGATGAACAGTTTTTTTCTCAGAAAATTGTTCAGCGGTCCTTTTTTTTTTCTTTTCTTTTTTCTTTTTTTTTCTTTTTTTTTTTTTTTTTCCTAATGCTTAGATAACTCCAAAACAGCTTGGTTTTATAACTTTGGATTTGGCATGTGCAGAGTGCAATCCTGAAGGAGGAATGTACTTTTTGTCTTGTTTGAAGAAATTTTATTTCGCAAGAGCAAATTAGCCTGAAAGTTTTGGAAATAATAGACTGATCGCTCACAAGGAGTGATTTAACCGTGGTAGAAAATGACAGGCTGAGCTCTCTTTCTCTGAGAGGTCACGAGTCTTGCTTTTTATAAGTACGGCTTAGTTTCCTTTTTGCAGAGTCATCCTTCCCAGTAAATCTTTCCGTGTCCTGTTTTGCTTTAACTCTATGGCAGCATTGGAGGTTATTTCCTGTATATTTTCTCTCCAAAAGTAACGTTTTGCTTGGTTCTCAGTGCATTTTGCATGTTCTGTAAGACAAATTTCACTGGGTGTGATTTAAGAAAGGCTCTTTCTGCCTCTCATGGCATGCTGAGCTAAATTACTGTCTCGTCACTCATCCAGATTGTCCCCAGTCCTGGTCCTCACATCCCGTTGTCACCTTGTCACCCACATCACATAAACCTGCTTATGGACAGAGGGGACAGATTTATTTTTTTAAAGTATCCTATAATGTTTTTTCCTCAAATGTATTACCCATGAAGTAAATACTAAGCTTTTAAACATTTAAATTAATTAATTGATTATCCAAGAAGTACAAACCAAGATTTTACACATGGAAATTATAAATTTTTAAACTTTGGAAATTAAGTTAGGCTGAGATATGAATCCCTAAAAATAGGAGCTGAAGGAGCAGATTTGCTGATATTCTTTGGCTGATTTGCACTGTTCTAGTGGTACCACAAAGAGCTGGTTTAATCAATCAGTTATTGGAGGCTTAAGGTTGTACTGTGTCATTGGAGCAGTGCAGAGCTGCCAAGTCCACTGATGAATCTGGCCACAAATCTTAACATGTAGTATTTTTCCCTGCTAAAAAGCCCATATGCTGCATTTAATCACAGAACAGCAAGTATTGACTTGCAGGGCATGGCTAGAAAAATCCCCTTCTTTGTACTGTGTCAGGCAGGCGATGGGGTCATTCTCCTGGGAAAGGAATTCCACGTCTGCCAGGAGGTGAAGTTTGCTGCATTCACACCACTTCTGTAGTGAGGGACTGGACACAAGAGTGAAACCTGTCCCCTTGCTGGTAGGGACTGCTGGCACCACTCCCATGTGGAGCTGATTCACATGCCAGTAATGCAGCTTTAAGTTACTCACACAACTGCATTTGGGTCCTTACAGAATCTCAGAGAGGGCACAAACTGGAACACAGGAGGTCCCATATGAACAGGAGGAAAAATTTCTTTACTGAGTGGGTGACAAAACATTAGAACAAGCTGCCCAGAGAGGTTGTGGAGTCACCCTCTCTGGAGACGTTCAAGACCCATGTGGATGCAGTCCTCAGTAATGTGCTCTGGGTGATCCTGCTTTAGCAGGGGAGTTGGACTAGATGATCTCTAGAGGTCCCTTGCAACCCTGACAAGTCTGTGATTCTGTGAGTAGTTAAAATAGGCAGCAATACTCGGCTTTCCAGTTCTTGTTGGACTGCCCTGTTCACAGTGGCACTATTCTTCACTTTGTGGGCCGTTGAAAATACAGTCACTGTGTGCTAATTGTTTCCAAGTTCCAGTCTCTGCTGATATTCTTCTATTTTTTTTTATTTATTAATGGTTGTTTTCTCTTTAATCATGGTACACACTAAGTGTGGGAGTTGGTATCATTTCACTTAAGGAGATGAGTTTTTGCTAATGGGTATTATAATCGCAAAAACATTTACACATGTAGTATACACATAGAATTGGAAAAGATACCTGCTTTATTCTACCCTCATTTCCATTATAGTTTATCCTCCTTTCTCACAGCTGCTCTTCCATAAATCTTTTGTATATGACATTCATAGTTTTCTTTTCTCTTTACCTATTCCTATATAGTTAAAGCAGTGCTACATTTGTATGAAGACAAACACATAAACTTCATTCCAGACAGTGAGAAGGACTGGTTTGGCAAGTCTTCAGCAAACAGGTTTCTTAATTTCTATTCAGGTTGGCAAATTAGTCAAATGGATTACTGTTACACGGACTAAAGGGCTTTCAGAATCAGTCTGAGCATAAGTAAGACCACTCACTGTTCCCCAGAAGGCTCTGCTGCAATTTTACATTCACCTTGTTTTCCTTGCACATGTACAGGAGCGCAACCTACCTCACCCTATGTGCATATGTGCTCTTCCTCTAACTCCCTGGCAGGGTAGGTCCACATACTAATGGTTAGAAAAATAACAGAACAGAAGAAATATTCCTGTGACGATGAGGAAGGGTGGTGTGGCCATGAAAGACAAACAGATCAGCTTAAATTGGCTGCAACTGTCAAGGAACCGCACCCTGACTCTTTCCTACCGTGCTGATCACAATGGTATTTTAGTGCTGTACTGAGGTTTTGTTATCAATGGAACAAATGCAGAACTTTCTCTTTATTATTGCTGGATCAAGCATTTGAGTATGTACTGATCTTTCATTCTTGAGCAATGTAATTTATATTTGGAGGCTGACAATTCATCTAATTCCCCACAGACATATAGATTAACTTAGAAAATAGCTAGTTTATGTGAATTCCATTTTTCTCAGACATTTTTATTCCTCAGAGAGACTTCCATGGGGCTAAATTACCATGAAAACTAGATCATCATGATATTTCAGTTACTAATAGTAAAAGTTCATGTCATTCATTACTGTTGACACTATGCATACATCCTTGGGGGACTATGAAAAATATAAAAAGAAAACTCCTAAAAATGTGCATTAAAAAAAAAGAAAAAAAAAGAAAGCTGTCATTTAACCCAATTATTCCCTGAGCAAAACTATCAAAAAAGTTTAGGATGTCTATCTCATTTCTTAGCTACTGCAGGTAGTTGGGTAAAGTTAAGAGGAATTAACATAGACTCAAGTGTAATAAGAACATGGGGACTAAGGGAGAGATTATGCAAGAACCCTTGGGCAACAATGCATAACTCTAGGATAAAAAAAAATAATCTTGGTTTCAGCCTGGCTAGAGGATCATATTAACATCTTTATTGTAAGACTTGCACATAAAGTGTAATGCTATGCCCCTCCAGGCTCTGAATTATGAAAGGATGGATGAACTGGGTCCCAAGAACCTGATTTCTGAAAGTAAAAAGTCAGTATTTCAAAAGAGCATTTGTTAAGCAGAGGCATGGGAAAAGAGAATTTTCAAAAGTCCTTCTAGGAAGTGGTACTGGTCAGAGATGGCCCTGGGGCTTACATTTCTCCAGCTAGAACTGAGATGCTGGATGTCAAGTGACATCTATTTTAAGACAACGATCTGGTGAGCTGGGCTGTAAGCCTGGGTATCTCTTTTTTTGGATCGTCAATAATTATAGCTCCTCTGCATAGGGTAAAAGCTGTAGACCCTTTAACCTGAGCTATTTTGTTAACTTAAGATTTCACCTCATAATCTGAAAATATGCTTTTCTGCATTGTTTTTACATACAATCTCTCTTCCCAAACAGAGATGGATGCAATTCAATGGGGGGGAGTGGGGGCAGTGCTGGGAGGAAGTAAAATTTCTTGTATACATTGTGATTTCCTGTGTAAAGTTTAATAAATGAGGGAACTTATTTGAAGTAAATAATTTGGGTTAATGCTGCTTTGCAGTGTCAAGACATAAATTGCACATCCATGGTCATCAGGCATCCTCAGTGCCTTGGCTTTAGGGCAGTAACCATCCCAAATAGGGCTTATCAGTTTCTCCTTGGGTTTTTGACCAAAGACATCCCTATAAAACATCACCATTACACCTCTTCTCAAAACAAAACAAAACAACAACAAAAAAAAAGGAAAACCACAAAAAAACCCAAACCAAAATCAAGCACTATTCTTCTATTTTCTAGAAGCAGGGTGTAGAAGGAAGGTGTTTTCCTGGTGTGGGAGGGGAATGTAAAATGATCCCATGTCTGATGAGTTGCCTCATGCACATGCATGAGGCTCTAGTCAATGCAGTAAGTTTTCTTCTCCCTATCTTAAAAAAACTTCCAATGCTAAAAATCGCTAGAGAAACATCAGAAGAAGCTTTCTGACACTGACATATATCAGGCTGCAAAATGACCTCTCCCAGGGAGTGGTGAAAGCCCTATCATTTCTATTCTAAACAATTGTAATTCTTCACACATGATGCACACAGAGCTAGACAAGTATTGAATGATCTACAAAACATGCCTTTGAGATGTTACTGCTACATAGAGGCATGGATGGGATTTTGGGCTTAGGGCCCAAAAAGCAAACCTATGTTCATTTCTCCTAGCTGGGTACTCAGATACTAAGATAACCCCACAGCATTCACTCACAACTAGACAAAACAGAAAACTATTCTCTGAAGAGAGTATTGGGAGAGCCAAAGAAATAACCTATTACTTTAATGAGGAGTATTTTAGGGGCACAGAGTTAGGTATCCAACTTGCACTGAAATCCAATGGGATCTGAGCAGCTAACTCCTACAGGGTTCTCCGAAAAAACTGACCTTAAAATGTTAGATTTTTCTCTCGGCTGTGCCAGATGAGGGAATTCTCTGCAGGAGATGTCTGTAAATGAGATCAGAATTCAACCATAAAATGCTGACAAAGTCATCTGGAGTGCACAGAGCACTGCTCAGTGATGAGTATACCATTTCATTATTTTTGTGTTTATTACATTTTTTTCCCCATGTGTTGGTTTTGGTTTATCTTCAGTTTTGATTTTGATTTGTATTTTATTATAATTTACTTTCATTTGCTAGTTCTCAGTCTATTTACAGGGAACAAAAGAATCCACAATGTTGAACAGTAGAATAATAGTGTTTATTTTCACAAGTTTGGACCGATCAAATAACTCACAAGTCCCAAAGTGGACCCATGCCTGAGGTAGGTTAGGTCATCTCAAGACTGGAGAAACAAATAGAAATATCCCATTCTTCACTGTTGTTTATTATATTTATGCCACTTGGGAGTTTTAACAATACCACATATATAAAACATTTGTCTTGCTTTCTGCGCTATTCAGAGTTTTCTCAAGGCTCTTTGGAGCTTTTTCTTTTTTTTTTCTAGGGACACTCCAAAGTTGCTATGCTTTAGTGACTTTCTCAACTGATTTAGCAGAAATGTAAGAAATGGCTCCTAGGAATGAGCCAGGGGTGCTGAAAGGGAAGTTTTGTTCTCTGAATGTTCTATGTTTAAAAACTGTTTTTTTGAGAGTTTTAACTAGTTTGCTTCAACTTCTTTTTCATGTACATGAAAAGCTTGGTCCATCAGAGAGGAACTAAAAGTAGGGTATTGTTGCTATCAGTTGGCAGTTCCACCAAATCATAGAATCACAAATGATCTACAACCAGTTTTTATACTGCCTTGACTTTTGACAGGAGGTGCAAATAAGGATGTCTAAAGCCACATCTACCTTCCTAAACCCAGTATTTAAAACCTGATAGTAATATTGAGTGCATAGCTTCTTTAATTTGTAATTTGAAGTGCTTTCAAGATGCCTTGCAGCAAAGGGTTGCTGTTCAGCCATGCTGCTGAAAAAAAAGACAAAGGGGGCAGCTTGCCTCAGAGAGCCTCTTCCAAGCCATTCAACCCACTCACAGCCTTGGACATCCAGAGTCCTGCTGAAGGACAATGTAGTTTATCAACCCAGCATTGCAGGATAACCTAAAATCACTGCCAATCTGCTTGAAAATACAAACCTGCAAAATGCAGTGATTCAGAAGCTGTTGTTTAGGCTGCTGAATTCTACTGCTGTGACATCCAGGAGCTGCAACAGGAGTGATCAGAGTCCTGAGGCAAGTTTAACCTGAGCATTTGAAAATTAAGTTGCTGAAATGTACTGTTCATTATTCCTCTGGAAAAATTTAGGTTTAAATTGAAAGCCTTTTTAGAAGTGCTGGGTTCCTAGAAATGATCACTACATTTCAAAGGAGCTGTTGGGTGCTCGGTTGCATTAGAATAGCTACATTTCTGTCTGGCCTTTGCAGCCCAACTTGCTAGAGTGATGGTTGTATTAGAGAAACTCTAAGTGTGCTAAGAACTTCAAACAGAGAAAAAAATGGCTCCTTCTTTGTCTTTTCTTAAGGTCATGAAGACAGCTATTAATGACCGAAAAAATGCCTGTGTTTGAAGCACAAACAATGTTGCAGTAATGACCTCAAATAAGGTGGAAATGTGTGAAGATGAAGGGCAAACAAGATTGTTTTACTTGAGGATGTCATCATTCATTATTGCCTCTTTTTCCTTGCCTACTTTGTGAAAGATCCCTTGCAGTGACTATGCTGAAGAACAGCCAACAACTGACTGCTGCTCCTGTGGGCAAATGTAATGACTGGTAGGGAAATGGTAATGACTGGTTGGTATCTACCCTACTTAGGACCAGCCCTCTCTACAGCATAATTATTTCAGATCTCATTCAAAAGACACACAAAAGAGTGACACAGCAATCAGGTGGCACTGCCAATAGAGGTCCAGAGCTCTAGTTCACTCCTTGGACTTCTTTAGGAGTGGAGACCCATCTAGTGCAGCCTTAGAGACCCGAGCAGTGTGCAAGCTTGGCCTGCTCTCACTCTTCCCGCTTATAGCCACGGAAACAATCATCTGCAGGTTTGAAGGCTGCTGCCTCCACCTGGTATGCAGAAATGAAGGACACAGAAGCTGTGCTGGACAGGTCTTTCCTGATTGCTGAGTTGATAAACATTGAGACCGGAGGATGGCAGAGGAAGGACACAAGTTCCAGACACAGCGCTGTGACCGTGCAGCATCAGTGCACATACTTTTGATAGCACACAACTTTTCCACCAGAAAACATGTTATTCTATCTGGGTGGTTTAGAAGTGGGGTGTAGGTTTCAGTCAAATGATGGTAGAGAACTAGCCTTTATTATCTGGGTGAGGGAGTTGCAAGTGTAGGAGCACGCTGAGGTGTCCAGATGATGCAAGATGTAATTTTGCGTTCCTTCCAGAACTCCAGAAAGCACTTTCCTGGAAAGCAGGAGAAAAGCAGAGAAGAAGCAGGGTCACACTTGCTGTTCTGGCCTACCTCTGGAATAGTGTCCACATGTATGCCTCATACTCCTTTTCTACTTAATCCAGTGGCTTAATTTAGCCTTTAATGACCAATCCTGTCACCTGATTTAGAAAGAAGAAATCACTGTCTCTGGGAACAGCAGCACCACAGGCTAAATACAGTTCAAGTAAAATTCTACTGATGCCAGTAGCACGAATATGGCTCAGTATGTCATCTCTTGGTTTGGCCTGCAGAGTCAGCATGGTGAACATTAAGATTTTGTTTTCTTGATATAATCCTTAATACCTCTGTAAGAAAAGACAACAGCATTTTTATCTGGAAAAAATCCAGATTTATATAAACTGGAGGATAATATTGTTGGTATCAAAATGTTCACAGGGTATTATACCACAGCCCATCCTCTATTTGTTTTGGAACTTATTACATCTGGAAAATGGGAAAACTTCCAGTTAATTCCTCTACCTTGATATATCAGCAAACACAAGAGTATTGTGAGATTATTCCCTGATAAAAACTGAACAAGTGGAATCCCTCTTCAAATAATGTAAATTGGGTTAAGTTTAAATTTTAAGGAGCTTCAGAGACAAGTGTGAAAGTAGTTCTTAAAGGGTCCTTCTTTCCTTGGAGGAAAGTAAAAGTCACTTGGTTAACGACCATTCACTCCCATTCAATACAGACATTTCATGTATTAGTGATGCATATTACAAGCTTTTATTTCCACAAAACTGATGATATATATAACCTACCATTTGTCCTGGCTTTTGAGAAGCAATGGAGATTGGTGGAGCTGACGATCCCTAGGTATATCACTGATGGCATGAAACACCAGATCTCCTTTCTCAAAGACTCTCAGCTCTTCTGAAATTTCCTCTTTTTTATGAATTTCCACATTCTGACAACTCTCTGAAGAAGAGACAGCACAGCAACATCTCCAAGGGCCTATGCATTTTACTGAAGAAAGCAGATGTCTGTGTGAACACATTACCTGTACTGACCTGACCACAAAGATGGATTAAATCCTCAGCTTTTTTTAGCAGTGGGATATTTTTTGGTCTGGATTTCTTTATGATGGAGGCATGAGGCAGTTGCACAAACGGCAGGAGAACAAACTGAAGGAGAAAAACAGGAAGATTGGAAGAATGGGAAAAGAAAGGAAATAACTAAGTGCAAAAACCCCCTTCTGCTGGAAGGAGCAGCTCTCATCGGACCAGAGAAGCTACTGCCAGAAGCAAAGTGCAGCCATTGAGAACTGCACTAGTAGCGTGGAAAAGCTGGATCACCTGTCCCAAGGGAGAAAACAAATGCATGGCAAAAAAAGCACACACAAGTTGGAAAGCAGCATGAGGAGAGGGCAAAACATTACATTTCTTCCAAGTTAAAATGTTTCCAGATTGTTCTGATATTTAAAAATGTTTAGAAGGAAGATTTTCCAGATTGCAATGCATTTGGAAGGCAAAGCCTCCTGCAATGTGAAGCTCCCTGTTTGGCTTCTTTCCTTGGTTTCTTTGTTTTCCCCTTGAATTTTGTTCCAATTAATTTAGAGCTGTGCCTCGGATTCCCAGCTAGACCACCTTATTACACTGATACCTACTCACTGCAAAGGCAGAAGGAATTCTTCACACCTCCAGCTGCTCTAATGGGCTAAGATATGTAATTTACTTGCAGACATCACATTTGCCAGACTGGGAAGATATGAGGAGAGAATGCTCTGCCCCTGTACTTGGCACTGGTGAGGCCACACCTTGAGCACTGTGTGCAGTTCTGGGCCCCTCTCTACAAGAAGGATGTCAAGTTGCTGGAGTGTATCCAGAGCAGAGCTACCAAGCTGGCGAAAGGTCTGGAGAATAAGTCCCATGAGGAGAGGCTGAGGGAACTGGGATTGTTTAGTTTGTAGAAGAGGAGGCTGAGGGGACACCTCATTGCTCTCTACAGCTACCTGAAAGGAGGTTGTAGGGAGGTGAGAGTAGTCCTCTTCTCTCCAGTGAATAATGACAGAATGAAAGTAAATGGCCTGAAGCTGCACCAGGGGAGGTTTAGGCTGGATGTTAGAAAGAATTTATTTACTGAAAGAGTGGCTGGACAGTGGAACAGGCTGCAGGGTAAATTAGGTTTATGGTTGGTGGATTTAGGTTATGGTTGGATGTGATGATCTTCAAGGCCTTTTCCAACCAGGATGATTCTGTGATTCTGTGATTCTTTTCTCAGGCAGTGATACCCATGCACTAAATTTCTTAATTCAGCAATTACTACTTGAGCTATCCAATTCCCTAATATGACCAGTTATCACCTGGATAGGTGAACTGGAGGACTGTGGTGCAGCCCATCAGTTAAGGTCTCATGCTGAAGACAGAACCTGGCCCTGGAGTGATGCTGCAAGCTGTGTTTTGTTAACCCAGCTGCTAATGGGTATGTTGGCAACTGGAACAGAGGCATGCAGTGAGATGCTGCCATGTTGGTCCCTTGAGTGGCACGAAGCACAGAGACTGGGATCTTGTAGATGTCCTAGTCTAACAGGGCTCACACACGTACCTGACATTTGTGGCTGCCAACATTTTTATTCAGATACAGTGGTATATCTGATACTGCCACCTTAATGAGGAGCAGGGATTAGGCTGAGTGCTCTCAGCTTCCCCACCAGCCACACTGCTTGGCAATTGGCTCTCTCCCTGGCTTTGTTTTGGGACTAGTCTGAGTAATACTTTCCAAGGCACCTGGATATTACCAGGCAAGTCCTGGATAGCATGTGCCACGTCACCTGGCCTTATGCCACAAGATTAATTGCTGGTGTTTGTTTAAGTACATTATAGAGGCAGCCTGCTATTCCCAGTATACAGCCTTGCTCATGTGGCAAAGAAAACTCCCCAAAACCTCAGATACTTACAGAGGGAAAAGTAAATGTTCTCAGTGCTTTTTTAATTCATGTGACTCCGTCCTCTTCCAAGACTACTTTATCCCAGTTCCAATCAAGGGTAAGTTTTTCCCAGGACAGAGAAGCCTGGGATGACATTCAGTGCCAACTGGACTATCAGCATTATTTTCATGCTGCCTTATCCCTAGGGCTTCTTCCTAGAAAAGAGTATTGCAACCTCATGGAAAAGGGCCTGGAGCAAGATCAGGGCTGAGCCTTTATCTTTATTAGAGCATCATCAGTCTTCCTCATCTGGCCCAACAGGAGAGATGCAAAAGCCTCTGGTTCTGAGCAAAGCAGCTAATCAGTCAGATCAGGGCTGCTGTGCAAACAAAGAGGGTATCTTATTGGGTCCTTCTTCACCAGTTTGCCTTAACTTGAACAGGACAAGTCCTACAAAATTAGGACTATTTGCGAAAATGTGTCTCAAAAGTGAAATTACTAGCTCGTGCAATCCTTAGTATTGTACATGCCATAGTTCACTGCCCACAAACACAAGGCAGCAAGCAAGCCTTGAGCCCAGAGTAGTAGCAAAGCCAACACACACACACATGCAGGAGAGCCAGAATCCAAATCTTAGGCAATAATTGCCTTTTCTGCCCATGAGCAGCTCTCTAAGAGTAATACAAAAACAGCAAGCGAGGCACTGGGTCCAAGCCAAAGTCCAAACAACACTGCAGCAGGTTATCTTGCCAGTGCTGCTTCCCTCCAGGGGAAGTACACAGGGGTACTCAGCCCCCTGCCAGCCATGCAGGGCAGCTGTGCCTCAGCACTGAAGCTGGGTTTAGAGTTATCTCCAGGGTTTTCTACTAGATTTTAAATACAGACTGCCACAGACAGAGTTCTGCCTAACACTGGGTTGCTTGGTCAAGCACGCTTGGCTGAAATAGCATAACTGAACTATTTAGGCCAAAAATCTCCTATTGCAGATTTGCTGGGAGCCCCCAAATAGTCTCACAGCGGCCCTGAGCTCTGTGAACCATCCAACCTAACCCATCTATAGGCTGCTAAATTTGAAATGCAGGTATGCTCCTGCACCCACAGCAGGCTCCTTGGAATGAACGGTAAAGGTTTTTGCAAAATAAAAGACAAATTTGCTGTGTCTTGTTGGGGGCAGTGCAGGCTGGTCTCAAGCCTGATGAACGAGGGGAACTCTGCAGGTTCTGCAGGAAGAGAATTTGAGGCAGAGAATGTGAGGGGGAGGAACTTTCTTGAAGTGGATCTGATCCAAGCCTGTATTTGACTGCAGGTTATTTGCTCATCTTCCTATTTGCCTCGGGATGTGCCTACCTCCAACCTAGGTCTTGAAATAACCCCTCCTGACTTGCCCAGTGTACAGAAGGTACTTGCTCCATCGGGACTGTTTGTTTGCAAACTGTTACTTAACAAAGACCTCTCGTAAAATCCCCCGGTCCCTACACACCCAGCCCATTTAGTCCCAAAATAATACTAAAAATTTCAAGCTGGAAACAGATGCCAGTTTTGCAACTGAACTATTACCGTGTTTTTAATCACTACCTTCATGGTTTTGTAAAACTCCATCACAAACCCAACCTCCCGCCCCGCTGCCTTCTTTCCAAACCAGAAAGAATCAGCTTCTTTAAGCTTCTCCTCCCAAGGCCGTCGCTCTCGCTCCCCGGGAGGTGAGGAGCCCAAACGACTCCCTGTACTCCAGGTGCGGGAGCACCGAGGCTCCCAGCACCGGCCCCGCGCCGTTACCGGCCCCGTCTCCAAGCAGCAGCAGCAGCAGCAGCAGCAGCATCACGCCGCAGCCTGTCAAGCCTCCCGGCTGACGTGCGGGCCCCGGCCGCCTTTCCCGTCTGCTGCTGCATCCCTGGCTGCTGCATCCCTGGCTGCTGCAACCCGCCGGCTCCGCGCTCCTGCGGGGTCTCCGCGGGTGCTCGGGCAGCTCCTCCCTGCGCAGCTCCTGCGGGCCCGCCGGGCGGGGAGCGGAGCGGCCAGGGCAGGGGGAGCGGAGCGGGCTCGGCGCTGTGCGGGCTCCGGGCGGGCCGAAAGCTCCGGCTGGGGCCGCGGTGCTGCCGGAGCATGCGGGGACACGGGGGGCACGGGGAACACGAAGGACACGGACACGGGGGCACACGGGGGACACGAAGGACACGGACACGGGGGCACACGGGGGGACACGGGGACACACGGGGGACACGAAGAACACAGACACGGGGCGCACGGGGGACACGGGGCGCACGGGGGACACGAAGGACACGGACACGGGGTCACACGGGGGGACACGAACGGGGCGGACACGGGGCGCTCTCAGGACACGAGGGGGGCAGGAGGGAGGCGAGGGGCAGACCCCCCCCAGCCCACGTGCGGCGCGCGCCCCACCGGGCGTCCCGCGCCACCCCGCCCCCGCCGCTCCCCGCCCCCCCGCGGCCGCCGATTGGCTGCGGGGCTCACGCGAGCCGGGCGGGGGGGGTGGAGGGGGAGGGGGGGGGGGGTGGCCCGCGCGGCTGCCCGGCAGTAACCCCGGCGGCGCCCGCGCGACCTTTCTCCTGCATCGGCGGTGACGCGGCGGCCGCGCGCGCCCCCTCCCCTGCCCGCGCGCGGCGAAGATGGCGGCGCTGAGCAAGTCCATCCCCCACAGCTGCTACGAGATCGGGCACACCTGGCACCCCCGCTGCTCCTGGGCCGTCCTGCACGTCACGCAGGGGGCCCTGGCCGAGTCCCTCCGCATCTACGGCACCCTCTACCTGGTGGGTGTGCGGCGGGGGGGGAGCGCGAGGGGAGGGTCTGGCCTGAGGGGGCAAGGGCGTGAGGGGGGGCGGCTGGCCTGGGGAAGGGCACATGGGGGTGTCAGAGAGAGGGGGGGGGGGTCTGGCCTTGATTTGGGGTGGAAGGGCGTGAAGGTTATCAGGGCGGGGGGAGCCTGGCCTGGGGTGCAAGGGAAGGGCGCAAGGGATATGTGGGGAGAGTCTGCCCTGAGGTGAGGGGAAGGGCATGAGGGGGATGTGGGGAAGGTGCGAGGGGTATCAGATCGGGGAGTGTCAGGCCTGGGGCGAGGGTGAAGGGCATGAGGCTGGTCGGGGTGGGGGGAGAGGGGTGTGTTGGGAGAGGAAGGGCAGGAGAGATGTCAATGGGTAGCCTGATGCCGGGGTGAGAAGAGAAAAAAAAGGGTGTTTCCAGAGGTCGTGTGGTACTGGTGAGGAGATACGTGATGGTGGGGGCAGCTTGTTTGTGAGGGCTGGAGAGCATAAGTGTTTTATGAAGGGGAGAGCCTGATGCTTGAGGAGGAGGGGGAGAAGAGGGGCAATGTGTTGCAAATGGGCCTAGGAGGGGAGGAGAAAAGGATGGGGGGGTGGTGGAGTCTGGTGGCATAACAGATGCTGATGAAGCTGGTGGGGTAGGAGGGCATGAACACAGCCTGAACATCATGTTCTTGTAATTTTCCAGTACCTATGATACCTGAGTAAAAACACTTAGTATTGCCTGGGAGGCTAGCATTGTATCTTTGGCAATAGCAAGAGCACGTGTAGTATTCTTGGTGACACCGTGGGGTTCAGTGCCTTAGGGTCAAGAAGGTTCCATTGCATAAAGAAGCAAGGCTAAAGAAAATACTTTAAGCTAAAGGAGTCTTATGCCTTTGGAGAGTGTCCTACAGGTGAGGTATCTTAGCTTGAGTGTGCAGTTAGACTTGGTTGTATCACCTCAGTTGCAGCTGGCTTGCTTCCAGCAAATTAAAATGTTGGTAGAGGAGTTGGGATCTGTTTGCATCCATCTGTGTAAATGTATCCTGAAAGCTGATCTAAGCTGGAATCGCTGCAGGTGAGACTTCCTTCTGTCCCCACCTCTGTGTTTCTCCTGTAGTGGTGCTTGGAGGATTGAGTACTAAGCTGGCCCTGAGCTAAGTCTGGAAGAAAGAAAAACAGGTCATTGAGTCTGTGCTTTCAACTCTGTACCAGTGCTGGTACAACAAAGTTATCAAGATATGTAATAAGGAGAAGGGAAGGAGTGGGACTACTGCAGTCCTGACATAATTTAAGTTCCCATTGGAGTGAAAATTGTGACAACATCCAATTACATATTAAAAAAAAATTCATAACTGGTAGCAGCATGGACCTAAAGAGTTGTCATGCCTGACAGAGAATGTTTTCGCTCTGAACTGACACAATCAGAAGTGGCAGCTGTCTGAGTGTACAGTGAACTGGAACAGGAAACTAATACAGAGAAGAACATTCCCTCTCTTTCCCGCCCTCACAACCCCCCACCCAGTAATTTTTTCTTTGTATCTGTTTTTTGATCCAGTTTGCTGTGTGGGAGCATGAATACTTGCACCAGCAGAAAATGGGCCTGAAATGAGCCATGAGAGGTGTAGTGGAGATCTGTCAGGTCTGGCTGAAGATAAATCATCTTAAACTGCTCTGTAATTCAAAGTTCTCCAGCAGCCAAGCCTGGGAAAGAGATTCCTGCTCTTAGGCATGTTCACTTAGTTGTGCAGTCATGAGTTAGGGTGAAAGCTCCTCCTTTTTATTTCCTTGTAAAGAAAAACAAATCCAAAACCATTTTCCTGGTCTGTTTTACATTGTGGCCCTATAAACAGTTACATCTTGACACATATCCAAGCTGGGTGGGAACCTTCTCAACCAATGTCATGTTGTAGTGCAAAACACGTGCACCGTTTTTTACACTGTTTTCTTTACAGTTTTTATTTTTCTTAGGTTTTTGTTGACAGTGTTGAACTTGACTTGTCAGAGTAGTCTAAAGCTGAGGTGCTCTGAAATCTTGCTGCTATCTAAAGAGGGAGGAAGCACTTGCCTTCCTCTGCTCACTGTACTTCCTTTGTGTGGTCTTGGACCTCATCTCTCCTTGAGCAGGTTTTATTCATTCACTAACCCAGAAGTAGTTACTACCATAATTTTCAGCTGTGTTAATTAATTGAATTGCTTGATTAAGTAGGGTTTGATAAGCACCAGAGCCAGGGTAAGGTAAAGAGTGAAAGGTTGCAGTGGGGACTGCACAGGAGGAAGCAGAAGCCTTGCACGTTAAGTAGCTTGGCAGAGAAGGAACACTCCTGAATTAAGAGTCATCACTAACTACATTCTTGAAAACCTTTCATTTGTAAATGAAATACCACAGTTGAACAGCACAAATATTCAGTCATTTTCTGTATTCTGCAATTCACATAAGGAGATGAACTCAAGTTATTTTAGTTCTATGTTCAGAGTGGTTCTAGTGCTACTTGGTCCCAGTCCTTTGTACAGCTCAGCAACCAAAAACTACACTTAGTTTTTCTATACAAAGCCTGTAAAATGGCTTCTGCCTGTTTGTTCCTCCTGTTGCCATAAGCTAATGGCTAAGAAAAGTAGATGAAAGAGTTTCCTCTCACAAAAGTTGTGTGGAAAGGAATGAGAATGAATAGATGAGAATAAATTGCCAAGGTTGTTCTGGGAGACTACGTGGTTAGGGACCGTTTATAATCTAGAGTCCAAACTCATAATGTGTACACTCCACATCTCTTAAATGTTTTGCTGCTTTTCAGTCAATGGGAAGCTGATGGAGCCAAATTACGTGGTGCTAGCATTTGACTAGGAAATACTGGTTTTCAGTAAATGGACATAAAGTCTTTGCTTCTAAGTAGTTATGTTTTTTTTTTTAATTAATCTTTACTATTTTTTTTAGTTGGAAAAAATACAGTCTTCAGATACCATACTTTCATTGCCTTGACTTTTGCTCTGGTACAAATTGATTGCTTTAGCAAAAGTAAGGTTTATATCTAAATTGAATTGTCCCTCATGCAACATGGCTGACATGGATACTCGTTTCGTAATTAAGACTGCTTGTATTTCATGAACCAAGCATTCCAATGAACAAATCTGAGACCCACTTTGGAAAAAAAAAAAAAAAGTTTAAAATTGCTTAACCCTTATACCCCCAAAAGAAACCCTGAACAATCTCACATAAACCTTATAATTACACTTTTAAAAAACTGCCTGCCTTGATATCTCAAGGAAACTTTACTAAAGAATGCTTCATCCATGTGTTGGACTTTTTTTCTATCTATACTTCTGTTTTAGATTAGTCAAGGCTAAAGAAAATGTGAAGGTGTAATCTAGTATTTTCAGAACTGAAGATTTCAGACTTCTAGAAATTCACAGTGGTGAGGAGAAGAGAATGATTTCACAGGGAAATGGCAGAAAGCTGGAGAAATGAAAATGTGAGGCTGGAATACTAGTTTTGCATTTGTCTCAGCATCTGTTTCCTGGGGTTTCTGTTCATTTTATACGGGAGATCTGCCATTTGTCACACATTAGAGCAAAGTCATCTGTTTTCTGGGGGTGTGTAGGTTTTAGGCATTTGTTTGATGATGGTGCACATTTTGCAGTAGGTAGATATGCTTAGTCGCTAGTACGAAGTCTTTGTAGTGTATCCACGTAGTTGGATCTGGTAGTAACATTTCTTCTTAATCTAAACAAGGTAAAAATTACCTTGTTGCTACTCTGCAGTTAAGCTAATTCTTCCAGCGTTTTGCTTGTGGGATGGCAAGAGTCCTTTGTGTCTTTAACCTTTTTGGTCTCCTAGTCTGATAATAATGTTTTCTTCACTTAATTTAAGCTGGGCTCCCTTTGTGGTTTATGCTCTTAGTTTATTCTTGGCTCTGACTCCCAATGCCTCTGTCCCAGGCAGATCTGCTGGCAGAGGGGAGAGGAGCACCAGGCCTAAAGCAGTATGGGTGCCAGTAGGTCTGTTCAGTCTGTCCTCTGGACTGGAGGTGGTTCAGCCAATTATTTAGCAGAACTGCTGTATCCTGAGTTTGCTATTCCACTACATTTTTAAATTATTCTTGGGGCTTCTTACATTATAGTGATTTATTTCACTTCATTCCTTCTCATACCATTTTCATACTTATTTTGGTTTCACTTTTGATACTCTTTTCACACTAATTTCATACTTATTTTGGTCTAATTTGTAACGTTTTTCATACTTGTGCTAAGTCTTCTTCCTCCTATGCTTATAATAGCCTTCAGGTTCTTAGATGCCAATTGCTTCTTTTTCTTTCTGTGTCAAAAGTTTTTTTTCCTACTTATTATTCTAGTGCTGATATGTTCTCGTGCCCTCTTTTATTGGTAAAGTGTCCAAATTCTTTCTTTTAATATGTATTATTTATTTTGTAAAGTCCCTAGGGCAGCATTGTATATAATATTGTTAAAAACACAAATGCTATCAGCAATTGTACAATTATAAAGTTTTCTTTCTTATTGTTAAACGTGGGGAGGGACATCAGTACTATTACAGCATGGGCCAGGTAGTCTTGCACACAGTAGCTGGCAGGTCTCTTCACAGCTAAATCACGGATTGACTAGAGGTAGTAAGAAGAACAAACCTAATTATTGTGCTAATTAATTATTTTGAGAACTGCTGGATGGAATATCATAGACTCATAGAATGGTTAAGGTTTGAAAGGACCTTAAAGATTATCATGTCCCTGTTCCCATGCCTGTGCCATAAGCAGGGACATCTTTCACTAGACCAGGTTGCTGAAAGCCCTGTCCAACCTGGCCTTGAACACATCCAGAGAGGGAGCTTCCACAGCCTCTCTGGGCAACCTATTCTAGCACCTTACTACCCTCATGGTGAAGAATTTCTTCATGATGTCTAACCTAGATCTCTCCTCTTTCAGTTTAAAACCATTACCCCTTGTCCTATCACTGCCCTCTCTGGTGAAAAGCCCCTCCCCAGCTTTCCTGTAGGCTCTTCAGGTACTGGAAGGCTGCTGTAAGGTCTCCCTGAAGCCTTCTTTTCTCCTGACTGAATAGTCCCAACTCTCTCAGCCTGTCTTCATAGAACATAGAATATAGAGCCATCAGCCAAAGATTGAGGTGAGGCAGAAGGAACTGTGAGTGTTGCATCCCTTTCCTGGCTTTATTCACGTTGCTGGAGGGTAGGGCTGGAGCTCAGCCACAAAGATGGGTGGTGCACACTGGCCATGTTGCTGCTGCTCCAGGTTTACTTCTTCTCTTAGAGCTGTTTGGGCTGGTCTTGAGCAAAGACAAGGAGCCAGCTAGCACTAAAACAGATCCTGTGTGATCTGCCAGTGTAGACATAGTCATCATGACATCTTTCTGAGGTGTGTGAGAAGGCTGTACTGATCAGATTGAATTCTAAAATGGTCCAGAATTGCATTAAAATGTGATTTTTTTTTTGTTTGTTCTGCAAGCCATTGTGTATTTCAAAGTAGGGTGGGGAGGCTAAGAAGGATGTTAAGTGGTACCTTGAATGTGCTTCTGGATGCCAGCCTGGATTTCTGGGATAGGCTGTCAGGAAACTCACTGGTGTCAGGACCTGGTCCCCAGAGCTGCAGTGGTGGGTGTTTGCCTTGTGCTGGGATATCTGGTCATCTTAGTACTGTGCAGCATCCCCCATCTCTGTCCTGTGTTTTGAATGACATGTAGGTTAGTGTGTTCTTGCCTTTATATTCTTCTGGGAGCTGGGTTAAGTATGACTTAAGACTAGCTTAAAAGTTACTAAATTAAGAACCTGGTTGCAACATTCAGACTGTGATCATTCTGCTCTGTTCAGATGGCTTTTGGGCCAGACCAGTAAAACTCTTATAAATTGAAAATGAACAAAAATAGTCTTTTGCTAGATACTCAGAATTTTAAAAGGATCAGTTAATGAATTCAGGTAGACTGAAGAACTTGTGCTTGAAGATGCAAGAAGTATACTGGAGCCTGCATCTCAGTAACAGTGGAATCCAGGGAACGCCCTAGCCTTGACTCACTGAGCAATGATCTTGGTAAAAACACTACAAACACTGGGAACCAGAAAAAAAATGGTTAAAGGGACTATTTATCTAGGAGATGTAAAACTATTCACTTAAGTTGGTACAGCTGTATAGCAGAGTGCAAGAATTTCAAGATAGAAGGAAAAGAATTGAAAATTATGCTGTTAGACATTCTCATTTAAGTACAAGGGATACAAGTGGCAGAGAGAAGCTGTCATGGAATGAGAGTGATGCCAGGGTTGAAGGTAATTTAGATGTCATTCAAAGTACATGAGAGCTGTTGATTTCTTTTTTTAGTTGGGTGAATGATATGGAAAATTTAAAAAAGCCAAATGAAAACCCAACCCTCTGATGGCGATCCTCATATAACATTTCACAAGGGACGAAGAAAGTCAGAGAGCAGGAGGCACAGGCTCTTCCTCAGAGTACTGCAGGAACTGACTTAAGCAATAAAAAAATCTGGAAGCCAGGTTTTGTAATCTGTGAGATCAGGGAGGGACCAGCTAATTGAGGAGAAACAAGCCTCAATGTTTAAGAGGAGGCAGGAGAAACAAATTGCTGATTAGAACAGCAGTGTCTTTCAAAACCTAAGTGTTACCTGAGGGTATTTTGAGATTAAGATATTCCAGAGCATTTAAAAATATTTTTTTTATAAAGCAGAGGAGTAATGTTCTTGTAAAATTCATAGAAAATTGTAAACAGTTATAAAATAACACATGAATAATTGAATATAATTATGAAAGAAATGTGATGTGAGTCTGTAGCTGTGCTGGCCATGTAAGTAGTCTGTGGTGTTTTCTTAACTGGTTTAAATTCTGGTGATTTCTTTCTTTTAGCATGCACATGTGACTTGTTATAAACTTTTCTTTGGCTTTTTAGTGACTTGCAGCATGAGTATTATATAAACCATCCACACAGAATTATTGATCGTCTCAACATTTGCATTTTAAAGGTGCCTAAAGGTGCCAGATAGTCACTCTTATAGATACCATTGAACTCTGCATTCATGGAGATATGTGTCTGAATATTTCTGTAGCTTTCTCCCCCCACCCTTTTTTTGGGGGGGGGTTGTTTTTTTAAAAAATGCAAGTTTGTTTTTATGTGCCTAATTTTAGTTAGATATTGTGAAGGAATTAGAGGTTTTTTCAGTCTCCATCCATCAGTGCTGTAAGTGCTGGCTAATTTCACTAATATTTGATTGAGAGGTAGTGTTCTTAAAGATGTACACTTTGTACAAATTTAGGAAATGGTGGTTTGATGGAAAAGGAGAAAAAAAATGTTGTACACATGACAGTAGAGTTGGTGGAATGTCTGTGGTTTTTCAGCCTGCCATGTAATGTGTCGGACTGGGTATATTGGTTAGCCACTTATCACATTCATCAAATCAAACACAGTGCATCCTGTGAATCTGTATTTCAGGGACACAGGTGTAGACTGAAGATACTGGAGGTGAGGCTCAGGTTACTGTGGTTAGATGATGATTACTTGTAGGAGTTACATGATGCATTGTTAAAATAGTCAGGCCTGACTGGTGGCTCTGAGCACGAGAACGCTTCCTGTGGACTCCTGTTGCTTTTCCACTGGAACACATTGATATCCTAGCTCTAAGTCTTGCATTAGACTGTGTAGCTGTGTTTTAAGGATGGTGTTGGAAATGTATATATCCTGTCCAATGTTGAGACAGAATGAATACATTTCCTAGTTCTGATTTCCTAGTTCTATAGGGCTTAAAATTTGTATGTGAAGACTAAATTAATAAAAAAAAAGAAGGGTCTTCAATAGTATTCCTTCACAAACTTAAGGTAACCTGCATCTGATGGACTGATTTTTCATAATTACATTTTCATATCAGAGATTCAAAATGCAGTTGTGTGAATTCTGTAGATCATGCTAGAAAATATTTTTTCTATTTATTTTTACTGAGTAGGCTTTTTCATCAGGAATAGCATGGCCAGCAGGACTAGGGAGGTGATCATGCCCCCGTACTAGGCATTGGTGAGAGCACACCTTGAGTGCCGTGTTCAGTTCTGGGGCCCCCAATAGAGGAATGACATTTGAGGTGCTGGAGCATGTCCAGAGAAGAGCTACCAAGCTGGAGGAGGGCCTTAGAGAACAAGTCATGCAAGGAGCAGCTGAGGGAACTAGGGATGTTTAGTTTGGAGAAAAGGAGGCTGTGGGGAGACCTCATTGCCCTCTACAACTACCTGAAAGGAGGTTGTAGGGAGGTGGGAGTTGGCCTCTTCCACCAAGTGAATAGTGACAGGACCAGAGGAAGTGGTCTGAAGTTGTGGCAGGGGAGGTTTAGACTGGGTATTAAGAAGAATTTCTATACTGAAGGAGTGGTCAGGCACTGGAACAGCCTGCCCAGGGGGGTGGTGGAGTCACCATCCTTGGAGGAGTTCAAGAAACGTGTAGATGTGGCACTTCAGTGCATGCTCTATTGGCTGAGGTTGTGGGGGATTTTTTGTGTGGGTTCTTCTTGGTGGGGGTGTGTGTTTGGTTTTTTTTGGGGTTTTTATTTTTTTTTTGTGTGCTGATGGTGTGATCTCAGAGGTCCTTCCAAACCATTACGATTCTGTGATTGTACCGTAGGTAATGGTCTAAAACCCATGTTTCTTCCTTCTACCCCCATTTCCAGTCACATGAAAACAGTCTTAGAGATAAAGTAGCCCGTCTCTCATTTTTTTTTCCACCTATGCTACATATGATTTCATAGCAGATTTTTTTATTAATTAAATAGAGGTTTTCATATATAGGAACATTTTCTATCTATTTCAAGATACCCATGGCCAAAGTGTTGTAGTGAGAGTGAAATCAGAGCTTGTTTTAAACTGTAGGGGAAATGAGCTGATTGCCATAGGGGAGTAAATCTGTGGTCATTTTACATGGAGTTGATAAATAGGAGGAGAAATCATCCGGTCTGGTGCCTAAAAAATAGTCATCTTTTTAGGGAATTGTTAGGTGCTCAAGGATTTTGGAGGATAGGTTTGTGGTCATGCCTGTTACAGCAGTATCTGTCACGCTGTTCATTCCCTTTCATAGTAAGTAACAAGGGTGTGAGGTTTCCTTCAAAAACCTTCTAACACTTCCAGGCCTGCATTTAAGCATAAGTGAATTTTACATTTCAAGTTTTAACCAGTTGTGTGCAGAAGTGAGGAAAGGAGTTACTGGCTTAAAAATGAGTCAGAGGCTTCTATGTTTTCAGTTTTCCCACAGGTGGTAATGGGACACTGGGCAGTGCTGGATCAGTCTTCAGGTGTGGATAGGAAATTTTTTTAGAATGAAATATGTTATTTTTAGCTTTTTTCCTGAAATGTTCTCTCTCATCTTTTTTTCTAGCTCTGCTGTTTATTTTTTTAATGATGAAATATATAGGACTTTTTTCTTCATCCTTTTTTCTCTCCCATTTATCATTTCTTCTAACTGATGTTTCTTCTGCAGTATATCTGTATTTTCTACAGACTGTATTGGACTGAAGGGAGATCAAGAGCTAGATCTTGAAGATGCAATTAGAAGGAATTTGGAAATTTTTTAAAACTTTGGACATTCTTAGGCCATTTGCCGTGTGACAGTACGTGGTTTGTTTTAAATTCCCTTTTGCTCTTAGTTGCTTGTTTTTTGCATCTAGAAAAGTGTTTCATGTGGGAAATTGGGAATGATAGGATTTATTAGTTGACTGTAATAGAAGATGAAACGTAAACATGTTGGTAAAGCTGAACTCTGTCCTGTTTCTAGAGCTCTAGTAGCTTGACCTCTGCTGGTTTTGAGAGAGAAGAAATTGGAGTTAAATTGCAGGAAGGGCTGCAAAGGCTGTTGTTACAGCAAACAGCTCAGCTGTTGGTGTGGAGCATGGATAATGAGTACTTAAGTCTGTTTAATTCTTAAGGCAGATAAAGACTGCATCTGCAGACTGTACTACTGCTTGAAGTTTCTTTTTAGGGCATAAAGTGTCATAGTGTAAGAAGACTTAAGTTGTGGCTAGAGTAAAGTATCACTTTTAGTTTTTGAAATGTGATGGCTTTTATTATGTTTCAATTATCTTGGAATTCTTGCAAATTAAGTTGCAAGGTGTGACTACACTCTGCCTTGATTCAAATGCTTAATTCTTAACAGGAGTGATTTTTTTCTTGATGAATAAATACATCTTTAACCTTAGCTAAGTACCACAATCCTGGATATTCTTCACCTGCAGAGGGCAAATCTCCTTGAGAAGGTGCCATTATCTAATTGTTACTTTAAATGTCTGTGACAAACACATTGTTTTACATTATGAGTGTTTATTGAGTATATGGTGGGCATTGGTTGCACTAGGTCTTTTATACCTTTTGTATTCTCTTCCCTAGAGAGACGTGTGTACAGGGTGACATTTGGATTTTACAGTGTTGTAATTTTTTGTTTTAATGGGTGATATATGTAACTGAGAATTGAAAGCCATGTGCCTTCTACCTGGAATGGAAAACGGTGCAGTCAGTGATAGCTCTTAGTATCTGTGAAATTTTATTCCACAATCTTACTGACTTTTCAAATTTTTTTTTTTTAAAGGAAAGGTGGTGCTGCACAGGGAAGGGTTGTCTTGGTTAAATGTAAGTTCCATTGAAGGGTGGAGTTGTTAATGACAGTCTTTATTCCAGTTGTGTTGTCCTTCTAAATATATGGGGAGATTTTAAGAATGACTCGATGTTTTTTTGAAAACCAGAGTAGGAAGTTGCAGCAGATCTGGCATCTTCCTAAGCTGCTTTTAGTCAAAGGAGGTGCTCGAGCATTCTTCACCCTAAGCTAGGTATGGCTGCATTGCTGTGGTCTGCCTGGAGAAGTCATGAGTCTTAATCCACTGGCATTCTCTGGAGTCTCCTCTCCCTGGTTCCAGACATTTTTTTGGCAGTTTTCTCATCCTCATAAAGCTCAGGACAAAGACCATGCCTTCAGAAATAGAGGGGGAGTCAGCATTGGAAGTGGATTGTGCTTTTCTTTCTCTCTTGCGAAATCAAAGTCTTACAGTGGGGCAAAGAGTGTGTTGCTTTTGTTCCCTGGATTACAGCTAAACTTGTGGTTTAGGAGGTGAGGTGAGGCAGCATAGGCAGCATGAGCCTGGGGAGAGGCAGCATTGTGTCTGGGTTTCATGTAGCAGCAGAGTTGTGGCATTATCCCACACAGTGGGATATCCCACAGCAGTGTTCCACTGATACTGTGAACATGCTGTACTATCCTACTGAAGCTGAAAATCTACAATAATTTGTAAGCATCAAAGAATTTTAGATTGTAAAATTCTTGTCACTTCATCTCAAAAAGAGAACAGTGAAACAAAGAATTTCTGAGAAGGGTGATAAGAGTGATGGGAGGTAAGGAGCTGCTTTTGGCCATTCCTGGATATGCGAGAGTCGACTATTTTGATCAGTGAGCTGAGTCAGAATTGTAGTCCTTTGTTCTTGTAGTGAATAACACCCCAAGCTAACTTTTACAGCTATCAACACTAGGGTCCTGAAACAGAGCACTCTGAGGTGCCAAAGTCAAGATGTCCTAGGATTCGTAATCTCCTTTCATAGCTAGAGTGCTGAGACCATAGTGTCAATGACATGTTCATTTCTCTCTGGCTTTACATGCAGTCTCAGTAAATTACAGACCTTTTGCTACATCTGTTAGCATCTTCATGGACATTAATAGTTTGCTGAGGAAGTATCTACTGGATGTCCTGGTGCCTTCTCCTCCCATGGGACTATCTGCTACTGATGTCCACTGCTAGCCCTTGAGCAGTGCATTTATTGCAAGATTTTGGCCTTCAGCACAGTTCACAGTTTGAGTGAAGTGTGTTGCAGTAGGAACCATGAAGCACTGCAGTCTGACAGATTTCATAATCTGTCTTGTCAACCACAACTTCAATGGTACTTTTCTGAAGTGTGTGGAACTAGCAGGTAGAGCAAGGTGGTGTCCAGAAGTACCTCTGGTATTTTTATCATGTTATCACACAATTGGTGGTGGAGGAGAGGCAGAGAGCGTGCTCCATACTCTACTCTTGCCTGTTTTCAGCTGTATGCAATATTTAGCTTAGTTTGGACTGGTTTGTATGTCATTGTTGCCAGTTCTTTTCTGTTATTTGCAAACAGAATCAGAATAGAGGGAAACCAGAAATTTATACTAGTCTAGAACTTGTAGAAGCTACGGAAATATATTTTTTTTTACTTTAATTTGCTGTTAATTTATAAGATATCATTTTATGTCATTATACTTCTGACACTTTGCACTGAAGAAGCAAGGCTTCATACTTCAGGTGGAAGGTCTGTGTTATTGTCATTTTATTTCTCATGTTCATGACCTTTGTGCAATAGGCTAGAAATAGCTGAGAAGGTAGCAACTAGTGATCCACTGTTTAGAGTATGTTAAGACTTCCCTTCAATGGAAAGATTGTCTGGATTGCGTTATTGCCTAATCGGTTATGGTTTAAGTAGTCTTGACACTTGATTAAGCAGTGTGTAAATGTGTTTTCAGAAGTCTGTTTGTGCATGTATTTCTCCTTAATCCTTAGTTCAAGCTTCATTTTGGAAACAGATTTTGGCAGCACTTTTCTGTAGTTAGATTTAGCAGAATCCTCAGCTCATCTCTGAAGCCAAAACATCTATTTGACATTCAGTACGAGTGGACAGTGTTTCAGAAGAACAGCTCCCTCCCCTGTGTTTTTAAATTGAGGAATTGAGACTTTGAGAGGTGTTGCCAATACCGGTTCCACAGGATGTCTTTTGTTGTGCTCATCAGTACTAGCAGTATGAAGCTCACTCTGTTTGGAATTTATCTAATGCTAAGCATTGACCAATGGTTGCACTCAAAGAGCTGATGTCCAAATGGAGACCAGAGACATGTGGTGTTCCTCAAGGGATGGTACTGGTATGAGTGCTGTTCAGCATCTTTGTTGGCAACATGAACAGTGGAATTGAGTGCACCCTCAGCAAGCACCAAACCAAGGTGTGTGGTGTGGTTGACATGCTGGAGGGAAGGGAGGCCGTTCAGAGGGACCTTGACAGGCTTGAGAGGTGGACCCATGCCAATCTTGTGAAGGTCAACAAGGCCAAGTGCAAGGTCCTTCACCTGGGTTGGGGCAATCCCAAGCACAAATACAGGCTGAGGGGAGAACGGATCAAAAACAGTCCTGAGGAGAAGGTCTCATGGGTGATGGTGGACGAGAAGCTCAACATGAGCCAGCTTGCAGCTGCATGCTTGCAGCCCAGAAAGCCAACCGTGTCCTGGGTGACATCAAAGGAAACATGGCCAGGAGATTAAGGGAGGTGATTCTCCCCCTATACTCTGCTCTTGTGAGACCCCACTGGAAGAACTGTGTCCAGTTCTGGAGCCCCCAACATAAGAAGGACATGGAGCTGTTGGAGCGAGTCCAGAGGAGGGTCACAATGATGATCCATGGGCTGGAGCACCCCTCCCATGAAGGCAGGCTGAGAGAATTGGAGTTGTTGAGCCTGGAGAAGAGAAGGCTCCAGGGAGACATTATAGCAGCCTTCCAGCACCTGAAAGGCCTATGAGAAAGCTGGGGAGGGACTTTTTACAAGGCCTTATAGTAAGAGAACAAGGGGTAATGGATCGAAACTGAAAGAGGGGAGATTTAAATCTGACATTAGGAAGAAATTCTTCAGTGTGAGAGTGGAGAGACACTGGCCCAGGTTGCCCAGAAAAGTTGTGGCTCCCCCATCCCTGGCATTGTTCAAGGCTAGGTTGGATGGGGCTTGGAGCAACCTGATCTAGTGGGAGGTGTCCCTGCTCATGACAGGGGGCTTGGAACCTGATGATCTTTAAGGTCCCTGCCAACCCAAACCATTCTGTGAAAACTCTACACCTTCCCATTAGATAGTTGTAGAATTTCTAGGGACAAAAAAGACATTGAGAATTTTCAGTGTCATTAAGTAACTGTTCTTTATAAAACATGGGAATTACATAAAACTGACCAAAAAGATATTTTATTTTTTTTTGGATCCAGAGTGTTTTCTGTTTTAGACAGTTTTTTAGAAATAACAAACCAATTCTGTAAAATTTGTCCTGGATATGTTATTTTTCAGTGTCTACAAATATCTGAAGGGTGGATGTCAAGCATGGGCCAATGTCTTTTCAGTGGTGCCCTGTGATAGGACAAGGGGAAATGGCACTAGGTTACAACACAGGAAGTTCTACCTCAACATAAGGAAGAACTTCTTTACTGTGAGGGTTACAGAACACTGGAACAGGCTGCCCAGAGAGGAGAGGTAGTGGAGTCTCCTTCTCTGGAGACTTTCAAGACTCGTCTGGATGTGCTCCTGTGTGATCTGCCCTAGGTGTTCCTGCTGCAGCAGGGGGGTTGGGCTTGATGATAGGTTCTATGATTCTATGACTTGCAGTTGTTTAATTGGAATAGAAAACCTTTAGAAATACATCATCACTTCATAGACACTGTGTAGGGCCTGTATTTAGATTACTTTAATGTTATTCTGTCCTTAATTATGTGGTAGTCCAATTGTCTGGAAGATAAATCTCAGTGTAAATTTGTCACATTTTAAAAGTTCTGATATCTGGCAGGCAATGTTTTTGACTATTACAGCCAACGGTAACAAGGTAATAAAATTCCGCCTATATTTCCCATTTAGGATTGCCTGATGTATTTCCTGGTATAAATATTGTAACAGCTGGAACAAGTTCAAAGGAAGTCTTTGTGGTATTGTTCATAAAACCAGCAAATTTAAGAGGCTTTGATTTACAGTGTAAATGGGCAGGTCTCATTTTCCTTTTTTATTTTTCTTTATAACCTGCAAAAAAGAGCCTAACTGAATTAAAGTTTGTCCCCCCCTTTTTTTTTTCTTTCCCTCCTCCCTCAGATTGCAGCTATTCTCAGGAAACGAAAACTTGACTATTATTTGTACAAACTCCTACCTGAGATCTTGCAATCAAGTTCCTTTCTGACAGCAAATGGGACCTTGTATATTGCTTGCTTTTGCATTCTAAGGTTAGTATACTGTCCTGTAAATGCAATGTAATAGGAAAGCTGTTTGAATGCAACATTTCAATTTATATAATATATGTTTGTTTTTTTTAAAATAGGCCTGTTTTTAATGGGTAGGAGTAGGAAAAGCAACAGCTGTGCCATCATCTTTATTCTGGGTCTTACTACTTGCATATAAACTTTTTTTTTTCTTATTTATGTAATATTTTAAATCAGTAAACAACTCAATTTATTCACTTTGATTCCTTTTATTTGTTTTACTGATTCAAAGTACTTAGTTATAGGAAATTCAGATATATTCTAGAGGGGAACTGAGAAGGCTTAATCTTTCTCTCCTAGAAAGAACTGATGTAATTTGATGTTGGTTTCTATTTTCCTGATGCAGGGCCTGTGTCATCCAAGTTTGTACTTTCCTTATTTGTGGTCATAAGTGAAGGAAATCTCAGCACATATCTCAGCATGTATTCTGGGGTCCTGTAAGATACAGGCTTACTCTGGAAGATGGGTGTAAAAGGCCTTTCTGTATTCTGAGCTTTTTCCAGTGTATATTTCATATAAATATCAGGATAGTTAAAAATAAAACTTCCCTGTTTATGAACATGGTATTGTCCTAGTTCCAAATGCATTTATTGTAAGAGATGTTATGCCTATACATGTAAAGCCTTACAGTACCTATGAATTTTTGAAAGTTATCTGACAGTTCACTGAACAGCCCCTCTGAAATTTAAGCAAACCCATTATGCCCTACTTCTAGATCTGTTTAGAGGCCTCTAAACTTTGCTTCAAAGCTGGTAGAAGGCTGAGGAGAGGAGGAGCTGTCTGAGGAGCCATGGAATGCTTTTTAAGTAAATAATTTGCAAAGTTCAAAGTGAATCTTTAAGTAACAGGCTCTAAAGAATATGTTTTTTTTCAGCAATCTGAGTTGTATTTGTATTGAATCATCTTTTAATTCTCTGAGCTGACAGTGGCCTTCCTTGTACTTGCTTGTGAACCTGCAGTCCCTTTCTTCAGTGGTGTAGTTGGATGTTACTCTATAACTTACTGGTTTCAGCTGTTTCTCTAGCAGAGGTTGCTATCTGTCTTGTAGATCTGTGACTATGCCTGTGCTATTAAATGAAGCAGGTAAGAGATTAGTGTCTGACTCTGAAGCCTGTTGGCTTTGCTTCCCTTTCTGTCTAAAGTTGTTTTGACCACCAAAACAGCATGGCCAGATGAACAGTGGATAATGGGAACAGTACTATAAAGATAATCAGAGGGCTGGATCACCTCTTCTATGAAGATTAACTGAGAGAGTTGGTGTTGCTCAGCCTGGAGAAGAGAAGGCTCCAGGGAGACTTTATAGTGGCTCTCCAGTACCTGAAGGGGCTACAGGAAAGATGGGGAGGGACGTTTTGCAAGCACATGTAGTGATTGAAAAAGGGATAATGTCTTTAAACTAGAAGAGGGTATACTTAGGTTAGACATTAGGAAGAAATTCTTTAGTGTGAGGGTGTTTGAGACACTGTCACAGGTTGCCCAGGGAAATTGTGGCTGCCCCCTCCCTGGCTGGGTTGAATGGGGCTTGGAGCAACCCAGTGTAGTGGAAGGTGACCCTGCCCATGCAGGTGGGTTGGAACGCGATGATCTTTAAGGTCGCTTCCAACCCAAACCATTGTATGAGTCTGTGTAGACTTTGTACCCTGCATGTCTCCTTGAAGCATCTGTTGGGCTGACCCAGGCCAAAACCATGCAAAGGGCCATTCTAACAATTTAATGTGAGAAGGGATACATGCACGTGCTTACCCTGCTGTTCTTACAGCTGTGCAGCAGAGTAACCAACCGACATCTTGGGAGATGAATGTACTTTTTCTGTTACAAAGAGATGCCCGAGAAGAGTTGTCACCCCCAGTAGGATCTCTGCAGACTGCCCACCACCTGCAACTGCAGGACTTGCAAATAAAAAATGTCAGCCTGTTAGTGAGGGTTCTAATTGGAGCTGGTGAGCAGAAACCACTACTAGAGACAAAAGAAGAAACTATTGAGAGAGCCTTATGGATTGTGTCTGTTGAAGTATAAGAATGTCCAGTTATAAGGAGTATTTTGCAGCTTTTCTGACCAGAATAAAATTCAGAGCCCCAGCAATTAAGTGAATAGGATATGTAAGAGCTATTAAATGGCATTTCAGAGAACAATTGATAACATAATTATCAAAAGTAATACTTTCTAAATTTGCTAGTGTCCTTTGAAGGATAAATATGTATCTGATGATGAGCTGAATGGTGCATTATACATGAATTCCCAAATGACAAGATTATCATAAGAAAGATCCTTTGTTTCCCAGGAATTAGTAATTGATTAGGGAGTAGTAAATATGAAATAAAACAAGGGATAAATAATCAATTTTCATAATAGGAAGAGCTGGCCAGTGTTGTTTCTTTTGTGTCCTTTGTCCTGGTTATACCAAAAGAATCTGGAAAAAGTGATGAAGAGTAGTATGAGAGATTTTATGAGATTATTTAGGTGACAGAAATTAAAAATGGCTCTCATCCATTTCACAAATATTTGTTGGTTAAAATAACTTCTGAAATTTGATAAAGAAAGGTGTAAATTAATGCATTGGGAGGGAAAAAGCAGTTCCACGGGGATGGGCTTTAAACTGGCTGCTGTTAATCAGGAAGGTATTTGAGAGTTGTCATGGGCAGGTTCTTTGAACGAGTCACTTGAGTACTTGAATATGGTCAAGGAGTCAAGTATGTGTTATTTGGAGAGAAAATAAGAACAAGGCAGAAGGCTGTAGAAGTGCATGTCATCTTTACAAGTTGAGTACTGTATGCCTTTTTTTTTTTTTTTTTAAGAGCTTCTCCTGAGATCATAATGTTGACAAATCCTTCACTTGGAATGTACTTAATATCAACATTGTCTTGCAGCGTGAGCTGTATATGCTTCCTTCTCTCATCTGATACTGGGTGGATGATGGAGGATGGAAATGTCAGACTTCACTTTTTTTTTTTTTTTTTAAACCTCTTTGAGTGGTGTTTTGTTGTTGTGGTTTTTTTTTTGTTTGGTTTTTTGTTTGTTTGTGTTTTTTGTGTTTTTTTTTTGTTTTTTTTTTTTATTTTTATGATTCCTTGAATTAATTTCTGTGGGGTACAGTGTACTTCTTTCAGTAGCCCCTGAGAGCAAGAGTAATTTTATGTCACTTTCCAGCCCAGAATGCAATTTGTTATTTTATGTTTTAATCCATCAAAAGAAATACCAGTACCTCTGTGGTGTTCTACAGAACTGGGGTCTGTTTATTTCTGAACTTGACTGAAAACCATACAAAGAGATTGTCTGAGATCTTGGAGACCTCAGTGGTGTAGATCTGATTCTAGACAGTGATGAGGTCGGGTGTGATAGATTTGTATAACTGGATGCCTGCTGCTATTTTTGTATCTTTTTTTGTTAGGAAGGGACAGTATAGCAGGAGCAGCAGTTACTCAGAAGAAAAATTGCCCAGTAAACCCCATGCTGCCTGATCTTACCCTCTTGGAGTTCTCAGCTAAAGCAATGTATTGTTTGTAGCTGGTCACCTTAATCTCATATTTACCTGCACAATTCCTGATTCGAGAAGAGTTGCCAGTTTCTTTCTTTTGTAGCACCAAGGAGATGTGTTGGCAGGCATACAGGGTGTCCTGGATAAAGTGACCACTTCACCTGTTTATACCGTTACCCCAAAGTCCCAGTGAATCTGCAGGCATTGTGTATACTGAAAATATACCTTAGTTATCCAGTTACAACTAGAAGATCTAAATATGACATGTAATTGTTAGTGAGAAGCCTGGCTTGTGTTAGTGTATCTTTTTGATGCTCTTTTAGTATTTACTTCCTTTTAGCTAGGGAAAACCACCAAAATTGTAACTGCTGCAAATATATTCAAGGATGTAAAACAAGGCAAGAAAGGGCAATTAAAGTAATTTCAAGCACTGTTTAATATTCTTATCATTTCAGAGATGGGCAAAATTTCAAAGAAGCCTAAATCCAGTATCAGCAGTGGCTTTGGCTGTGGCAAGATGTTCAGCTGTTGATAGATGTTCTCATTCTAGAAAGGGTTACCAAGCTAATTTAGCTGCCTTATTTTTTTTTATTTTCTTCTTTTTTTTTTTTTTTAATGAAGTGAACTAGGGATTATGCACAGGCTGCTCTGTTGGCAGAGCAGTGGGGTTGATGATCTCTGTTACAAATGTGTGACAGGCCAGCTGGGGATTGTAATCTATTTCTCTGGTGAGATCCAGAAGACTACATCTGTCTGAGCTTCAGATGGAAGTGCTAGGCTCCAGTGTTGACAGGCATTACATCTGTTCAATGAAAGGTGTCATTTTGTTTTATTTATTTTATTTTATTTTTTAGATTTTCAGTTTTATTATGTGCAAAATCTCATGAGAACATGGTTCTCTTAGTTAAACACTACAGTAATTAAGTCTGTCCACATGCAACTTTACATTAGCTTGCTTAATTAGATTCAACTGTATGTATCAACCAGCCTTTGAGGCTTGGATACAGTTGTACATTGAGCAATTAGATGCATAACCTGAAAGAATTCATATTTCTCATTCCAATTTCTAACCATAGACCATGTGAAAATAACCATGCAAATAATAACACAAGTTTGTTTTCATTTACTTCAGCAGAAGTTTAAATGTTTCATTTACTGATTGCACATTTTAATTTCCAGTAGGTTTTATTATGTAAAATATGTTACTTTTGTTTCTAAAATCTTATCAAACTGAACATGTAAGCATTTGTAGGGGGATTCTAAACCATGCCAGAAGAACAAATTCCTGTTTCTTTCCCACAAGAAAATACGTTTGTTCTGTTACTTAACAGGTGTGCCTGCTAAGATGTGTTCATACTTACTAAGCAGTTTAAAATGAGTTTTCTGAAACTTCATACAGTAATTGCTTTCCAAGAGAGTCCTAATAATGAACTTTAGCTCTGGCAGCATTTGGCATTGTCATCCTGAGAAATTATCCTTTTGCAGCCGTGGGAATGAACAGTGTGTGTAATTGCCATTACATCACTTTCTGCTGATACACTGGCCCTTTTCCCTCTGAACATAAGCTGGCATTGCTCACTGGTCATGTTATTTTTACAGGAGAAGTCTGACATGAGACTGCTCATGCCTTTTACAGCAAGAATGAAAGTGAGCTAATCAGATGGTATTGATTACTTATCTTTGTTCTCTCTTCTGTATTGTCAACATGAAATTTTATCTAAGAAAATGTGTTTCCCATGTTGTTTGTTGTATTTTGTTCTCTGTGTTTTTACTCCATTGTAACACTGTTTTCCTGAACTAATAGTGCTTATCAGCTGAGCAGCATTGGTGTAATTGAAGTATGTTTATTATCATGCTACCACATTTCATGACTGCCTGCCTATTGTTTACTTCTGTGACCAACCTGAATTTGTTTGAAGGTGCAGGTGTCCTGAACAGACCAGATGTGGCTGGTGTCATTTTGTCTCACAGGCATTTTGCTTTTCCTCCTTTAAAAGTGACCAAATTATAGAAATATTTTTTTTTTAGATTTTGCCATTTGTTTAACTGTTTTTTTTCAACTCTTACTATTGGAGGAATTATGGTAGCTGAAATTATGTGGACTCTTTGAGTGAAGTCCAGCTCTGGCTGCAAAAACTGAGAACTTTCCCACTGTAATAGAACTGGGACGTCACTGTCACTTCTAGTTGTAAGGTACAGATTGATTCCTTGGCTTACTGTAAGTGAGTGGTTTGCTGCTTTTAGCCTCAGGTAATTGTTTCTTTGGAGTGTGATATATATTACAATACTTTGATTTGATTCCTAGCTCATCTGATTGCATCCCTACATTCCACAAGGCACATCTTCTTGAAGGTTTATTTGGACAAGTAGCAGAGAGAGGACCAACAATAAGTTCTTTCAGAAGATTTTTCTGTGATTAATATTTGCAACTTTTCAGAAACATCTTGAAAGCACTGCTTTCTTTGAAGAAAAGTAATGCTTTAAATTAAATTTATATGTTCATGAAGTGTTTCAGATGTTTAATGTTTAGGAAGCACTTTGGGAACCCCTCTGAGAACTATTTGAGTGTAAAAAATATAATTAGTGGTGTCCTGGTTTGAGCCAGGATGAAGCCAATTTTCCCTTTACTGATTTTTTTTTTTTTTTCTTCAGTAAGCTTTCTTTTAACTAGCAACAATGTGTTCTAACTAAAGCTGATAAGACAGTGGCTCAAACCAGGACAAGTGGTCATTTGTAAGTATTGATTAATGTAAAGAAAAAATAAAATAAAATGTGTAAATTTGTGATAAAGGTAAAATACGGTGTTGTACATGAATGTTTCCATTGCTTTGCATATAATATGTGTACAAATTACTTTTTCAGGAAGATACTTGGAAAATTCTACTTTTGGTCTCCTGGCTTTGGTGCTGCTTTACCTGCTTCGTACATGGCAATTCTCATTGAGAGGAAAAGCAGGTATGGTTTGTGTTTATGGATTCTCAGTTTTATGTCGTAATATTTCTTGTTTTGGTTATTTGATTATTGAAATTTGACAATTCACTGGTTTTGTTTAAGAATGCTAGAAATGTATTAATTTGAAATAGTATCTTTTGCAACCTTAGATTTAAATTTGGAAAGTTTCTTGTTTGTGGTATTTTTTTCTTGCTTAATGTGTAGTTAGATCTCTTAGGATTTCCTATTGAAGCAGTGTTTCGTGTTTTGTTTTTTTTTTTTTTTTTTAATTCAATTTAAATTTAGTCACAGAGAAGGAGCATGCTAGTGAAAGTTACTGATGTCTTTAGTTAACCTTCGGATGTTAGTTAAGATAGAGGAGTAATAGGATGTTGTGGAAAAAAACTGGAAAAGCTGAAGTAATCCAAATTGGATTAATGTAATGTTACGAAAAGCAAAGTTGTTCAGGAATGGTGCCAAAATTCAGCTGTCAAGGGGAGGTTCCTTATGAAAGTGGGAAGAAGAGGGAAGAAAGCTCTGAGTGTACCAAGAGTAGCCAAAAGCTGCCGTTCGCAGTGTGACCATGAGGGTTGTCAGGCTTGAAGTCCTGGGTTGTAAGGTTTTAATGTTTTGAAATTCAACTTATATTGCTAGTTTGTATCAATAGTGAAAGTTACAATGCTTAATTAGTTTGATATGGAATGAGATGTTTTAGTAATCTAGTTAGTTTTTTTCAAGTAGAGGGGGTTACAAAAGGGTAATGTAAGGGATTACTCTTTAAAAGATGATGAGGGGGGTTTTAGTACTGGAGATGATGTAAATGCACTTTTGGTTACTATGAATATCTGAAACTTTCTTAAGCAGTCATTGCAAAATAACTGCAAGTACATGTACGTCATATTGAGTGACTGTCAGGTCCCATTCCTAAACTTCAGTCATGCAGTAAGCAAAGCCCAATCCAAGTTTTAGGCAGAATGTCAAAGTTTGGTCCTGTTGAAAAGGATGAATATCCATTGTTTTTAAAGACTGAGGATGAATCAGAAGTTCTAGAAAGGTGGAAGCACCTCTAAATCACTTTATTTATTGTAGCTATAGACAAACTAATTGTAATAGTGTTACTAAATAAGTTAACTGTATTTTTCATGTCCTTTCTAGCTGGCTGCTTTTCATCTTGCTGCACTTATTTCCTAAGAGGGTAGATAGATTTTGGTAGAACTTTGTATCATTACTTAGACTCTAACACTGTTGTTGGCATCAGTGTTTTGTTTTGCTGTGAGAGCAAATGCTTTTTCTCCTTTTGATCACTGACAGCACTAGCTTAACTTTTCCTAGAGATCTGTTACAGTGTGAGGATTCTGTGTGTCAGACTTCTAAAATTTCTAGATAACATTAAAGGGGAAGAAATCAGTCTGGTTGTCCATGTATTAGTTTCTTGTAGCTTTCAAAGTGTTTGAGAGTCAAGAGTTGAAACTGGCTGTGAGTCCAAACCTATACAAGCTTTTTGTTTAACAGTGGAACAGCTTTGAACAACTTGCAATCAATCCTAAGTCTGTCAAGTGTAGCAAAAAGAGTAGGCAAAGAAATTTTATGTCAAATGGGGATTTCTAAAAGTCTTAGTGGCAATGTATGAAAGCTTTGACAGGCTATCTGGCTTCTGTTCAGCATCTGAAGTCTGAAAGAAATAAAAGTTGAATTAGAGGTGTGTGAAAATGGCAAAAGTAAGTTGGTACAGGTATGTAGTGAATAATATTTAACACTTAATTCCTGGAAGGTTATTCTTTCTGTCAGAATCCAAACTGTGTGATCTAAGGTATTTTTCCTAAGAAGTTCACTTAACATTGCATCATATAAAATGCAGAAAGCTGAACATGTTGGATCGTTGTTATTTATGAAAAAAAGTTGAATTGCTAAATGGCATCAAAAGGTAGTTGAAAACATTTCTTTTTAAAACGTTATTTGTTATTACGAGTTGCTAACTATGTAAAATGTGTGAAATGCACCTGCTGACAGACTTTCTGATTTCACATCTGTTTGCTTGTTAGCTTCTGTTGTGGGCAAAATGAAATCTTGGTAGACCTGTACTCTATTGGGAAGCTGATGTTCAACATGGAGACACACAGTGGCATTTTCGGTTGTATCCTCAGTAGCTTACAACAAATTGTATTGAAAAATCAGGCGGGAAAAAGTCCGAATTTGAGTTCAGAGACATATCTCTAGCCCTTTAGATTGCTACTAGCAGCTGGCGGTAACATTAAGTTTAATAATTTGATCTCTTCCCAACTGGATACCCTATTTTAAGTACTTCACTGGCATTTGCTTGCACAGCATCCCTGTCCATCCTGAACTTGGGAACAGTAAGCTTGTAAAATCAGATTTTCTTTTGAGTGTTGCTATTCATGTGTGCCAGCCTTGTACATTTTATAATTCTTACAGAATGATGGGGAAAAAAGAGATGGGTAGCTTGTCTAGGCACATTCTAATCCTGAGGAGGAGCAAATTGTCTAATGGATTACAGGACTAGTTGGATTATAGTTTGTGTAATATATAATCGCAAATTGATGTGGCACTGACAATGAAAAAGGGAGGTGACATTGCACAGAAATTTCACAGTCTCGGGAAATTATCTGCATTGTATTGTAATACTACAGTTCTATGAAGATATAGATTGCATGCTAGCATGTCCATGTGTATTCTATTTGGTGATAATAAAATACAGTTATCCTGTCTATGAAAACAAGTTTATTAGCCTCTGTGGAAACAGTAAAGGAGTTAAGATCACTTGTAAACTTTTTTGTATATGTCCATATGAATGTTCTGTGAGCTTATGGGAAGAGAATTAGTCACGCTATTTTGAGTAAGTAATGTTTTGATGTGAGTTATTTTCGTAGGTAATATCTGAAGGTAGGTACATAAACATGGAGATTTTGTGTTTGTGCTGTCCAGATTCATATCTTTGCCTGTAATCCCTTACTTCAGTAGGAGTAACTCAGAATTTTTTGCCTTTTTCTGCTATTCTCAAGCAGTGTGGGTTACCAGTTCAGATTAGGAGGAAGCATTCTTACTGGCCAATGCAGAATTTATAAATGACACTCCTGACGTCTGTTAAGTGCACAGCTGGTACACGTTTGATGCTCTGAGGAGTGCTAAGAGGGCCCAGAGCATGTAGTACACGTCTTAGTCTAAAAGACATGGTATCACCTTGTTCTAGAAGGACGGAGACTGTTAGAAGGCAAGGAAGTAACTGAATATTCTTGTTAAAATTGTTGTGAATGAAACTGTTGAAATGTGATTTGAGACTTGGCTAAAGGCAGCCTGTTACTGGAAATCTGATTAGATGGGTTGTACCTTACTGATTTCTGAGACAAAGAAGTCTGATAGCTCAGTGGAGAGCCTGTATTTAAGACCTCTGTGATTACTGTGAGGGAAAAGAATGATGTTCTCTTATATGTTTTGTAGATCTACAGATGTTTCAAAACCCTTGAAGTTGCTTTTTGCTACTAGCTAAATGACAAACGTCAGTTTGTTGGATTCTTGTTCAAAAAAATAATGTATTTGTGAGTTCCAAGAACTATAACTAAAGCTTTAGGAAGGGACACAATTACAGTTTTAATGAAATTAATTGTCTTGCTGCCTGGCTAACTTCCCCCCACCGCCCCCCCCCCCCGGTCGTTTGTAAGTAATTAAGCCAAAGAAAGTTTTAACTACAGCCATCTAAAAGTTCTGTGGCAGTTCTGAGGGGACTCTTCTGGGATTGCCCTCTGCTCCCCCCTTAGGCTGCATTAATGTTTACTTACTGGCTGTTAACATTATAGCGGCGCCTGTCTCCTCGCTACAGTTGAGACTGTTTCACTGATGGTATTATAAAACTTTAGGTTTAGGGCTTTTATGATTTGGTTGTAAAATCTTGCTCTGGGCAACTATTGGCAGCATGTTTTTTAGTTGAAAACTGGGTGTTTTTCATCAAAAAATTCACTATGCTGGACTCAAATATTGGAAGCATGTGCATTTAAAAAGTGATATAGTGCAGCAGTGCACATTATAGAGAACATCTATATATATACAGATATACATAGTGTTCTTGCAACCAAAAGTATTGCTAAGTATTGCTTAGAAACGTGGCAGAAACATTTGTGTAAGAATAATGTTGAATTTTTAGGCTGTACCTTGGTTCTTCTGATGAAACATTCAGTTGCTGTTAGGGTTATTTGCTTGCCATAAATGCCATTAGTCTAAATACATTTTAAAGAAAGAATATGGCAGTATAGTAATGGTAAAATATACACTCTAAAGAAATAGAGCATATTTGTAAGTAGGTCCGTTAAAATAAATTTTTTTGGTATATAGAAGTCTAAAGAAAACATTGTACTGATACTTGTTGAAGACGGTCACTTGACTAGTAAGAATGAAGAAAAAATGGAGTAATGAAATGCTTTTTTTTTTTTAATTTCAGTCTTTAATAATACTGACCTTGAACTGCCTGGACCCCTGAGTTGCAGGAGCACAAGTGTGGGAACAGTGCTATATTTAATTCAGCTGTGGAATCTGTTTTGTTCTTTATGCAAGGAAGATCCTCTCTCCCATACTGTGCTCTTGATTATTCCTACAATCGGGCTATCCTTCACCCCTGCCCTTTACTCCTTGTGGTTCTGTGTGTGCACATAGGTACAATCCTTAAATTTCTGCATGCCTTTTAAAAAGAAGTGGTTACAGTCAACACTTTGACTTTTGTAACCACCTGAAATGTGTGTTTCTGTTTCATACCAGTCAGCTCTTCCCAACCAGCTGAGTGAATAACCACTATGTGTCTCATTTATAAAAAGTCAGGCTAGATAATGGTCTTAGCTAGATTTCATCCACCTTAGATGGATAAAGTTTGTCAAGGTGAATCCTTTAGTTGTGAATGGAGCAAGAAAGATCCTTGAGGAATCAGTGATTTGAGTCCCAGGCATTTGTAATCAATCAGCCCAGGTTATAACTAATCAAGCTTCTGAAAAAATGTCACCATGCCTGCAGAAGTCTTCAGCAACCAAGTTTGAGGATTTTTCAGCCTGTGGTGTTTGGGCATTGGAGAAATTAGGTCCAGCTTGCTTGTGTGGCCCTTGAAGTTTTGCACAAGATGGAGGAGTGGAAGAGCAGCTACAGCATTATAGTTAAGAATCAATTTTCTGGGAAAACACAGGCAGACAGAGTAAGCCTGCTCTGTGTATAAAGGTTGCATATAAAATACATACCTGTGATTCTGTGGATGCTGGATAGTCAGTGCCAAGACATCTGGGTGCGTCTTTACAGACCAGGTTTATTTTATCTTAGTGTTGTTACAGTCGGGGCTGACCTGGATCATGTAGGCCTATTTGGTTGCATTTGCTCAATGGTCTCCAGTTCCCTGAGTTTCAGGAAGATGTACCAGCTTAGGCAGAGCACCATCCATGAGGTTACTTCATGAATAATAGTAAAATAAAGACATCACAGGCAGCATCCATTAAGCTCTGCACTACCTCTGTCAGTTCAAGTGGGGCCAGCCTGGATGGACAAAGGGCAGTGCTAAGGTCAGGCTACAAACTCTGATAGATCCCAGGTGACTCTGTGTAGCTAGCTCTTCCTGCACTGCTCCATGACTAATTGAGACTTGATCATAGTTTAATTTTATTATTGTTATTATTCTAAGGGCTGCTTTTGGCAAATGTGTTTTTGAAATGTTTACTTTGTAGGCTGAAAACTAAATAAAAGTGATTTAGTCATCTGAGTATTAATATAATTTACTTTTCATCATTAACAGCAAAATCCTGACAAAAAACCTGAGAAAACTTGGAGTTCTGTTGAAATGCCTACAGAGAAAATGTTAAAATTCAGGCTGCTGCTAAACGTTGGACTATTCTGCAAGTCTGACTTGGATTCAAATGTCACAAGAGTGGATTAATTATTCTGTTCTGTCTGCTCGGCACTAGCATCCAGGAGACACTCATCTGGATTTCCTTGGCTTAAGCAAACACTTAATACATCTTCTGTGTCTGAATGCTTGCATGTAACATGCAGCTCCCAGAGGGGGCACAATAAATATTCTGTTAGTGTAGAATAAACTTCAGATGGTGCCTAGGTGAGCTGGCTGTAGTGCTGGCTGATGTGGCAATGAAAAGCTTGACATTTACCTGGCAAGATAACATCTGTGCCTACCATACCTCTGGTACAATGGCTGAAAGTCTTTGAGGGGACTTTTTTTGTGGTATGTTCCTCAGATCTGCTCATAGGACATTTTTTTCAGGTAGTACAGATGAGAGGACCTAAAAATCTTTGTTTCATGTAAGCCACACCTATAAACCCTCTGTGAGTGAAGTGACTCTTTCCTGTAGCCTCATTGCTCCAAAGCAATTAATGTTGTTAGCTACTGCAGCAGGAAAAGTGTGGAGGTAGAGACATAGAATGAGAATGATTTGTTATATTTAGCCACGCAAGGGTTTTCTGTGCTAAAGATTACAGCAGTGTATTGTGGTTAAACATCTTGCTTCCCCTTCCTGCCCTCTCCCTTCCACATCCCGGGACAGAAAAATGATATGTTTTTATTTCCTTTAGTAAGTTCTGTGGATTGCATAGTGTTTCTTGTAATCAGATGACCCCCACTCCAGATTGAAACTTTTTGGTGAAGTAAGTGTATGCCTTTAGAACCTTCTCTGAAAGATGGTCTGTCTGAAAAGTAGGAACAACAGAGTGCACAGCATTAAAGGCAAGCATAAAACAGGTCTCATGAATTTGGGCCAGTACCTGTCATCACAATCCAGGCGGCTCCAACTTTAATAAAAGACTGAAGCAATATGGACTGTCTGTTAGTACAGCATCATTTTGTCTACTTGAAGGAATTTGTATGTGCTCCATATTGCTTCATCAATGATAAGTTTTTCCTTTTAAGCTCTTCTTCAGTGTCTGTTACTCATTCCTTGTGAGCAATGGACTGAGGAACTAGCTAAAATATCACCTCCTGGCATTTTTGAACTTTGAGTTTAAAGTTAAAACATAATAGGTTGAAACTGGTCTTGGAAATAGCTTCTTTCTTTCTTTTGATAGGCGAAATGTTACATTAATATCTGTAGTATCTGGCACAGTTCATCAACGAATACTGATGCCCTGCCAAAAATTGACTTCTCAGTCAGTAGGGATGTATTGGAAAGACACTCAGTCAAACCTAAGTAGGATTTGCCTACCTTCCTAGAGAAGGTTTATATTGGCTTCTGGCACTGCTGTTCCTTGGGAACCCTTGTGTTTCAGGTCCTTACAGATGTAAGCACACTCTTAACAGCATTAATTCATTTTCTGGACAGCTAACTCAGATTTCCTAACTGAATTTGAAGCCTGTTTTTACATTACTTGACATGCTGTCTTTTGGCTCCTCTTGGAGGAAGAAAACCCACACAAGTGGCTCTGTATGTTGTTAAGTCTAAGTTCATACCCTGCTTCTGTTGGAATAGCTGATCTGCTGCTTTTGAGTACAAGGGCATGTAGAAATTAGTAGCAACATGTCAAAAAGGGCAGTAGTCTTCTCTGTGATTTCGATTGGTTTATCACCTTAGCTTTTTTTTTTTTTTTTTTTTTTTGCATATTCAGGCATTTTGTCAACAGTGTGGTCTGATCACAAATGTAATCATTGAAACATGAGTCTAAACAGAAGATTAACTCTACACATGCAAACAAACCCATAGCTGCCAGTTTGACAGACTTGAAAAAGTGCATTAGGTTGCTTAAGACTTTCAAAATAGATGAAAAATCTAGTTATTTGAGTAGCTTATTGAAAAAAACCTGTATTGTGGAATGGACTGTCTTAAACTGGGCACAGAATATGACTTGGGGAGTGGAAAGGCTGCTATTTCAAGGGGCTTCTAGGGAAGCCTCTGGAGCTGCTTCTTACAGAGCTGCTGTGAGCTGGGTTTCGGATGTGCAGGTAGGGTATGGGTGAATGACACTTGGGAAGGGCTGGAGAGTAGAAGATGACAGGTCAGGTACTGGATGAATTTCCACTGATGTTGGGACAAGCCTAAGCTGTCTGCTAGAGTAATAGCCTTATATGAGAATTTTTTTCTTGTTCTTTTTGGCCTTGTCACTCCTAAAATATACTGAATATATGTCCAAGGCCAGTGAATGTTGCCTATCTCTGCAAATCTGAATTTTCAGTGCCTTGTCTTGCTCTTCTGCAGTTCTGAGGTTTCAATGCTCTGTCTTGCTCTTCCTAATTTTAATGAACTGTTTAGTCCATGACGTCCTCTTTTTGCTATGAAACAGTAGGGAATGCCAGCAAAGTATGAAGAGGCAGTGACCTGCTGCTGCTAAAGATTTCCAAAGCAGTTTTGCTCAGACACAGTGTTTGCTTGTGTGCCCTATGGGCATACCTTCTAGACAGAGTGGCCAAGCAGCATGTTGTGTCCCAACTGGGAAGGTGCCCAGAAAAGAATTGTGTGTTTTCTTTTTGATTGACTGAGCTGATTAAAAACAATCCTGTGTTCCTATCAGCAGTCCAAAGAAATTGTTATTTGAGGCCTTACTTAACACTAGATAGGCCCTCTATACCAAGAATGTTAATAATTTAAAAAATTGCTGGAAATCCTTCATTTCTTTTCCTGAGGTTTGATTAATTTGTTATTCTTCTGTTATCTAGCAGTCAATCCTTTTCTGAAAATAATAAGCTTTTTGGAATCTGACTTTTATCTCTTCATGGAATCTTGTGAGGTTAAATCACACTTTTAATTAAGAATTTCCCCCCCCACCTATAGGTCAGGCTTTGTTTTGACTCTTGGCTTTGTAGATGCCATAGAGAAACTGGGAGAAAAGAAAGAGGGGAGGGCATGTTGAAAGAAAATCTGTATAAAATAGAGTATAAAATAGTTAAAAAATTAAGCTATAGATGTTATCTTGTGCTGCACTAGCTGAAAGCTCTAAGAATTATTGGTACTAATTTAGCTGGAATGCATTTACTGTAGATATATTTTCTTTTTGGCTTCCTTCCCTTTCCAGTTTTCTCATACTCTCTTTGGCATGTGTTCAAATCATAGAAAATGTTGAGTTTATTTTCCTTCCTTTTAAGAATAACGAATTCTGAGTATTTGCAAAAAACCATTTTACTTAACATGTAATGTGCTCAAAGCAACTATTAACGATTTGCAGTTTTCAGCAACCTGTAAAGTGTCTCTTTCCTACTTGAAACAACCCAAAATTTTGAAATAGAACATTTCTTAAAAAACAGTGAGTTGTGGGTCCTTAAACTATGTATTTTTGACATGAAGTTATGTGCCTGAATATTATCTTCACGTGAAAAACTTGCAACTGGTGTTTACTAAACTCAAAGAGTAATAATTTTCTTTTTTGAAAACTTATTGCTTAGGTCTGTTTTCATAATTTTCAGCATTATTTTGAAAGCTTATCTGTTCCTGCTGATTTTGAGTGAACTTTTGCACCAGGATTTTGCTGCTGGCCTCCAGCTGTCAGTAGGAAATTGGTGGGTGTGAGAGATTAACGATACCCTAAACATAATCTGTAGTGCTTGTGTTATTACAGGGGTGCAATCACAACTCCAGATCTACAGTTGGTTAGTTTATGGTGTTAAACTGCTGTAGTGCAGAAAAAAAAAAACCCAACAACCCAGCCTCTTCATTTTGACCTTTTTCTTTTCAGGGGAAACCTGTGATTTGTGTGTTTGATTTAATTTTGCAGGTTATAAAATAGTGAGTTTTACAGTGGTGGTGTAGGGAGGGAAGCTGGGGGGAGGAATTCTTCCTGTTTTTGCAGACCACAAATCCTGTCTGGGGAGCCATTATAAACCATTATGGTTTATGCTCAGAAATTAAAGCCAGAGTTAATGCTTGCTCTTTTTTTTTTTTTTTTTTTTAAGGGTCAAATATCCTCTTATTTTCCTATAACAAGTCAATACAGCCCAAGTTATTTGCTTTCATAGAATCATATAATAGAATGGTTTGGATTGGAAGGGACCTTTAAGATCATTTTGTTCCAACCCCCCTGCATTGGCAGGGACACCCTCCACTATTCCAGGTTGCTCAAACCCCCAACCAACCTGGCCTTGAACACTTTCAGGGAGGGGGCAGCCATAGCTTTCCTGGGTAACCTGTGCCAGTGTCTCACCACCCTCGCAGTAAAGAATTTCCTCCTAATATCTAACCCAAATCTTCCTTCTTCCAGCTTAAATCCATTGCTCCTTGTCGTATCACTACACACGCTAGTAAAAATGCTCTTTACCTTTTTCTTTTTTTTTTTTTTTTACATTTTCTCATATATACATTGAATCCACTGATTCTTTTGCAAGTCACTTTATTTGTGATTTCTTAGACTTGCAAAGAGTCGAAAAAAAAGGATCATTGGTTAAAAATAAGGTGATAACTGTCAGGATATGCAGCAGACTTAATGAACAGTGGTACTCATATGAAATTCAAACATGAATTTGTAGGAAGCATATAAAAATGTATTTTTTTCATAAATCTACTATGTTAAAGCCACATGTAGTTCAGACCTTGTCATAAAGGCCACAAGAAAAGGTAAGTTTGACTTGTTTCATTCTAGTACTTACTAACTCTCAGGTCAGACTTGTTGGTTTGACAAGATGAAGAATTTTTTTGGAAAAGCAAATAGTAGGTACGTGATGTTTTGGACTGGAGAGAAAGTTAGAAGTCTTCATAGAACAGCTGAAACTATCCTTGTCTTAGCAGTGAGCTGGATAGTTTTTATTTTGTGTATTTTTGCCTCCACACAATCTATTGCAATATGGATATTTTAATATGTAAAACATAACCTGTCACTGAGCCTGTTAAATCAGAGAATATGTTCTCTTAACTGCATGCATGAAGGTTTTTAACATGCTGCTTTATCCATCTTCAGGCTCCTTGTAAGCCATCTCTACTTCTACTTGTTGCTGTATGCTGGGTTACAAGAGCTGTAGCAGGGCATGGGTTCTGCTGTACTTGCCCTGGTGTGTACCTCACCCTGAGGTGTCAATTTATTGTGTCACTGTTGCAGCTCACACCTAGAATTATTCTCATTGATAAATGCCTGTTTAGTCAATTTATGTGAATTTTGTACGCAGTGGTGTTCATCTTGCTGTAGTTATTTCCTGTTATTTCTCATTTGGTCCCTTATTTCACCTCTAATTTTGAGTAAGAAAAAAAATGTGATCATTAAAAGCACAAGACTTGTAAAAAATGCAGTTATAGTAGTTCAGGTATGTTTAATTAATTGCAGCGAATATTGAGATTTCTGGGTGTCTACTTGGAGAGGTTTGTGGTTTAACTGAAAAAAGGGAACAGACAAAACAGTGCTTTAAAGTTAGTATTGCCAAAATGGGTTCTTGATATGAAAACCACAGGGACTGGAGCACTGTGTGTTAGATGTGTCAGATGGACTGGGAAGGCAAAACATGCAAGAGAGAAATACTCAAAAGGAGGAGTGAATTCTGAGAGACAAATATCTTAAAAATGACAGGGGCATGTAGCTATAGGAGAAGGGATAATAGTTTCAAGATGAAAGAGGGTAGATTTAGGTTAGACATTGGGAAGAAATTCTTTAGTTGTGAGGGTGTTGAGACAGTGTCACAGGTTGCTGAGGGAAGTTGTGGCTTTTGCATCCCCAGAAGTGTCCAAGGCCAGGTTGGATGGGGCTCTGAGCAACCTGATCTAGTGGGAGGTGTCCTTGCCCATGGAGGGGGTGTTGGAACTAGATGGTCTTTAAGGTCCTTTCCAACCCAAACCATTCTGTGATTCTCTGTTTCCATGATGGGTGCTACCTCCCCTGTGGCTATTTGGAGAAAGAGAAGGTGTTTAATTTCTGTTGGAAATTTTCTCTTGAGTGTTGCTGTGGTTGAATTAATTATTTTATGGTAAAATTGCCATGAGCATAAGCATGGTATATGGATTCTTACCACTGTCAGGCAAGCACTTTGTTGTTGTTGCTTTTTTTTTAGCTTAGCAACAACTCTATATTTAAGCAAAACTATAAATATATTGAAGGAAAACCATAAATAAGGAGAGGGAACTGGCAGTGAGCTTCACAGGAAAAACCATCCTGGTTGTATTTTAAAAATTGGTATCTTGTATGATTTGCTATTATATGAATCAAAAGCTCATGCTACTTGTGAAAGGAAAGTTATTCTTTGAAATTTATAGTGTGTCAAGATACACAAGAAAACATTCTTTATGAAAGTGTTCCACAAACAGTGTTGGCGTTTGAACAGTTGTCATTGCTTCTGTTGGCACCAATAGGATTTTTAACTCGTGTAAGGGGAACTGGACTTTGGTCTCAATCAAACAAGTTTTCCAGAATTTACAGCACTTACAGGAAAATGTAAATACCTTGCTGACAGGCAGATGCTTTCAACGTCTCAGACTGGTGTTTAGTGATTTCTTTAACTTTAAAATACTATTGATTAAACAACAAATAGGAAGTCTTTTATCTGTTTTTTATTCCCTGTACTTTCATTTTAAGTCCTTGACGATGAGTTCTAAAAAGTTGGGACAGTTTCAGTGAAGACAGTATGATTAAAGTCTTATTAGGCAACATTGTAGAAAAACTGAATGAGCTCATGGTTTTTTTTAATAAATGGTATGTGGGTGACTGTTGGACTCTGTAGTGTTACAGTGGAGGTAAGGATGTAACTGGTTTAATTGACTGGACAGATGTTTACCTATAGTAGGGTGCAAATTGTAAAGGTAAGTAGCATTAGAATAACTTATCAGGGGTTGTGGTGGCTTTATTGGAAATACTTAAAGACAGATTTGATCTTTTTAAAAAAGCGGCTAATTCATTAAAGAAAAGTTTGTGGCTTATATTAGTTAGGAAGCCAAATTATCACTCTAATCTCTTCTGATTTTATAATCTGTAGAAAAAAATATGTATTATATTTTGAAGTTACTTCCCACTTTTTTTTTTTTTTTTTCCCCTGTAGAATGATAGAATTGTTCAGAGGAGCCTTGGGAAGCCAGCTAATGCAGCTTCCTGCTTGGGGCAGGACCAGCACTGAGTTCAGACCAGCTTGCTTAGGGATTTGTCCAGTCAGCCTTGCAGACCTCTGAGGACAGAAGTCTGACAGCCTCTCTGGGTCGCTGTTCCTATGCCTGGCTGTCGTGATGGAGAAAATGCTGTTTCCTCAGGTCAAATCAAAACTTCCCCAGCAACGCTCGTGGGCCTTCCCGCTGCTTGATCGATGCCTTTTTTGTGTTGGGGACCAAAATGGGGCTTTAATTATTTCCCTTGACCTCCTACCTACACTTCTGGTAACACAGTACACTGCTAGGCTTCCTTCCTATTTTTATCCTATAGCTTTTTTGGTTTTTTTAGCAGTTATTTTAGACTTTTTCCTCTGGGCGGTGCAGGCACAAAAATATGCAGTTCTTTGTTGAGGTTTATAGGCCATAGTTTAAGAGCTATTGCAGTTTGAATTTGACCTGAACATTACCAAGGTGTCTGAAAAGCAAAGTTTGTCAAGGGAAAATTTTCTTTGAGGAAGGTATGAATGAACAAAAGACTTATCTTTTGGTAGCATGTTATTTGTTGTAATTTAAACATTAAAAGTGGAATCCATGAGATTGGAATAGTTCAGCCACAGGTGATGTGGCCTGGGCTGAATAACTAAACTCTGAGAGTTTGCCTGCTCAGTTCCCTAACAAGCATACAAGAAAATTCACTTGAAAGTGTGAACTATGGGGGTGTGTGGAAGGGGGAAACAAAATGAAAACTATGCCAAACACTGTTGCTGTTTAGTGCTTGTAAAGGTAATTTACAAATGTGATTTATTTTATGCTGTCCTTTGTAGGTATTGGTATCCTTTGCAGGTATCCTTTGTATCCTTTTAAAGACTTCTTCAGGATAGTTTTTCTACTTTCTTTAGCACAACAGACTAGCAGTATGGTCCAGGACATGCTCTTCCACCTCTTGTCCCACAGATGCAGCTCTTAGCTTGGTCTGCTGCTCATGAATTTTGCCCCTGGCTTGTGTTTTTGCTTCTTGACATGCCATTAGAAACAGAGCAGGGTATGGGAGATACTGTGTGTTGAGGAGGTGAGAGGGAAGCAGTGGGAAGCCAAAATGAAGATTTTGATGAGAGCAGCCTCTGGAAGAAAATGACATGAGACAGAGAGTGTCTGACCAAGGTCTGACCTTGCCAGAGTGTCACTGATCTAACTCCCTGCTGATGTTGCTGCTCCTGAGATTAACATTGAACGCTGGTTCGTGGGCTTTGGGGTGAAATGTTAACTGGTTTATTAGTAGCTTTAAACCTCTCCAAAGCAGGTGGTTAGTCATCACTAAGTAATTGTTTTTGCTGTTTAATTATTTCCTGCTCTTGTAATATAATTTCCCAGTTACATTCTTCTCTTATCCACCAGCTGCAGTTTTAATACAGTCCTTGGGGTGTACCAGTGACCCTTTTGCTTGGCCTACCTCCCTTTTTCTATTCTGTTTTCCATCAGTTGTCACTGTTACAAAACAGCTCAACATTTTCTGAACTTCTACCCAATATTTACCAGTGGAGTTCAGGGTTGGGTTAGGCTTGTTGGATCACCTTTGCACAGGGCCAGGAGGAGTGTCGTCCCCCCCCCTTTTTTTTTTTTTTTTTTTTTTTTGTCTCTCCAGAAACATAGCACTAGTTGTTTTTAAAACAGTCACAGAATTAATTTGGAGGAAGAAAACCTTCTGCTTGGAGTTAGCCAGGGCCTCAAACAGCAGCAGATAGAGACAGGCTTGCTGCAGGCTCTTTCAGATGATGTCATCCAGCAACTTCCTGTATTTTCAGCTCCGGAAGTTGCTTCCATGTGTGCATTCCTTGTCTGCACGTTTCCCCTCCTCCTGACCACCTACTTCTCACATTGGTCTCACTGCAGCTGCACTGAAGCTTTCTTTCCTCTCCTTTAGCCCTCTTTCCTTTCTTTGTCTTTGCTTTTGACGTGTTGCATTTTACTCTTGGCCAAAAGGGACCACAACAGAAGCCAAAACTTATTTAGATCAAATTATCGGTTTTTTAGTACTTGAAAAAAAGAAAATAAATTTCAGTGGAAGGCTGCATGTCATCTGTGCCTGCATGGCATGGAGACTGGAGGGGAGAATCCACCAAGTCAGTTATGTGCATATAGAATAGTTGTGCTGTTTTGTGCACACACTATGTAATATAATTGTGAATGCTCACACACACTGTATCCTTAAAGGTGTTACTCTCTCTCGGTAGCTGGTGGTAGCTTCTTGCAGGTAAGTGTGTTACTGCAGGACATCTTTGAAGTTCTCATGTTTTTCCAGACTACTCAAGATGCACAGTTATCAGATTAGCTCCCATGATTAAATTTAATTCTGTATTTCTGAACATGTGAGTGTCTGGATGTTTATCCTAAACTTTTAATACTATTATAAGGATAAAAAAAAAATGTACGTATCCAAGAAATGTCAAATCCCCAGTATTTTTCCCCTCAAGAACAAATTCAAGTTTACAGTATGCAGAACCATGTTGTTTGCCACTTTGGTAATCAGGAGGGTCAGGGCACCAATATTATTTGTCAGCTGAGAGAGTTGATTGTTTGCAGACCAGCTTCAGAGTTTAATTAATTTATTTAATTTTGAATTACATGAGGTTAATTTTTACCCCTTCCCGATCTGACACATCATGCAGTATTTTGATGCTTTATTGCAAGGTATAGTGGCCTCTTTGCTTTAAGATTTATGGACCCTTTTTCCTATCTGTTGTCTTTTTGCTTCTCGTGTGCCTCATCCTCATTGAATCTTTAGATTCAGGGTTTTTTTCCTTAGGTTTCCATGCTAGAGTCTTACTTCTAATACCTGCACAGAGTGATACTGGGGCTTCATAACTCCGCTTTTTAAATAAAAAGCAAACCCAGACTACTTTTGCTACTTAAAGTTTTGAACTTCAGCCAAATTTGAAACTTCCTTGAAGAGCACAACTTGTGGAACTCAGGATGGTGCGTTGTTGCTTCCTGCAAGTTCAAAGTGGTGTTGACAGCACTACAACATTTAAGTGGAATATATCCCTTTGCCCTTAGATATCTACTGTGAAAAATCTTGACCTGGATGCCTGGCTTGCCCACCCTAAATGACATGGTCAGAAAATACTGGGTAAACCCTTTTTCTGGCTGGTTGATGCCTGAGAACTATGCAGTAGGAATTTCTCTGTTTTCTGCTACGTGTGATTTTGTTTTCCTTGCTTGTTTAACTGAAGTGAAAGCAAGAGATTTTCTGTTAACAAACATACTGTTCTCTTAAGCACTCCATGGATGCTAGAGAACTTAAAATTTCATGGCAAAATGGAACATATGAGCCTGGGTTGGACCTTCTGCTTTTCATGTAATGGCAATATAAAAAAAGCCTGCATGACATGAGCACAAGTATGAGCTCAGGTTTTACAGTCAGTTCCACACTGAGAAACTCTTAATGGTTAAAAGTGCAGTTCCATCAACGTTACTTTCAAATTTTCTGTGGGGACAATAAGAAAAATCCCAAAGACTACAAGGCTGACAGTAAAATCAAGATGTTAACATCAGTCCAGTAAAAAATACTGAAACTGAGTTTTTACAACCTTTGGGCATAGTCTCTAAGCTAATCTTTGCAGAAAAGAGTAATAATGAATGAGGGCAGAGCAAATCTGCAGTGGTAAGGTTATCCACTTTCTGAGAGCTGATGATGACTTGCAAATGTATAGAAAACAACTGTTTTTTTTTTTTTTTCATTTGGACCCTACAGTGACATCTACTTCAACCTGTTACTGGAGCAGCTCACATCTTCACCTCTTGTATTTTTCTGATCTGAATAGCAACGTGAGCTGTGGGCTGAGACATACGGACAGATCCAAAAATAGAAGGGAGGAAGAATAAATTAGATAAAGGTTAGAACAGAAATGGTGGCTGCTGTGCCAGGGCACTTTTGGCATTGTGTCTTTCAACTAGAAAAGGTAGGGCATCCTCGTTCTCAGTAGAAAACACTTTTCATGATCATGTAAGCAGAAGGGCTACAGCATCTGGAGTTCCATAGCACTGATCACAAAGCAGAAGCTTACACACAAGCATTTTTCACAGTTTAGCTTAGGCTTTGGCCATGGTTTATATGCTTACCTTACCAGCTTGTGTGTAGGCTTTTATTTTGTGGTAAGTGCTGTGTAATTCAAGGTGCCTTACCCCTTCAGGAAGGCTTCAGAACCCATGCAGTAGCAAGTTGCTATATATAACTTGGTTCCTGTAATTCCTCAGTGTTTTGGATACCATGCTATCAAGGTGCTATTTTTGGTTTCCTACTTATTTTTCTATAGGATGGTAAAGATTCACCCTCTGTCAATCTGTTTTTCATACTCTTTTCTTTCAAAAATATTCTTAATGTTTAAAGTATTTTTCTTTAGTGTGGAAAAAAAGTTTAATTAATTAACTGATTTTTGTAATTTCTATTTATAGGAGAGGTCTCCTCACAATTTACATGGCAAATCAAGTAAGTAGTCCTTTATTTCAAGAATCAAAATATGTCTGATCCCTTGGAAATGTATCTGGTTTTAAATTAATGCTGAGTTTCATTGCATTTTTAATGCTTCCAGGATTTTTTATTTTCTTTAAGAATTGTGTTATTAGATAAATAAAAGTATCTTAAAAGTAAATGGTGTCTATAGGTTTTTTGGAAGTAGCTGTAAAGCAGAGGCTGAAAGGTATTTCATTGCACTGTGCTCAAAATTACTTGTATCATAGCCCCAGGAAAGTGGGTAGTTTTATATATCCCCTCTACACTGGAATGGCATCTGGTACTTTTAATGTTCATTATTTTACAGATGAGTAATCCAGTGCCATATGCCTTAGTTTTGTTATTATTTGTTCCTCCAACCAAGTTCAAGTATTGCACATGTAAATATTTTTACCACATGGTTGTATAGATTTACATTTTTTGTGTCATATTCCTTATGTTCTCATTCAAATGCATGAAAGTAGTGAATTGATCTAAATGATGCTTTGTGCATTAACCTTTTCTAAAGGTGTAATACTTCTGTGACATGATCATAGTCCCTTAGAACTGATTTGCTTATGCCAAAAGAATTATCTGAAGTTTTTATAAAGTTTGAGTTGTGTAAAGAGCCATGGAAACTACAAGAAAAAGGAAACAACCTAGGAGTTGTGTTCCAGATTACTGTAATAATTTACTGGGGCCTCAATAGAGTCGTGTAAATGTAGAACTGATGATGATGAAAAGATCCATGAGTAAAAGTGATGAGAGGAAAGCAATGTAGTGCATTACAGACTGTTTGCTAGCAGGTAAGTATCCTGAAAACTCCCTGTATATGTTTGCCAAACCTGTTGCAGAGTTTTTTCTCAGATTCTGGTGCTTAACAATGCCTTTTAGGCAGAAGTTGTTTCTTGGGTTATTCCATATTCATATACTGCCTATTGTTACAAACAGGCTTCAGAAGAGAAGAAATTAATTCTTGCCATTAATTTTATTATTGTCAAGTATCATTTCAACTTTTGTAGCTGCTTGACTTGGATGGCTCATATCCTGTCCTTTATGATACCTTTTCTTTAGAAAGTTTTTTTCCTAATTTGGAAAGGTGAAAGATCTCTTGAAATTTAAATAATTAGGTGTTCAGACCCTCAATAACATGGTGGGAACAAAGTTGGATTCCTACAAGGGTATGTTAACCTTGAAAGGTTTGAAAGTTTTATTGAATTAAAAAAAGAAACCTGTGTAGAAACTTCTCTTTCAGGAAACATAGTTTATAAAAATGGTAATAATTGAGCGTGTCATCATTCAGTTGGGATAGGCTTTTCAAGAGAAGGGTGAAATAGTTGTGCTTAAATAGCAACACCTCTGAGTATCCCAGTTCTGAGAAAGCTATCATTGCATTCATGGCTCTGAAGTTCACATGATGTTGGGGGGTGTTACAAGGAAAAGTCTGCAGCATAATGGTTTACTTTAGTCACAAATCTTTGAACTCTGGACTACCAGGGTTTGCTTTGTAAACTGCACTTGATCATGATATACTTGTTAGCAAGCTGTGTAATCAGGGTAAATGTTTCCCTATTGTGTTGCTTGTCTTTGGTTTACAACTTTATATGCTTGCATAAGAGTCACTATTAAATTTACAAAGCCTTTAAAATATTTATTTCTGTCATCTTTAGATAGCAGCATGCCCCATTCTGAAAGGTGGCAAATTTTAATCACTAGTGATAGCAGCTAGATTGAGAAATTACACTTCATTTTTTGCATTCTGTAAAACTTGTGTCAGGACCTATTAAGATATTCATTGAACTAAATGTATTCTTTTGTTTTGTTTCACATTTTGCTAAGCTGTGTTTTACAGCCTAAGTAGTAAGAGTTGAGGCTTTTTGTGTGATTTTTTTCATGTTTGCCTTTGCCACTTAGACAGGAGGTAATCACGTTTATTGGTTATTATAAGGAATTATCATTAATGTTGCTGCAGTCAATTTTTATAGCCATATTAGGGCTTTTAAATCAGAACATTTAATTTCTGTTATCCTGTTGGCAGCATGTGACAGTTTGTCCTCAGAGATGAGTTTACATAATGAAAAGGGGAGAAGTCTTCATACATGTCTGCTGTTTCTCAGTTCAGTGAGTGAAAGGCAGTAGAATATGAAAGGCAGTGGGTCTAAAGACTCTCGTTGAAAAGGTGACTTTTTTTTTTCTATTTTTTTTTTTTAATCTATAGTTACTAGGAACCCATAAAAAAGTTTCCTGGCTAATTTTAAGTCAGTGATTTAGATGAACATGAACTTCCCAGTTGCATTTCCTTGCTGCTTATAGAATAAAATGAGATTAAAAAAACCCTGTGTATGCTATCTATGTTCTATGGAAAAATAAAATAAAAATAATTTCTTATAGTACTTCTCTGCTAAATTGCAGCTATACAGCAATGAACTTCAGGGTTTGGTGTTTTTTTTTTTTGTGCTTTTTTTGTTTTGTTTTTGAGGTAAGAACAAGAGTAGGTATAGCAATGAAGGATTTGTAGTTTTAATTTTTGTGTGCAGATTGTAAAATTGACTTCTGAGCTTCTCACTGGAAGTCAGTCAAAGGTTTTAGAAGTAAATTAATATGCCTGAGCCCTAATGTTATTGAACATGTGGGTTTGGAAATTTTTAACTAGTTACAGTCTGAGACCTGACATTTCTGTAGTAGTCTGGAGCAGAGTAGCAGTAGGCAGTGCTGTGGACCACACAGAAGCTTGGAGCCTTTCAAGTTTTATTTTGGGTGGCACCGGTTAAAGGCAAGAAACTTTTAGGATCTTAAGAGATGCATTAGTAGTGAACATATATGATGAACCTTCATGGATAATGTGAGATCAAAAGGAACTCCAAGGTTCCAACAAAAGATGGAAAGTAAAATGTAATCTCATCAGTTATTTTTATCTGGAAAATTAATTACTACTCATGAGTAAGACATTTCAGGACAGTTAAAGCACACTTCATTGTGAACAGCTCACCAGTTCAGTTGTTGAAGGATCTTTGGATTAGGTGTTTTTTTCTGCATTGAGAGCAAAACAAAGGCTGCCTTCAATGTGCAAGATAGGAAGAGACTAATCTGGACTAGGACCAATTTGATATAAAACTTTTGAGAAACAAAACATTAGGCAAGTTGATACTTTGTCATCTAAATGCTTCACCACAGAGGCAGTTATCCTAACATACTCTGAACTAGACAATGCATTTTTTTTTTTTAATGGAAAATAAAGGAAATTTCTTTACATGCTATGTTTGAAATTCAAACTGTTCAATCACTGTATCAAAGTCTTTCTTTGTTCTGTACTCTGGCTTCTAATATATGGTGTTGTACTGATGAAGTTGAAGATGTTAATATTAACAAGTTGCTCTTGGGGGTCACAGATTAAACAATGTAAAGCACAAGATAAGGCAGCTGGGTGCAACAGGCAGAGTGATGCTGTTGAGGACTGGTTCTAGAGTGTGATGGGAGGAATAGGTGTGGGAATCTGCCCCAGCCATAGAGAGAGCATTAGAGAGTGCAAAGGTATACATTTGAAAAATAAGATGGGAAAGACAGGAAGAAAAAGAGGCAGAGAAGTACAATCTAAAGATGAGAAATGAGAATTTAGTGTGGCAAGAGCCATGAAGAAAATAGAGCTGATCTAACCTAATGGGAATTGGTTTGTGGGAGTGTTACAGATATAGTAAGTGGAAGAAAGATGAGAAAATGTAAGGTCTTCTCTAGTAAAAACAGTGAGCAGATGATAAAGAAAATTATGGGTTTGTGGGGAAAGGAAAGGATAAATTTTGTTGGAATTAATATAAAGAGAAATTTAGCAAAAGCCCAGAAAAAGAGACAGAGTATTATTAAAGTGCTAGGTAAGGGAGTTGGAGAAATTGCAGTCAGTGGTTGCATCTGGATAAAGTTTACACAGAAATATGAAGAACCGGTGTTTTATTTATTACTATGGTATTGTTAGGTCATCAGTGCATCTGCTGTTGATGAAATATTGTACATAGGTCCTCACATACCAAGGAAGAGATACCGTTTTACAGTAAGAAATATACAGCCAGATTTGTCATCAGTGGTATGAAAGCCAAGTATGGGAGGAAGGGAGCATCTCCCCAGGTGCAGTGCAATGTGGTAATTATACATTAAAAGCCAGTCATAATGAGTAGACAGTCAGGAGTGTAAGAAGAGTGCAGTAAGGGAAGACCTTCAAAATTTTGTACATCCAAATTTGTGACCTTTTTTGGAAAACATCTAAGAGCTGCTGTGGCCGTGTTCACATTAACATCCTCCTGATGAAGCTGAGAGCCTGCTTACCTCCTTGCTGTTCCTTTCAGATGTACCAACTCCTTCCCTTCCCTGTGTCTGCTATTTCAGAAATGCTTTTTTCATTACTATTTCAAGTCTAATTAAGAAATACTTAAAGCTACTAAGAAATACGGTTGACGTTAGACAAATACAGAACCAAAGAAGTTGATCAAAGGCTTTTGAGTGGCTGATACCCTGCTTCTCCATATAACAGAACAAGTAATACAGCTGACCACAAAGTTTCTTGAAGTTTTGAAGTAGTCCAAGCAGTTTCACAGTTGAATTATTTTTCAACTGCATAAAGGGACTAAATATAGGTTCATTTTGGCTCTATCTTTGTTTATTCCAACCAGACAATGTGAAGGCCACACAGTAATGTAAGTTGTGCTCTTAAAGCTTGAAATACTTGGTTTAGGAGCATGCAAAAATGCTGAAGCTCAGACTTAAAAAGAAATCCCTAGGGATCCAAGGAGAAATGGATATCTAGTGCTCTTCTGTCACCTTTAACTCCATTTGTATGTTGTTTTACAGACTGTAAGTCATAATAATTAAAAATAACACTAAATCTTAATGCTTGGCAATATTTTTAAAAAATCAAAGCCATTAGCCTTATTTAAGATATGTGGGGCACACAGGCAGCAAAGTAGATACCTAGCTTGACAGAGATATGGCACAATAGAAAACACAGTTCAAATGTTTGAGACCAAGAGCCCTCCATTCTCACTTTCCATGTATACTAAATTTGTTATTGTTTCATGCTTTGTGGGGGTGATGCATGGAGGGATGAAACAAACAGGAATGAGACTTGCTATGCAAGAGAAAAAGCACCAACAGAAGTACACTTGTAAACTGCTTTTGCTGATCCTGTACTTTTAAGTTTTGTCTAAAGGCAAGCTGGTAATATTGGAAAGGAAGGTGCTGGCATGCCAAGAAGTGCTGTGACAGCATTCCTGAGTGGTTCTTCTCACCAGCTTATCGGAAGTTTTCTGTACAAAATTGCCAATGTGTCTGAGTTGTTACGGATGTTTCAAGAAATATCTTGTGCCAGTCACAATGTCATGCGGGAGGATACTAAGAATAATACAGGTTGAAGGTTTTTGGGTTTTGGTTGGTGGGGTTTTTTTGAGTAACGTGCTGTTGGACTAGAAAATCCTGTTAGTCATTTGCATAATTTGCAACTCTGAGAGATTGTCACCTATTGCTGCTATGTGCTATAAAAGATGGTGTACCAATTCAGAAATATCTGTAATGTAAAAAAAAAAGTTCGGGATTGTCACTTCTTCACTGATAATTCTTTGAAATTACAGATATTTAGCATGTCCCATTTGTTTGGGCAAACCATTATATTTGGTTACAGTTTATTTATTGTAGCACCAGCAGGTGTTTTCTGTTTATACTTACTAAACGGTCATTTTATAAACAAGGCACCAACTTGCTCCTTTTTTTCTGCATTGGGAGCCATTCTGTTGTAGTCAAAAGATGGAGGCAATCCAGAATGAAGAAGGGCTGATGGATTTATTTTTACCCAATACATATTTTAAATTATTAGAGACACTGGGTTCCAGTAAAATAGATTTGCCCACTCCCTTTTTTCTTTAGACAATTAGAATTCTGTTATATGCTTTCATGTAATTTTTAGTATTAACATTATACAGGGATTGCCAGGGTAGGAAGCTTGGCTGTTCTTTTTGCATATTAGCCGAGGTAGGAATATCTGGAATTTTTTTCATTTTCTCACATTTCAGAAGTAATCTCCATAACTGAATGTGTGTCAAGTAAATGCTTGAGACACTTGTCTTCCAGGATAATAGCTGTCCTCCCGCCACCCTCTTTTCCTTGATTTCTCTCTGTTACCTGTGCTGCTCTTCTGGAGTGACAGACTTTGGTTACAGCTGCAGCTGGCAGGGACCATGGATTTTTATTCTTTTTTCCAGGGTAGATTCCCCTTTCATTCTTCATGTTGTCATCTTTTGAGTCCATAGTGTGTCAGCTGAAGTTAAAACCATTGCTTAGTTCCTTCTTACAGGCAAAAAAATGAAGTATCAGACTAGTTTTGTTGTTAGGATATTAAATCTTCGTATTTTCTTGGGCTTATTGTTAGAAGAGCACAAGTACTTTGATATTTTGTTTAGATTGGATATTAGGAAGACTTTCTTCACTGATAGAGTTATCAAGCATTGGAACAAGTTGCCTAGGGAAGTGATTCATTCATCATTCCTGGAGATATTTGAAAGCCATGTGGACATTGTGCTTAGAGATGGAATTTAGTGATGGACCTGGCAGTGTTAGGTTTGTTGCCATATTCCTTGATGAGTCCTGTCTTATGTTGCAAAATAGTATTTTTATGCAATTTTGTAATCTGGATTTAGGAGGAGAGCCTCTTCTATAGCTTCTGTTTCTTTACTGCCTAAGATCCTTTACTGGATCTCAGTGGAAAAATGAGATAAAAACCAAAGAGGTCCATCTTTTTCCATTTCATAGAAGGCATACTGGGGTGGAGCTCCTCAGACATTTGTTCTATGGCTTCACAACATTTGCTCTGTCTTATGGTTTAAAGCCAGGCAGAGTCAGCCCTTGTTTCTCAGGATAACACATGGGATATGGCTGGTGTCACAGCATGGACAGGCAGGCATCACAAATGCACTTTTTGACAATGACAGAAAACCTCAATGGAATCTCGTTTACTCAACTCAGGAACTAAAACTGATATATTTTTATCCTTTAGATTTTAAAGAGCAAATCTCAAAGAAGAAGACTAATCACATGTTAATTTAGAGCTGAAGCCAATGTGCTTGAGGGAGAAATGTGTTTTGATTTTTATATAATTTCCATAGGCAATCTTTAATACTCTAATTAAATGGTAATGAAATATAGCATGCTCAGACACTAATGGTAATTAGATTATTTCACAAAACAAAGCCTCAAAATATGAAGTTGTCTTTCAGAAACACCTCAAGAGGAAGGAAAAAATCATAATGAAATATGAAGGCTTACAGATTTAAAGATCTACATAACTAGAATGGACTTGTTACTCATTCTGGTCTCTCCTTTGGTGTGCACTCTGACAGGTAGAATCAATAACTGATAACTAGCGTTTCTTAATTTTAAGCTCTTCTAATGCTTCTTATTTTCTACAATACTTATGTATATATATGCAAGTGTTTGCAGAACTAACTTTAAAAAATCCAGCTAAGAAATATTTTTTTAAAAAAACAAAATGAAGTTTTGAATTAGAATGTGGAAATGAAAGCTTGTTTTCTCTTCTCAGAAGGCTTGTAACTGTTCTTAACCTTGCCAAACTTCTGCTTTTGTCTCGTTCACTTGGCATCCCCAGGGTAAAGAACAATTCAAGAAGAGATGTTGTTAATGGTAGTTGGATACTGGGGTGGGGGTGGGGGCGGGGGGAAAGTGAAGTAGAGGAACTGTAAATGTGGTAGCAGCAAAAAAAGCATAACTTGAAAAGAAGCAAATTTTTCTGGTTAGTTTGGAGGAATATGAAAGTTATTCAAAAGAAATTGGTGCTTTTTAATGCCTGACAGTAATGTTCAGAACCATTCCAGAGGCACCTGAGCAGCAGAAAAAAATCACCCTTTCATGGAATCGTTGAGTTTATTATGGTGACTGTGCAGGGAAGTGTGGTGTCTGATACCGTTTCCAAACTCCTAGCTTGGAAATTAAATGCAGATGTTTTCAAATAATCAAAGACTTGGACATATTTTATTCCAGTTGACAAATGCTCAAGAAACTTTCCAAAAATTTCATTTTGGAATTCAGAATTAGATGCCATAAGTGGGTAAGCTATATACTTTACACATATCATGTTCTGTGGGATAGGCAGTTTGGCAACTGAAACAGGCAATATTGAAATAAATTGCTACTTTTAAGTTTAAACGTTGCATAAAACTCATATGAGGCGGGATGTAAGCTGAAGTCTTACTTTTGAATAGAGCATAATGTAGGTTAATTTGATTAACAGGATACATAATCAAATTACAGGTGGTTCATGACACTCTATGATGATTTTAAAAGGTTGAAACTTAAGGTCATTGTCACTACCCCCACCCTAAATCTTTAAAAGGCAAGTTTTAAAATTAGGAGTCATGTGAACTTAAACATTGCTGATGTATTCACTTTTAAGTTATACAGTAATAAAGTTTGATCCTGGCAGCTGGCATCTTTGTGGATTGACATGGCTAATTGGCTATGGCATCTTAGCCTCAGGATACCTCATCCATCACTTCAGAGCACATTTGACAAGATGGACAGAGGACATTTGACAAGACTCAGAGAAAACATTGGAGACTTTGTCTCTTGCTTTCTCTGCAAAGCTGCTTTGCATTTTTGAACTTGCCAGTGTATCTTAGCAGAAGCTCAGTGTTGCCTTTGTGCTCCTTTGACATGATTGTTTATATTGAATAACTAACTGACTTTCTAGAATTAGAAAAGGTGTCAATATTGCTAATCAGTTTTGAGACTTACTTCTCAGGTAAAGCTTGTAGCTTCTGCAGAAGTTCGTATCAGAAATAGACTGAGTGCTAAAGAAAGCTGGTTGACTTTTATAATTACCTCTTTGCTAGTTAGAACTTGAGATGAGAGTAATGCTTAACTTCAGCTTCTCGAGAGCTCGCAGACACCCATCTCAAGTGCACACAGCATTCCTGATTCCAGGGATTGCTGTGGGCAGTGAGTTAATACATGAAAAAGACAGGTCGAGAGAATTCAGAGCTTCCCAGCAGGTGAAATCCCAGTAGTGTTTCAAGAAAGCTGAGGGTTTTCCTGGTGGAAGGAAAGGGCTTCAAAAGTCTTCTGGGGGAACCTTGTGAGAGCAGGAGTCTCCTGCTCTGCTTACTTCACAACAATCTTAGCAATCATCTTTCCTTCATGCTTTTAATTGCCTGTATGTACTCCTAGTTTATTAGTGCCAGTTCTAGTCTGGCATTATTCCTGATGTCATTTATAGGATAATGATAGTTAATCAGAGCAGCAGTTTCAGCCCAGAAATAGTTTTGCTCCTTTTAAAAGTCTAAGTCAAAATAAAAGTCAATCGTGTGCTTGCAATGCTTAAATGCTAGTTCTGCAGAAAGTTGTGGAGCAAAAAAAGTTTGGTTTAAAAATTATCAGCAGCTTTTTTTTTTTTTTGGTAGAAAAGTGAATTGTTTTAGAAAATATTAGTTATCTTCTCCTTTTTCACAGATTCTGTGAAGCAAAATGAAAACCATTTCAGACGTAACATACAGCCTGAAATATTTTTTTTTATTATTTTCACTTGTACATTTTGAAGAAGTGTTTTCTGTGTTAAAATTTCTCATGACTGTGTATAAAAATTATTTCAAAAGTCTTATTCTAAATAAGTAAATATTTTTACTTACATTTATAATCAGATATAACAGCTGTGCTGGTGTAACCTTGTGTAAACTAGCAAATTTTAACACGTGGCTGTGTAAGCTCTTTAGGTGATGCTGTTACAGGATATGAAGATTTTTAAACAGTGCAGAGACTAAGTTTTTTAATTGTGTAAACAGTCACTGGTTTGGCATTCAGGGGGAGGTGGTTCATTTGAAATCTTGTCTCTGTGATATGCTCCTTATGCCTCTAATAAGGTTAGAAAAGTGGAGGAGGACAACTTCTAGCACAGCTTGTAAATGTCAGCCTGGATAGAAGACAGGTCAGCTTGAAAACAATATTGGTGTTGGAAAAGTGAAAGGAAAAAAAATCCTTTTTTGAAGCTGAACTTTGACGAGGAAACATTGTTTAAGAAAATGTGGAATTATGATAGTTTTTGGTAAAGCAGAAGGAAGTGATTCTGAAGTATCAAACTTCATCTATTAATTGTGGGAAAGTTGAAGACAGAGTAAGATTTATTTTAGTTACTTCTAATGCTGACTGATTTTTCCTAAGGCAGTTTTTTATGTGGGTTTGATCTCTGTTCACATGTGAAACTTCTCAGTTTGTGTTCTGTCTTTAGGACTGCTCTGTCTTTAGAAGACAAACTGACTTTAATCACATTTTTACAGGAAATTCCATAGACGAGTGTGACAGTAGGATCCTTCCTGAATCTCCTCCTCAGTCTTTTCTACTCTTTCCACACAATAGAGCAAAGATCAGCAAATCAGACCATTACTGTGGAATTTTCAGCAGTGCACCAGTTAGCATATCATACTATAATATTCTACAGTAGAGTTATTTCAGAGGAGCTGCATCATTTGAGTTTGGTCTCATGTGGCCACTTCCATGTGAATCTTTTAACAGTTTTGTAATGTGAGTGGAGTGTTTCTTTCAGGAGTTTCTTCATGGTTCAATAATCTTTGTCTGCTCAGAAGCAATGGAGTGCTTCAATAGCTGCTGCTCTTCTCAGGTCTTGAGGATTGCAGGTTTTTTGCAGGGTCTGTTAAAGTAATTCTGGAAATGGAAATTCCATGTTCACTATTTCTAGAGAGAAGATGATCAGAAGTGGGATTCAGGAAGAGGGGCTGAATGCTGTCCATTTAAAAACATACATTTCTTGACTTTAATGGTTTATGTTGCCAGAACATTTTTTGTCAATGAATTGGCACATATGCAATGTTTCTGAATGTTGTTAAGGTTGTATCCACCATAGCTCGGGTTACAAAAAATATGAGCATTGGTTTCACTAAGGTGCGTTAGACTGACTTTCCATGAATTTTAAAAAACTTATTAAAAAATGTTCTGAATTTCTTTAAGCCTTCTCCAAAAAAAGCTTAGAAAATTATCACCTTTGAATTTTGCAAAATATTAATGAATTATGATTATACCCTTTTTGAACTGCAGATCTCTTAATCTTGAGAAGTTATGCTGTCATTTATATAAAATCTTTTGTGTCAGTAACCATGGATCAAGTAGCTGGTGGCTTCTGTCTGTACCAAGTTTGCTGGTGCAATTTGTGAGGCAACAAAATTCTGTTTGCAGCATTTGATTTACAGAATTGTATATGTTGATTTGCAGATTTGTATGTTGATTAACAGGTCTTTAAATAGCACTCACATTGCAAAAGTTTTTAAAGAATGCTTGTGTAGTTGGAAATACACACTCCATGTATGTGTAAGCTCCTGCCCCACTAACTGCTTGCAAATACTTTATGAACAGTTGTATTTGCTTCATATATTTGAAAATTGTAAATGTTTTAGATGTTTATATAGTTTGTTCTTCTTTTAGAGTTTAGAATCACAGAATCCCTTCCCTGCTTCCTGACACACACACACGTGCATGCATGCACATCCTGTCTTTTTATCTCTTTTTCTCTCTCTTTCTATCTTTAGGGATGGTTATGTAAACCAGTAGGCACTTGAAAAATTATGATCACTCTTCCATATAAAAATATACAGTTGGTGACAACAGTTCTTTTAACACACTGAAATTCTGCCCTGCCCAAGAAATGACTTATTGAATAACCCTTTTACACTTACATTTAAACCTTGATCTTCACCATGTGTCTTATTCTTAGCCTAATTAAGGCTGCTGGGAACTGAACCAGATTCCTGAGCATGTTAAGCAGTGCAAACTGGCCCCTTGAGTCCTGAGCCATGACTCTGGTGTACAATATCAACCATTTTGTGTTGAAATGGATACACTGAACTTGAATATGGGCATTGTTTGCTAATGCTTGCAAATCATGGAAAGTTAGTGGCCTTAGGCAAAGCAAGAGGTAATGGGAATTCAGTGATGTAAATAACCTTGCTGGAGAACTTTGAACTTGGAGAATTGGTCATAAATAACAAAGCTCTTGGACACCTCCCCCCTCTTCCCACAAGAAAGTCTATAGAAGATCTGTACTGAATTGCATGACTGCCTGCTTATACTCCATTTTTGAATCTGAATATATTAGAGGTTGAAGATGTTTCTGTTTTGATGAATTTTGTTTGGAGTAAGGCCTCTCACTGATTTGTTAAGAAAGTCTTGATGGGCAATATTCTGTAATTTTTCTCTCTGAATTCTAGCCTGTGTGTAATGTAGGTTGTATATTGTGTATATGGAGGCTCACAGAACTTGTGTCAAATTACAAAGTTTATTTCAGGAACTTTACTGAACAGAGTTACTACAAACTGCAGTTTGCACAGCAACTTAAAACAAGGTCACACTGATTTTTGTTAACCAGTATCCTCTCATGTGAAAGTAGGAGTTGGAAGGAAGTCTCAGGCATGTGTCTGGGGTGTGGAAAACCTTCATCCTATGCAGTGAAAGTTTTCTAAAATAGCTGTGAACTGAAAACAGAAGGGGGTTATGAGCAGTGTTAGGAAACTGTATGTACAGAAGTTTTGCCACTGGGTTAAGAAGAGAGGCCAGCATTCCTGTCTGTCATGAAGCATCATGACCTTTAGCATAAGTAATTGATGAATTACTTGAGATTTACTAAAATAATTAGATAAAAGAAACTATTAGGCACTAAAATGAAGTAAATGAGTCAGTGTTTTTTCATTACCCTGAGAGAAAACCTGTAGTTTATGTTAATTTTTGCATTTTGAGGACAAAAAAAGCCCCATAGGGAGCTTAGGGAATATTTTTAAATAATAGATTGTTATCTGTTAAATTAATAAAATGAATAATGAGAGGAAATTTATGTAATTAAAACACAGTAGCTCTGACAACCTCTCTGCCTTTTTTTTTTTTTTTTTTAATCTCATGAAATATTTTTAGACTGGCAATTGAGATTGTTAGTGAATGTTTGGGTTAAGCAGACATGGTGATCCTCGAGGTCCATCTTGAAGTCTTAAGTAGCAACTGGATTGGGTAAAACCACTCGTGACTCCTAGAAAGGTGCAACTTGATGCAAATGTAATCTGAGATTGTGGACTCTGCTGGAAGTGGTGAGACTACAAGTAGTGAAGTTGCACCACTGTTCTGTACAAACTATCACTGAGCAAAGCTGGCAGTTAACTGTCTTTGTCATTGGATTGGCAAGCAATGGAGTAGGTGCTACAGAAGCAAAAATGAGCAGGAGAGGAAGCTTATGAATTTTCCAATGTGTTATGTGTTAGCTGAGGGAGAAAATGTAAGGTGAGAATAAGGAAAAATGGCAAAGCATATCATACTTTGTGTGTTTATCTTAAAAGCTTGGGTCTTTTTGCAAAAAACTTGTGGTTTTCTTTTTTAAATTTAAAACCGGCATGTAGGAATTTTAAATATGGATAGATTTCCCTTTTATATAGTAATCTGAAAAGCTTCAAGAGTTGTAAGATGTGTCTTTGGAAGAAAACTGGAAAAATAGATTGGTCAGAAAAAGGGGAATAATTGTTCACAAGCAGAATACCAAGATTGGTTGATTAAAGAATTCATAAAATATTCCTGTTCTGCAGGTAAAAAACAGAGAAATTTTATACACATCTTAATGCAGAACTTTAGAAGCACAGAATCTGATTAATTGTATTTATTTTTTTCTTCTTCATATTGCTAGTTTTCATGCAACCATGTTCACTAACTCCATTTTTAATTCTTTAAACTCAGCCACAGAATTTCAGGTTTCCTGCAAAAAGGAGTATCCCACAATTATGGCAAAATACTGGTAATGGGGAAGAGCATTGATTGCCATTGTGATAAATCCTCTGGGAAAGAGAGAACTAAGAAGACAAAGTTTTGCTATTTATAATTTGTCTAGGATTGTGAAAAATGAGAGCTGGGTCTGGAGACTTGCAGAAAACTCAGGTACTGTGCTGTGACAAAGTGACAGTAACACAGTGTATGTGGGGAGGAAAATTCTTAATTACATACACAGCATTGGACACTGACTTGCTATTTGGAGGGACAGGAATTTGGAATTATGAGGTGAATGTCGCTTCAACACTTTGTAGCTATTAACCCTCCCTCTCCTCCCCCCAACCCTTTCTATTTAATATTAAGGATGATTGGGAAAGAAATAGAGGATAAAACAGAAAAATAATTATCACTCCACTATAAAAATCATGGGTGTGCTGACAGGTTTACTACTGTCTGTAGTTCTGGTCCTCTTTAAAGTGTAATAGAAGCAGAGAAAGTACCTCGTGGAAAAATAAAGGTGCAAGGTGTTAAAGAACACATGAAAGCAAAGGAGCTAAGTTAAGTAACCAGCCTGGGGTAGAATGACTGAGGAGGTATAGGAGACAAGTATGTAAAATTGTATTTGTGTGGAGAGGAGTGATAAACTATTAACTTGTAATACAAGAACTAAGGGATGCCAAAGAAGATTGTTAGCTGTTCAAAACCAACTGATGCACACACAATGCTGAAAGTTTTCCTGTGGATAACAAGAAGAGAAATCATGGCGGGGGGTGGCAGAAATTCAGTAGGACAATCAAATGTGAAGATGCAAGAAGATGGAAACTCCCTTTTTACAAGGAGTTGCATGGAAAAGACGAGGAGTAATGGGTGCAGGTTACTCCTGGGGAGATCTTGATTTAACACCAGAAGAAAAATATTTCACTATGAGAACAGTCGGACATTGGAATAATCTCCTCAGGGAAGTGGTGGATTCCCCAGCACTGGACACTTCCAAGACTCAGCTTGACAAGGTGCTGGGCCATCTCATCTAAATCATATTCTTGCCTAGCAAGGTTGGACCAGATGATCCTTGAAGTCTCTTCCATTCTGTGCTACTTTATCTTGTTCTGGCAGCTCTAGTCTCTAGTTTGCTGAAGCGTATAGCAGGGAAGGTACGTTTTAGTCATTTGACACTGCTGTTGTTAGAGACAAAGAACTAACTGAGTTAGGTTGGCCATGGACCTCTTCTGGTATGGCTGTTTTTGTGCTTTTGGGTTTAATACAGATATTTCTCTTTCTGCTTTTGGAGGGTGAGTTAGAAGACTTTACATATCTACATCTGGGAAGGGGAGTCTTGTACCCTGGGCCAGTACAGTACCAGCAGCAGAAGACATTTTGTGGTGTGTGTTGAGCAACAATTCCAGCAGTTGGCAGATTGACCCACCAGACCCCAGGCAGGCTGAGAGCTTGCTGAAGCACACTGCCCTGCCTCCCACAACATCTGGGTGTGTAACCTGTTACCTGTGTATTTGTGTTTTGTCACCCTAGCTGTCTGTGCGATAACTAATGGAACATAGAGAAGCAGGATTTTTTCGATTTTTTTGCCCAATTCTTTTTACCTTATGGAAAACAACCAGGCACCTGGTGGCAAGCAAGGAAAGGAAAATGCAGGGCAACCACATGGCATTTGGTACTTTGGAACGTGTTTGGTGGCGTTGCTGGACGCACTGTTCGTTGCTAACACCCAGTTACTCAGGGGAGGGGCCTGCCTGGGCCTGGTTAATTGCCATAGAAATAAATAAATGGGCAGAAATAATAGATTTTTTTTTTTTGTTTAAAGAAATAAGAAGAAGTACTGAGAGGTTTTAAAGAACAGTAAATGCCATTAGGAGTTCTGCCTCTAACTTTATTCTCTGTTCTCTAGTTAGAGACAAGTCTTCTGGAGAGGTATTCCTTTTTTCAGGCTGGAGGGAGGAAAAGGGTGATGGCTTCATGACTGCAGAACAGAGGACATAGCTTCTTTTTAAAGTACTCTTGATTCTCGGCAGTTTCCTCCTTCTACTTTTAAGTAGGAAGATAAATAAACTGTATAGCTAGTCTGTGGTGTAAATATTTGAAAGCATAGAACATTATTTAGTCATAATAATGTGTATTTCCTAAATAATTATAACAGGAAATGAAATAATTTCAGCAATTACGACTGTTACATCATTCAGAGGCTTAAATGATATTTTTGCCACAGACCTTTAATTAAGATAGATTACATTAACTTTTCTCCAAAGTTACAGAAATGTTCTCCCATTACATATCTAATTATTGGTAATAATTTAAAATTTTCCCTGATTTAAATCGAGAATGGTCAAAATGTTGAGCTTCATAAATGTCACTGTATGGGATGTCAGAAATAAGGGAGTTATTTTGATTTTGATGGGCTTGAGCATCTTTTTCCATATGGATTCAATTCACATTTTAATCGGAATGTGGAAGTTGTTACTCTGACATCTGAAACTGAGGTAGCAATAAAAAAATTATCGCAAACAAGACAGCAGACACAAATTATTTTGTGTTTATTACTGGGTGGCCCTTTTGAAACTTTCCCAACATTAATTGGTTCCAGATACTTGAGAATTGAAATTATATCATGACAAATGTATTTCTGGTCATATTTAACTTGAGTCTCCTCGGTAAGACTGGCTTAAACAAACAGAAAAGTTGTCAACCCACTCATGTCTGTCTCCAGTTTTTTGTTGTAGTAGCTTTAATCCTAGTGATTTGGTTTAATAAAGACCACTGAGAAAACAAACACTGGTAGTGACCGCACTGCTCTTGTAAATTATTTATCGTATCTCGTAGGTTTTACTGTGGCATAAGTGCTGCTGTGTTAGCTTAAATTGTTCACAAAGATGTCATGTTGGATTAAATGCCTGCGTGGAGTTTGTATATGCCCGTGAGCTACGTTTCCTGCTCTCTGTGATGGGAATGTGTGTGTGTGAGGCTGTGGACGTGCAGACCTGGCCCTGCTGTCATGGCGAGTGAGTCAGCTCTTTTATGGTGGTAGCGAGATCCAGTGAGATATTGGCCGTGGGTTGGTGATGGAGTTATTCATGTTGCTCACCTCAGGTTCTGTGTGCTGGGAGCTCAGGGGCTTTGTATGAGGGAGGCAGCTGAGTCCAGGGCAAGACGTGCAGCACCTCAAGTTGTTCTTGTGAGTTGGTATGATGTATTTACTGTAGAAAGTATAGCAGATTTTAAAATATTTGCAAATAGGAGAGAGGTAGCATCGGTGGACAAGGGAAGAGCGACTGATGTCATCTACCTGGATTTGTGCAAAGCCTTTGACACTGTCCCGCATTACATCCTGGTCTCAAAATAGGTAGGATGTGACTTTGGTGGATGGACCACTTGGTAGGTAAGGAACTGGCTATGTGGTCGCACTCAGAGAGTAGTGATCAATGGCTTGATGTCCAGATGGAGACCAGAGATGAGGGCTGTTCCTCAGGAGTTGATACTGGGACCAGTGCTATTTAACATCTTGGTCAGAGACATGGACAGTGGAATTGAGTGCACCCTCAGCAAGTGTGCTAACAACACCAAGCTGTGTGGTGTGGTTGACGTGCTTGAGGGAAGGGTCCAGAGGGACCTTGACAGAATTGAGAGGTAGGCCTCTGCCAGCCTCATGAAGCTCAGCTAGGCCAAGTGCAAGGTTCTGCACCTGGGTCAGGGCAAACCCAAGCACAGATACAGGCTGGTGGAGGATGGCTTGAGAACAGTCTTGAGGAGAAGGACCTGGGGGTGCTGGTTGATGAAAAGCTCAACGTGAGCTGGCAATGTGCACTTGCAGCCCAGAGCGCCAATCGTGTCCTGGGCTATATCAAAAGAAGTGTGGCCAGCAGGGCCAGGAAGGTGATTCTGCCCTTCTGCTTGGCACCCGTGAGACCCCACATGCAGTACTGTGTCCATTTCTGGAGCCCCTGACACAGGAAGGACATAGAGCTCTTGGAGCAAGTCCAGAGGAGGGCCATGAAGATGCTGAGAGAGTTGGGGTTGTTAACCCTGGAGAAAGCTCTGGAGAAACTTCATAGTAAGTGCCCTTCCAGTACCTGAAGGGGCTACAGGAAAGCTGGGGTGGGACTTTTTACAAAGGTGTGTAGTGAGAGGACAAGGGGTAATCATTTTAAGCAGGAAGAGGGAAGATTTAGGTTAGACATTAGGAAGGAATTCTTTAGTGTGAGGGTGGTGAGACACTGGCACATGTTGCCCAGGGAAGTTGTGGCTCCCATGTCCCTGACAGTGTTCAAGGCCAGGTGGGATGAGGCTCTGAGCAACCTTGATCTAGTGGGAGGTGTCCCTGCCCATGCAGGGGCATTGGAACATGATGATCATTAAGGTCCCTTCCAACCCAAACCATTCTAGGATTCTATGAAGTATGGCTAAATAGTACAGTAAGTGCATGTTATAGACATTGTTGTATATATGTCATCTATATCTTCCTGTATTGTTGTGCAGTCTACTGCTATTGCAATATTTATTAGATATTTATTCAATATATTGAATTTATATTCATATGCCACTATTAAATAACAGTAGCTTTATTTTTCCCCCTTTAAAACTAATCCCAGGCATAAAAATTGTTATAGAACTAAATACCTTAGTATTTGCCTTACCTATCAATATGCAATATGTACCTGAAACCTTTTTTGCTCCTGTAAGGCACAAGCCCTTTTTCAAATTTCCTGAATGTTTATTATGGATGTCTAGTTTTACTCTTTAAAGACTCTAACATCTAGTGTTAGAAATAGCTAAAGCATTTTTTTAACAAGTAAATAAGTAATGAAAGTCTTGCAATGATAAAGTCAGAAGTGGAAATTGTTAAGAATGAATTACATTTCTCTTAATGAAAGGATCTAATTTGTAGCTTATATGCCAATTTCTTGGAAGACAGTCATTTTCCTATTGAAGATTGTGTAGTATCAGCTGTGGCATACTGGTAATAAGATACACACACACAAAAATGCACTTCTGTGTGTGTATATAAACTTTAAAAATACACCTGGTGAAAGGGAAGAGAAAGCCTTTGTCCATCTACATGCTTCCAGAATTAGCAGTAAGTAAAAATGTTAAAGGAAATGTTAGATTTTAGTAGGCATGGCTTTAATTAATACAGGTCTATGTTCTGTAAGTGTTGTGTTTGTAAAATTTATGAAAGAGCACTAAACTGCATTAGTGTAATTTATGGACCAAATAAATGTCAGTTCCTAAGGTAAGCTAGTATAAGAAACAGCATAACTAGATTAAAAAAGTGAAGAACTAGAGTAAATTGTGAACATTGGAAGAACAGCGATACAATTGTTTCTTTATATCCAGCCAAGCAAGTATAAGTTCGTTTACAATATATTTATTAACAGTCTCGGGCTAATAAAATGACACTTACAGAGCTATTCTGGACACTTTCCAGCTCCAGCTCTCAGTTTTGTGTATTGGCAAGTTAGGCCAATACTTTTTTTTTTCTGTAATAAGGAAAAAAAAAAAAGGAATCTGTATTCCTGGCTCTTTTATAAGCTTGTTAAATTTGCTGTTTGGCATTTCAGAGCAGTGTTTTGCATTGTGCTCAATTAGTTCAGACGAAGCAATCGAAGTGCCAGTTTCAGAAATGTACCTAATTACTATAAAACACTGAGAGATCCATTCATTCTGTGTTTCTGGCTCCGTGGGTGCCAGCCACAGAGACTCCAGTAACTTCTGAAGCCTAATCCCGATTCACCTCACCACGTTTCTGTGGCACTTGCATTTTGGAAGCTGTAATGGGGTCTGGCTGTTTACGATCATGTGTTGCTCTGCCTCCCATCTGTAGTATATTGTGGAAGTGAAAGCTTGGTGTATAGGAAGAAAGTGAGAAAGACCCTCTATGGTAGAAGTAAAAATAATTAAAATGTAAAATGCCACCTCCTTTTTCTGGGTGTGGGAAGGAAAGGCTGAAGGGTCTTTTTCAGGCTCTGTGAAAATGGATTTACTCGTACCTTATAGTTGCCATTACAATTTGATGGCTGTTTTGGTGACAGACTTCTTTCAGCTTGATGACAAACCTTCTCTTTAGCCTTTTTTTTGAGACTTCTGGGTGACAACTTATTTTTTAAACAGCCACTGAGCCTTTAAACCAAGAGTTAACACAGATGAGTATGTTCTGCTTCCTGTGATAAGACCCTTGCTTGAAACAGAACCACACCTCACTACTCCAGTTGAAACTGTTTTTATCTGAATGCTTTTGTAAAAGTGGTAATCCAGCCTTCCCTATTTCTACTGAGTGAAAGAGCTGACTATTGGAGAGTTCCCATAGAGACAGTTGTGTTATTATAGAGCCTGTGACACAGCTACATCTGGGGAGCACCTTATTGTTGATGATTAATGCTAACAATTTTTCTGTTGTTTTGATTATTAAACTCTGTTAAATGCCAGCAGAGCCTGTCAATCTTAGCAGCACCAAGGTTTCTTTTTTCTGTACATTTTGTAAGTGAGGAGGTGAGAAGTTTAAACATCTGATAAATGAGAAGGAAAAGCTTTAGTGAAGACCTGACCAGATACTTGATAGTTTAACGTCTTGTTATCTACTCTTAATGTTTGCAAAACATGTGCATTGTTTCTTCGGCCGTGTTTTGAAAGCTTGCTGAAGTGTGAGCCCAGATGGGACATTAAAAGTCTGATTTATGATCCCATTCGATATTTCTGCACTTATCAGGATTAATTTGTTCATTTGATGGGGAACACAGCATGTTTTAGGCTCAGCTGATTGTCTGCCACAGTTTCTAAAATGTTTTAATATTGCTACATTCTTTATACAGTTCCTTCTTCTGTAAGTGTGATTTATATACTTTTTCCCCAAGAGTTATGAGCTATTATTTGGCTGGGTTAATGTACAGAATGTGCAGACGAACATGCTTCTCCATGCAATCCAGTACAGTTTATGTAATAGACCTACTAAATGTATTTGGTACTTTGTTCCAAGTAAAAAATCCTCTTTCATGTTATTTTGTGTTTGTTTAAAGTGTTTGTTGTGAATTTTAAAATTGATATAGTTTTTTTTAGGTTCTTTACATGTTTAATATTGAGAGAATGAGTAAACATAGGGTGAATAAAGTGGTCTGGTGAAGGGATTCTGTGATTTGTCTGGTCCTGAGGTGAGGAGCAAGAATTTGAGCTTCACTGCATTTTTAAGTTTAAGCCATGTCCTCATTGCTTTCCCTACTTTCCCAATATTGTGTGCTACAACTCTACATCACTCAGAGCAGCTTAGGATCATGCTGCAGTTTCTGGATTGGGTAAATCTAGCAGGTGTTACGTTGGTGATGCTTCTTGTGATATCCTAAGAAATGTGCAAATTCAGTTGCAGACTTAAAAATCTCTTGCTTTGTCTTTGCTCTGTGTGAATGTTACATGTTGTGCATTGGTACATGAAAATTTCCAATTTTCATAAGTACATTTTTTGAACAGGGCAGATTATTATAGCAGAATATACAAACCTACATTAAATATACCATCAGACATTAATATGCTAATTTGCATAAAAATTCAATTAGTTCTGGTCTTATGATACAAAAATAAAATATACAATTTTCCAAATAAGGTGTTGTTTGTTGTGTTTGGTTTTTTTTTAATGAGATTTTAATGGTGTTGTCATTGTATACAGGAATTGTATATTGTGTTTTGGACAGTGTAACAAGTCTTTATTAATAGTGCTAATTCATCATGATTAAAATAATGATTCCAGAGAAGCCTTGGGTTCTTGAATAATTTGATTATTGTGATATATATAGTATGAGATTTTTTAAAAGTGCCATGTTTTGAATTAACATTTCTTCTATTTAAGTATGTAGTAATATTTCAGTTAACTTTAGTGTGCAAAAGGCGTGTTTCTCAAACAGGCTTTGGGTGCTTTCTTTTTTATTTTTCCTTTTTTTCAGAACTTTACTTATTTTACCAATACTCTCATTGTAATTGTTCCTGCTTTGCTCATGATTTGCCTTCCAAATTTTAGAGAAAGTGAAGCAGGGGTTTTCCAGACCTGGCGCTGATCGTCATATAATCACCATGTAGCTTTTGTTCCTTCTTTTACTATTCTCTACAGTAAAATTCTCAAATTTTGATGAAGGGCTCATGTCCTGTGAGACAGTTGATATGTGATAGTAGAAATCAAGTCTCACATTTTATACGTTAGAGTAAGCTAAACTTTTTTCCCTATATAAAAAAACATGCCAAGTTATTGTTAGGATTATAAAGCTTACCAGGATTATAAAGCTTAAAATTACCAGGTCATTGTACACCAGGCAAGGATTTTTTGTAGTGTTGAAGACAATTCACTACAGTAATCTTGGCATTTACAAGATTGTGGAGCAGGCCTGAATGAAAACCTCTTTGGCTCTGATGTTTTTCAGAACGTGGAGACTGTAGCCAAAGGGAGTGTGAATCTGGCTGATGCCTTAATTTTTAAGGGCATTTTGCTGATTTGGGTTGCTGGAGGTACTTTCTCCTGCTATGACATTTGATATTTGTTCTTCAGTCCTGCTGCTGGGCTGACTGTGGTAATTCATCAGTTGGCAGGGTCAGTCCAGTTAGCTTCTCTTGGTGGAAGATGTTCAAGAGCAGGAAGGAGGAGTATCCAGCTCCTAGCATGACAGAGAGACAGAAATGAAGTGTTTTTAAATTGTTACTATACATGGGAGAATTCTGCTGTGTTTTTAAAGTCAGAATTCTTCAGCTGCACAATTAAAGGTGGTGGGTTCTCATCACTTTTGTTTGAGCGGGTTTGACAGGCTTCACTAGTCTTCGCTGTTGTATGTTTGCGTAATGTTTTCATGATTGTGGGTAGGTGTTATATCAGAACCTTGCTTATTAAAAATCATGGCTTCTGGAGTACATCTGCATTGAAGCTTTTGTCAGCAGGCTCAGTGTTGAGAATAGACTTGGCCCTTCTGACAGTGTATGTACGTAAAGGAGAAGTGTGGCTTCCTTCTGAGATTGGTTGTACGATAAAAGCTTCCTGCCTTCCTTGAAATAACAATGAGCAAGTTTGCTTTGCAATGGGCCCCACACTGTCTTAAACCCCAGTTCCAAGAAGGATGCTTGGGAAGAAGGAATCTTGCTTGTTCAGTTCATCTGAAATGGATTCTGTTGCAGGCTCATAGCAAACACTGTTGAGCATTATGCTGCATGTAAGTGAGGGTTTCTATTAGTTACTCTTGGACAATTTAAGAACAGCTTTCTCAAGAACAGGAAGAGGTTTACCAGTGCTTCTGCCAGCTCTTAAAATATTGTTCTAAGCTCTCCTGTTTTTAGCTCTCCTTAAAAGGAAAAGTTTGTTGTTTTTTTTTTTTTTAATAATGAGGAATAGTGCTGGATGTTAGTAGTTAGTTACCATTCCCCCTATGATAAATACCAAATTTTACTTTCTGAATTTTGTTTCCGATTAATTTGTATTAAGTGGTTTTAATCAGTTATAATCAGCATTTGATTTTTTTCAAATGGACTACAGAATGTGATGAATAAAATCACATAACTGCGTTTTTTGTTAGGTCATCTTCCGAATATACATATCCTTCATCAAAACCAGTTTAGCTCTTGTTTAACATCAGTGAAACTTTTCTAGACAGAGGAGAGAGGCATTTTTATAAGCTGTACCAAAAATGAAATAGCATTAACCTCTGTGTTCTGTTTCTAATTAGTTCAGAAAGCTTGTGTAACAAACACATGTATCAACAATAATGTTTGTAGGTGAGTTGTGTAGGTGTAGTCTACATCCAAAGTAGATGTAGTTTGTAATACTTACTGTTTACAACATGATGATGGTAAATTGCTAGTTTGAAAATGTTGTTTAGATTAGATTTGTATTAGTTTAACTCATAACTCTGTGGGTAAATTACAATACATGGAAACAAACCAATCGAGACAAAGAATTTTTTTGTTCCATTTGCAAATACTGAGAACTGCTACTTCAAATTGCTACCACTGGGAAACGTAAAAGATGAGGTAATCCCCTAAAGAAAAAAGACCATGGTTGTGAAACACATTAAACATAAATCTTGTAAAGCTTATAGGGAATGCACTGAATTGAACCCGCTCAGAGTTCATGCTGGCGAGAAGTTATGGTCAATGAAGGCAGAAAAAGGAATTGTAAATGGCTGTATTTAAATTAGTATGAAATTCCAGAACACATGCTTAGATAATATGAAATAAAGCTGTCTAAATATACAGCTCATTAATTTAGTGGTCATAGGAAAACTTATAAATGTCTCTGTTGCAAGGCTCAGGGCTTCTGGAATAGTTTACAGGTGTCATTGAGTGTGTGAATCTCTGCCTTTTTCCAGGAGTTAGAGTGGAGAATAGAATCAGGGGTCTTTGGATTTTTCTCTCAGTTGTCCCAATAACTCACTGAGGAACTGTGGGTGGAAGGCCACAAAGGTGAACTGAGGGCTGGAGCACCTCTCTTATAAGGAAAGGCTGAGAGAGTTGGGGCTGTTCAGGCTGGAGAACGAAGTCTCTGGGGAGACCTTATAGCACCTTGCAGTGCTTAAAGATGATTTATGAGAGTGACAGGGACAGATTTTTTACCAAAATCTGTAGCTGTAGGATGAAGGGCAATGGTTTTAAATGGAAAGATGGCAGATTTAGACAGAGCACAGAGAAGAAACTCTTTACTGTGAGGGTGGTGAGACACTGGCACAGGTTGCCCAGAGAAGTTCCATGCACTGTACCTGTTCAAGGGCAGGTTGGATGGAGCTTTGAGCAGCCTGGTCTAGCGAAAGAAGTTCCTGCCCATGGCAGGAATACTGAGCTAGATTATCTTTAAGGTCTCTTTCAACCCAAACTATTCTATGTTTCTATATAGTGTTGGTAAAATGGTAAAAATCTGGAGGAATGGTGATAGATGATGGTTAAATGAACACTTGAATTTCCTGCAGGAGGCAGAGGGTGAGGAACAGAACCAACTCGTGCTGCAGTGGTGGCTCGTAGGCTCCTATGCTGCACTGCAGCAGCCCATTCCTTAAGGTCATCCTTCAGGATGACCATGAGTCAGCAGTGTGCCCTTGTGGCTAAGAAGGCCAATGGCATCCTGGGGTGTATTAGAAAGGGTGTGGTTAGTAGGTCAAGAGAGGTTCTCCTCCCCCTCTATTCTGCATTGGTGAGGCCACATCTGGAATATTGTGTCCAGTTCTGGGCCCCTCAGTTCAAGAAGGACAGGGAAGTGCTTGAAAGAGTCCAGCGCAGAGCCACAAGGATGATTAAGGGAGTGGAACATCTCCCTTATGAGGAAAGGCTGAGGGAGCTGGGTCTCTTTAGTTTGGAGAAAAGGAGACTGAGGGGGGACCTCATCAATGTTTACAAATATGTAAAGGGTGAGTGTCAAGACGATGGAGTTAAGCTTTTTTCAGTGAAGACCAGTGACAGGACAAGGGGTAATGGATACAAGTTGGAGCATAGGAGGTTTAAGATGAATATCAGGAAAAATTTTTTTACTGTAAGAGTGACAGAGCACTGGAACAGGCTGCCCAGAGAGGTTGTGGAGTCTCCTTCGCTGGAGACATTCAAAACCCGCCTGGACGCCTTCCTGTGTGATGTACTCTAGGTGACCCTGCTCTGGCAGGGGGGTTGGACTAGATGATCTTTCGAGGTCCCTTCCAACCCCTAGGATTCTATGATTCTATGACAAGGACTCAGTGTTGCAGTGGGCTTAGGGCAGTGTTGCCCTGTTACCAGGCACTTGGTGGCTGCATCAGGGTTGGGCAGACCTGTTGTTTCTGTGCAATTTTCCAGCAGCCCTTGGCCAGATAGCAGAAACAAGCCCCATGGATCAGTTCCAAATGAGATGGAGGGAGGGTGGGAAGTCCTCTTGCTGCAGGGGTGGTGAGGGATGGATGGGTGCATGCGCTCCTTCTCCCCATTTTGGAGCTGGAAATCTGAAGACTTCACTGCCTTGAGTCCTGGGGGAACACTGACTACGTGCAAGTGTGCTCGTATATTCCTGGGCTGGCCAGTGTGATCTTTCAGCTCTTATCTTTTATTCTATCTGGCAGCATTACTAATCAAAACCGTTTTTGACAGTTGTCATGTGCTTGCTGCAGGCTGGCTTGCAGCTGTTTCCTGTCCTTCTGCTGTGTGATGGGGAAGGAGGGAGGCTTTAGTGGTTTGCTTCTCAGATGCAGAAACTGTGTTCAGTGGTGGTAGTGAGGCAGCCTCTCCTGGACCTCCTTTCTCTGGCATTTCTGTCGAGGCAGAGAAGATTAAATGGCCTATTTCTCCAGTTTCCCATGCTGGCTGCTGGCCTGGTTTGTGGGTAATTCAGTTCATGAACATTATACTGCTGGATTTTTATTTTTTTCCTGGCTTCCTGATGTTTAGTTAATTGCAGCGTTGAGCTGTTCAATCCTTTCTGCAGAGAAAACTAGAAAAAGGTGAATGTCAGTTACAGGCTGGGACCAGGAATCTCAATTAAATACCAAACATTTTTTGGGAGGGAGGAAAGGGAGAACAGGTAGAGGAGTCAGGAGAAGAAAAATTTATCATAATCTTGGAAAAAGTCACAAATACCACAACTGCAAAGTACTGGGTTCAGATTAAGATAAATATATACTAATGGTTTTATTTCATCCCCTTGGCAGTGCACAATGCTGGAATATTTCTGCACTTGGTTCGTTTGTAGAGTGTATGTTCTGCAGCTGTAAGTTTTGAAGCTCTTTTAAGGAGAGGCTGAGGAACATGAGCTGGTCTGCAGCAAGGGGATATTCTTGCAGTGGAAACATAGCAAAGGCTAAAGACAAAGTCTGTTACCACGGTGTGTGTTATCTTTTTGGGTGTTATGAAAGTCAGGGTAGTTGAGCTAGGTAGTAGGGCAGAGGTAGATTAATTCATGAGAGAGTTCATTAACCCTGAAAGTACAGATTTAGTTTAATGAGCAGATGGAATTCATTAGTATAATAGAAATTGCACTGAACAGATCAAATATTTGTGTGTAAATTTGAACCTGTGTTTACACAACAAATCTGCAAGTACTCTAAGGAAGGAGCAAAACATAACTCAAAAAGAGCTATCTGTGCTATTAATCTTGTTACTTTTAATCTGGTCTATTTAGTGATGAGTTTTACTAAACCCCGAATATCTACTTAGAAAATCAACGTACATTTATTATTTGAGAAAGGAGAACCATTTTCAGTTAGTTCTTTTGTTGTGTAAGATATATGACCCTGCGTGTGCTTTATTTGCTTTCTGCCCTCTAATTTTCAAGCTGCTCTTCCCTCCTTCTCCATAAATTAGAACAGATTTGGCCCTTCTCTTGTGCATCCGGAGCTTCCACAAGATAGTCCTGCAAGCTGCTGATTGCTGGGGCTACTGAATATTCAAACTAAGTATCCATCCTTCTGTGTGTATTTTTATTTGGGGCAAACAGCAAATTGTGATTATAGAGTAGAATTGTATTATCCTTCTACTAAAAGTGCACAAATATAGTATAAATAATTAAAAGGAGATAATGGCAGCATTTTCTCTGGGTGTTCACATTCTCAAAGCTGAAAATAAAAAAAAAAAAAAAGAGGTTTCAGAAAATGGGTGCAAATCTATCATGAGCTCTGTAAAAAATGCTTTATGGTGAGATTTAAATTGTTGAGTCTTTACAGACTTGATAGTTAAATTTGCTTTTGTAGCAGGTAAAAGTAAGAAGTGATTTCATTTGCTAAGGACCGAAGGGAAAGAGCTGGTGCCTCACAGTTGTCAAGATCTGCTCATTGTACAATTAAGGCTGAAGTGGTTCAGTCATGAAGTCAGACATTCAGATTACTTTAAAAAAACCAAAGACAGAGGTACATGGAATTCACACCTTTGAAACAGAATGAATGAATTTTGTTATAGTTTTCCAGAAAATAAGAATGTGTCTCTTTAACATCAGTGTTGTATTTTTCACATATTATAAATATATTTTAAATTAATAAAATATATAGAAGGTCAGTGAATTCTATACTGGTGTTGATGTAATGTATTCAAAAGCTTTAAAAATAAATAAATAACAATAAATAATAAGCTCATCAGTGAACTCTGTCATCTGGTGTAACATTTGGATGGAGAGGTCCTCACTTGAAATGTTGTGGGCAGAAATGAGGAAAAATGTTTTTATTTCAGAGACTTCTTGTACATTTTCCTGTTCGTTATTGCTTCTGAATCTCACCAAATTTGTATAGTGCTCATTTTCAAAAGCTGTGTGATGGTTAGCTAATAAGGGCTATAACAATAGTTAATTTAAAGTATGTAATCAAGTTGAAAAAGGTTATGGAGGATTTGAGATAGACTGTCATGAATCTTCTTTTAAATTAATTTTCATTTCATGAAGAAATGCAAATTTTACAGGCTAAGGCTGTGAGCCAGCTATTGTAGCCAAGATCAGCAAATTTAATAGAAGTGAAAAAAAGTCTTTTGTGTGTTACGTCCATTTTTATTCTTAGAACAAATTGCACCATTTTCATTTTATTTACACCTGCAAATTGCTATGAATGACTTCCAAAATCTGTGCCTTTCAGAACGTATCTTTAATTAGAATTATTTATTTTTAAGTGCACATTTAGAAGTAGATGCTAAAACTTGTCAGGTGATTAAAAAGGATGCATTTCTAAATCAATTAATTTGCATTAGCTTTCCCCCCCACTGCTTGCATTTGTAGTTTTAACTGTAGTAAAACAGTAGTTATTTTTATGAAGTATTAGAAGACCATTTTACTTTTGTCAATACCTAGAAAATATAAAACATCTGTAATCCAAAGCACTGTTTTTCTTGCTGTTTTTCCTACAATTTCCATCAAGGAGGTGTGATTATTTTCCACTTCTGTTTCATTCAAGTGGTTTCTCCTTTTTGTTTTGTGTTGTTTTAACCCACTTGCAAGGAATTTGAGCAGAAGTGACTGCTTGCTTGGAAGGGGAACAGTTGGTCATCTTTGTCTGGAGATGACATGAGAGCTGGCACAGCGTTAAAAAATCATAGAATCATAGAATCACAGAATCCTTGGGGCTGGAAGGGACCTCAAAAGATCACCTAGTCCAACCCCCCTGCCAGAGCAGGATCACCTAGAGCACATCACACAGAAACTTGTCCAGGTGGTACGATCTGCGAGGCTGCCATTTCACCTCACATTTAATGCAACACAGTATACATTCCTCACAAAGAAGAACAATTTTAGGATTCAGTAACTATCAGCTTGGCAACACATTTATTTCACACTGACATCACTAAAACCATCTGTTGATCATTTAACTTTCTAATGGACCTCTGACTCCCTTCTCAGAAGTATTTGAAGTCATTGCCTAAGCCTGTAATGATTCTTATTTAAAGATTATTCACAGTGAACTGAATGCAAATAAATCTTAAATTTTTACAGCTTCATAGAAATCTGATTATAATGAAATATTTAATGCTGACACAGCCAGAAACAGTTAAAAATTATCTAAATTCCTAGTTGGCTGTTTCTTTGAGAACATTATTATTATTTCTTAAATAGACAGTTTTGCCTTTTTAATCGGTTACCCTGGCATGATGATAAATATTTCTAATCAGATGTGTTTCATAGTCAAAGTTATACACCTTAACATAAAATACATGATTATTTAAATAATTTTAACATTTGAAGATTGATTTAATTTATACTGTATTTTTAAATCAGGAAGCAATTGATGTAATTGTGCATAACAAATGGGCATTTGGTGGACAAACATTGCATATAAATATATGCAAGAATTTTAGAAGTCATTTTAAGGACTGAAAAGGACTGACATTACAACCAGGTAATTAAACTTCTGCTAAATGGCATGTAGCTGTGGACGTCTCTGCTCAAGGATACTTTGAATAACGAACCAGAAGAGCTGTGAAAACTGCTCTGTGGGACAGTAGGGAAGTTTTAAGTTGCTGCCTAGAAGCTTGTTACACTTTTTCAGTAAAAATTTATTGCTGAAAAGGTACACAATATTATAAGTAGCCTATGTTGAAAGATTAATTTGTGTCAGAGCAGTAGTCTGTATGTTTTTATCAGATTTAATCCAATTAAATAAACTTCCTATTTCAATATACTTTATACCTTTTAAAAAAACTGTTGAAAATTGTGAATTTTGTGTTCAATGGATTAAAAAGTCACCAATATTGAAACAAGTTGTATTGGAATATTATGCAGCATGAACATGGGCTTTTATTTTACTGATAACTTTGGTAGATTTGAAGTTAAAACCCAAGAATATACCAGGCAAGATATCTTCCATAAACTGGATTTTTAGTCAAAGTAGATTTAATATTTTGTAGGGATCCTTTTACTATCACAAATCATTATAATAAACATAATTTCAGAAAGTATACCAGGTGTGCAAGCATGTCATTTTTTATTACTGTTTTGGGATTCCTCCTTCATGCAGCTTTTTTCCACTACTTTTTCTGGAACATTGGATGTGATGGAGCTTGTCTTTAACATTCTAAAAAGAAATAAAAATCATAGAATCATCATCAAGGTTGGAAGAGACCATTGAAGATCATCAAGTCCAACCATCTGCCCTACAACCCCCAACCACTAAACCATCTCCCAAAGAACCACGTCCACCCGTTTTTTGAACATCTCCAGGAACAGTGCCTCTACCACCTCCCTGGACAGCCTGTTCCAATGTCTCACCGCTCTTGCTGGGAAGACATTTTTCCTAATATCCAATCTGAACTTCCCTGGTGCAACTTGACCCCGTTTCCTCTTGTCCTATCGCTAGTCACTTAGGAGAAGAGGCCAACACCCACCTCATCACAGCCTTCTCTCAAGTAGTTGTAGAGGGCGATGAGGTCTCCCTTCGGCCTCCTCTTCTCCGGGGTGAACAGCCCCAGCTCCCTCAGCCTCTCCTGATAAGGCTGGTTCTCCAGACCCCTAATCAGCTTAGTTGCCCTTCGCTGCACCCTCTTCAGCACATAAAGGCTTGTTTCATAACTTTATATTTTAAGTTTCTCCACCGCCATGCTTATTCCTCCATATTCAACCTGTACAGCTTGAAAGGCAGCAGGATGCTCTGTGCTTTGGAATTTGTGTGGTTTGGCTTGTCAGAACTAGGAACTGCAGAAGGAAGGTTGCTTCCTTCCACGTGGCTGGCATGAAGCATTTCCACTGCTCATGGACAACTGACTGTGCTGCTTTGGGAAGTACAGAGAATTTACAGGTCATCTGTAAATTGCATTTTTTTAAATGGACTTGGCACTGAAGAGGTTGTGAAATACTGGAACAGGTTAATCTGAGAGGCTGTGGGACCTCCAGCCTTAGAGATGCTGAAAATGTGCCAAAACAAACCCTGGACAACCTGCTCCAAGAGGCCCTGGGTAGGTCCAGGTGACCCAGGTGGTCTCTGCCAAACAATTCTGTTTGTTCCTTCATTTGTGGAATGGAAAGGAAAAAGCTGGAAATTGAAGACAGTGAGGGAATTTGCCTGAGACAGAAGTTTAATCAGTTCAGATTTTAAGACTGGGCAGATTTGCTGAGCTTTTACCATTAGTCTGTGTGCTGTTGCACTTTTGTAAAGGTACTGAAGGTCTGATTAATCTTTTGAAAGATGAACTTTAAGGATCTTCTTGGATTTTGCATACCTAAAAACCCAATATTTTTTTCTCCAGCCTTGCCATTGTCCGTGCGTGAATGGCTGTAGGTGGCCTCATCCCCCCCACACTGTTTGGGTAGGAAGCTGTGATTTTTGTGCTAATCTTCTTAGTGACACTCTGCACGTGAAGAGTGGCCCTTAGGAGGACATCTATGGTGCTAGATTTGCTGTTGCTGTGATTTTTTTCCTTGTTTCTGAATGGTTTTGACATCTGGCATTAACAATGTGAGTACAAGTGTATTAAGAGAGATCCTTTACTAGCAGTTGTGAAAAGAAAGTCACACACATCAGTGGCTTTGAAAAGAATCAAAAGCAGCTTAGCTGTATTGACAGAATGCTCAATTTGGTTGAAGCATCCTTAAAAATGTTAGCAAAAGAAACCAATTTTGGGAAATACAAAAGGTTGTATGAGGTTCACTTAATCTCTTGGAAAAGAAAGGCTTGAGAAGAAGAGTCACATGCATTGCCCTGCATCTTCGTGTGTGTTAAAGAAGTGATACATTTTGCGGACCAATTTTCTGGAGCTCTCACATTCATTTACAGATGTGGGGGGGAGGAACATAAGGCAGATAAAAGCTCTTGTATAAAAGTCTTTTCTGCAAGCTATTTTTTTAGAAAAGAGTAAACTCCACTTAATCTGTGTCTAGGAAGACTGAGGAATTGATCTCAGGAGATACCTTTGACACTACATATGTTGAGATACAGCTTACTTAAAGGCAGTGTAGCATCGACCCAGCAAGTCTTGCAGTCATGTAAGCACTGACCTGCTTAGCTTATTTTTAAATCACTATTTAGAAAGACAGTTAGCTACTGCAAACTACTTTTATTTATAAACTTTCTAAACATTTTTCAAACAGCCTGCTAATTGCTTTTTAACTCAGATCCTTAAATGTGAGAATATTTTTTTTATTAGAACCAGATATTAAAAACATGTTTCATTGCAGTTCAAATTGAAACCGCCTTCACTTGCTGTGGGAACAAGTCTTTAAAACAAATCTGGTCTGTGTACACTGATGTACCAATCCATGTTTTTATGTAACCAGTGGATGTTTTCATGCCTTTTTGCAACCAGCTTGTAGAAAGAAACTTGATACAGAACCCAGGCTTTTTTTTTTTTTTTTTTTTTTTTTTTTTATAGCCTGCATTAAGAGTCAGTAATCTATGTTTATGTCAGAAGTATGTGCTAATTGTCCCACTGGGTTAAAGAAAGGATGGGATAACTAACAGAAAGGTATGCAACCTAACCAAAGATTAACCTAATTAAAGATTTCCCCAGAGTTGTGTTCCCTGTCATTTGCACGTGATGATGTTGTGTTGTGTACTGCCACTGTTATTAAGAGTTAAGAGGGGCTCAGGTGCTCTTAGGAAAACAATTGCATCATACTCTTATTTTTTGATCCTTGTTTGTTAATTTGTATATTATTAAACAACAATTAAAAAAACAGGTTCATTTCATGAGTTGTAAAATATCATATAGCTATTTTTCCCCTTAGTATCCCAGTTTTACCTGACAACCTGTGGAAGACCATTATATGGGGCTGAGCACCTCTGGCCTGAATCAAGAGTCTTTTGTATCTGTTGCAGTGTCATGAGAGGGACCATGCCCTGCTTAGGTGGTTACTTATGGTGACACCAAAATCCTCCACAGATCTCTCACCTTGCAATAAACTTTTGCCTAATCTGTGCAGACTGTTCTAAATAACTTACTGAAGTCACTCAGTTGTAAAATGGGTGCTAAAGGCAGCTGACACTTTAAAAGATGTTACAAAAGTTGAAACAATTCTTCATGAGCTGGGTTGTCTGTTTTTTAAATCACTAATTTGTGTGTTTCTCTTTCCATACAGGCTACAGAAACGCTGTTCCGAATGGCAGTAGCAAGAGGAGCTATTACACCTTTAAGACATGGAGAAGTAAGGCTAAATAGTGGGGTTTTTTTGCACATGTGGTATAACGTTTTATTAATGTAATGTTTTGTACATTCCTGGGACACATACTCTCTTCAGGTAAATGAAGAGGGCTGGACTATGTATAAGTTGCATGCCTACATTATAGTGTTTTTTTTTTAAAGGATAACAAGAATTTAAATCCTGCCCAGTGGGGGATTAAGTATCCTTCAAAACCCACTGATTTTTCTTTTGGCCTGAATGATAATTTAGGCTTATAGCAGATGTGTGTCACAAGAATGTCCTTTTACCCAGGTAAATTTTCACTGAATTTTCTCTATTGAAAAATGTAGTATATAGAGAAATATTATCTTTGTTACTTGGTAGCTGTGGAGAGGTTACTTTATCCTTTGTCTGTTCTTTTCAAGAAGTCAGTAACTTCAGTTAATGTATGAAGTATTAATACATTAATTATTCTAAAGAGGATAAATATATTGAATATTATGTTGCTCATACGTGCTTCTATTGATGGCAAACCTTTCTTGCCTTCTGTGTGTGGTTTTATATCAGGTAAGTGTTGTTGTGGACATTGCTGATTAAACGTCTACAGTAATAAGTGGTGGATTTTATGATTAGGTTGAATTTAATTAAAAAAAAACCCTACAAATTACAGTCAGTCATGACACTGGAAAAAAAGAATGGATCTGGACATTGGTACAGCTGGATGCTACAGTCTATAGGGTTTTAAAGTGGTAGGGAACCCTACCACTAGATCAGGTTGCACAAAATGTCATCCAGCCTTAAAAACCTCCAGGGATGCGGCATCAGCAACCTCTCTGGGCAACCCATTCCAGTTCCTCACCTCCCTTATAGTGAAGAATTTCTTCCTAATATCTAATCTAAATCTCCCCTCTCTCAGTTTAAAACCATTACCCCTTGTCCTATCACTATCTTCTCTGATGAAAAGCCCCTGCCCAGATTTCGTGTAGCCCCTTCAGGCACTGGAAGGTGCTCTAAGGTTTCCCCAGAGCCTTGTCTTCTCTAGCCTGAACAGCCCCAACTCTCTTAGCCTTTCTTCATAGCAGAGGTGCTCCAGGCCTTTGATCATCTCTGTGGTCCTTCTCTGGACCCTCTCCAACAGGTCTATATCTTTCTTGTCCTGAGGGCTCCAGAGCTGTACACAGTACTCCAGGTGGGGTCTCACCAGAGCAGAGTAGAGGGGCAGAATCCCCTCCCTGGCCTTGCTGGCCACTCTTCATTTGATGCAGCCCAGGATGCTCTCTGGGCTCCAGCACACACTGGTGGCTCATGTTGAACTTCTCATCAACTACCACCCCCAAGTCCTTCTCCTCAGGACTGCTCTCCAGCCATTCTCCCCCCAGCCTGTATTTGTGCCTGGGGTTGTGCTGACCCAGGTGCAGGACCCTGCACTTGGCCTTGTTGAATTTCATGAGGTTGGCACTGGCCCACCTCTCCAGCGTGTCAAGGTTCCTCTGGATGGCATCCCTTCCCTCTAGGATGTCAACCACACCACACATCTTGGTATCATCTGCAAACTTGCTGAGGATACACTCAATCCCAGTGTCTGTGTCTCCAACAAAGATGTGAAACAGCACTGGTCCCAATACTGACCTCTGAGGGACACCACTTATCACCTGCCTCTGTTTGGACATTGAGCTATTTCATGGCAATTGATTTTGATCAAATTCTTTGGTAACTTTGAGAAACGTTCATCTAGTAGACACAACATTCAATCTGGAATCTGGACCTAGATTTACCGTGGAATCTCAGCTGTGCTATAAAATATTCCTTATGCTGATGAAGTTGCTTTAATTTCTCTTTTGGAATCAAGTGATATCCTTGCATCACTGTCTGAAGATAGACCTGGGATTTCCTATCCTGCCATGATCTGTAGTTTTAGCTTTTCTAAATACCAATCTGTTAAATTTTTTTAGGTACTGTTCTTTCTTTTCTACAGAAGTGTGTAAAGCAATTTCCTGAAGTGTCACTTATGGAATATGTGCAACCCTTCCAAAATCTCTGTTGAGTTTTTTTCAGTGTAGGGTACTTAATTTTCTGTGTTTTAATGGTGAGGTTGCCCAGAGAGTTTGTAGAATCTCCATTCTTCTAGTTAACCAGTGAATGGTGTGAATTATGGAACAATCAAGTTATATATATTTTTAAAGTGTAACTAATTGTATCATGCAATGCAAAATACTAGGACAATTACAGGCATATAATGATCTCTCTTGTGAACCATATTGGTAATTTCTAATGCATCTTATATTGAGCCAGTTCAGCTCACTGATGTGGTGGAAGAAGTTAAGTTTTTTTTTCAGATACTCCCTCTGATCTTTTATCAATTAAACTGCCTTAAGGGCGAGAGATAACCAGATGAGTAGGAGCAAGATAAGTGGTGAGAGGATGTAGCCATGATTAGCAAGAAGGGAACTCGGTGAAAGTGCATCTATTAGATGACTGTGAACTTTTAAGTTGGTGCACTGTGTCCTTTGAAACTATCTCCAAGGTATTCTTTGGGTTTCAGTGCAGTTAATGCTAAGATAGATAATTTATAGATAAAACATGTAAGAATTGTCCAGAATTGGCTTTTTGTGTAAGAAGGGAGTGGGAGAAATAAAATGATATTTTTTCTCTCTTATATATTTATCAGGCTGTATGCAGGGGGAAAAACATTTGACTCAAGGAAGATATTTTTGTTAAATTCCATTGTGGGTTTATAATTAATTTAGTCTAAAAATGAGGAATGACATTAATCACATAAAATTAGTTTTTCCAGAAGAAGCATATAATTATCAAGAGTCATAATAAAAATTCTTTATTTCTTCCAAGAAATTGCTAAATGTTTGCACAGTGCCTAAGTATAAAGGAAGCCAGAAAGAAAGTGGAATATGAACCAAAGTTGACTGTATTTTGTTTGAGAAGTGCAAACTTGGCAGTGAAAATCAAAGCACAGCAACTTATTTGTGGAAATTCCAAACTATGGAGGCAGTGATCCAAATGTGCTAAGTGCTGTTCAGCTTTCATAACAGTCCTTAAAAATTTAACCCCATTTAACATCTAAAGGGGTAAAAAATGTGTAAACACTTACTTGCTTTAAATTCGTCACTGTACAAAATGACAATATTCTCTCTGCACTGTTGAACAGATTAATGTGCAAAGATTTATTCTATACAGGCAAAGGGTGTGTGTAAGGAGGATGGAGCCAGACTCTTCAGTAGTAGTTCCCAGTGACAGGACGAGGGGCAATGGGCATAAGCTGGAACACAGGAAGTTCCATTTAAATATGAGAAAAAGCTTCTTTATTATGAGGGTCATGGAGCACTGGAACAGGCTGCCCAGGGAGGTTGTGGAGTCCTTTTCTCTGGAGATATTCAGAGCTGACCTGGATGCAGTCCTGGGTAATATGCTCTGGGTGATCCTGCTTTAGTGGGGAGTTGGACTAGATGATTTCTAGAGGTCCCTTCCATCTCTGACAATTCCGTGAAAACAGGGTGCATGAAAAGCTATCCATTATAATATAGATGTCATCTCTAGGTAGATTTAGAATTTATAAGATTAAATGTATATGGAAAGTGCCTTTTCTTCTCCTTCCAACCTTTTCCATTCATTGGGACTCATTAAGCCTTTATGCATATAGAATTCTTAATTTTTTGCTTTATTATTCTTGAAGAAATTAAACAATGAAGTCGTGCTTTTTGTTGGCTTTTGCATGTGGTTTGTAAAATTACTGTTGTGAGTTTAAAAAGCATGCTGCCACAAGAAGTGATCAGATTTGAGTACATAGGGCTAAAGATGATTTATTTGTGGGATATAGATCACAAAGGTTCATGAAGAATCTTCTCAGCAGTTTCCTTGCTCCTGGTTAGTTTGGAGTGTAATAGCATCCACAGGAGGGGATCAAACCCAGAAACACTGTTGATTTTCAGGATTCAGTATATTGTTTTTCATGTTAATTAGTTATTTCTGTTGTTGGGGGTGGAGTGTGAGGCAGAACCTTGTAGAGTTTACTTGTTTTTGTTTCAGCACTTTTAGCTGGTTCTCAAATAACCCCAAAATTATATGAAAAGAGGTGGTGACACCAAATTTATGGCTGTGGTTGTGTACGGAAGACTTAGGGTACATTTCATCAACATCACAAGATTGAGAGTCAGTGATAGGTATAGCTGAGAGCTGTGCATTCAGAGTGCCTGGACCTGACACCACCTAGGGAGCTTCTCCAGCTGTTTCTTCTGCTTCTGGTCTTCATGCAGCCGGCTAAGATCTGCTGTCATCTGTTCCTCAGACATTCCAGCCTCTTCCAGATAGAGCTGCTGTCTTCCTGGGTGCTGGCTTATGTGGCTGCAGTGATGGAGCTGAGGAAACAGCAGTGGCAGCCTGCTTGCTGAAAGAGGATGAAAAAGAAGAAAAGGAGGCCAGTGCTTCAGAGTTGACATTTCATACTTCCCTGTTCTGCATCCCCTGGAGCTTCTGCTGTTGTGTCCTCAGTCCCCATGGGAGAGACAGGAGGAGGCATAAGGGTTGGCAGCAGTGGCTATGAGAAGTCACTGGATGCATAGTAGGAAGACAGAAAATATTTGAGGTTGAATTTGGATGGCTATACACAAAACTTCCCTAATTTTAATTGGAAATGACCAATTTTATTCACACTGAGGAAGTGTTATGCCAAAACCAGTGTGTTACACAAGGCTTGTGCATCATGTGGAGGTACTGAACAAGAAGGAGGAGTCTGATTAGAACAATTAGCTTGCAGGGCTGATATTCTCAGTCCCTAAAGAGGAGGGAAACAAACACACACAGCCCATCCAGAGAAGGAGTAGGATAATAAATGGAGAGGATGGAACTCTTAATGGAAAAAATACTATTAAATATGGAGGCTGACGTGGATGTCAGAAATATAAATGGTAAAGGCTTCATTCCCAGGGAGCTGGAACTGATACTAGCTGTGCATGAACTTTGTGGTTAACTCATTTCTTATACCATCTTTGTGAATTTGTAAACTGTCTTAATCTCTTTTCACTTGAAAAGTGCTGGGACTCAGGCATGTATCTGTAGAGTTCATTGAGTCTTACCAGCAGAAAACCCATGGCTGCCTCAGAAGTAAAGAGGGGCTGTGCTGCATGGACCATGCTCTTCTGTTTGAAATGTTAAGGCATACGGGGAACTATGTATACAAAGGGATTTCCAGGCTGTGTCTTTAAGTTTCTGAGGAGTTCAGTTCCCAATAGCAGTTGGATTTAGATGGGGTACCTCAAGAGACACCTCTCTAAAACTGTCTAAGGCTCTGATGAATATTACACTATATAAAAACAGGTGGAGGCTGAATGGTGTTTCCTGTCTTTCTCATCTTATTTAGTTAATTTCCAGATTAGTTAATAATGGAATAACAGAATTGTCAGAATTGGAAGGGACCTCTAGACATCATCTAGTCCAGTTCTCCTGCTAAAACAGGATTGCCAAAGCACATCACAGAACTAGAGAAGGGGACTCCACAACCTCCCTGGGCACTGTCACCCTCACTGTAAAGAAGTTTTTCCTCCTATTTAAATGGAACTTCCTGTGTTCCAGGTTGTGCCAGTTGCCCCTTGTCCTGTCACTGGAAACTGCTGCAAAGAGTCTGGCTCCATCCTCCTTGCACCCACCCTCTAGATACTTGTGTGCATTAATAAGGTCTCCCCTCGGCCTTAATGACCAACCTCCAACTGAAGTTTATGTTGATTTGCTGGTGCTGACTCTTGGTTCCTTGGAGAATTACCAGTTATATTGTCTGGATGGAAGAATGGGTGAAGTTCAACAAATATCCAGCCATATACGTGTGTCTTCTCTCTTGGAGATAAAGCAGCAGTGCACCCTGAAGGGAGTTATCAAACCAGTGCCCTCACCGTTACTGAGAATGGAGCATTCTTAACAATAAAAATACCATTGTCAACCAAATTTGAATTATAAATAGATATAGAAATATATGTAATTATTTTACTTTCCAGCCTAAAATGGCTTATGGCCTTACATAATAAATTAATGTAATGGTATGCATTGCTATGGCACTAGACACCCACACGTGAAAGTGCACTTTTTTATATGAAGATGTGTCTTTGCTTTTGTTTACAGCTATGTTTAATAGATTTCAGAGTTAAATTTCATTCTGTGTGTTTTCTGTAAGGTAAATAATTGGAAGTGCAAAGCTTTGTGAATTTAGCCCAGATACCCGTAAAAGGAAATTTCTGTGGATTTTGTATTCATAGTAAATAGTGATGATACACTTGTGATTGCATGGTTAGCTAAAAGTTAAATGAGAGGATTAGTAAGGAATCTTTAAAATAACAGAATCACAGAATCCTAGGGGTTGGAAGGTACCTCGAAAAATCATCTAGTCCAACCCCCCTGCCAGAGCAGGAACACCCAGAGCACATCGCACAGGAACGTGTCCAGGCAGGGTTTGAATGTCTCCAGTGAAGAAAACTGCACAGCCTCTCTGGGCAGCCTGTTCCAGGGCTCTGTCACTCTCACAGTAAAGAAGTTCTTCCTGATACTCACATGGAACCTCCTGTGCTCCAGTTTGCACCCACTGCCCCTTGTCCTGTGACTGGACATAACTGAAAAAAGTCCTGGCTCCATCCTCCTGACACTCGCCCTTAACATATTTGTAAACATGGATGAGGTCGCCCCTCAGTCTCCTCTTCTATTTTTGAAAGTAAACAGATAAAAGTGCAGATATGCAATGCGTGTTCATGCAACACTTGTTCTGTTAGTGACACAGACTTTATCATCTACTTTACTGTTTGCAGTTGTGACAGATGTAAGATGACATGGTCCAGTTGCCACCTATGGGACTTGGGTTCAAACTTTAAAACAAGCACTGGAACAACTCTCAAGAAAGTATCAGTTTGTTTTGGCCTGAATAGGGAGTACCGTAAGAACAGTAATGCAGTTATTTCCAAACAAGCAATTATTATGTTTTTGTGATAAAATGCTTGTTTTGACAATTCTAGCTCAACAAGAGTATTCTTTCTTTAGAAATCAAAACTATGGTCTATAGGGCACAAAACATATATTAGAATAAATATATTTTAGAATAATGCTACAAAAGCAAGTAATAAAACTGTGGAAGTGATAAAAAGCTGAAGAAACTGTGCACGTGTTCATTTCTTGCATTTGTGGGTTGCAGTGAATGTTGAATAGTAGATGACAAAATTCAGTATTCACTGAAGTTACATTTCTAAAGCAGTTTTGTCTCTTTTAACTATATTTATGCATATCTGTATGCAGGCAGATATATTTATGTATATATATATGTAGGTTCTTTAAAACTGAAATTTTGTCTTGTGTTGATTTAAAGAAAGAATGCAAACCTAGGAAAGGAGAGGACAGTGTTAAAGTGGTGTTACTGCTAGTGCTGGGTTCCTTGCCTGCTCTTTTCTTCCTTGTTCACCCTCCCATAGCAGAGGGCAGTGTAGAGTCCTGAAAAGTTAGCTGTGTCATTAAGTAATGTAAACCTTTTTTATTAATAGCAATATATATATATATATATTTCATGAGAAAGGAGTTTCTAATTTAATTTGCCATTGAAGTAAGTAGAAAGGGATCTTCAGACACCTTGGTCATATTCAGTTGTGTGCTGTAAAGGTGACAGGGAATGGAGTATTCATTTAAATGATGATCTCTTTGCTATATAAAAGAGTTTAGTCTAGAAAGTACCAAATTCTACATTGGATTGTTAAATTTTGGGGTTTGACACAATGATGTTTCTGCTTGTATTTTGGCCAGCTTCTTTTGTAATATATGGAACATGGGAAGACTTCATAAACTGTAACATTCTAGTTGTGAAGAAGTACTGTGAATCACTTGAGATTAATTTGCCTTGACATAAACTTGCAGTGGGCACACTGCTTCCTGTGATTTCAGCTCGGGGCCGTACCAGGCCTAATCACTTACAGGCACATTAGAAACCCAATGGCACTGAGCTAGGGGACATCTGATCCCCTCACCCTTGTGCCTTCCTATCACAAAGATGTCTTTATTATGTGGGGTTCAAAAGTTCTGCTTTCACAGACTAGCCCATCTCTGGTTTCTGTGCTTTATTCTGGAATACTTCGTTACTGTCATGTTAATATGTGAGGAAAGATGTTTTCTCAGTTTTACATCAATCTTAGAGCAGCAGAGACACTGTCGGTTGGGTCCTGTTGGTGCTCTACTTGTTAAGCCTTCTGTCTTTAGCCAAGGACACGTTTGAAAAGCAGGGCTGTTGGTCAAAATGAGCCTCATTTGTTCCCACTGCAATTATTAAGCTTCTTAGCAAATGGTGTTTGACATTGGAAAAGAAATCCGGGTTGGTACAATGAAACTTAACATTTTTGCAAGGTCATGTCATAGTTTTTATGGGCTTTTTCTGCCTTCGAAGTAGGATTGTCAGTTTCTGGGATCCTGTAGGTTTTTTCCTCCTGGTTAATTGTTGCTAGTACACAGATAAATATGGGTAATTTTAATTTGATGCATTGCAAAGCACTGTCAATTTAATTTAACCAAACTATATTTTCTGAAAATGTGATGTAAGATCCAAAGTGCCAGTAGATTTCAGTATTAATTTTTCTTATAATTACCCTCTTACTTTTGAAAAGCGTTTGCAGAACTAAAAGGAGAGAGTTATTTGCAGGCAGGTCTGAGTCCCTTTTTCTCTAAAGGGAAGTTTCTTCTCTCTCTGTCCCCAGGAGAAAAATCTGTACTTTGATTTTTATTTTTTTCAAAATAAGTGTTTAAAAAAAAAAAGAAAAAACTCTTGTAGTCTATGTTCTGAACAACAATTAAGAAACCCCTTTACATTACTGGCATATGTAGTTGCAGCTTTCTCTTTATTGAAACCTTTCTTGGATGTAGTATTGAGCCTGTCTTTATAACTTCCTGTAAAGGAGCAGCAAATGGATAAAACGTATCCATAAGAATAAAACTGTTTTATAGTCTACTTCAGGTTTTGGTTTGGGATATGTGTCAGAAGTATTTAAAAATAGCACTTGTATCTGGAAAATCCTTCTGACGGGTCGCAGTGGGTAATTCAATTGCTGAAGACTGGCATACCTTATCTACATTATCTGGAAGTAAGTCAAAAGTAAATAACTCTTCTGATTAAATGCAGTGAAAATTAAAACTTGATTGGAGAGACAGAAAGATGGAGAATGCCATTGAACCCTGGGGAGGAAAACCACCAGGTTACTTTTGAGGTGTTCCAGTGTACTGTGTTTAAGTGATGGTTTTGCCATGTATTCAGTTGTATGAGGGTGTTATTTGTTTAGCTTGCCCTGGATTATCCATTTTATGTGGTTTATAGGTTTTAATTAATTTTTAATGACAAAGAGGAGAGTAAATTTGTCTCAAGGCCTGAGCTGAGTTTGAACTTTTCTGCTCTTAATATGCAATTTGCCTGAGGATATTTAGTTTCTTACTAAAATGCATTGTGAGTCTTGAAAAAAAATACCGAGCTGCTCCAAATAGTTTTAAAGTAGACTGGTGAGATTCATAGGTTTAGGGAACAAGGGAAAAGAATGCACTGTAGTAGTCATATATGGTGCAAATTTAAGGTAGAAATAAATGAAACATGGATACGTGTTCCAGGGTTTGGAGAATATCCACTGAAGGAGGATAACACACAGGTTTGGAAATTCAGAGAACTTAGGATTTCACTTCTGTTCTGAAAATTGTTTAGGTGACTTATGCTTTGTACTTTTCTTTTAAATGTATGAAAAATACAGTCTTTTTTCATAGAGTGGAGCAATGGTGTTTAGTACTTAAGTGTTTGACATATAATGCTACTAATTCTTTTTACTATAAAGTATCTTTTTTTAATACAGGCTGAAGGTACATTTTTATCTTACTGTAATAACCTCCCCTTTGTGAAATGAAATATGGGGTTAGAAAGTAAATTGAATTATGTTTCAGAAGTATTTGCCAGGTATCTTCTTCCAAGAAGTTTTTGACAAGGAGTAAAGCAAGGAGGGAATTAACCTGTTTAGAAAGACTTCTTTGTGATACCTTGCCTGTATATTTCAGATTTCCTATTATTTTTGATCAGCAAAACAGGGAGTGTATGGCAAATGTAGGCAATGCAACAAAACTAAATATAAAGAAATATATTTGCTTCCCAATCTGGTTTTTGTTTTAACATGACTTTGGGTGGTCAAGAAATAAGGTACTGGGAAGTATATGAGATTGTTTTCCTCAGATAATTGTTCTTAATTTCTTTCACATTAACAAATTTAGTTAGTGATTGTAATTTCAAAACCAGACATTTATTTTCTGTAGCATGACAGGATTTGTTTAATAACTATTCAAATTGTGGCCTTGTATGTCATGCCCTTGGAATGAAATTGTTCTTTCTTCATACTTAAAACCTGCCTCCAGAGGCTGAGCCTGGCAACTCCGTTGTTCTGCCAGAGCAAAGATAATCTATAGGGAGAATTTGACTTCTATACAGGAGGAAAGACAGAGTAGATATTGTAGGAGGTTGGTACTTGAATAATGCTTTCTCACTTTGGTGTTGTTGATGCTCATACGATGTTAAGGCATTCATATAGTTGAAGAAACAGAAATCTGTAAAAAGCTATTTAAACTGATAAAGCAAATAATTTGTTCCCATTGCTCTTTGCATTTAAGAATGCTAAATACATGCTAAGGATATAATTATAACATACACTCAATTGATCTTCAGTTCCTGTGCAAGCTGTTTGACTCAGGCAGTTGGAATAATTGTCTCCCCAATGTGTTGTGATTTTCTCTAACATGTTACTGTAAAAATATGTGTGTCAGCTAACTCATGGCTTATATTGTATATACAGTCACTTTGAAGAAGGGATGTCTGACCTTCAGTGCAAATGTTATCTACAGTCAATTACTTCTAGCAAATGAAATGTAATATTCCTTTAAGAAAACAATGTTCTCATTTGTTCTTTTGTCCCGGCTGAAGTTATTTCATGCTCCTTATCTGTATGTTAGACTTCTTGAAATATCATTGATCACACACAAGCAAACAAAAAGTAGTAATCTTTAATAACTTTTGATTGCCTTGTATATAAACAGACTGCATAAATCAAAATGCAATTGGAAATGCAATTTTTTTGCTTTTCTGAAAAGAGGATGAATGTGCTACAGTCAGCAGGGAAGCTCTTTGCTTCCTGTTCAATGTTCAAAGTGTGGTGAAAATCATGCAAGTAATAGTTTATATTTCCTTATTAATGAGTACTTTTAGATTGTATCTGGGGAACTGATAAAAAGGGAAAATGATGAAAAATAAGAAAGGGAGAGATGTGAACATAATGAGTGCAGTAACTAGTAAAAAATAATATTTCTCTTTTGACACTGTCTCTCATTAGATCCTCATAGACCAACAGTTGGAAGTATGGGCTGGATGGGCAGGCAGTGAGGTGGGTTGAAAACTGGCTGAACAACTGGGCCCAAAAGGCTTTGATCAGTGGCACAAAGTCTAGTTGGAAGCCTGAAACTAGCAGTGCTGATCCCAAGAGTTCTGTCTAACATCTTCATTAGTGATGTGTATGATGGGGCAGAATTACCCCCTGCAGCTTTGCTGATGACACCGAACAGAGAAGAGTGGCTTATACTCCAGAGAGATGTGCTGGCATCCAGGGGGACCTCAAGAAGCTGGAGAGACTGACTGACAGGAACCTCATGAAGTTTAACAAGGAGAAATGCAAAGTCCTGCACCTGTGGAGGAACAAATGCATGCACCAAGACATGCTCAGGCCACCCAGCTGGAAAACAGTTTGGCAGAAAAGGACCTGAGTGTCCTCATGGACTTCAGGTTGGACATGAGCCAGTAATAGGTCCTTGCTGCAAAGTTGGCTAGTAGTATCTTAGGTTGCATTAGATAAAGAGTTGTCAGTAGGCTGAGGAAAGTGATCCTGCCTCTATTCAGCACTGGTGAGGCCATACCTAAAATACTGTGTCCAGTTCTGGGCTCTCCAGTACAGGGCAAACATGGACATCCTGGAGGGAGTTGAACAAAGGTCCATGAAAATAGTGAAGGGACTGGAGCATCTCTGCCATGAATAGAGGCTGAGAGAGCTGGTACTCTTCAACCCAGGGAAGAGAAAGCTCTAGAGGGATCTTATCCACCTGCAGGGAGGTTGCAGAGAAACCAGACTCCTTAGTGGTGCCCAGTGCTAGCACCAGAAGCCATGGACACAAACACAGGAGATGGTGTCTGAATGTAAGGAAACACTTTTTTTCTGTGAGGATGACCAAGCATTGGCACAAGGAAGGTTATGTAGTCTCTGTCCTTAGAGATACGCAAAAGCTGTCTGGACACAGCCCTGGCCAACTGGCTCCAGGTGGCCCTGCTTGAGCAGGGAGGTTGAACCAGTTGACCTCCAGAGGTCCCTTCCAACCTTAACCTTTCTGTTGTGATTCTGGTTCATGTTTAAAGAGCTACATTTTTTAACTTTGCAGTATAATTTTCTATATGTGTGAAAATAGGATAAGGACACTTATTTGACATATATTTCATTACTATTATAAACATTTCAAAATTTAGACCTTACATGATCTTCTCTCTTAAGTTGCAGAAAAAACAAAAGACAGTACCTAAGGTAAGCAATTCCAGCTTGTAAAGGTTAAAGGTTTTAGTGTTTTTTTGAAAAGTGAAGGTATGAGAAAATCCTGTTGTTTTCAGTTTTATAGGAAGGTATACTAGTAGAACTGGGAACTGGTATCCAAAACAGTGTGTAATTTCATTTGGTAGCAAAGAAGTATTATTGCAGACTGTGCCTGTATGGGTTCACGGAATCATTCTGGTTGGAAAAGACCTCTAAGATCATCGAGTCCAACCATAACTTAACTCTACCAGCCATTAACCTAAATCAACCAAGTCCAAAAGGGCTTTTATGGATGACTTCAGTAGGGTGCCACACTCCAGTGATCTGAAATAATTTCATACTTAAAAATCTTTTTCCTTCCTTTAAATAATTTCTTTGAGTTTGTTCTGAGAGGCCAACCCCATACCTGGATCACAGCATGTTTAGAAGGACAGTCTAGCCTTATATAAGAATGCCTACAAATATAAAGCAAGTGTTTGTTGTAGAAAAGGTCAAATGCCATTCCTTAGTGCTCAAGTGTGAGCGTTATGGGCACTTGAGAGCCAGTAATAGTGGGCATTAATTGAACTTTCAAGTAGTAGTAACTGCCTGCATTGGTTTATTGTAATTTATTGTAGTGTTTTATAATACGAAATCACTATCTTGTCAGAAAGAATTATATTGTTTTTCTTGACTAGTATCTTAGTGTGAGATGGTTCTGATAGGTGAAGATCTGTTCTGCCAGCAGCAGGGGTGTTAGCGTGAATGAACTGCTGGAACAGTCCTCCCACTCTGAACCATGAAACCAATCTGTTCCTGTCAGTTACAATTTTATGGAAACTAATTCTTTGTTGATGGAATCAGGTGAAGAATATGTGGTTCTGATTAACAAACAGTATGCAGAGTTTCTTAAGGTCATGGTGAACATTCCTCTCTGGACATGTGCATGTGTTCAGATGTGCCTGTATGACTATGCATACATATATTATACATGCATCTTCCTTTACTAAAAAAGTTGGGAAGTTAGTTTTTTATTTTTATATGTACTTGTTTTTACATATTTGTACTTAAACTGATAAAATTATATCCATTATTAAGTATTTATATTTATCATAGTATGATAAATATTGAGTTTAGTTGCTTCTAAGTTTCAGAAACTTGTGATTTTAAAATCCACAACTCTCAAAATAGTGTTTAGCATAACTAACATAAACTCAGCTAATGAGCCTTTTTTAAGTAGCTCTGTTTTCTGTAGGAAATATGTATTATACAGTTGACTGCCTGGATAAAATAATGACCTTTCATTTTTAAGTATCCTGCAGAGCTGCAAAAAATTAACTGGTATCTGCAGCCTGCCTAATAGACTGCTCACCACATCACCACATGCAATTAAACATAAATGATTTTTCTGCTCAAGACAGGCTCAAGACTGATTTAGCAATGAAACTTAATTACTTCTAGCCCATAGAGAAAATGGCCCAATAAGGCTGAGGTTGTTAGCAGGACAATGTGGGAATGCTTATTGCTTAAACTCCTTTCCCCATTTCTGATTTTCTGTTAGCAGTACTCAATACTGTTTACCTTCAGTTAAGCAAATATTCCCTTAAAATTGTGCATGATTTCTTTCTTTGTGCCAGGCTAAAGGCAAAGGGAAAGACAATGAATCTCTGCAGCTTCTTAAAAACAAGTGTTCTGATCAAATCCAACTGCTTCACCATGTTAGAGAAGTTTTTCTGTTCTAATGGAAATTAAAACTTAAAAATCAGTTCTCAAATACCTGTGTAAGTGTAAGGTCATCATTCTGGCTTGAGAAATCTCAGACTGAAAGCTAAAGCTGAGTGCACATGTGTCTTTTGGCTATTTAATATGTCGTAGGTAAATTGTTTCTTTATTCTGTACTGAGGTTATAGGAAAAAATGGTGAAGGATCTGAATATATATTAAAAAATCATATTAACAAGCTACTTTATACTCAAAATTGCTTTGTTTGAGTTTTTAGGAATGTGTTATTTAAAGGAAACAGGAACTTCAATTTTGTGACTCCAAGGAATACATCTGGAATAACAATTCAGAGGGACATATGGCATCAATTGGCTTATATTTTCCTATATGGAGGTTCTGATTGCAGTAAAAGAAAAGACTATTAATTATGCAGAATTAAGAATAGAAGTACTGTGCTGTTGTGGATTTAGGGACCCTGTTGAAGTGCTGAAAATATTGAAGTTCTGAAAAAATGTGGAAATTGAGCAAAGATAATTGACTTTTCTTTTTGTCAGGTCTGACAGTAATTTTTATGTTTGTAGTATATTTTTTTCCCCTTAAAGGTTTTGACTTCCTTACTCTTATCTCTCCATATGGATAAATCTCTCATTCATCTCTAAAGGTTTTTAATTTACAAAGAGAAGTAATATTGCACTTGTAAGTAGTTTGATATAGTTGTCTTCTCCACAGTACTCAGATTCTTACAGCTATAGACTTGTGTATCAATGGAAATATTAATGGTAACAAAACTAAACATGTGCATAAATATTTGCAAGAGTGTGCAAGATGAGACACTAATTTCCAAAGGCACATTTAGCACATGCTCTAGTGCTCTACTCAGTAGGGAGCAAATTTAAGCATGTGTATGTGTCCCATTGATTTAAACAGTATTTAACCAAATAGGCAGAGGACTTAAACTTTTTGCTAGACAGGAAGTAATAATTTAAGCATACACTTAATTTTTTTTTCCTTATAAAATCAGGGCATTGACAGACTCATTGGAAGAAGCACTTCCTTAGCTTTACATGTATTATCCCTGGAATATTTAACCATCCCTGTCTTATATTTGATCATCTTTGGTGTGCCTGGGATATTTCTCGTTGTAATGAAGAGGAGTAGGGTTTTTTTAGGTAGTAAACAAACAATATAAAAACGATGTTGAGGTTTCTCCTTAAATGCATAAATATACTTTTCAGTAATTATTTTGTAGATGGGCATGTAGCACTGTTAGTTGGTAGAGTTTATTAGTCTGTCCCTTTCTAAGCCTATTTCCAGTTGCATATACTCTTGCTTTGAACTGCTCAGGCTGAAATTTCCTAAATCAAATGAGGCTGATGCTCCTCAAATAATTTTTCTTTGCTATGCAATCTTGATTCACCTCCTTTCCTGAAGGAGGTCGAGGTCTTTTGCAAAACCCACCACGTGATAAAGTAATGAAAGACACGTGCACTCAGGGACCTGAATGAAAGTTGCATCAGCAACATGTGTCAGGAATCACATGAACCTAATAAGGAATGATTCCTGCTCCATACAGTTAACTGCCTAAATAAACTTGAAAAAAGGCTGGGAAAAAAGTGTACTGTTAATATCTCCACAAGAGGCTTGGATAGATAAGCAGCTAACTTGGAGTCACCCAAGTAAAAGTGAAAAGTAAAGTTTTAATCTCTTCAACTGTAAGGGAAAAATGATACGGGTTTTTCTATAGCTCCTGCAATAGCTGCACTCTATTCCTATAATTAACTAATTAATGAGGTTGCCTACAGTGAAAGAACCCTGGTCTTCATAACCCAGATGGCCTCCTGCAGTTTTAGGTTCCAGTGGAGTTGGGTCCCAGTGGCTTAGAAATATCTGTTCTTTGCAACTATCTGGTGGTAAGGTAGCTTAAACAGCCCTGTAAAGCTCATACTACATATTTAGAGACTAATAAAACTGTTGGGATGTAGGATGAATCTTGGCACTTTACCTACTTTTTGAATTCCACTGCAACTAAGCTTCACTTCTTAGAAGAAAAGGCTGGTGTTTTATTGGGATAACATGAACAGCATTGCTGCTTCCTTTCTTACATTACTGCAGCAGTCGTAATATAGGTAGAGAGGAGCTGAGCTCTTTACAGAGTTCCTCTCTGGTTATAGTTTTCTAAGACAGGGACTTTGACTCCTGTGCATGTGTTGGTTTTTGAATCTCTGTTAACTTGTTTGTAAGAAGAGTTCTACAATAATTTTTGATTTACTTCTCTGAATTTTTTTCACTCTGTCTGAGCTGTGTCATTTTACAGTCAGTGCAGAACTGAACAGTGGCAGATGTGGAAATCTTTCTTTTCAGTAACCCTGTTTTAGACACAATGTGCTCCTCTCCTGTGGCATTTGTTACATCTCATTGGACTTTGTGTAAATTCAGGAGAAAAACTGAGACAAAATTTCTGTGTGTCATCTGCATATCCTTGAGCTCCCATTTACTTTGCAAGGACTGTGTGCAAGAGACTGTGAGTGGGTTCAATTTTCCAGTCATGAGGAAAGTGCTTAGAATTACAGACATTGGGACATGTGCACATATGTTCAGTAAAACTTTTTTTTAAAGACAGAAATTCTTTTAAGTTGCTGAAATTAAGAACTTCTGTGTAATCAAATCTGCCCCTGGAACTGTTTATCAGATTTAAAGAAAGTGTCCTTCACTCTTTATTTGAATAGTAGTGATGATGTGTGAAGGAAAGATTTGTTGGTATCAAGTTCCATGTTCTTGGTAGCCAGTGAAGATCTTAAAATTTATTCTCTTGTTTTATCTTGAAAAGAGCCATTTAAAAGGAGCAGCTGATAAAATGATACGGCCTGGTAGAGGCAGTAGTTATGAAGAAATAATTCAGTGTGAGACTGGTCTGTTTTACAAAGCATGTCCTTCCAACAGTTAACTTGACTTGTGAAACTGTCTTAAGTGAATATTTCTTCATAATTTAATCTTCAATATAAATTATTTCAGTTCAAGTAGGTGCAATTTCTAGAAATAGCATTTAGCATCCAGGTTTGCAAAGTATTTTGATTATTTTAACATGACAGTAAAGTGGGAAATACAGTTATAAATAATGAAACTGTGTACACAAAGACAGAACTACACCATTATGGTAAAATGTATTTAACAGTTTGGTGGAGCTGTATTAAATGCAGTCTCATTTGAGATAAACTACATGGTACTGCAAAATACCACTCTTCAGTAGTTTGGTAATATTGCATAGATTGTTTATATCATCATTTAATGTAGGGGGAAAAAAAAGGTAATTTATCCTAAAATACAATACAGAGAGATTTATTTTTGTTGACATTAATACATGGTTTTGGATAAGTTTTGTCACAGTATATATTGAAACACTAGTACAAGGTTTTACTACAAAACAGCTATTGAAATGGTGCTCGACAGTGGACGTACTGACTATTAGCTGGCTAAAAAAGGTTCCTCCCTCAGTCACTTACCCCGAGGCATTTTTATGCACATAAAATTAATTGAGGTTATGTTACTGATACTGGAATGAAGACTGAGAGCTCTTTAACATTTCAAATACTGGGCATATGCCTGAAGCAGAGAGAACAGTTTGTGCATTTGAAAGTTACAGAGGATTGTAGAGAAGCTGGATAAAAGGGTTCAAAATTGATCAACTCTTGCGTGAGTCGATCTCAATTTACTGGACATGCTCATAAGATGTTAAGGTGTCCTGCCTACGAGTGACCATAGAGCAGGCAGCTCTCCAGCTCTCCTTTTTGCTGTCCTCTCCAGAGGGTGATTGTGGGCTGGATTTGGGGCAGGGAGGATCCTGCAAATAGCCCTGTGCACACAATGCCTGACATAATCCCTGCTTTGACATACTTTTAACCATCTTAATACCTTCTTCCCCACAGTGTTCACTCTGTTCACACCATACTTGTCACTTCAGAGACACCTCATTACTGCCCTTCCTTTCATTATGGGCTGTATAACTGCCATAAACCAAGAAATTTCTAAGTTTTGCTTTGGGATGTTTTTTTTGTTCTTCTAAATGATTGTGCAAAATGTCCTTAGTGTGAGGAAGTCCTGCTGTACCTCTTTTAGGTGGCCAGGCAGAGACTTGTGACTATGCAGTCCCTGTCCCACAGAAGCTCAGTGCACATTGCCCCAGGGATCTGAGTGTCCCTGCATTTTGTCCCCTCCCTCACTTTATGTTTTCCTCGATTTCAACGGGATTTTTTTTTAAGGTCCTATCAAGGCAAAGTCTTTTCTTAAAATGAGAAGGAACAGCCCATCAGATCTGTGCTGCTATAGCATCATCCCCAAAGTGGGAGCTATTTGCTAAGACGTGAGAGAGTGCAAGCCTTGCTGGAGTGCTACTGGGCCAGCCTGTTCAAGGGACAGTCTTTGCACTAATCGAGCCATCTGATCAGAGGAAGACTGGGAAAGGTGGCCTGTAAGTTACAATAGTTTCTGTGCTAACAGAATGGAGACATGCTGTTAGGATGTCTCCAGAACCACAGGACTGAATGTGAAAGTTTCCCTAAGCAGGGATTTCAGGAGAGCAAAAATTAGACAAAGCTGTTCTTACTGCTTGAATATCTAATTCAGTAATTTTCCAAGTATAGACAAATTTGAACCCTCATCTATGTTAAGGAATTTTATCCAAGATCTTAACAAAAAAAAAAAAAAAAAGAGTTGTACTTTGTTTTTAGACATTATCTGGTATTATATTAAGCATTTGAAAATATACATATTAAACATTTGAAGATATACTAAAGAACTGGGGTTGCTTGATTTTTTCTTTGACCTATTCCTGTATTGTAAGCAGATTATAGTATCAAATACTGCAGTAAATCTCTTCATAATTAAATTCTTTGTTGATATCTTAAGGGTTTGAAATTCCTTTGGGTTTTCCCACCACCACTTTTGAAGATAAGACCTGATTTGTCATGTTTTCCACGATTCTAAAGTAGTTTCTGCTCAGGTGACCTAACAAGCAGATAAAAATGGTGCTAAGTTTGGGGTAGATAAAAGATTTAAGAGTTTTTATTTTACATATTCATTTGTCATTTTTTTCTCTATAGAATTGACAAAGTTACAGCCTTTCAGAATATCCAGTTACTTACATGGAGTTGTGTTAGACTGTCTTTCTATTGATCAGCACCTTTCTAGTGGAAAACAATTTTAATTGGAAGAAAAAAAAATCTTTGCTAGCATTTAAGTAATTACTATAGGTAATATCTCTGAAGGCTCCTGATTTTTTTCTCAAGACTGTCCAGTAGAAGACACATTTTCAAAACAAAACAGGAGATAAGATAATTAAATTCTGAAGTAATTTCTTTTATACTTTTTAGGTCCTTCATCTTGTCTATTTTGTGTCTCAGAATTATTTCTGCCTAAAAGCATAAGGGACCTGAGATATATGTAGGTTTCTTATATTAAATGTGCCTAGTATTAAGCCCTCATTCTGTTTTATTGTGGTTAGTCTCTGTTGTGAGCTTGGTTTTTGTTTTAAGAAGCCAAATAATAATAAAGTTTGTGGTATTTCCCCAAAACAGTATTTTTATATGTTCTTCTCCCTTGTTAATGAGCCACAATATTGGTCAGTGTTTGAAGAAGCATTTCATTGCCCCAGTAGTGGGGTAGGTGTTCTTCAAATAGTAGGAAATGTTGCTAGAAGTTCTGGAAGCAATCTGAGAATTGCTTTGATGTTATGATATTTGTACATGGATACCAACTTAAGGACCTTGTACAAGGTTCAATTTAATTTCTTATTTTTGCAATTTAAACTAAAGCTCTTTAACACAGGGGAAGCAACAGAAACCCCTTAACACATTTTTTTGGAGCTTTTTTTTTTTTTTTCCCCCCCACAAAAGCAAGGCAGCTTGTAATTAGGGTTGAAAAGGACTTTTAATGGTGTACTAATTTATTCCTCTTCCTTGTCCTGACAGGTTTAATTATTCCTAAATATCAGTGAGTAGACTGATGACTAGCCCAGAATTGACCAGCTCCACTGATGGTGGGGTAGTGGTAAAACTATCCGTTTTGTTTCCTTTTTTGTAAGTTGTACTAGTGAATTATTTTTTCTCAGATACCCTGTGGTTTACATAATTGTGAATAAGTCATTCAGACATTTTCTTTGGATCTCATGGGTCTTTTTACAATTCCTTTGTGATCATCCTGACTGCATTTTAGGGTGTTTAGAACAGGTTTACTGAGTTCAGTATTTCCCCTTAAATTTGTACTCTTAACTGTCTTTAGAACACATTTTAAAATATTAAACTAGAACTGTCTCCCTCTTGCAATACATTTTCTTTCCTTAATTCCTGGCATGTTTTCTTAACTTAAAATGACTCGACATACTGAACTTTTCCAGATTGTCCCCATCAATGTTTTCAACATTATTTCCTTTTTCCCTTTTGCTTCAGGAAATGCATCTTTCATGTCACTCTCAGGCTAGGGAGCACTCAATTTATATAAAGATCAAACCCTACCAAACCCACTCTCTTCTGTAATTTTCATAGTAAGTAAACTCCCTTTCTGCATCCTTGTCAACCTTTTTCTGTTGCCTTCTTCAGCCTTTTTTGTATGTATAAGGGCTGTGCTGTTATTAGCCCACTTCTGTGTGATCCATCTCATCTGATGAAAAGCTTCTGGTTTAGTGCTGTTCTGCTCAGTTATTTCTGAAGGAATGTGGAAAGATGATGATTATGGATATCACTTTTTCTAGGGGTTGAATAGCATAGTTCTGCAATAGCATTTGATTTATGGCAAGTGCTAAGGAGTTAGGACATTGAAAAGTGAGGAGGTTGTACTCCTGTCTATAAAAAAGTCCTGGGTGAGGACTTTTGTGGAAATGTGGAAAAAACCTCATGCAGTTAGAGATTAAAATGGATTATTCTCTTGAGTCAGAATAGGTAATGTATTTTACTGAGTCTTGATGAATTTGTCTCATGGTGAACAGGCTTTTGTCCATGTTGCACTCTCCTTTACCAGGAGCAACTGAATTACACAGAAACAAACCAGATCAATGGGTGCAGCAAGTGCAATAAGCTTTGCAAAGGGGCAACCTCCAGTGTACTCTGCACTCACCTGGTGCTCCAGACTCTCAAACAGGCTGTCTCATACTTGAAAGCCTTGTTATTACTACAATTCAAAGGGAAAATTACAAAGGTTGGCCTGGAGATACCAGTTTGCCCAAAGAAGTGGCGCTCTGATGTTCAGAAGAACCCAATGACCTAATATAGTATGTGAGTGCACATCAAGTATGACAGGACAAAACACCTCAAAGACACAAACTTATGAACTGAAACAGTAACACGTTATTTTCTCCTTGGTTTACATTTAAACTATCTTTTTAACAGTAAAGACTAAGCATTTTATTTTAAATATTCAAGCCGTAGTCACTGCAGAAGTTGGATGTACTCGCCAGTAAAACTGAGTAATTCCCAGTGCTGGGGAGGAAGTAGTTTTCTAACCCCCCACTGAAACTTTATGGCTGGTGCTTTTACTTTACTTGATTACTCCTGTTGGCATGAATCCCTTTATGTATCTACTGACAGTATCTTCCTTATTTATCTGCTCAAAAAAAGAGAATATATCCATATCTTAGTGCTGCTCTTAACAGTATGTAGGGTTCCTTTCAAGATTTCTTTTGTTCTCAGAGAGCTGTAATTGATGCCAAGTAAGTAATCTGAAGTGTTAAAAGCATGAATACTTCTAACCCAAGTGATTTTTGTATGTAATTATGAGACAGGATCATTTTGATTGTGTGAATAAAATATTGTTTACAAGATATTTATAAATTAGACTTATGAGTATGACAGTTGATTTTTGTTGACCAGAACCATTATGTTATCTTCCAACTTTCAGCCAAATATCTGTAACATGACTAATCTATTAAAGGATCCTCCAGATTTAAACTTTGTGTATAAGAGCATTGTATTTCTACAAGGTTTTTTTTTTTTCTGTAATTTGATAGCTGAAGCTATCAGTCTGTGTTTTACACTGGTGTATACTTGCTTGAATATGTGTAACCTGATCTGTTCCTCTGAATTTTAGTTATTCTGAGGCATGTGCTGCCTGCTCTGCTTGGTTCTGCTTTTGTCTCTGTTGTTTTCACTTCTGTAATGATTCCCTGTGGCCCATGAACATTAAGGTCCATGTGAGGTCAACCGTACCTTGCAGATAGTGACAATAGTGCAAATAATGACAAATATGGGGGGAGGTCACACAGTGTTTCCTGTTTCCTGTGTTTAATCTAGAAGCTGGTGATTTGTGAGCAGCCTGTTAGGATGCTGCACATAGTTTGCTGTGTCTTTAGGTTCAAATTTGAATTGCTGAATAATCTCCTGCTCCCAACCTCCTTTTGTTTTCCGTTGTTTAAATACTTTCTGGAAAAGTAGTGTATTTGAGGATCTTCTTTCTCAGATTTTGTATTTTTCTTATTTTACATGTTTTATTTCACTACTTTTAATGAGTGTGGGTTAACAAAGCTGTTTCTGTTTAATCACCACCTGACCTTGGGTAGTGTGAAGAGGAAATTGGTCCAGTTAAGGAATAATTTTAGTCATTAATGACTATAAGAGCCCATGTAGGGAAAACCAAATATTTTCCCCAGGGTTTCAAAAAGAAGAGGTGACTCTAGGCTGAAAGTACCTTTTGCAAAATATGAATTAATTAATAGATACGGGTGATTGTAAGCTCAAAGGATTTTTGATCCCACCAGCTAATGCTAATAAATAATTTAATAATGTTTGTAACAGTGATAGAAGGGAGCCTACAGGAAAGCTGGGGAGGGGCTTTTCACCAGAGAGGACAGTAATAGCACAAGGGGTAATGGTTTTAAACTGGAAGAGGGGAGATTTAGGTTAGACATCAGGAAGAAATCCTTCACCATGAGGGTAGAAAGATCCTGGAATAGGTTGCTCAGGGAGGTTGTGGAAGCCCCCTCCTGGGAGCTGTGCAAGCCCAGGCTGGATTAGGCTTTGTGCAGCCTGGTCTGGAGTGTGGTGTCCCTGCTCATAGCACTCTATGATTCTATAACAAGGTAGTAAGGTAGGTAAGATACTCTGAAAAACAAACAAACAACAGCAACCACAAAACTCTCCCCAGCTTTTTAGTAAGCCATTTCTAAATTGTAAGATTATAGACTTCTGCTCATGCTCTGGTGAACAGCTCTTGTTGGCTGGTGGAAAATAAGGAGCTCTGTGACAGCCCTTTGCATGTGCAAAGGTGAGTGCAAGTGGTTGTGGTGCTGAGCAGTGGTGGGTTGCTGTGGTTGCTATTAAGGAAAAAAAGTAAAGGTGAAAGCCTTTTGTTACTTCACTGGATTTCAGAGAAATGGCTGAAATCCCTGGCAGTTGTGACATAACAGATTGCTCAAAGATTTAATGAGTATTTGTGAAAACAGTCCCTTAAATATGGAATGATGAAATCTGATGAGATAACCTGCTATGTCTTCTTTCTCTCAGGTGTCTTTGTTATTGAGTTAGCAGAAAGAAGTTTTTGTTTCAGGATACTTTCACTAAGATTTGCAGGGATCTTTTTTTTGGTTGATTATTCTTACGTGCCCTATTGGGAAAGAAAAAAACTCACATCTTCTGTATGTGATGAATACCCTGATAGGATGCACTCTGTCATTTTAATCTGTTTTACAGGAAAGTCTTTTAAGACTGTTGAGGAAGCAGGCCAGAAATAGACTTATGCCAAAACTGCTGGCTTTTTAAAACGAGTTTCCAGTGATAACAGGATTTAAACTGAACACAGTTAAATTTCAGTTACATTGCTGTAAAATTTAAATTACATTGCTGCAATTTGCAGGAAAGAAATTTTACCTTGAATATAATTTTTTCTGGACTTGAATTTGTTAACCCATTGATATAATAGCATAATGAACTGTGACTTTTTTTAGCTCTTGTTTTCAGAGTTAATGATATAAAAATGCTAAAGTTATGGTTGGAAAGGGGATTCTGGTGCTCTTGCATTGCAGTTAGGTGTTTCTCATAGCTCGTTTATGCTGTTGAGTACAACTAACATCAAGGTCACATATTTTGGTGGAGTGGTGGACTGGCCCAGAATTTGTTCCTGGTACTGTTTTTGCAGAGGCTGTCTGCGAGTAGCTGAGAGATGAAAAGGTGATTTTAACTGGTCATCCCTGTACCCAAGGATGTTTAATTGGTTCCATTTATATTGTAATCATCTGTCATCTTTGAAGTTTAAATAGCGTTTTCTCAGTGTAATCCCATTGTACTTGATTTGTTGGCAGTCCATCTGTTCACACACCTCTCTGTGCAAGTCAGAATTTCTCAGTGGCAATTTGGAAAACTTGAGTCAGTTTAACAGAGCAAATATTTCCTTACTAGCTATGGGTGCTATTCACCTTTTGCTGCATTGCTTTTGAAGTCTCAACCTTCTGATCAAAAAGGCTTTTAACTGTTGGGATTTAACCAAATCATTTGGTCTTCTGCACCATTTGTAAGCTGTAGATGCAGAAGAGAGAGAATGATATGATGTTTCCTGAAAGAGCAATGTGTGGAGCCCTGTAATCTTCACTCCGTAAAGCTTGGTGTCTTTGTGCTTCAGAGCTGTACTTAATGAGACTGTTCGAAAGGACAGCGGGTGCGTTCTGGAAAGAACACACATAAAGAACACACATAAAGAAATTGGTTGAGCTCTTTACTGGTGTATCTGAAGGTGTTCATATTAAGTCACTTTACATGGTTCAGTGTATTGAGTGATTTCGTGTTGTGCTTTCCTTCAGTTTTTCTCCTGATGAAGACAAATCTTTGTAGAGTTATTGCACTTAGTAGAGGCTGTTCATCCTTTGCTGTCAACCAAGCAGTGCTTTCAAATGTACTTGTAGTGGGTTAAAAGATAAAATTAAGATCCATATACAGAAATAATAAGAAAATAATACTTTTTCTAAGAGTTTGGGAAACTGTCTGTGAGGCAGTGCTAGAAGAACTTGAAATTTTTGGTAGTTTCCTGAAATGTGTCCAGAGATTTGAAACAACTGCGTACTGACTGTTGAGACACTGCAGTAATGTCAAGAACTCATGAAATTTAGCTGCATGAGCAGTTATAAATAAAGATCATCTCCCCATAATAACTTTTACATGTTCCCAGTAGATAATTCCTGGGACGCCACACCATGCTGATGGAAGTGGGTACTGTCTGCAGTTGCATCAATGGATTACACACTATTTTGTTGAAAATAAGCTTTTAATTAATTTCCATAGTCCCAATTATTTTTTCCTAAATAAAAATAATCTTTGCAAGTGAATCGCTTTAGGTCTTGCTAACCATCAGATAGCTATATGCTTTTAAAGAGTTTCTGTGAATTGTGTTTAACGAGGTCACAGTTTCTTTGAGTTGTTTCAACTTTCTTTGAGTTGTTTCGTGTGCAGTTGTTACATCATTTGACTTTATCCTCATTTGTATTTTAAAAATTCACAAAACCACAACACAGTACCATCAAGTATCACCGTCCTTTTGAAGTTCTCCAGAAATAGAATGGTGAGATTTGGCAGACCAGGTAGCTTGGAATCCATATCCCTTCTCCTGTCTCCCCACTCCACCTTTTGCCACTGGTCTGATCCCACTCCAGGGATGCAGCTTGCTATTGGGGACTTCTCCGACCATACTGGCTGCTGTGGAAGATGTCACTGGAGGGGCTGGGACAGCTTTTGTGGCAGTCTACCCCCCCCAGCTCTCAGGTGGGAGTCGTTGGGTGCAGGTAGCCCTCCCACCTTCGAGAGGGAGGCAGGAGAGAGGAGGAAATGGTGAAGATTTTATTTTGTTTATTATGTACCAATTTTGAAATGCCATGTTCTGTAGTGGGCTATTACTGTGTTACAAGCAACAAAGTAATGCCTCTAGGCAGGAACAAATATCTGTACTAGCTTTTGAACATTTAAGAGAATATTTAAACAATGACCAAAAGGCATAATCTTACATTAACCTTGTTGTATGTTTTTTGTGTTTTTTTTTTGTTTGTTTGTTTTGTTGTTTTTTTTTGTGGTGTGGTAGGACTAACAATAGCAGGAGGAACAGACATTAATCTGGCTTCTCTGTAGTATTCTCTGCTAGTGTCAAGGATTTTTCCTGAACCTGTAACTTTTCTGTGAAGAAGCGTGTGACAAATTTTCCAACGTTTAAATGGTAGTCAGTAAAACATGACAATTTAAAAACTGTCAGGAGAAAGATTAACATAATATAATGTTTGTGGTTTATCCTAAGGAAATTGTAATGAAGTTCTGAAATAGAAGAAAAATGCATGTTTCCTGGTGTAAGAGCTTTTGCTGTGTTATAGTTTAAAAAGAAATACATTAATAAGTCAGCAAAACACCTTTATTTGTTCTACTGGTTTCCATATCAGCTTTGAGCTTCTCTCTTTTAATTCTAAGGATCTTAAAGGTTAATAAAAACTTTGGGAAAGGCACTGTGAATCCAACTAGAACAGTTGAAAATAGTGCTTTCCTTAGCTTTTGGTTAGCATCTCCTCTTTCCACACAGCCTCCATGTAGGAGATGGTGAAGAGGAACATATTAGGGGCTTTTCAAAGCAAAAGGACTTGTTCTGCGTTGCTCAGCTGTCACCAAGCGTGTGACTCCCTTACCCGGCTCACTGCAGTGAAGCAGATGCCGTGCGTTTCACAAGCTGCTTTGCTGCTGCAAGGTAAAGCCAAATAAAAGGTAACCTCTGGCAATGGAATGGAATAGACGTCTCTGGTGAGAACTTCAACTTGTTAAGTCCTTCCTTTCCTGTGACATAGAATATCCATGTCTTCTCTGGAAGCTTTAGTGAGAAGTAATTCCATCACCACATGAGCTCCTTCATTCAACAGATCACATAATCTCTGCTTTCACCCCCTTGCAAACAATTTTGGTTTTTGTCATTCCTAGCATGCTCACATAAAATCTTAATTGTTAAGAGCCCTTGTTACCCTGAGGAGTTAACTGTATCTTACGATGACAACTGCTGTCAGCTGTACATCAGGAAGGCTCCTAGCTTGGGAAACGTGAGAGGCATTTTAGCTTACCATGCTATTTCCCCCTCCTCACATTCTCAAGGGGGCTCATACTTGCAAAGAAATGCATGTAGTTCATAATGTTATTGAAAACTTGGTCAAAGTAGTGGAAAGATACACAAATAGTAATGTTAAATATGCAAGATGCCAGGATTTATGCATAAACATAAATAATTATAATCAACTCACACCCCACATCAGTTAGTAAACACCAAAATACCATTGCATATGTGTACATACAAAAATAACATTTGTAGTAGGTCTCTGTTAGTTGAACATCCTTTTTAAGAAAAGAAATCCACAGTTCCCGAGCACATTCTTTAATGTGTTTTTCTCCTGGCTGCAGTGTTTGCTTCCTCAGCTCCTTCCTGCCCGTGCCTCTGCCCCACAGTTTCACCAGCACAACAGAGAGAACAGCGAAAGGGTCAGGTGTGGATCAGGAAATTTTGGAGGCTGAAAAGTAACAAATTGTCTGTTGTAGCTAAATTACTGTAAGTCTTAAACATACTACAATTTCTAGTAATTTTAAAATTTGCCCACCTTTCTCTAATTATCAAATACATTACTTAAAGTAATACTTTGATGGGTGCAATGGTGGGAAAACCCTGTGGATTATTTCTGAAGTATGAAAGTACATTCTTTGATTCTACTCCTTTAAACCTGTCCCTTTACTAGTTTTTAGTGCTTATCAGAATTTCATTGTGTTCTGATACTCTTTATAGTTTTCACCAGTAAGAATGATTAGTGGATACAGTGGCTTTCAGAATGCTGCCTTGCACAGAGTAGAATACTTGGAGTATTTTGTAATTTGTAATATTCTTGTCAGATAAGTAAACAGACTTAAATTTCAGTTTGCATATGGATTTAATATTTAGAGATGTTAGAGTTTTTGTAGTTTTCTGCATTTTCAATGTGTCCTAGCTTGAGCAGTTCACAACTATTTCACATTTATTCATCACAGTTAAGATGATGTGAGTTTCAAATGGTGCTGGCTGAGTTGTTAGGAGGGAGCAGTAACAGGCACAATTTTATCTCAGTGTGGCATAAGCTGTTTTAGGTAGATGTGAACCCCAGCTGCCTGTCCCTGCCCCCTTTCAATCCTTGGGAGGGCAACATAGTTACTTGCAGATGGATCAGTTCTATGATTTGTTTTTCTATGCATCTCTGTGCCAGCAGAAGACACATGGCAGTAATCAGGAAAAAAAGGTGCTGGAGAGGAGGAACGGTGACAACATAAATCGACATTGTCTGAAGGTAATTCATGAAGCTTCAGACTGAATGAGAGCACAGCCTAACAATGAGCAAACCTGCAGAGCAAAGTGTGTAGGTGTCATGAAGAACTCATCAGCTTGTTTTAGTATTGCAGTAACCCAATCTTAGACAGTCTTAAACTTTAAATGTAGATTTGAAGTGTAGATTTTTAAGTTTGGTTCAGTACAGGCCAGTGCTATAGTGTAAAACTCTTGCATGTGAGGCTGATGAATATCCTGGACATGGTAGTGTATATTACTGATAAATAAATGAATGTGTGTGTGTGTATATATGAAGCAGTATCTGAAAATTTAACATGCTGGTAATTTTGTAGATCGTTTGTAATTCTGAAGTGAATGAGTATTTAAATCAGCAACAGCAAAGCCCTGTATAGCTTAGCATTTTGGGGTCCAAATTCAATTAAATGGGCCTGTTTCAGATACTTCAGAAGTATTTTACTGTGACATAACATGGTGAATTTAAAGAAGTGTGGAAAAGTTTACACCTTGTAGATCATATATTTTAAAGCTCTTTCTGGCATAATTTAGGATAAATTTACAAGCAGAACAAATGCTAAAGTGTATTTTTCTTATAATTTGAAGTTTCTTGAGAAAGTATGTTTGTAGGCTTGGTGTTGTGTTTAGAACCGTTCATTTTATTTAGGATGTTATTTGACAGAATTTTATTTTGTCTGGTTTTTCTTCATGTCTAAACTGCATATATAAAACACGTATGTTAACTTTAACTATTTTCAGTGATTTTATTGAAAAACAGCTGACCAAAGGGAAGAGATGACTCCCATGTGTAACCAGAAAGTTCTTCTGGTGGTGAGAGCACAAATTTTGACTTCTCTACCACCCAGCTGCCAGTTTCAATGGTTCTTGCAGGAACTCTTGCAGCTACTCTTTGAAACATGTAGCTTTGGTTGAAACCAGGCTACAAGTTTTAAAGGTTCAGATGAGGACTGATTGACAATGAAGTCTCATTTCTGTAGGAAATTAAACTCGAAAGCATAGGAATTTTTTATTCTTTGTAGGTTTGTTAATTGCCCAGAATTAATGGCTGTAAATCAGACTAGGATTCAAACTAATATGGTCAGAAACAGGAAACTAATTGTAGAGGGTTTTTTTAATTTCTGGGATTAAGTCATGAGGATCACTTCAGGTAATGGAAGAAAGCTGGCAAGAGCAGATTTAGTGTGAAACTGAATTTCAGCTTCAGTTTTTGGTGTATTATTAGTTCCTGATAAAAATCTACACTGGTCAAAGTCAGATTAGGAACACGTTTGTGTAACTTGAGATGAATGAAAACAACACCAGAGAAGAGTTACAGTTATCCAGAGCTGGGCATTTGAAGTACAGGAAATGTAGAGTTGGAATCACACTGATAGAAGAACCATGAATGGTAAAGGAAAGGAAAAATAAGTGAAGGCAGCTAAATAACTCATGAAGGGTAAGGAGGTTTCCTTTGTTTTTGTTTGGAGATCTCTGAAGAATTTTATCAATTGGCATCGGTTCCTGCACCAGTCTTTGCCACAATTAGCCTTATACAAATTAGACACTATTTGCATCTAAAAGGCAGAGAAACTTGAACTATTTCAGTTTCCAAGTGCCTGAGCACCATGAAGAATCACAAGTGACCGTGTGACTCTGCTTCGTGTCTAATCACTCTCTCAGTGGGAAGGGCTGGAGTTGTTCTGGCATCCTGCCTTCCTGCACATCTGTCCTGGTCCTGATTCTCAGAGACAACCTGGGTATTTAAACAGAGCTGGGCATAGGCTGAGACTGACTGAGAAATGTACTGGATTTATTTTATGGAGAATTTTCTGAATTGCCTGCTTTGAAAAGCTCTGGGTAAGCAGGTTTTCTAGTTCACAAACAATAGGAAGCCTTTTTAAGGTAGGGGGTTTGTCTTTGATCTGCTTGGTTTTTCACATGAGAAGTTTTCATTCATCAAATGAATTTTTGAAAAATTGTAAATAAATTTTCTTTGTGACAACTTTCTTAGTGACCTTTGAAAAAATACCATCAACTGAACTGTAAATGCTCCCTGGAAATTAGGAATGAACTATAAAATCTGCCAAATGGCCTTTAGTTGTTCACTTAAAACACAAAAATGTAAAGCAAGGTTTCAAAAGTCATTGAAGTTCACGTCCACCCAGGCAGGCCTAATGTAGCAAGACTTGCCCTGCTGAGGACATGCTGATTTTCTCAGGAGGCCTCCAAAAACAAAGCAAAACTAGAAAACCAAAGCCCCCAAATTGCCTACTGTCAGAGTATTAAAGTCGTGGTTGGGGGGCTTAAAGCTGAGCTATGTCAGGAAATGGGAAATGAACTGAAAATGTAGCGGTGTCATGTTTAATACATTTCTTGCAGTGTGGAAGCAGAGAATTTACCATGTCTCGTGACAAAAATGGTCTCCTGTACAGATGGATCACGGAAGCTATTAATTTTTCCCTGTTTGGTCAGAATTCCAAGTGTAAGCTTTCAACAGCTATCCATTTGAAGGTGTTTCTGTTAATATTTGAGTGTACTGATGTCATGGATCAAGGTACAGTTTTAGTAGAAGGGTGCTGGAGTGTGCAAGGCAGGGTGTGTGAGCACGTGTGACACAGACCTCAGGTGGGAACAAGTTGCAAGAGCCTCCTGATGAGCCACACCAAGTCTCTAGCTTTTGTGCTGTGTTGTTTTTTTTTCCCCACACACACTGGTAAATGCAAAATAAAATACTTGTGTTGAAGAAGATACTTTTAAGTGTTATCTTCAGAATACAAAGATGATGCTTATACCTGTTTCCTCTTTGGTTCAGCTACCGTGCCTTGGTGGTCAGTGGAGATGTGTCACTGGCTTAATTTATTTTGGGGGCATTTCATTTTAGTCCTAATAACTTAAAATGAAGTTTCTTTTAGGAAAGCATCAGTTCTTTCAGCTGCGTTTATCCCCTTTAAGTGTAGGTTATGCATGTGGTACTGTACGTGTCTTTGTACTGAGCAATTGAATTCATAGTATTATCCAGCCAGATGTGTGGGGGAAATAAATTGATTAGTTTAAATGTACCTTAAAATACAGGGGGAAAAAAAAGGACTTACTTCTTAAAAAGTTATTGTCTTCAGAGTATTTGTTGAGATTAATTCTGAGTATTTTGTTTCAGGAAGGTAGCTTTTTGTCCATGTGATATTTTGGCTGGAGTCTCCTGCTCTTCTCTTCCTTTTGTAATTATTACTAAGCCAGATGAGTATTTTTTTTTTTTTTCAGTTCAGGAAAGAGGAATCCTCCTGAATAATGTGATATCTCTGTAGCCCTAAGGTATTGTAGTTACTGTCTATGTATATTTATCTTTCTGTGTGTGCTTTTTTCCTTTCTGTTTGAGATGAGAAAGTGGCTGTGAGGCAACCTAACAGAATGGTGGTTTTAAGCTGATAATTGAGGGTTAATGTTCTATAGCCTGGGACATGACCTGGGGACCTGGGGGTACCAGAAGGTACAGAACAGGTTTGAAGGCATCAAGCATAGCATTGCCAGTTGGTCAAATGAGGTTACTGTCCTGCTCTACTCTGCACTGGTGTGGCCTCACCTAGAGTATAGGTGTGCAGTTTTGGGCACCATAATATAAAAAACACATCAAACTATTGGGGAGTGTCCAGAGGAGAGCCACTAGGATGGTGAAGGGTCTGGAAAGGATGACTTCTGAGGGGCATCTAAGGTCACTTGGATTATTCAGCTTGGAGAAGAGGAGACTGAGGGGTGACCTCATTGCAGTCTGTGGCTTCCTCACAAGGGGAAGAGATGGAGCAGGTCCTGATCTCTTCACTCCTGTGACCAATTGCAGGACTCAGGGAAATGGCAGGAAGCTGAATCAGGGGAGCTTTAGGTTAGACACCAGGAAAAGGTTTTTCACCCAGAGGGTGATTGAGCACTGGAACAAGCTCCCCAGGGAAGTGGTCACAGCACCAAGCCTGCCTGAGTTCAAGAAGCATTTGAATGATGCTCTCAGGCACATGGTGTGATTCTTGGGGTGTCCTACACAGGGACAGGAGTTGGACTCGGTGATCCTGATGGGTGCCTTCCAACTCAGCATATTCTATGATTCTCTGTGTGTCCTCAGTTGCTCTGTGTTGGAGTCACCTTTAGGTTGCCTGCCAAAGGGTTGATTGGTTTCAGAAATGAGCCTGGACCAGCTCTTCCAGTATGATAGACTGTAAAATAGTTCTTTGCTCTTTGAGGAAGGGACAATAGTAAGGTACTGTGGTTTCATTTGTCAGTTACTTTTGTGTACATCAGTCTCTCAAGTGTTGTGCATCCTTGAAAGCAATGAGCTCCTCTCAGGAGCATTAAGAAATGCTGTTTTGTGGCTCCCTTACAGTATGTTGTAGCTTTATTTGCTGTGGTTAAGGAAATACAAAAAGCAGGGGAAGAACCTTAACAAGTGTTTTTTTGAGAGAACAAATAAAGGGTGCTGAAGTACATAACTATATGTGTATATGTGGAATTTGTGAACTAAAAAATCAAGGGTTTAATTTTTTTTTTTTTTCATTCATGCTCTTCTGAGACTGGCAGGTGCTCCTTATCTTGGCTCAGTTACCTTCTGTTTGCCAGTTGTAATAATTTAATTGTGATCAAACAACAGTGCTTTAACATGAATCTACATAATCTCTTGTATAAATAACACATACTAGTGTTTCTTCTGATCTTATCTGTCTAGAGATTGCTTAAGGCTTGCTGGCAGGAAAAAAAAAGAACCTGCAACAGGTGAAGTGGTGTAGGTGTAACTAATTGGCCAAGTGCCCAATATGTGTCTGACAATTTTTTTTTCCTACATTTTTGTAAAGCCTGTCAATTTCAAAGCAACAGCAGCAATGTTGCATTGCTTCAGAAATTACTGAATTAAACTAGAAAAAGAATCATTGTGTGGGTGACCAAGATTATAGCAATAGTTTTGTCCAGTACTTTTGATAGCTCACGAAATTATCCCCAAATACAGTGGATTTCAAGTAGAGGACACCAGGTGATATAAAGGCTTCAATTTTACAGGATTTCCTATAGAAAGAAAGAGAAACTTTGCATAATTTGACATGTCCAGAGAGAGCTGATTCCATTTTAGGATTACCAATTGGCTTACTTCTTTTGGGATCACTTTGAATTTTGAGCTTAATAAAATACAACCACTGTTTTCCATAAGCCATTATGCTTTTGTACAAAACCAAATTTCATGTTTTCAACACAAAATACCTTAATATCTTTGTTTTAAAAACTTCAATAATGATGTTTCTGTGCAGGAACAACGTGACTTCTTCAGCAAGCAATGGTGACACTGAGAATCGAGTAGCTTATTTTTGCTACTTACTGCAGTTGTTAGGAATTGAAGGGTACTGTTAATAGAGAAATAAGGAATATTATAAAGATTACTATTTAAAAGGTATTTTTTTTTAAAAAAAAAAAAGGTAGATTGCAATTTTTCAAATTATGTGTGCAAGAGAGGTAGTATACTTCAGAGTGACCAGACAGTGCCAAACTGTATACACGTTTGTACCCAGCAGGTATTGTGAGTAATATCTGATTGTGACACATGTTTTGTTAAATCTATGTCAGATCCTGAACTCAAGAGTATTGGTCATCCCTGACCTGTATGTGCCTGAGGAGACTCAAAGTGCTTTACATTCCCTGTTGGCGCCTTCTGTCTCCAGGGGGGGCTTAAAATCCCGGGAGTTTGTAGCTAAATACAGAAGTTAGTCATTCAAAACACCCTGGCCCTGTCTAAGGGAGCCATGTGGTCCTCTGAGGTGCTGTCTGTGAGACAGCTCTGGCCTTGGAGAGAGGAGACAGAAAGCTGGAAGGTTGCAATAGTGATGCAGCTGCTGCAGGATTTGGAGTATATTTTTCCTTCAGCCATCACTAAAATTTCACTACAAGCATAATAAGTCATTTGACAGAACTGAAGTTTGTGTTTTATTCAATACTGAAATTCAGATTAAAGCAATGAATTCAGAAATTTTATAGGCACACATCAGGAATACTGTATTAATGAATGCTGACACTCCAGGAGACTACACAATTGTCCAGTTGAATACTGGTTAACACTGGCCAGGGAATCTCACTGCATTGTGCAGTTAGCATGCACAAAACAATCTAATCATATTTCATTAATTAAACTTGCTAACTGGAGGAAAAGTTGCCATCTTACTGGTCTGAATTTGGCAGACTTCACTCATCCAGGCACTTGTAGTGATACTCCAGCTACCTAAGTGTCTTCTCCTAAATAAACCAAAGCATTAAGATTCTGGCAGCTTTAGTTTTGTTGCAGGTCCTGTATCCTGGGCATGAAGTTGCTCTCTCCAGCCACCTGTGGTTTTTTTTTCTCTCTAACTGGTGAGAATAAAGTTATGCTAGTGCTGCTCTCAGGAGAATCCGCTGTGCTAGCCCAAGAAGACTAGCAGTCTAAGAAGTGAGAAAAAAGTGATGGGGGGCACAATAAAAACCTCCTCAAGTGATTTTTACTCACTTGGGACAGTAATTAGAGAACTAAGGTGGAGAGTGGGAGAACAGATTGAAACTGGTTTGGTGCTTAGGACAACCACTTGCTGAACCCCTTGCTGATATAATCTAGTAGTAAGTGGCTGCTCCAGCCTTCCCCTCACAGTGACAAAGAGTAAGTGCTGTTCATAGCAGTGAGCTCTAGAGCTGATGTTATTAGCAGCTCATAGGTTTAGGGCCCTTCCAGTCCCATATGGGTGAAGATGTAGCTGTTATATATAGGAACTGCCTTGTCAGCTAATGGTGAGTAATTCCAGCAGGTTAATTATTCCCTATGTTAATTTCTTCCCTGGGGCATGAAATAGTAATAGAGAATAACTACTACATTAATAGGAGTGATCATCAGATCAGATTTTAAGGTGTTGAACACAGTGAAACATAACACCTGTTTTCACATAACTTCTTTTTATACGACTTCTGGTATCTTGCCTAATGAATGAGAGAGATGCTGTGATTTCCACAACATTTTGCTACTATAAAATAATAGGCAATTTAGTGCTTTTTAACCAGATATTCATTATTGGAAAAGAACAGCATATCAGTTTTATACAGATTGTTCATGATAAGGGCACTACAAGTTCCATTAATGTGCAGGTAGAAAAGAGATCTTCCATGTGCATTTATTTCCTTGATCTTGGAGTATAAGGCCATTACATTAATCTGCATATCTATTTCCATTATTTTAAAAGGGTGTTGGTGCTTCTTTTTTGTTAGAATGGAGGTTGTTTAAGACATAATCTTAGAACTGTAGAAAGCATTGTTATTAGAGCAATAGCATGTTTAGAAATAAAAATTTAGGAACCACAGGCAACAGTTGACAAATTTCTATGATTGTCACAATGCTGTTTGTGTAGCTCTGTAGACTTACAGTTAAGTCTTGTTTTTTTTTCCATATGTATGGAAAAAAAATAAAATGGCTTTTAGGAAAAAAAAAGTCCTTCCTCCTGTCTGAAGTTGGGGTTATTCTGAATAATGGATTTTTTACACAGAAGTTTAAAGGAGCATCTTCCTTCCTCCCTGGTAATGTTGGCTGATAGAATAACAGATACTGCAATTGCCATATTGCTATTCAGCTAGGTGTAGAAAGGTAAAAGGGGGCTTGTAACCTCTATCAGCAGAGACAGTAGTGAGCTCTTCTGTGGATAAGTAACTTGTTTTAAGGATTAAAAACATACTTGAAATAGTGCTGTTTTTTGTTCTGGATCATGAGTTTTAAGAGTGAAAATTTGTGACCCCTATACAAGCCTCCCAGTTATATAGATCACAAAATGCTTGTAAAACTGAAAATCTGTATTAAAAGATACTCATTTGAGAAAGCAAATGCAAAGTAGTATTAAATCCTTATTACTGTGGCCACACTTGTAAAAATATTAATTAGTGATCTGGAAGAAATTGGCTCAAGTAATAATTTTTGCAGAGACTTCTTTTAACTGGGATTTTATTTTTCCATTATTTTTGCCAATAAAAGTTTCCTTAGACTTTAGGTGACAGCTCTTTTTTTCTGCAGCACACAGCCTTCTGGAGCTAGGACCAGTAACTTTGTTTTTTTATCAAGTGTGGGTATAGCTCTCACATGCATTTCAAAGTGGTTGATCAAGAAGGTGATGGTTTTCAGGCTTCGTGAATATACTTGAAATCAGGTGTTGAGGTGCCAGTGGTTGAAACAGCCTGAGGTCTTCTGTGAGCTGGGTTTGACACTGTTCAGTGTTGAACTGTCACTGTGACACTCTAAATGCTTCTACCAACTGGTGTCACTGATCTGTCCCTTTTCCCTTCTCCTGTCATTTACATAGATTATGTGTATCTTCAGTGTTGTTTTTTCTTTCCAAATATACAAAGTCTGTGTTATTTTATCTCACACTTAAACCCTACTCCTATTCTGACTGTATGGGAGAAATAACAGCCTCCAATTAGAGACTTTTTACCCCAGGAAGTTTGACTAGAATGAAAATACTTCAGGAAAATACATGTAACCTTGCTGTTACGTAATATACATGAACAATCTGAATACATGAGACTCAAGTGTAGTTTTGAAAGTTTTGTCAGTGTTATTTTTCTTTTCTTTCGTCTCAGATTTTTATCTGTGGATCAGGCTGCAAGTCATCTGCAAGCTGCTGCTGGTGTTACTGGGGCTGCTGGAGACTGTTCAGGCAGAGCTTTTTGTTTTGTGTTTAGAACTGGGAACTGCTGAAAGTTGCTTTGTGATGCTGTTTATATGAGGGTTAAGCTTTCTTGGGGAAAAAAAAAAAAAAGAATACTGGCTTTGTCAGCCAACAGATCAGGAAAGAGCAAATTTCCTCTTTATTTGTTAGGGTTTAGTGTATTACAGTAAAATATAATATGATCAGTTAAGTTACAGTGCTCTCCTTAAACACCAAATATGCTAACCTGGCCTGGACCATAGGGAATTTTCCTTGTAAACTGTGCACATCCCTTTAAAAATGTGAAAATACTTAGGGTGTATCATTCTCATTAGAAACACATAGTTTGACTGCTTGCTGTTTCTGCTCCCACAGCTGGAAAGTTTCAAGGTCTGTGTGTTGCCAAGCACAATTTGTTGACCTTATGTCATAAATCAAAAAGTGATGGACTCGGCAAGAAAAATCCCAAATGAGACTTTATGCTCACTAGATTCTAAGACTTAAATTAACTTACTGTTTAGAGTTATATTTTTGTAGGCATTAGTATTTTTTTCTTTTTTAGTGCAGGTATTTTTAAATCTAAAATAGATATTACATATTGGACTGAGGATGCTACAAAAATAATCTATAGAATGGGGAAAAGTTGAAAAAAAAAGGCTGATTTTGAAAGTAATTTTGGAGCATTTGTCTTCTGTTTCTTGGTGGTATGATGACAATCATTGAGCTTTCCTCGTTGGGCTTTGCATTTATTGTACAACAGACTGGTTTAGCTGCATATTTTGCAGTCCTTCAATGGTGTAAATATTGGGAGAGACAGTGTCAAACATCTCCACAGCATTGCTAGGACAGTTTTGCCTCTACTGATCTGAAACACCTCAGAAAAAGGAGGTTCCACAATCTCATAGTCATCTTGTTCCGGTGTAGCTCTACCCTGTAGAGAGAGCTCTTTGAATATCTAACCTATGTTCTCCTTGCTGTAGATTTAGCTGTCTTTGTCCTTCTGTACTGAATGACACAGATTTATCAGTATATAATAATTATATGAAAATAATTGGCATGTTTGCCCCTAGCTACCTTGTTTAGTTTAAGCAGTTTCCCAGCGGCTGTACACTACATGCCTGTTCTTCTTGTTGTGCTTGTCTGAACTATCTTGTTTTGTCTATGCTTCTCCTTAACAGTAGTGCCCAACACTGTCTTTTGGGGAGTTGCCAGGTCACTCATGTAATACACTCGGAATCACGGAATTGCCATAGTTGGAAGGGACCTCTAGAGATCATCTAGTCCAACTCCCCTGCTAAAGCAGGATCACCCACAGCACATTACTCAGGTGCATCCAGTCAGGTCTTGAATATCTCCAGAGAAGGGGACTCCACAACCTCCCTGGGCAGCCTGTCCCAGGGCTCTGTCACCCTCACCGTTAAGTTTTTCCTCATATTTAAATGGAACTTCCTGTGTTCCAGCTTGTGCCCATTGCCCCTCGTCCTGTCACTGGGAACTGCTGCAAAGAGTCTGGCTCCATCCTCCTTGCACCCACCCTCTAGATACTTACAGGCATTAATGAGGTCTCCCCTCAGCCTTCTCTTCTCCAGGCTAAAGAGTCCCAGCTCTTTCAGGCATTCCTCATACACTTCCTCTGCTTCTAAGCCAGCCTGTAATAACCAGTGCTTTCTGCAGCATTGCATTGCTGGGGCCTATTTATTTGTGATTTGTGGCATTTTTTGTAGTCTTGTACTGCTTACACATTTGTTTCTTGTCGTGGTTTTTGTGTATGTGATTTCTCTTGCCAGCTACTTCAGATTTGTTTTTATTGAAATTCATCTTGTTGACTTTGGGCCATGCAATTACTTTGTGTGAAGAACTAGCCTCTGCAGGGTTTTGTGAATTTGTGCCATAATCTCTCTTCCATCATTCAGATCATTACTGAAGAAGGAAGCAAAACCTCTTTGGTGACCTCAGTTAAAATGCCTTTTAGTGTGATAATGAACTGCTAACTATGAGAGTGAGGTGTTCTTGTGCAGCTCTGTGCCCACTTCCCTGCAACTGCTGCAAAAGTGCACTGAAATTCAGACAAATTACAACTGCTACCTTTCTTAAAAGATCTGTCAAAGAAGAAAATTACAATAGTTTTATTTTAGTTGTTTGTTGTGTTGGTTGTTTCTTATTGTCTTGTGGGAGGCCAGTCACTGGTGGTGTACTTCAGGGGTCCATACTGGCATCAGCAGCATCTTCATTAATGACCTGGATGGGTGGACAGGAGGCTGCACCCCCAACAAGCTTGCAGGTGGTAAAATGGAAGGAATTGTTGCTGCACCAGATGATTGTGCTGCCATCCAGAGGAATGTCAAAAGGCTGGAAAAATGGGCTGACAGGAACCTCATTAAGTTCAACAAAAGGAAGTGCCAAGTCCTGCCCCTGGTGGGGAATAACCCCAGGCACCAGTATCTTCTGGGAGCATCGGGAAAGCAGCTTTGCAGAGAAGAATCTGGAAGTCCTGTTGGACACCATGCTGAACCTGAGCCAGCAAGGGGCCCTTCTGGCAAAGGGTGTCACCAGCTTCTTGGGCTGCATGAGAGGGAGTATTGCCAGCAGGTCAAGGGAGATGATCCTGACCCTCTGCTCAGCTCTGGTGAGACACATCTGTGGTGTTGTGTCCAGTGCTGCCTTTCCCAATCCAAGACATACTGGAGTGAAGAGCCATGAAGATAAGAGCTTGGACCATCTCTCGTACAAGAAGAGGCTGAGAAGGCTGAGGTGGTTTAGCTCGGAGAAAAAGGAGCTCAGAGGGAATCTTAATGATGTGTATAAATACTTACTAGGATGTTATCAAACTTATTTAAAAAAATATATCTAAAAGGAATAAATGAAAAAAGGACAAGAAAAGGAAGATATTTGGTGAAGTGCCTTTAATATGCAGACACATACCTTTTTTTGTCCCCAGAAAACTTGTTCTTTGCCATTTTTCACTTATCTCTCGATATCCTTGCTCTGGATGTTAAGGCTGCTTGTCCCTTCTGTCTCCCAGAAATGGCATCTAAAGAACTGATGATTGATATTTGAATGATTAAATATGGTTTGAACTTTGGAGGATTAGGGCAGATCTTTTTAAGTAGGACTTGAGTTTAGATATGTCTGCTTTTCCTTCTAGCTTGACTTGAAAGATATCATTGTCTTCACCTTCCCTTAATTATTTTATATAAAATTATTTCAGATGATCACAGTTTTGATGCAGAATAATAAAATACAATACTGCTGAAGGAAAAGGAAATAAAGGGTAGTTTACACAAAAAGTGTTATAATGTTTTGTGTGACCTAATTTTAAGTCGCATGCCAGAGGACTTAGAAAAGGGAAATAGTCTCATTGTAAGATTTTTCTCTCTGAAAGTCATTGTAAACTTTCCCTATTCAAATTTTTATCACACTTTCTGATCTGTATCAACACCCAGCAGCCTACTGTTCTGGGTGTTTATAACCTTCAAGTGTGCACAGCTGCCAGCATTTCCACTTCTTCTCACTTCAGTTATCCCTATCCTATCTTGATCAAAACTTCTTTTACTCTTCAAAATAAGTGCCAGTGTTTTCTAGAACACTTGTGATTTGCCTGTAAGGTTTTTGCATCCTGAATGATGGCATGAATGTGAGCCAGTGTATCTAGAACAGTATTTCTTGCTCTCCAGCTGTATCTGACAGAACTGGCAGGGATTAAGGAAGGTTATGAATTGAAAGCATGGTACAGCTGTTCCTGAAACAGCTGTATGTACAAGCAGTTCTAAGTTAAAGTACAATGGCTTGTTGGTATCTCAGGGAGGATGGCTTCATCCTTTCTCCCCTTCTCTGCTCCTGGCACAGAGGCATCCTCCTTCCCCTGTGCCTCTACTGCTTTAACAGCCTTCTAGTGATCTCCTTATCTCACCAAATTGGCAGAGAAATCCTAAGTTATTTCCTGTTCTTTCTTCCTTGAGTTTGGTTTCCTCAGCATTTGTGAGGCACTGAGCAGGTGGTGAGGAGGAGGTAAGGGCATTAAGCCTCAGCGGAGAGGATGGCAGGAAGGAAGAGGTAGGACCTTCCCATCTCTGTGCTGGAAAGCTGCTAAGTTTGTTCACTGACTCTTGTATGACCACAGTGATAATCTAGAGCTAGATGGGATTATTCCAAGTGAGTTTAACACTTAAGATAAACTATTAGAAAAGACACTGTTGTTTGGGAAGAGAATTATCTGCTCTCAGACTTGCTGGACAGCAGTTAAGCAGAAGCAGCTGTCTGTACAGATGTCTAGAACATCCTGCATTTAATACTGAAATTGGCAATATAATATTTGAATAAATTGCAAAAGCAAAGACAGACAATATACAATGTTTAAATTTTCATTCTGTTGCTTTATTGTTTTCATTCTGTATTATTATTTTTTATTACTAATTATTATTTTATTTCAGACTATTGTATGTGGCATAGTTTTCTTTTCTGTTGTCCCTCTATCCTGGATTGGATTTCATATTTTTTTCACTTCTAAAGTCCACTAGAAACCAGAGAATCCCTGTAGGTGGATTCAGACAAGCTTTCATTCTGGTCATGAACCATATAAATAAAGTGTTACTTTTATAATAGTTGTAAAATCTTCATGATCCAGAACATGCAGCTGTAGTTTGATGTTTTATGTAATAATTCTCTTTTTCCTTCTTGTAGGTCCTTTTGTTCTGCATCACAGCTGCTCTGTTCATGTTCTTTTTCAGGTATGTCACTACTGTATCTATTTCTGTTTGTAAATATTATTTTAAAGAGCATTTCTAAGAGATTACTTGGTTTTGGGTGTTCATCTGAAACTTGTATATTTCTGGGTTGGGTGAAGTGCTTTAAAAAAAATAGCATTAAATACACAGTGCTGGGAACATAACTGGCCTAAAAGAGGAAATTCTGAGTGAAATGCTTTAAATCTTCTGGTGATTATACTCATTACTTAAAGAACCTCTTCTCTTTTCATAATTAAGACCCTGGAGATCTAACACTACATGGTATGAAAATGGCAGAAACCACTGCTTTTCATGTCAGTTCTTAAATAGCTTATGGCAGGTAATGTTAGCAACAGAAGATAACATTTTTTCTTCTGGTGAAAACAGAGGAGAACAGGAAAATGAAATTTTACAGTCATAAATATTATCCAATATTTGACATGTGTGTGGGTGCAACTACCTTCTTTTGATTTCAGAGTGAAGTAGTTTCACATGTGTTTTCACAGGTTACTAGTTGTATTTCTTTTTTAGAACATACAGTAATGGGGTTGGATGAGACACTCATTTTAATAACTTTTTCTCTCTTGGTTTGCAAGATATGTGTAATAAAGTATTTACCTTGTCATTGTTTCCCTTTTAAATATCAGACCTCTCAAGTTTTCTTTATTATATCTTAAGCTGGAAAGTTGCTTGCTAAAGTAACCTTTGACCACAACCCTTTGACTTGGAATTTTCTGTGGCATGTAGCCATCTGTGGTTCTTCAAGCCATATGATCCCCTGGTAATTGCAAAACTCTGGAAGCTACAGCTTGTTTTTCTGTAATTCCCTTACTTATGAATTACTTACAGATACTGACCAAGAACAGTCTGTCCGTGAGGGAAAGCTGTTCATTTAAAGGATTTGAAGAAGCATTCCTCCTTTCATCTACCAGCCATTAAGACCCTCATATTGGCAGTCTTCTCCTTGCTTTATTTTCTTCTACTTCCCAGAGCCATGATATTACAGCTTTGGAGAATTTAACTTGTAAGGTTGAAGTTAGACACCTGTCTGTCTGAATGCTGATTGAACCAACCCCAAAACACTGAAGTGCTGGTCAAAGCTATAAATGTTGTATGATTCTGGGGGAAGCTAATTGTCCCCTGTTTATGTCTGGTAAGACGTAGGAGACAACCTGGAAGTTAAATGAGATTTGACCCGAGCCCAGAGGTATTTGGTGGATTCCTCCCTGACCTGGCATGGCAACACTGGCAGGTGAATGGGCTCCAAACTACTTTCTCTTCTAAAATCAGTTGCTTTATGCCAGGGTTGATGATTATCCTGTTTAACATTTATCAGGAACATTTAAATCCTTTGTCCTGGAGTTGTAAGAGAGGAATTAAAATAAAGGACCAGGAGGTTGTAAGTCCATTAGTTTAATTATCAGGAAAGAAATAATCAAAATTACTCTTTTTGTAAACACAGAATAAATTCCAGTAGATTGATTAAAAAATAATTAGCTTAGACAATTTTTTTTCTTTTTTCTTTCTGACTGTAATTGGTATTGTGATTAGAACTTCTTCACAAAGATTCATGTGGTGCTTTCCGAAAGTAACCATGTGTAGGTGGTTGGGTGAAAATAATTTAGGGTAAGCTCAGAATCCCCAGGATAACGTGAACAGAGCTGTTGTCAGAGGTTGACTGTCAGACAGAGGTTGGATTGACTATATTGATAAACACCTACTTAGGTCCTTCGTTGTTTAGTATTTTTGTATTTAAATAATGATGAAGTTGACAGTGAAAATGGTTATTATATGTGTAGATACTTTGCAGAAAAGTCTTGAAATTCAGATAGATGCAAACTGGAGATATGATCTGAAAAACCATAAAGCTGCTTAAAAATTGCAAGGTTGAGCTTTTTACAGATAAGGAGCATTTACAGATAAGGAGCTTTCAGTTGTACTCAAACTTTAGATTCTCAATGCATTTTTGGTGCCCTTTTTGATTATTACACACCAAAAATAATAGGAAAGAGGCAGAGGAACTTCAGAGTTCTGTCTCCAGAGATCTGGAATTTGGAAAACATAGTTTATTTAAAAGGATGGATTGTAGTTTTTTGATTTTTAAAAAATAAGGGATGGAACAACTGTCTTCCTGTATGTACAAGACTGCTGAAAAGAGGAAAAGAATAAGTAGTCTGTTCTCACTGGCTGTGATAGAAAGGGTAAGAGATAACAGAGCAAGACATTTCTTCTTACAAAACCAAATAGTGGCAGGTGTGAATTTACTTAGAATATGAGAAGTTTCCCTGATGAGGTTGCAGATTGTCTTTCCTTTCCGACCTGTAGGAACAGATTTTGGATATCGTGAGTGTTACAGCTTAGGGAAAGGAATACAGTATTTGATTTTCTCAATCTCTTCCACTTTTTGATGCACATCAGTGGCTGTCACATTGTGAAATATGTAGTAAGCTGTCAAAGCCAGTGGCCAGTAAAGTCTTCAGAGGAGGGTAACCTTGCTGTGATTTTTAAATGCAACTTGTTCAGGTACAGCTCTGTGCTGTAGAAACCGCCATGTCTTGTAGACATATGGGGTGGGAACAGATGAGACGGCAGAGACAGGGAACACATTGGAGGTCCAGGCGAGCAGGGACTTACCAGTAGAAGGAGAAATATTACCCTTCTACCACACCAAATGAAAGTGTTTTTCTGCAATTTCTCATTATAAAAATATAATAGGAGAAGAACAACTGCTCAGGAAGAAGGGAGACAATAGCGAGGTCACTTGATCAGTCCTCAGAGTTACTGTCCAGTTCATCTGGACTGGGATTGTGACTTGGTCATTGTCTTATTCCATAGATGAATTTAATAATTGATCCCCTTAATTTGTATTTTGGACAGCTCTTAGAAGAATCTTCTGTGGATAAATCCACAGTCCCATGGGAAGCTATCTTCCCATCTTCCTTGTCATCCAAAGATGAAAGGAATACCATGTTTGGATGTGTTCAAGAAACGTGTAGATGAGGGACTTCAGGGCATGTTCTAGTGGCCAAGATTGTAAGTTGTGTGTGGTGGGTATTTTTGGGGTGGGTTTTTTTAATTTTTTTTAATGTTTGTACTCAGTGACCTCAGAGGTCCTTTCCAACCATAACTATTCTGTGATTCTGTGAATTGTGAAAAGTTGTTAAGCTGCATTTCCTCTGTTTAATGACTCAAAATCACTTCAGCCTTTCCTTAATTGTAAGCAGATCAAACTGACAAAGTCATGTTAGTACTTTCAGAAAAAAACACCTTGTTCAAAATCAGGTCTTGGCTTGTAGAATATTTTCCCATTGACTAGAAAACCCTGTTAACTGCTGACAAGCGTTTGTTGTCCTGAAAAACAACCAAAAAATTGTCTTTTGCTTTGTCTCAAAACAACTCTGTTCCTAGGGTGGTTTGTTGTCCTTCCCACCCCACCAAAATGTCAAAAAAGATGCTGAGAGCAGTAGCAGTCATAGTTACCAAGACCATGTATAATCCCTTTCATTATTAAAGATAAAATCCTTATACCTAAGTGGTGTGATTTGAAGCTTAAAACCTTTCTATAAAGAGGCTTAATGTACGTCTACCTCTATTCTACCAAAACAGGACTGATACTTGGGTGTCAAATGTCTCAGGGAATAAAAGCCAAGTAATCTTTACTTTCTGAGTTGATAAAAATTGCTTTATCTAAGGTTATTAGGTTCTCAAAACTTTAAAGCGATGACTGTCCCCAGTTAGCAGCTCTGGTAGCATTCCTGGCAGCTCCTGGGTTAACTAAACGTAGCCACTGTTTCTGCTCTGTGTAGTTTTGAGCTGGATCATTTTCCTTGCACAGCTCAAACCATGATGTAGTAGCTGGTATCGGCGCTATGAGCCAGCGACTGGGATGAGCATGGAAAGCAGAGATGCCCTTCAGCGCTCACATGGACTTTTGGCTTAAGGTGATCTTTGCTGAACCTAGGAGATGAAAAGCTATTTAATTTGGAAATTTCAGAACTGTTTTCTCTGTGGAGGAATTAAAATATATTTCCTTTTCTAGTATAATGAATTTTCTCTGTATCTCATAATGTCTGTCTCAAGTTATTTTCAAAACAAATTCTGCATAGGTTCTTTGGCCAGACAGTTAGAGTTTACTGATGCTTCTCTCTGACTGCCAACCCTTGCACATCTGATTTCTGTCTCCAAAGCAGCAGCAAGGCTCTGGGAATGGATCTGGGCTGTTGATTACTTTAAAAAGAAAAAAAAAAAAAAAAAAGTATTCAGGTCATGTTCCTATCATTTGGAACAGAAAAGGTTTCTCCAGTTGTAAAATAAATGCCCTTTATTCTCTGTTGGAAGCCTTTGTCCTCACATGGTGTTGACCTGCTACTCCTGATCATCCCAGCCGTATGGCAGTTTTGTCGCACTAGTTGAAAACTTCACCAAGCAGCCTTGGTATTTATCTGGAGTTTCCTCAGACCTCTGTAGGAGTGTTCAAACATTATTGTATCTACTACAGGACAAGAAGAAAAAAAAGGTGCTAAATCTGAGAGTAAAAAAGTGAGAACACAGATCTGAAATAGAAGAAAACACAGGAATACTTCAATAATAGATGGCCTGAGCAGGGAGTCAGAATGAGCGGTGAATTCAGAAGAGCAATATTGAAAGGAAGATGGTAGGAAGAAGGAAGGAGAAAGTGACTGAAGAGGGAAAAAATAAGATCAAGTCAGCAGATGGGACCAAAAAATTGAAAAACATACTAGGAAAAAGGCAGCTGAAATGCAGGTGATGGGTTTACAAGCAACAAAATTATATTTACAGACAGAGGAAAGACATTTTAGTGTTGTATGTTTTTCTTTCTTCTCTTCCATTCTCCCTTTTCTGGTACTTTTCTCCTAACTTATACCCCTGTTTTTTCTCCTAACTTTTTATACCCCTGTTTTTTTTCTTAAAATTATTCAGCTCAGCTTCACTGGAATTGGTAAAATTTTGCATCACTCATTTGTGAATAGTTGTGATATACAGTTTGTATAGTGCAATCTGTCATGTGTCTATATAATGCATGTGTTTTGGTAACCACAGTAGAAGCAGGATTCTTTCCCCTTCCAACTCTTTTTTTCCTCGGAAACTTACATACAGAAGTGTGTCTGGGGACAGCAACATTTCCATATCTTTAGGGAATAATTCTCAGGTGACATTGAGCTACATGGGAGCTTAATACTCATCACTTGCTCCAAAAAAAAGTGATTTGTGATGTCATATGCTGTCATGTATGATTTATTTTAAAATTTTAAGTGTGTTGTGACAAAAACATACTTTTCTTTAGTGCTTCTATAAAAAAAATAAAAAAACCCAACAGTTTAAAATGGAATTAAGGTAAAAAAGTTTTGATTATACCATGATTTCATGTAATCTTATTTCAGTTTAAGTAATTCATAGTACTGGCTGTCCAGAATACTGTTCTAGAATAATTGAACAGAATAAAACAGACAAGCAGGAGGAATCCTGTGATGTCTAAAATAAGTATTTTAAAAATACAATTGAATTAGTAGCAGTTTTATTTTGAATATTATACTTTTTGGAAGGCTGTGTTTTTGTGCATATTTGAAGAAATCCACATCATGGAAAACTTGCAAACTCTGCACAATAAATGAACACCTATATATAAATCCTATCCACATATCCAGCAATTTGGGTGAATATGTGTTGGCAGACATCAGCATTGGTTGCTATAGTGGTTAATCCTTAGACTATATATTACCAGTTTATAATAGACATATGTTAATTCATCTGCTCTGAACCCTAGAAAGGAAAGCTCCATGTACAAGCTGAAACCAGCTATTATGGGAAGTTGAATGTTTCTCATGTTTGATTGATCATAAGTTGAGGATGAAGTTTGCCTTCTACAGAGATCAATGTTAAAATGTTATTTTCTGAAACAATAATTTTGGACAATCAGAAGTAATTGCTGTGATTTCACAAAGCAGAACATGGTGTTTTTCATAACTTGGGGTTTGAATAGCTCACAACAGAAAGCTTCCCATCTCTAAATGTCATTTATCTATTATCTGTTGTTTGAAAATAGATAATGAAAAACATAATGAAAAGAGCATCTAAGAAATGCAGATGCACTGTCATATACTGCCATTAAGATGGAACATTGAAACTTGTGTAAAGTCACTGAAGGCCTTTAAGAAAGGTCCTTTTGTTTGCAGAGCCCTTTATTCTATCTCATTAATGAAATTCTAGCCTCCCAAATTACAGCTATTTATTCTTCTTTCCCCATGAAATACATATCCTGTAATTTATTCAGTATTTTCGACATGATATTTCAAAGTGTCTTTATTTTCTTTTAAAAATGTGTGGTACCAATGCCATATCAGTCTCTTGGTTAATCACCTAAGCTCACATTTGTACAGAAGCAATTACTTGAAAGATATTTTTCCCTTTTAATTCTACTCTCTTTTTTTTTTACTGTAGAATGAGCAAGCTTCATAGTCAGAGTTGCTATCATATGGATTTAATGTCAAATACTCTTCCCCTGTCTAATAAAGTTTATTTTTAACTCTTTTACATTTGCTGTAGAATTACAGGAGTACGTTAAAAGTCTTCTGCTATTGAATTATTAGGTAAGAAATCAGAAGGAAAAAAGCAGATGAGAATTTTTCCCTGTGTTTATATATGGTTTTTACTGTTCTTATATAAACATCTCAAATTTAGTGGCTTGAAACAGTGTTTTGGTAACTGTCACGTAGCTTGATTTCTGGGGTATTTTGGATGACCTGGTGAGTAGATGGAAACATTCAGTCTCCTAAGAAATGCTATAAATATCAGTTCATTTTATTTAGTGTGAGCAAAAGTAAAACATGATCTTGCAGGAGGGGGTTGCAGATGAGAAGATAACCTTGTAGGTTAACTCTGGCACTTCTTTGGCAGAGCACTGCAGACAGAGTTGCATAGACTCACTTCACATACAAATAGGGGTAGAAAAGTGAGATGACCTATTTTCTGTTCATTAACCAAGAGAATAAAAGGGGAGAAAGTCTTTTTACTTTTTTTGTTTTCATGAAGTACATTTTTCTCTCTCTCATACTCTTTTACCAAACTTCAACTGAATTTCACTTCTTTATTGTCCAGTAAAACGTGCAGTGCCGTGTACTATTGCTTTGGTTTTGGTTTGAAGGGTAGTTGCTCTGAAGTTTTGCAGAGCTGTTTGTAGCTCTCTGCTGCATTCACAGGAGAGAGACTGGTCTCCCCATGCTGATGTTGTCTATCCACCTCTTATCTCAAAAAGGATGTAGCAGAGTTAAAGATATGTCTTTCGCATATATTTTAAGTGCAAGAATTTGTTATTACTAGTTTTTCATACAACTAGACTTAAAGGTATTGCAAAGAAAATGCATGCTAGCGTGCAAAATTGCAATGTGGACATCTTTAGTAGGCTTGAGAGTCTCCCCTGATGATGTTCTTGCACCTTCCAGTCATCTGCAATGGCTGCAGTAGGACTTCCATGAGCAATTTTTTTTTCTTCTTCTTCTTTTTTCTTCTTTTTTTTTCTTTTTTTCCCTCTCAAAAAAATCTTTTTCAATTTCTGTGTTCTTGAAGCCAGGTTGGATGGGGCTTGGAGCAACCTGGTCTAGTGGAGGGTGTCCCTGGCCATGGCAGGGGGGATGGAACTAGATGATCTTGAAGATCCACTCCAACCCAAACTGTTCTATGATTTTGTATTTTCAAGTACAAATTACTGTGTCTCACCTATTCATTTGGGTACTGCAGGAGAACTGGGACAATAATGGTATTCATATGAAAGAAGTCAGTTCTGATTTCCAGTCTAGCATTAAAGGAAATCTTGCAACAATTAGATCATTAGCGTGCCTACAGTGCCTGTTGTGAGCAGGTTTTCAAGATTCATCTTCTATTTTAGGCACTTGTCTGATATGTTTAGATTAGGAAATATGAGGAAAAAGATAGGCAAAATCAGGAGGGCAGTTCCTGTCTTGTGTGGGCTTCATTTGCATTGTTGAAGAGCTGCCTCTCTCTAACTGATGTGATAGGTTATTGTGCACCAAAATTACTTGCTTAGGTCTGGGTGGAATGAATCTAGGCTAATGTCTTTCCTTAAAGTTGCCTAGAAATCATATGAAAATAATTCCTCTTGGGTGGTGTTAAGAATTCAGGAAATGCTGGTAAGTTATGGAAGATGTTTTGTCTAACTTTTTCTGCATATGTGGCTTGTATTACCCTATTTCATGAACCCATTTTTTAGATTTAATATGAAAAAATCTTGTGTACTACTTATAGGAGCAAAAAAGGAAGGGAACGTGTGTATATGCACATCTATACTGTATATATTTAGGTACTAATTTTTCTGAGTCAGAGTCTTTAGATGGGAATGACAGGGAAAAGACATCAAAGAATTCTTTCCTACATGGAAAATTATATCAAATATTTGAATGCCTCCTTCTAACTTACAAATAAAATTAATATCACTTTTACAATAATATAAAATACAAAACTACAGTAGACTTTGTAATATATATAGAGAACCTTGTCAAGGGTATAAAGATTTATGCTTTATTTATGATTTATTTATCCATTTATACTTTTGATACATCCTAAAGATACATCTCATGAATTGGGAAGTTTGCTCTTTTATTTTTACCTTTCAAAAAGACAAAGCTGTGTTGTCATTGAGTAGCAACTGAATTTCACCTGCGCTTTTAGTGACAATCACCTGATGTCTGTCATCTGTTTTGCCAATTTGGTAATAGCATTTAAAGTATTCCTTTAAATTAGGCATCTGTCAAATAATGTTCAGTTCAGTAAGGTTTTTCTCTTATGCCATATCAATTTTCTTGAGAAAGTACATGATAAAAATGTAGGAAGTTTACTGATTAGAATGCAACATTTAATATTCATGTTTTTCTTCTGAATGTATACATCTTCAGATAAGATAGATATTACCATGTTATTAAAGCATATTTACTTTAGTGTGAAGACACCAAGAGTTACCAGACTTCTTTCCTGAAAATATCCTAAGAAAAACTTCCAATATATCAATGATGATTCAACGTGTGCATGCCTGGGTGCATCATAGAGAACAAAACCAAACTTGAGAGACTGAGGTATTCAAATGCATAAGAATAAATTTCTTTACAGTATCTCAAACACTCCTTTTGGTAGTAAGATTTAGAAGGAGACAAGCATCTCTTAGAAATCAGAGCAACTGTTTGTTACCTGGTGCCATCCTGGTGCAGAGCCGTGCTGGTGTCTGCCTCCCCCCCGTCCCAACTCCACAGCCTCTCCTGAAAAGTGGGCAAGAGGATAGAAAAGGTGAGTTAGGGTCTACAACACAGCAGCAATGTTGTTACCAGCAGAGACAGATGATTTGTGTTGCTTTCCTCACGTGGTGATGAGTTGTTGGCAGTGGTGGTGGGAGCTGCCGGGAGGGGAGGGGCTTGGGGGGAGGCTCTGGCTGGGCGCTGTGGTCGGTGGGGAAGAGGTTGCTCCTCTTGAGTGCCTTTCAAAACATCTCCTTTGAATCCCTCTCACTCCTTTAACTCTGTATACTTTTGAGGATGACTGATGGACTACGCTGAGTGCCAAGACTGGCTGCTTCCCCTTTACCTGCCCCCATTATCAGATACACTGCTTGAGCAGAGAAGAAAAGAGAAATGTGAGGGGGGACACACAAGATAATATCAACAGTGGAGTAAGAGGCCAAGCAGGACAGGGTTCCCACCAGCCATGAGCCAGCTGTAGCTAAAGGATTTGGAGAACATGGGTTTGTTGAGTTGTTAGCTGTAGTGCAGCTTTGTGTCTTCAGTTTTACTAAAGCACTTTAGAGACACTGCTTGCTTAAAAGTACTTGGATCATCTAAGTACCTAATTTACAAGTTGTGGTAATTTTTCCCCTGTTTTTTTCCTCCCCTCGATCTAATAGAGAAACATTATATATTTTTTCATCACTTTGTGTCTTTGTTTTTCTGTACCCAAATATTACCTAAACCTTTGTCATGCTTAAATGATACCCCAGAATAACGGTGAACATTGTCTTTTTGACTTTTTAAAAAAAGATGGATACTGCCTCAAGTCCCTTGAACCACCTTTATTGTTGAAGGAACTTTCACAGTCCCAGTTCATACTATTTTCACTTTGTCTTTCAAGTTGAACAGGTGGTAGTAGGTTGAAATAAGTAGATGTGTATCTTAGTTCTATCTTGTACTCTTGTCTTCAAACCACCTCTGTTCTTGACGGTATAAGCTGTGTTTTTTATTAGATCAAAATAAGGAATATGAACTGTGAGGGCTGAAATCGGGCTCTTGGTTGTTTGTTTTTTTTTATTTTTCCAAGGTTAAATTACCTTGCTCCTGATCTTCCAATACACAGAAAGACTGCAGAGTGGGCTGGCTCAGCTGTCAGTGAGTGAAGAAAATGCTGTTCTGTCTAATTCCTGCATTCCATACCTGTTTTGTGGTTGCAACATTTCATATTGAGATATGCTGATACATCCATTCCTTAGTAGTAGATATATCAAAAGTCAAGAAGATACTCCTCAAGTGGGTGACTTCTCTTTTGTTGGGCTTAACTGCTTTTAAACAGAAACAAAAGGCACTTCTACAGTAAACTCAGGTGGCTTGCTTTGATATTTCATGTGTAGAAGTGCAAAATGATTTTATGACTACATGGGAAGAAAGGAATATGTTTCACTTAAAGTATCATATGTTTTCCATTGCCACTTTGCATGGTACACGTGCCAATTTGCATGCTATAAAACAACTGAAATGGGGATTATAGTACTGTGTATGCACTATTAAAAATGTAACTAAATAGTCTATAGAAATAATTTGTTTCTTTAGGAGTTAAAATGGAACACCGTTTATTGCATGTAGTTAATTGCATTTGCAAAATCAAGGTTTACTCTTTCATAGAAAACACTAAGTTTTTAATATAATATGAAGAGATTAAATGTTTGGTCACCTTTAGGCATATGGTACATGGGCTCCTGGAATTTATTGAAACCTGTTCTTTCCAACAGTAAATCTTGTCCTCATTTTAACAGATTGCTTTGCATGTAGTTGGATCCAGTTGCACAGGCTCCTCAAGAGAGGAAATGCATCGCCTACAGACAAGGGGTGTAAGAATTATGGCTGTACAATAGGGAGTATTTTTCCACCATTATCACTTTTCAGTGGAGATTCTTTTTCAGATATGTAACAGTGACTCAGTGAACCAAGAAGGTGTTTACCTGCAAGGTGATCTGCTGGTAACGGGAGAAGCTTTTGAGGGCTAAAATTTCAGGCGTCTCTGTCCAGAGCCATCCCCAAAGGAGGAAAAAGAGGGTCTCCTCCCCACATGTAGGTTTCGTCTGTCAATCACAAAGGGCTTTTGTCCTGCTGACATATCAATGTGTCTGGGCTTTGGCTGTTTATCATCTTCCTGTCATCCTTAAATGCAAAATAAAAGAAGGGAAATAGCTTCTGGTTCTCAGGCTTTGAGAACAAACTGCTTGTGGCTGCTGGGGACTTCAGTGTCCCAGCCACCCTGGGATGCCTTCTGGGCAGACACGATCACTGGCTCAGCCTCACATCGCCCATGTGGCTTCCAGCTCCTGAGGCAGTGGTCAGAACAAGGCTGATACTACAAGTCAGATGATGAGAAAGCAATTGAGCTTCACAGATTTGATTTCTCTTTTGATCCTGGCATTAAAGTGTCAAGGTCTGTGAGTGGAAGTGGAGAGCAGACAAGATTTCCGGCTGCTTTAATCCTGGTACTAAAAAGATCTATTCACAGGGTATAGGGATTGGATTTTATTTTTGCAGGATTTTTAAAATGTTAGGTATATTTTGCCTATGTTTGTTGCTAAGCACTATAGAAAGTTTTTTTTTCCCTCCTTTTTTTTTTTGTGATATTTTTCTTGTGTGTATATTTTCTATATAGTCAAGATTTGGCAGGTAATTGACTTACCTTTCCAGGTACATTTGAGGCACTTTATATTTTACAGATGGATTATTAAATCAGAAGATTTAAGTAGCCTGCAGAAGGTCAGATATAAAATTTGTGGTAACGATGCCTTTGAGCCATAGAATTCCAGCCCAGTTCTTAAATCACAAGACTATCTCTCCTGCATTCCTGGTACAGGACATAATTTAACTTGAAAAAGTGGGACATGGTACAGAACTGCTGTCAGAGAATTAAGGTAGGAAGCAGTACATAAGCAGCCAAATAAATACAAACTCAGTAGATGTATTCTTCATTTCCTTTTCCAGCAGAGTCTGATACTTTTAGTTTGGCTTTCTGAGAGAGTGAGGACATGAATTTCAGTTTTCTAATGCTCTTGTTTTTTAACCTGTTTCAAAAGAGAAGGGGAGAAGGAAAAGCAGCTGGGCAACAAAAAAGCTGTGCAGCTGTAAAAGTTTCTTTTTTTTACTTTCTGTCATTACTGTATGAGATGTTTTCCTATGGAACTTTTCATGTCCGTTAGGGTTGGAGAAATGTACTTCTGTGAAATGGTGAAAGTGAAGTTGATTTAATCCTTTTGTACTCTTATTTCTGTTGTTTTCTTTACTCTCTCAGGTCCTTGGCTTAATTTCTTTTTCCTAACTGTTTCCTGTCAGTTCTTCCTGTTTTTGCTGCTGTTTTATTAAAAATAGTTATCTAGTTTTGCTGAGCTGAGGGATCTGCCTGTGTAGTTGCTTATTTAATTTAGAAAAACAAAATCCTTCTGACACTGAAGATAAAAGAGATCCCTTTGAGCATCATTTATGAAATTTTAAAGAACAATCTCATTATTTACAAAATGCATTGAGGTAAGCCCAGTCACACCAAGAAATGGATGTTGGCTCTGCTGGAGCCAACAGAGAGCTTATGGGTTAAAATTAAGGGGAAGAAAGGCCAAGGTGACATCATGGTGGGGGTTTGGTACAGGTCGCTTGAGCAGGAGGGTAATATAGATGAGCCACTATATAGACAGATAGGAGCAGCTTTGCATTCACAAGCCATGGTCCTCATGGGAGACTTCAGCCACCGTGACATCTGTTGGAAGAACAACTCTGCTAAACGCAAACAATCCAGGAGGTTCCAGAGCGCAAGGATGATAACTTTCTTTTCTATGTAATCGAGGAGCCAACAAGGAGAGGTGGTGTGCTGGATCTTGTCCTCACCAGTGAGGAAGGGTTGGTGAGGGATGTTAAGCTCAAGGGCAGCCGAGGTTGTAGTGATGACGAAATGGTGGAGTTCAAAATCTTTAGGGCAGCAAGGAGGGCTCACAGCAAGCTTACCACTCTTGACTTCAGAAGGGCAGATTTCAGCCTCTTTAGGGATCTGCTCAAGAGATAACATCCTGGAGGGTAGAGCTTGTCCAGGTCCAAGAGTGTTGCATGCCAACTAAGAGGAAGTCAAGTAGAAACTCCAAGAGCCCGGCATGGATGATTAAGCAGCTCCTAGAAAAGCTCAGATTTAAGAAGGAAGCATACAGGGTGTGGAAGCTAGGGCAGGTATCCTGGGAGGATTACACAGAGGTTGTCCGAGCAGCGAGGGATCAGGTGAGGAGAGCCAAAACCCTGCAGCCTTCTCTGGCAGGTGCTCCAACCTGAACAAAAAGGCCACAGAAGGTGAAAGCAGACTGGGAGAATGAATTACCCCCCACTGTAGGTGTAGAGCAGGTTCAAGACCATCTAAAGAACCTGAAGGTGCATAAATCTATGGGACCTGATCGGACTCACCCATGATTCCTGAGGGAGCTGGTGGATGTGATTGCTAAGCCTCTGTCCACCATATTTGAGAGGTCATGGAAGTTTGATGAGGTTCCTGCTGATTGGAAAAACAGGAACATAGCCCCTGTTTTTAAAAAGGGGAAAAAGGAAGACCCAGGGAACTACAGGCCAGTCGGTCTTACCTCTGTTCTTGGCAAGGTCATGGAGCAGATCCTCCTGGAGTCTGCTAAGGCACATGGAAAATAAAGAGGTGATTTGTGACAGCCAACATGGCTTCACTAAGGGCAAGTCATGCCTGACCAATTTGGTGGCCTTCTACAACAAGGCTTCAGAGATGGTGGATGGTGGCAGAGCAACTGACATCATCTACCTGGATTTGTGCAAGGTGTTTGACACTGTTCCACATGACATCCTGGTCTCCAAACTGACAAGGCATGGAATTGACAGATGGACCACTTGGTGGATAAGAGATTGGCTGGATGGCCACACCCAGAGAGTTGTGGTCAATGGCTCAATGTCCAAATGGAGACAGGTGACGAGTGGTGTCCCTCAGGGGTCAGTATTGGGACCTGTGCTGTTTAACATCTTTGTTGGAGACATGGGCAGTGGGATTGAGTGTATCCTCAGCAAGCTTGCTGATGATACCAAGCTGTGGTGTGGTTAACACCTTGGAGGGAAGGGACACCATCCAGAGGGACCTTGACAGGCTGGAGAGGTGGGCCAGTGCCAACCTCATGAAGTTCAACAAGGCCACGTGCAAGGTCCTGCACCTAGGTCGGTGCACAAATCCAGGCTGAGGGGAGAATGGCTGGAGAGCAGTCCTGAGGAGGAGGACTTGGGGGTGGTCTCACTGGTAACACTCACTCGTCACATGTTATTGATTTGACAGCAGTCTGGGTAGAAAAATCTTCATTTTGTGAAAAGTGAGAGCAATTCCATTACATAAGAATCTGCATGCTTTCGTGTGTATTTTTAAAATAAGCAGTCTTTCTGTTTATGTAAGGGTTGCACACAATCAAATATCTTACATGTAACTACTGTGCAGCTTGAATATATATTTGTAGTCCAAAGATTACAGTCCCAAATATGGCTTTTAATACATGACATATTTCATTTTAGACGCAGGCATATTTTTAACTACGGGCATTGAAAATACTTGGAATTCTGTTCCTGTGAGCTAATTGCTGACTAGAATAGGAAAATAAGAGCTACTTTGTGGTTATATGGTTGTGGTCTTTCTTTTGGCTTTTGGCCCTTAGATAAAATGTCAGGGAAAACACACTAACAGATAATGGTGTCAATCACTGTATCTTGGACATAATTTGAAGCCTGTCAAATATCTGCTACTTTTCTAAACATTTCATTACATCATTCTTACTCATTTTACCTTATGCTTATACATTATTTGGTTAGAAGAGTATAAATTATGTCACAGATGATTTTCACAGGCATGCTTCAGTTCATAGGGTCTAAATTTCACAGAAAAATAAACTGCTGTGAAGAGCCAGCTTTTTCTGTGGAACTGAGACTTTATGGGCCATTTCAAATATTCAGAAGAATGAGACATTCTTTATTATTTTTCATATGTTTGATATATTGGCTGGAAACCATACTGAGGAGAGGTTTCTAGTCTTATATTTTTAGCCCAAATAATCCTTTCTCCAGCCTAACCAGATCCAATCAATATGCTAGCAAACTGTAATTCAGAATCAGATTGTGCTCTTAACTAGCGTTAGTATTAAACCATGGGTCTAACCATCAAGTAAAACTGGTTAAAAAAATCAATGGCAAATTTTCAACAGATTTTTAAGAAACTTGAATTAACTTATTGTGTGAATAACTGAATTGTATAAGTATTTAGAATCACAGAATCGTAGTATGCCAGGTTGGAAGGGACCTCAAGGGTCATCTGTGATTCTGAACAGTAAGTGAGGGAAAATCTGAAGAAACATAAAGTTAAAAAGTCATTCTGATAGTTGAGATTTTGCTCTAAGAAGTAAGAATTAATGCATTTTAGGTTAAAATGTATGGGTTTTTTAAGTAGGAAGAATGCCTTAGGTATTTCAAATAGTATTTTTCTGCTATGTCAGGATACTGTGAGATATTTTTTTGTATATAAGTTTGAATGAAAACATATTTAAATTTTTTTAATGAAACATTAAAGTAGTGTTTAGCCCAGGATCATGCAAATGTCAAAAATTCTGGGATGATTCCTCAGATACACTGTCTGAAGACACTTAGAAGAAAGGAGTTGAATAACAACATTCATAGTTACTGGTCAAGAATGAATTGTATCAAGTTAATCTGGCTTCCTTCTGTGAAGATAAGAGGCTTCGTTGATTCAGAAGTAGTAGAGGATATCATGTATGTTCAGTAAGTCTTTAGACAGATTCTCATGTGACATTCTCAGAAGCAAGGTCTCAAAGTATGCTGTAGAAAAAACCCCTACTATTTCAAATGGCCAAAAAAACCTCAGTACTGAGTTTACTATCAGACTGGAAGCGCCATCCCAGGATGACTGGTTCCGTTCATAGATTTAATATCAAGTCTGGGTCATCATCCTGGTCATTAATAAAGTTATTGAACAATGAGACCCAAGCAGTGTTCCAAGATGTCTGGTTTTATCCTCAGATTTAGCAAATGTGTCACTCAGAACAGTTTGGCAAATCTGAGAAATGTTCCCAAAATATAGAATACAATTTGATGGAAGCTTCTGCACTTTGAAAGAAAGAATTGAATGTAGAACCTCTTCCTAGGTCACAGCTCCTCAAGGCAAGAGTCAGATTACAACCTGGACGTTGTAACTAGGATCTGTAAAAAAAACTATTGTAATTGGGTATACAAATAAGAGTACAGCATGTCCTGCACATGAAGTTACCACTGTCCTCTCCATAGTGTTGATAATGTCAGCGGGAGTAACAACTATACATGGACAAATTGTGCAGAGCCCAGAACAGAATGAGAATGATCAGACATGTGTAGACCCTATTGTTTGAGGAACTTGAAATGACTTGTAATGTTTTGTTTAGTCTAGAAAAAATCTAGACTGATAAAAGTCTTCTCTAATGAGGAAAGGAGTAAATAATTATCTCTTGGGTGAAATGTAAAAGAATTAATAGACTAAAATTGAAGCAAGATAGATGCAGGTTGGAAATTATTATTAGAAAGTGTTTCCGATATAGGACTCACTGAACTGTGGGATAGTTTGTTCACAGACAGGGAGATTCCATAATTCTGTTACCCATCATGGAAGACCAGGTTAGACTTTAATGGTAGAGCTGCAGTCCTTGTTTTTGATGGAGAATGGACTCTATGAAATCTCTCCTGTTCCTACCTTCTGTATTTTTTTGTGATTATTCTTTATAGCTGATGTGGGAAACTGTTCTTTTCTTCCCCACGTAAGTCTAAACAAAATGCCTTTTAACAGCTTGTGACATAAGTGGAAGTGTAATTATGATTCTCTTTCTGAATCTGCATGTTGCTTCTGGGCTCAGGAGGACTACCCAAGTGGGCAAGCATTTGTAAGGGGAGGCTAAATGGGTGGCATGGAACTAATGTATAATTTTCAGTATTTGTATTTTGGATTTTTTTAAAAAATCAATTTTCCATTGCCTCCAGGATTTATTCCTGTAACACTCCTTAAAGAGAGTCCATTAGAAAGGTTATGTTTTATGTCTGTCACCTTGGTGTCAGCGAGCAGTAAATTATATGTAGCAGTAGAATTTATGAGGAAGGACTGCTAGCAGAATAAACAATATGTCACTGAAGCAACAAAGATTGGTTTTAAAAGGGAGGTGACATGCTAAGGAGTAACTGAAACACCTTTGTGGCTGAACACAACATAAACATGCACAGTAGTTATTGTATACTGGGTCTCTAGTACATACAGGTATGCATTCTTCATAATAGTGCAAGGTCTCCTATAGAAAGGAAGAAAAATAGGTATGATTGTAGCCCAGGCCTTTATTTAACAGCAGCTGTAGAAGGCTGTTGGCGATCTTTTTAATCTTGAAATCTCATCATTTGTACAATGGAAATAAAAAGTTGCTTAAGGTTTTCCCAATTATTCATTTCCCATAGTTCCCAGTGAAAGGACGAGGGCCAAAGGGCACAAGCTGGAACACAGGAAGTTCCACTTAAATATGAGAAAAAAACTTCTTTACTACTAGGGTGACAAAGCACTGGAACAGGCTGCCCAGGCAGGCTGTGGAGTCCTGTTCTCTGGAGGTATTCAAGACCTGCCTGGACATTGTCCTGAGTAATGTGCTCTGGGTGATCCTGCTTTAGTGGGGGGGGACTAGATGCACCCAAAAGTACTGAAGGAGTTGGCAGATGCACTCACCAAGCCTCTTTCCGTCATTCACCAGCAGTCCTGGCTAACTGGGGTGGTCCCAGTGGACTGGAGGGTAGCAGATGTGGTACCCATCCACAAGAACAGCCAAAAGGAGGATCCAGGGAACTACAGACCTGTCAGTCTGACCTCGGTGCCAGGGAAAGTCTTGGAGCAGATCATCTTGAGTGTCATTACGCACCATATGATGATCACGTCTAGTCAGCATGGTTTTATGAAAGGAAGGTCCTGCTTGATGAACTTGATCTCTTTCTGTGACAAGATGACCCACCTGGCCACTGAGGGAAAGGCTGTGGTTGTTGTCTACCTGGACTTCATGAGGCCTTTGACACTGTCAATAGGAAGAAGTTTTTCACTGAAAGGGTTGTCAGACATTGGAACAAGCTGCCCAGGGAGGTGGTTGAGTCACCATCCCTGGATGTCTTTAATAACAAGTCGACTTGGGAATATAGCTCAGTGCTGCTGGGACTTGATGATCTTAAAGGTCTTTTCCAACCTAAGTGATTCTGTGATGCGATGATCTCTAGAGGTCCTTTCTAACTCCAATGATTCTGTGAATCTGTGATTAAAATGTTTTTTCTCTCTCTGTTGCTGCGTGAAGAACTAAATAAATAGATAGTTGCCTGTAGCACTTCATGAAAAACAAAGAAGTGTGTGAAACCAGGATGCAAAAATCAATGGAAAAGCTTCTTTCTGGAATTGTCAAGTTTATTCCTGTAATTTGGTAAAGAACAGTTGATAAAACAGGGCAAAAAAAAAGCAATTTGATTTGTCCCTGTCCCTTTGAAAAGTTACGTTTTAGACCCAGCTAAAAGGAAGCACTTTTAGGTTTTCTGCATTTCTCACCTTATGAAGCTGACTTAATGAAACTGGAATTCAACTCATCCCCTGTTGTCACTCTGTAATAGAGACTGTCAAGTTCCTGATAATTTCTTGCTGATACACCTCTTCTCATGGGTGCAAACAAAGGATAAGCCTTATGTTGAAAGCTAAACTTTCAAATAATTTAAGATGTTGGTGGCATTTTTTTGTGGCTTCTGATAAGAGTGCTGAAGTTTTCACTATAATGTATGTGCTGTGAGTTGGTGACAAAGCAGTGTCACTTTTGAGTTAAATCAGCACAACCCCCAAGCAGTGCTAGTCTAATCAGTAATATTAGAAATAATATAGGCAAACATCCTACCATAAATCCATTGACTTCTCTAGACCATTATTGTTTAGTATGTGTTAATAAGAGCATGAATTTGTTTTAATAACTGTTGAACATAAAGAGGATTTGTAGGAATACACTATTCAGATTTCTTATCCAACATACACACTTTTCTCTTTGGGTGTATAAGAAGCATTTGCTTAAATTACATGCACACTAAGCTAAAGTTGTAGATATGGCCATTTGCAGTAGATTTACTGTCTGCATATGTGCTATCCATTCTCTTTGGGAAGCATAGGGTGAGTTAACCAGAAGTTTTTATTATGAGTTGCCAAAGCAGTCTGGTGCTTTTTTGCTTCACGTTCACTCCTCTCAGCACATGCTAATTTCAGTCACATTTGATTCGTATCAGCTAATACTAATTTAAAAATATTTAAATATCACATTAAAATCATATATTGTGCATCATCTTATGCTTTTCTGTCTTCTTAAAGTGCACTTGCAGTAAAAGAGCAAAGCAGTGATTAATAAAAGTATGCTGGACATGCCACCTGGTACTCAGAATTGCAGATAACACCGTGACTGATACGCACATTTGCACTCACATGCACTTGTTGAAAAGCAGTTATCTAGGTTTCATTGAAAGGCATTACAAAAAAATGCAGCATTTCCCAGAAAGGAAAAAATTAATATAAGATTAATTTTCTTTTTATTATTCTTCAGTACAGTCTCATTAACTAACATACTCGAGAGTGAAAGCATCTGATCTTTGTGATCCCTTTCAATTCAGATTTTGAAAATGTCATCTGTCATTGCATCTACAAATGCATTTTAAGGTTTTAATTTATAGTTTTATATGAATTTAATACAGAGTAAACAAGACTTTGGAAAAAAACAAAGCTATGATGGCGTGTTTTGAGTTCCAGGGCTAATTTGATTGTTCATCTTCCTCTTAATGGTATTAAAATTTGCACTGCTATTATTTGCCATTTAGATGATACCTTTCTTTTCCTCCTCTCTTCTTTGGGTTTGAGCTAAAATATTTTTGTATATAAATAGCATATTTTATGTTTATATACACATATATATATATATCTATAAGGCTTCTGTTACTTGAAAGGTTATGGTGCTTTAAAGTGTCATACCATCCAGGTGACATTTGCAAATACATAACTTCGAGGTTTGTTTTTTTTCCTGGTCTTTTCTGCTTTTTCTTTGTACAATAATCCTAAAGCAGTCATCAAATTAAAGGGACTTTTCTTCCAGGAAATAGGAAAATATTAAAACCTCAGTTCTCCCCGAATTGTCTGAACTTTCCCATTAGATCAGACCTGGAGATATCCTTTGCACAAATGAAATGCTCTGCTAGGCTTGTGCTTTTTCTGTTATTTTATTCTATTGGCAGAAGCAGGAATGTAAGAAAATAATAATAAAAAACCTCAACAACCCAGCCTTCTTTATAATTTCAGAAGCCGCTTGATAACATATAGATAAAGTTGATTCAGGTGTAATCTATACAATGAAGGATAATTTTTCACTTGTGCAAGTACTCCTTGTCATACCATGCACCATTAAACTGCTAGTAAACCTCAGCATGGTATTTGGACCTACCTCTTACTCTGCCATTTTGGAGAATGTCTCTTCCGGTAGCCATCTCCTTGATAATACCTATGTTTTTTTTACTTAACTGGAAAAGATGACCTGGCATACTTGGCATTCATCTCAATCAAAGCTACCCAGTGCCTTCTGCTTGTCCCTTCTCCCGTGCTTTGCTTTCTTTGTTGGATGTCAGATGTTATTCAGTAGAGATGCTTTGTTTTGCTTCTTATGACAGGAGGTAGAGGATAGATGCAGCTTATCTCCATTTTTACATTGATAAAGGTTTTCCAGAAATCTCTTTTTCACCTAAGAGTTGTCAAGTACTGTTATTATAAATTGTGCACTCAAATATCCTTTTTCAAATAGCAATTTCCATCTGTTTTATTTCCACTGTATAAGCATAGCAGCATAAAAGATAAAGACAGGCACAAAAATATAGAAAGTTTAATAAATTGCATTGTTAGTACTTCAGGAGACATTGCCACTTAAAGTTCATACAGGGTTTTTAAGAATTAATAGTAAATTTTGAATACCAGGTGTTATAGCTCTACAGTGATGTTTCCTCACTTCTTAAGAACTTTTTATGACTGATACTGACTGTGCTAACAAGACAGAAAAAGGGAAGAAACATAAGGACTATTTTAATTGTCTTCTCAGTTAAAGGAGTATTTGCTTTAATTTGTTGGAAAAAACCTCTTTTTTAAATTTATTTATTTTTCTATGAGCTATTTTAAGTGGAATATTGCCTGCATTATTTTACCTGCTGTATTAAAAGTAACACTTAGTAATTAGGCTTTTAATCTAACATAATCTCAAATGTTTTCTGATATGTGTACCCAACAAACATCTAGTTTGAGGCCTGTAACTAGTGGAGTCCCTCAGGGGTCGGTACTGGGACCGGTGTTGTTCAACATCTTCATCAACGACCTGGATGAGGGTACAGAATGTACCCTCAGCAAGTTTGCTGATGACACTAAGCTGGGAGGAGTGGCTGACACACCAGAAGGCTGTGCTGCCATTCAGAGAGACCTAGATAGGCTGGAGACTTGGGCGGGGAAAAATCTGATGAAGTTCAACAAGGGCAAGTGTAGAGTTTTGCATTTGGGGAAGAAAAACGCCATGTACCAGTACAGGTTGGGGGCTGACCTGCTTGAGAGCAGTGTAGGAGAAATGGACCTGGGGGTCCTGGTGGACAGGAGGATGACCATGAGCCAGCAATGTGCCCTTGTGGCTAAGAAGGCCAATGGCATCCTGGGGTGTGTTAGAAAGGGTGTGGTTAGTAGGTCAAGAGAGGTTCTCCTCCCCCTCTATTCTGCATTGGTGAGGTCGCATCTGCAGTATTGTGTCCATTTCTAGGCCCCTCAGTTCAGGAAGGACAGGGAACTGCTTGAAAGAGCCCAGTGCAGAGCCACAAAGATGATGAAGGTAGTGGAACATCTCCCTTATGAGGAAAGGCTGAGGGATCTGGGTCTCTTCAGTTTGGAGAAAAGGACACTGAGAGGTGACCTCATCAGTGTTTACAAATACATAAAGGGTGAGTGTCAAGAAGATGGAGTTAAGCTTTTTTCAGTGATGACCAGTGATAGGACAAGGAGTAATGGATACAAATTGGAGCATAGGAGGTTTAAGGTGAATATCAGAATTTTTTTTTTTACTGTGAGAGTGACAGCACTGGAACAGGCTGCCCAGAGAGGTTGTGGAGTCTTCTTCACTGGAGACATTCAAAACCCGCCTGGACACCTTCCTGTGTGATGTACTCTAGGTGACCCTGCTCTGGCAGGGGGGTTGGACTAGATGATCTTTCGAGGTCCCTTCCAACCCCTAGGATTCTATGATTCTATGATTCAAACATACAGAAATTGCTTAGCTTTCACTATCAAATAAGAGTTTATAGCAAATATGCTGGTGTCCTTCAGCCTGAGCAAGATTCATTAATGCAAAATAGTGTTTCCTTTACAGAATTGTATCATGAATATTTCCTAAATAAAATCCTATAAAAGCTCAGGCATTCTCAGATTTTTACAGGAAAAAGTCACTTTTGCATCATGTGAAATATTTTCTAGAATGAGGTAATTGTCTTGTCGTTTGTACTAATGGCCAGAATTGCTCAGTGTGGTGTGTTAGATGTGAAATGGAGCTGTGAGGATCAACTTGAGCCTAACATTTCATTTGAGGAAAAGCAAGGAAAAGGCAGGGCTGCAAGCACAGTCCTCCTGGAGCCAGGGAGGTGGCAGGTGGGAAGCAGAGCTCCTCCGATCTCTGCCTTGCAGCAGCTGCCTGCAAAGATGAGGTCAGGGACCCACTGAGAGGGCTGGTGGGAGCCTGGAAGTCCTGGTGCTCTGAAGCCTTTGCAAGTTACTGCTTCAGAACACACTTTGTAAAGCTTGTTAAGGAGATGTTCAGTTAGTCCTGAGTCTGCAAGTGCTGACTGCTCTTGCCATATGTGGGATGGGCATCTTCCGTTATTCAGAATAACATGAAATTTCATTACCTCATAATTTTTTAAAAAATTTTCTCCTTTGCTTTAAAATGTGATGTCCCCAAGCTCCTGACTGCACAATGGTAGAGAATTATCTGAGCTCTCCAAGCATTGGCAGCTGTCATTACTTCCATTGTAAATAAGTTCTCTTTCTGTTTGTGTCTGACCCATGTGAGCTTGGCTGGGGCAGAATTCAGAAAACATTATCAAGCACTGACTCTATCTCTTGCTTTGTTTGTTTTATTCAGCAATTATATGAAACTTTTTTGAGGTCAAGGATTCTTAAGATAACATTGTCTGATACAGCTAATATATGAACTATTTATCTCACAAGAAGTTTAAATTAAGACCTAAGTTAAGACCTAGGAGATTTATTTATTTTTTCTTCCAGAATTAGGGTGTTTTTTTTTAAACATGCAGACAAATCAGCACCAATGTAACTGCACAACTTGAATAAGATTCAGCATTTAAAGACTGAAAATTGTCCAGCTAAGCATTGTTAAACTAAGTGCCTGTTCAAATGTTATATAGATTTTTCCAAGGTTATGAACATACATAGAAATTATTGTACTGGAACAGATCAATGATTCATCTAGTCCTGCTGAGAAGTGCTGGTGAAGCAAGCCAAAAAATAAATCAAGGACTTGATCAGGATATCAAGTCTGTCATGCAATGCTTAACCCAGCTGGAGACCTGGCAACAAAGTACAAATCATGGGTGACTAACCTCCCCCCATCTCCATCTTCCTCCCCCATGGGAGGTCTCATTCCTTCATTGACTTAAAAAGGCTCAGTGCTTGCAAGTATTTTTGGAAGAATCCATAATGGAGTGGTGGTCTTCTGGGTTGTGCTTGACCCAGGGAGGCCACGGCTCGTGGGCACTTGCTCCATGCTTGCAAAATGGGATTGTGTAGCCAGGAGTGCCCATTCAAGCCAGATCTGTACTACAGGTCTTCTGTAGCTGTCCTGCCCTTCCCAGGAGCAAAGAAGGTAGCTCATCATTCTCATACCTGTGCAAGCTCCTGGAAGAGTAGGAATCTGATGTAAGATGACAAAGTGTTTGATTGTACAGTTGAGGGGAAGAGAAGAACTTGTGTCCAACTGTCTTGTAAACTATAATTTAAAAACCCCAAACAAACCACATATTTTTGTTAAATCAGGTCCTTCTGTGTTTCAGTTCTGCTAATTAACAAGCAGCTGCCCCTTTCGTTGCAGGAAGATGTTTAAGTAGTGACCTCAGAATGGCTGAGAACTGTGCTTGCAGGGTGTGCATGTCTTATGAAGGTGGAAACCAGATCCCAGAGATCTGCTACAGCTACAAGAAATAGGAAATCTTCAGGTTTGTAGCTCAGTCTGCCTGTAGTAAGACCCTGTAATATGTCAACAAGTCTATGTATGGTTGGTCATGAAGTTAGAAGGATATGTGGGAGTGATCCTCTCTTGTTGAAAAAGGGTAAATGATCTTCCATTGTTGTAGTGCCTATTAAAATGTGACAGGGAGCAGGTTGCTGAGTAGTCCATGGTGTATAGGTTGTGAATCCTGTATTGGGGGATGGAAGAGAAGGAATTTTCCTTTCTCTCTTGGAAGCAATTAGAAGAAAACATTAATAATGTAATATTGAAAATAAATAATGTTTTAATTAATTCTTCCCCCATTCCTCTGCCAATTTTCTTTATTTTTTTTCAAACCAGGTGATTATGACTGTTTCTTTAAATACAGTGTTTAGCCAGTGTGTGTCTCAGAAAATGAAATACTGTGTTTGCTGTTGAAACGTCTCATGGTCTCCTCAGTAATTCGGGAAAATAAAATATTCTCTTACTACTTAACAATCATTTCCTGTGTAAATACCAGATACAATAGGGAACTAGGAAATACAAAATAAGAACTCCAACTAATCCAGACATTTATGAGATACATCATTAGAGGTCTAGTATGAGTTGCCAAGACTGGATCTGATTGAGTGTTTCGTTTTATGTTACAGTTAAGATTTCATGAAGTGTTGACTAAGCTGGAGGTGCTGTGAAGATGTTTGAAGCACTATACACATGTTCACATTATTGAAAATCTTGTGGTCTGCACCTTGCACATAGTTTTTTTGTTTTGTTTTGTTTTTCCCTTTTCTTAGAGCATGATTAAAATTAGGGTTATGATTTGTTTTGATCTCTTTTGTTAAAATGAGCACCTTCCACTTTTTATCTGCTCATCCAGTTGTAGTAATAGTTTTACTGAAGTGATCCCACTATTTTGAGTCGAAGAGACACTTGGGTATCAGTGATATACCCAGCAGTATATGATAATTTTGTTGCAAAAGTGAATGTAGTTTATTAGTTGAAGAATATAATTCAGAAAAAATATTATTTTGAAGATGAATCAATTCATGTATTCCTGGATGATATGCAGACCACCCAGATCTGAAATTGTGTTTTACATCTCTTAAATCTATATAGTTTCAACTGAATCTTTAACTGCCTGCCTGTGTCCAACTGGAGGTTTTTAAGGCCAGCTTGGACAAGGTTTTGTGCAACCTGGTCTAGTGGTAGGGTTCCCTGCTCATGGCAGAGAGGTTGGACCTTGTTGATCTTTAAGATCCCATCCAAACATAATGATGCTATGATTCTAATTCTTAATTTAAATGAATTTAGAATATAATTTCAATATCAGTTTTAAAGTTCTTGTTTGCAACCATGCAAATACCATATTGATGGGACAACAGAAAAACCCAGTGTACAAACCTCAGGAAACAGGCTGAGGAACAGAGAGTCCAGCAAGAGAGTCTCAGTCCTCCAGGAGTGCAGCATAAATCTGAAAAGTAAAGATAAAAGATGTCTTTTCTCCATTGTCTCTCTCCACAGCTTTTTTGTACAAAGCACCAGCAAGTCTGTAGTGTGTGTGCACACTTCCCACAGTTTCTTGACACATGGAAAGCAGTGAAGTAATTAATGGTGCATATCACTTAGAGAATCATAGAATCATAGAGTGGTTAAGGTTGGAAGGGACCTTAAAGATCATCAGGTTCCAACCTCTGTGCTATGAGCAGGGACACCTCACACTAGACGAGGCTGCACAAGCCTCATCCAACCTGGCCTTAAACACCTCCAGGAAGGGGGCTTCCACAACCACCCTGGGCAACCCATTCCAGCACCTTACTGCCCTCATGGTGAAGAGTTTCTTCCTGATTTCTAACCTAGATCTCCCCTCTTTCAGTTTAAAAACATTACCCCTTGTCCTATCACTGCCCTCTCTGGTGAAAAGCCCCTCCCAGCTTTCCTCTAGCCCCTTCAGGCACTGGAAGGTGCTCTGAGGTCTCCGTGGAGCCTTCTCTTCTCCAGGCTGAACAGCCCCAACTCTCTCAGCCTCTCTTCATAGCAGAGCTGCTCCAGCCCTTTGATCATCTTTGTGGCTCTTCTCTGGACCCTCTCTAACAGCTCTATGTCTTTCCTGTTGTGGAGATGTTTGCATCTGCTTCTGTTGAGTAAATTATTTGACACCTGTGCTGAGGGCTCCAGAGCTGTGTGCAGAACTTGGAATGAAGTCTGCTCCCTATATGCTAAACTTTCTTGTGTATATTTTCTGCTGGCCCATAGGGATGGAGCACGAATCTGAAAATGAGGAAGTTGATGAAATACTCTTAGGATTAGGCATGAGTCAGAAGCACATTGGTTATTTTGTCCTTTCAGTGTCAGTTTAGATAATTCTGCCTGTACTGACCCTTGAAGAGCACGTCTACAGGGGGTTTAGTCGCCACCACTACTAGCAGGATTAGATTAGTAGTAGGATTAGATTTAGTAGCTAAAAGATATTCCCTAATGAAGTCCAGAACTCTGATACTCTGGACTGGAGGTGTCACTTTTTCCCAAAAAGCTCATTTGGCTACATTCCAGCAGTCAATTTTCTGTAAGCACATCATTATACATTTTTATCACTGATTGCCTTTTGTTTGGGTTGTTTAAGATAAAAATGCATGTAGTTTTATGTATTTTGAAATATATTTATGAAAGTAAGGGTTATACTTAAAATTCAGAACATGTAAATGAATAAAAAAACCATCCCAAATCCTCCAACTCCACCCTGAACTCCATCACAGATAAATCAACAATGTAAAACTTGTTTTTCTCTAGAACAAAAATTTCACAGCTGTATTTAGAAGTATGTTGATGAAAAGTGATTCAGAAGGTGAAGTAATAATTTTTTATACAGTGCCTTTGGCAGATTTCACCCAAATTACACCATAAAAGAAATATTATATTTCACAGCAAACTTTTACTGATGTGAAACTTGAGAATAAAAACTGACTATCCAAAAACTGATTTATACTATGCTGCTCTCTAATGGTACCCAGTTTTCATACTCAGTTGTGACCAGTGTATGTTTTCCCATCTTTGTTGGTGATTTAAGCTTTAGATAAAACTCTGATGTCCTTCCACTGTCAAGTAATTCACATTTGTGTGGTTTAGGCATAATTTGAGGTTATTATATTTAATTTGTCTACTGTAATTTGTTACTACACAGTATTCTTACCGGATAAATATTAAAGTAATTAAAACCTTTTGGGCTAACTTAAAATATTTTTAAATTACTTCCATTTTGTCTAATGTATATTTTTTTAAAGGGACATGTGTGATTCACCAAATTACTGTGTGTGTAATGCTAGATGACTTAAAACTGTAACAAATAATTACAAGGATTTAATAGAATGGGCTAAACCTCTTTATCCCCTTTTGCATGAGCGACTTGGGAGCAAAAGGTTGTGACCTACAGGGTCAAGAGTACTGTGTGGAGTGTTTGAGTGTAGTAGATTTATCAGACAATCCTATTCATCCTCTGCTTTCCTGTTGAAGCTGTCCTGATGCTCTGCAATTAGTAGACACCAGTTACCAGGGACACTAATGTTCCTTTTGGGTTTTGTTTGTTTTGTTGCTTGTATAGCGTACTGATTAGGGCTTTTGAGTGTGGAATTTGCTCACAAGTGATTTATTTTGTATCTCTAGGATAGGTTCCAGCTGTTTGAGGATTACTTTTTTTTTTTTTCCCTGGGAAGTCTTGGTTTCAGATAGCAGCTGGAGTAGCAAACTTTGACAAGTTCATCTTGGTAAATGCTTCTTTGTAGAATGAGAGAATTCATTTTTTTAACCTATTATGAAAATTTATTTCTATTTTTATTATCCTCCTCAAAACTGAATTCCAGTCTTTTACTCTTTATAGCATTAAATGAAATGTTCATCACTGATTTATAAGAACCTATTGAGTAAAGTTAGAACTGAGGATGTTACCAAGTCTGTGTATTCTAGGAAACCCGTGGGATGTTTTGCAAAAGAATGTGCCCTTGCTTAAGCTTCTCATTCAGAAATTAAACCCCTATTGATACATGGAACAGACTCCTATTCATATGTTCCATATGATTTGTAGCATCCTAATCCTTGCCATGAATCCTTTCCTTATTCTCAGTATTGTAGACTGAAACACATCATTTCAAAACATGGCTTCTTCACATTTTTTTTTGAAAACGTCAGCTCTTCGTTGATTGCAGTTCTAATAATCTCTTTTCACAAGTGCGTGGGTTTCCTCAATCCTGCTGAAGAGCAGTTTATTTTCAGGTATTGCGAGAATATATTGAAAATACACCATAAATCTGCACCTTCATAAAATTACCTAATTTCATAAATCTTTAATTTCTTCCACTTTTACCAACAATTACATTTTTTACTTTCAACTACTAGTATATTTTGATTGAAAAGTGTATAGTACTACTGTTCTTAAGCAGTGTTTTGTGCCAGTAACCACTGGAAAGTAATGAATAAAATTAAACTTCAGGAAGCAATTGCTACACTGTATAACCATGTAGCTTCTATGGACTGCCTGGTTACTTAATATACTTAATAACAACTTGCCCAGCTTAAGCATAATTTTGTTGACTTGTGGTCACCAGACTAATGTGAAGTTATTACTGTAATTACTTGCTTGATTACAAGTGAAATTCTGAAACCATAGTAATTTTTTCCACAGTTGGCTTCTGCATGAATTACATTTTATAACATTATTCTAAACACTTCAAATGGTATAGGTCCAAGAATTACCATCTGCTATATGAAGTTGTAAATTGTTTACCTAACACTGATGAGTATATAAAGAGGTAGAAAAACCGCCAAGAACATACCACTAGAAGTTGGATTCTTCTCCACGTAATTACTGCAAATAAAAAATTGAGCAGCCTTGTCAAATCTGCTTTCGTGGCTTTGCAGCATCCAGAGCAGTCTGTGAGTCAGCATCAGGTGCAGTTAGAAAAAAGGCATGTTCTAGCTTGGGGAGAAGAAGATGGAGAAATTTAATCCCCTGAAGAAAACAGGCCAAACATCCTGGATATTACCATATATTGAACTTTTTTTGCTGGAAAGCTGTCAGAGCTGAAGGAACTGTTCATGGTGGAAATCTTTTGCCCACTGATTTTCTTCTTTTCCTGCTAAAATATATAGTATTAGCAGGTCCAGTGGGCCAAAATTTGCCTTGGCATATTTCACTGTTTCTTTAGTTTATTACACCTTCTCGCCTGTAATAGAATTAAAGGGTTGTGTCACTGGAAATTCCTGATACTAGTTTATTTATTTACTTTTACTAAGGTCTTATAATGGATTTTGCATTTCAGAAGCAAGATTAGGACATAAAATGCCTCCTGAAACATTCCATACAAGAAAGCTCACAGCAAAGGATGGAAAGGGTTGCTTGCTTATCTTGGATGGTTAGAAGCACAGCTCACATGTCAATGCTCAGAATCTTGGGCTGTCAGTCACTACTAACATAATTTCTTATGAAATGTTGACTTTGGAAGAAGTGCCTGGCCTAAGCCAGTGCAACAATTAATTCTTATTGGCTGCACATTTTTATCAAACCATGGTAGTGGCAGATGTTCTTTCTGGCCCTTCTACTGGTGTCCCTTGGTTGCTTTTCACAACTATGACTGTTTTGTTGCTTTTCCAGGAGTGTATTGTGGCCATATGGATTCATTTACCTGTCACCTCTTATTGAGTAGCAGACATCCAGGAGAGGTCCTTACAGAGTACTCCTTAGTATGTCCTTCCAGTTATCAGGAAGCCATTGATAACTACTCTCTTTGCCTAACTTTGTCTCACAATTTTTGCATTTTTTCTGGATACCTTCTCTTAGGTTATGCTTCCCTGATTGTTTTTAAAATAAGATGTCACATTTTCCAAAGGTCCAAAGCCTGAATCAAGTGAATGACACATAACTGCTTTTCATCTCTACTCACATAATGTTAGCCAGTGTTGAAAGGGTTAGGGATTTTTGTTTTGTAAGTGTATGTTCATTATTAGATGTGTCTTCATTATTTTTCGTCCAGGTGCTCACAATGTCTGTTTAGATATGATGGTTTCTCACAGTAGGCACCTTCTCCTTAGGTAGCAAATTGAATTGCAATTTTGTGCAATTCCTCCTTTCCCAGACAATGTGATATTTATTGTTTAACTTCACCTTTACTAAAAATAACTTCTCTAAAGCATCCTGAAGCTTTTTCACTATTGCAGCCACATTGGTGGCTCATAATCAGTCCGTAAGTGTCCTCTAGACATGAGGTGATTTGCAGCCAGAACAAGAAGATTATGCTACATATTTAGTAATAAAGTCAAATAATTTAGTGAACAAAAGCACTTGTAAACATCTCACAAGTGTGCTATTAGTTATGCTGGTTAAATGTGCTTATCCTGAATTTAAGGCTGAATAGGATTTCTTTTTTTTTTCCCCAAAGTAGCAATGGTTAGGCCTTTTCTAAGGCCTAAGCACATGGAAATAGTGATCTTAATGTCAATTCTGGTCTAAGACCAGCTTCTTGTGATTTTTCCAATGGCATGTTGATTTTGTGTGAGGTAGATCTTTGATGGTGACGTGGCCTGGAGTGCTTCAACTTGTGTTTCAAGCTAACTTGGTAGCTAGCTCCATGTGAGACTGCCTTGATCATGTAGATGTACCCTCAAAGGATTCACTTCAGAAGGACTGGTTATGGGGGACTGTGGAAGGATGTGTTCAGTAACTAGCAAGGCACCCCAGTGCTGTACACTTGTAGGACACCTGACAGCCTTCCTTGATAATGATAAAAAGTGACTGCCAGTAAAAACTTTCCCTAGAAACTGACCCATACTTCAAACATTGCAAGAAAGGAAGAAAAAGTATGGAAATAATTATTCTCGTATTTTTCCTTTTACTTGTATGTATTTCTTGACATGTATTTTTTGTTCTCAGTTCTGGAGTAGTGCCAACTACAAAGATGCAGAATTGCTTGAGAGAGTGTAGAAGCTGTTGAAAATGGTAGGGTTTCTGACTAAAAAAGAGTCAATTCACTAAGGATTTTCTGACATTGTTTTTCTGCGACTATGGTGTTATGTTTACATAGGCAGATTATTTGAATTCAAAACTAAAACAAGCTTTGGCTCTACCTTAGAGGTTCTGGCATTTCTTCATTTAGATGATGTTGGCCACTATTTCTGGACAGCTTGTTTCTGTTTTGTTTGTGTCACTTACTTGCCTTGCCAAATAAATGTGCATTTTCAATGTGTAAGTCCTTGCTTCCAAATGCAGTGTCCCTTGTTTTCTGTCTCAGGTAGCTGAAGGTGATAGAAGTGGAAAATAGGTGAGAAATGGTGAAAGGAACTAAGGATTCTTCAAAATCTCACAAACCAAACCTGAGTTAATAATACTAATTTAAATCTAATTTGTGAGTTATTTTAAATGTTCATAATTCCCTATCCAATGTTTTAAAGGTAAACAGAGGCTCTGAACACAGTGGCATTTTGCTTTCTCCACTTACATAATCTTATTCCTACTAAAGTGGCCATTATCTCTAGCTCCCAAAGTTGCATCAGAATAGTTTACCATTATGCTTCTGGATAACTCCTGGAAGGACAAGGAGTAAAATGGTTATATTATTGTAGATATTGGTTTTCATGGGAGTTATACCCATGTTCATGCAGTCCAAAACTTACCAAAGTATCTTTGTTTGTTGTGTTTTTTGTTTTGTTTTGTGAATTGTTGAGGAGTATTTTGCATTTAAAATTTCCTTGCCTTTTATAGGAAGTTGGAGGGAGATGAAGCAAGGAATAGTTTAAAGTCCAAAGCCCCATTCCCACTATCAGACATCACTGGCCACATTGCCACTGTGCTGAAATCTGATCAAGAGATGGGAAATACTTGATTAATTGTATATTTTAGGAAAAGACACGTCAGTTGATGTAAGTGTATATTTTGATGAAGCATTCTAGAAATGGAGAACTATGTAATTACATACATGTTTAGTATTTGGCAGTGAAGAGCAGCAAAATACAATTTGTTTATATAGACTAGGTTAGAAAAGTAGCAGAATTTTTCTAATGTTATTTTTTAGCAATATAATCAGACTATACTGTGGTTTTGAAGCGAGTGCATTCTCTCAGCTTCCTGGTGTAAAATCTGTGCTCCACAAGAGCAGAAGTACAGCAGTACAGAAAATGCTCATAATGATATCCCTGTGACATACCTTACTTCTCCATTTTGGAAGGTGGGGCTGTTACTTGTTTAATTAATCTTGATTCTTATATTTTTTTCTGTACCTTATCTGTAAGTGCAAAGGAGTTAGTGTCCAGAGCTGTCTGTATAGATGAAATGTAATAGAAATTTTGAGCAGTATTTACATTGTCAAAGTTTGAAAAAAACAATACTCCAACCTCACAAAACCCACCACAAGGCATCTCCCAGAGGTTTTTATCTGTTGTGAGATGCCAACATGTCACATTTGACTTTTCTTATTTCCTTGATTCAATTTGTAGAATCACTAAGGTTGGAAAAAGCTTCTAAGATCATCAACCCAGTGTCACCCCGCCCATTAAACCATGCTTTGCATTTTGGAGATGCTAGATGTTGCCCTCTGAAGATAAAGAGTTGATAATTTTGTCAAACCCAGTCAACCCAAGAACTGGGACACTGTAACAGAGTCCAGACATGGTGTCATTCTCAGTAGAATGACAGGAATTGGCAGGGCTTTGATGCCATCTCTGCATAGTAGCTGTACGTGCCCCTGGTGTATTTGCAGAGCCAACCACTTGTGGGAGGTTCTCTTGATTGTTATATAATTAAGATGGGGATTTTTTTTCTTCATGTTTTTGGGGGGATTTTGGGTTTTATCTGGATGGTTGCACACATTCTTGGAATGGACTTTTTTATTTTTTTAAGTTGTAAAAATTCTAAGTTAGAATCACTGCAGATGTTCAGAAGCCACCTTTATGTGTTTATTAAAATAAGAAAGGACCAGAAAGTCCATTGGAGAGGTGACACTTGTCCTGTCTGACTGGTCTTCTGGTCCCAGACTAGTCTTAATAGTTTTATTTCAAGTACTGTACCTGGATGTGCAGCACTAAAAGTCTGATCTATTTGAACAGCACTGTTGTAGTTTAAAATAAAAATATATTAGATTAAAATTTAGTCCCTTGCTACAGTAGAAACCAGCAAGGGAGTTACTCAGGAGTGAATTTCCTTGGTAAAACTGGAATTTGGTTCTCAAAATAGTGTCTTCTGAGGCTGTGCACAAATGTCTTGTTCATCCTGTGTTTTTTTTGAGCACAGTTTTGATATTTTAATCTATTTTCAAGAATTCCTATGGTGCTTATGAACCACAGAGACATGTCTACACAGCACAGCATCATGCTGGAGATCTATGTGATAGCTCTAGGTAAGAAGGTAATTCTCCATGGGGCAGTCATCAGAAAGAAATATTATATGGCCAGAAATAAAAGGTTAATTTGGAGCAAACTTTGCAACATGGTCATTTAGCTTGAGTGTAGCAACAAACTGATGCTGTCCTAATGGTAATGGCTCAGTACATATTTGTAACAGTCTTAGTGATTTCAGCAGTGTTCTGCATTATAGACAATTAAGAATATTTTTGAGTAACCAAAAGAAAAATCTCACTTCAAGTCATTACAAATAATATTTCACTGATTTAAAAGGCGTGTAGCAGCTTCACTCTGTAACTTACTTTGACAGTGTGCTGGGCATATTCAGAATGATGGTTAATTTATTTAAAATATTTTGTAACTTCTCATTTCATTATAGGTTTATTCTGATTTTACATGTTGATTTAATTAAATGTCAGAGATATGGGTAATATAATATAAAACTATAAATAGATCATCTCCTCATAATCACATTTTCCCCAAATTGAAGCAAAGCCAACAGCCAAACATTTTTTTTCACATACAATTATGGGATCAACTGGAGAAAGCAAATGTTGTATCCATTTCTCTTGAATCCATCCATCCATCCATCCATCCATCCATCCATCCATCCATCCATCCCAATGAGAGGAGCTTAACCTGCTGAAATTTTGAGGCACGTACAAATGGCATGAAGTATGTTTACAGAAAATAGCTCCAACAAGCTTAGCTTATTTTTTTTTGTTAGGTTGGTTTTGGTTTGGTTTTTTTTTGTTTCATTGTTGTTGTTTGTTGAGGGCTTGTTTTGGTTTTTTTTTGTTCCAGTTGCAGAAAGCCATTAGAAAAAGCAAGAGGAGAAGTAGATAAATTTAGCATAGGTCTCAGGGTAACATAGAATTGCAGCAGATTCCATTAGCATTTAACCTGAGCCAAACATGGCATGTATTTAAGATAATTTGCTTTTTAATCTCCGTAGAGCATGTCTCTTTGGTAATAGACTGACTGTTCTCCTTGTTCTAACATCAATGAAATGGCACTGGGGCAACCTCAGCCGTGTCTGTGGACATAGTTTTGTGTGCACTTAAAGGTACATTTCTCTGTATCCTCATGCCCCTGGAGATAGTTTGACTTCCCATTTTAATGCCTTCAGAGTTGTTTTGTCATTTCCTTTTTTCGTTCTGTGCCTTATTTGGGATAGTGTTTAGGTTTTGCTGTAGCAGAAGGGTACAGAGTTTTTTAAAAAGACTTGTAAGAGAAAGGTTAAAATTGGGTAGTGGAAAAATGACATCATTTTCCAAAATTCAACAAAGCGATTGAACTAATCAGGTAAATCCTTAACTTCATTGTTTAGTCAGCTCTTTTAATTGATGTTGGCTTCCTCAATAGCTGTGTGAGCCAGGGGCTTTCAGGAAGGGTTTTGAGAACAGAACGTGGCAACCTGAGTGACTCTGTTGCTGTTCCTGAGCACACAGCAAAATGCTGTTATCACACAAAGACATGGAAGAGATGCATCCAGCTAAAATAATAAAAAAACATTTTTTTCTTTGTTTTTAAAATCTGTTGGGAGAAATTCCATTTGCTCAAAAATGCACCTTTCAGAAAGCACTAGTGTCTGAAGAAATGAGAGCGTTGTAGGTAGCAGGATAATTAACATCACTAGAAATCTGATTTCATTTTTGGCAGTAACACACAAAGCTTGAATAGCAATCAGATGTGAAGTGTTGATTGATAACAGGTTTGGTTTACAACTCTGAATCCAGTATTGCAATTTAACTTCAGAATAAACAGCTTGCTTTTCAATGGCAGTGTCACATTCCTGCCAGAATTGCAGTTTTTCTTCAAAAATGTAGTTCCCTGCGTTTACATGAAAGCTTAATGGGACCATAGTTCCCTGTTGGCTACACTGTTTGTCATCTCACTTCACCCCTTCTTTCCAAATATTGTAAATAATGCATCCAATGTGGGTCTAGGAAAAAAAAAATAATGTACAGGCTCTACTGTGCTTTTTTTTGTCTTTCTCCTTGTCCTTACTTGCTCTTTTTTTGTTCTTAAAAAAATACAGTTTTCTATTCAATGCATGTAATAGTTAAATAATATTCTATTTTCTAACATTTTCAACACTTCTGACTTCAGTTGTTTTTAATCTGATTTCTGACATGTCTTCTGAAAGCTGTGTGATGTCCATGGGGTACAAGATTAGATATTTTTTTTTGTTATAATTGCTATATTGTTAGAATTTTGTTATAAGTTATCAGCAGCTGGTGATGGAACAGATTCTTTTTGCTCTCTGCAACGGTGCCTTAATATGAGAATTGTTCAATGTCTCTGTGAAATATGTTTCCATCTGGATGGATGGGCAAAACCATCTCTACATCTGTATAAGGGACCATAACTTAGCTTGAAATACAGATATTCTTTTGGGGTTGAGTTCTCTTTGTGAGATGTGCAAGTTTTAATGGCTTTCATAAGATACAGATAAAGGTGATCAGTTGAAATGTCCATAATTATAAAAGACAAAAACATTTCACTAAATCTTCCATATCAAAGCAACTTAACCATGTACAAAGGAAACTTCTCGCATTTGGATCTCCTGTGCTGGGTGTAGCTGTAGATCTCAAAAGGAAGCTCCTCTGTGGTTAGATGCTGTTCAGTTGTAAGTAGTCATTTTGATCCAAGGGAATCAAGTGCCCCTCTCCTTCCAAGTAGGATGCTGCAATTTCAGATTGGATGTGCTTTATTTCTGATGTGAAAGTCATGAGTAGCTCCTGAAGTTGGGAGAATGTTGTATAATCATATCCACAAAGATATTTAGGATCCATTTTCCCACAGATTTACCTAAATGTCTTTTTGCAGCCTTGGCATAGACCACTGACTGCTTGATGGATTTGGGCGTTAGGATTAGCACAGTAATCATACTCATCTGAGATGGATCTAGATCCTGTTCACATAGTGGGAAGGTTCACCACAAGTAAGTAACAACAAGTCAAAATAGATATTGTGGCATGACTGATCATGATTTTTAGAAATCGTATATTCCAGTGGAAAATACATGTTCTTCCACTACAAATAATGCTATTGGTAAACATTTCTGAACAACCATTAATTTCTCTGTCTTATCAGACTTGTCTAAGTTAGCGCTTATTTTATATCCAGGGATATAAAATACTTAATTTCGCCGTAACTTATATCTACATAGTTACCTCAGTGAGGAAGGCCTTACTGTTTTGGAATTGTTCTGGGTTCCCAGAGCTTTTTGGAAATCTAGTATTTCCAAAATGTTACTTTATGTTACAATCACCACATAAACCAATTAGTCTCAAAACAACTTAGATTCAGAATGATGTCCCCGAGACTTGAATTTCTTTATAATTCTGTTTTTCAGTGATGCTTATTGTGCACTTTCAGGCTTGTAGTCACAGCCCTCTTGATTAGCTTGATAGAAGGTGTCAGACAGTGAGGTACTGATGGATATATTTTTTTTGAAGAAAAAGAAATGAGCTTTTGAGAATAACATTTAGAGGGCAGCTATGGGAAGAATACAAAATAGGACTTGCAAAAGGAAAGCAAAAGAGGAGATGGAGAAGGAAGAAGAAGTGAAATGCATACAGAAGACATCTCAGAAAAATTACTCCTGTTGCTTTTAACTGTTACTGGGGAGAAAACGAAGAATGAAAGGTAGAAAAAGAGAAGGAGGAAGGTATAGTAACCTCTAGCTTAAAACAGAAAATGGATTATCCTCTGGATTTCAGCACAGCTCACAAAAGAGTGTAGATAGCCTTTAATTCCTTATAGCAGGGGATTCAATAGCAAGGGATTTAGCTGATGTGTTCATACACAGTCACATTTCATCACTGTGATCCTCCTGTAACTAGGAAAGAGGGTAGAGGGCTCCTGTTGCCCAGTCTTTCCGGGCAGACGTGCTGCAGTATTATGCCAACACATGGCCTGTGCTTGCAGTGTTTCCTTCCCACACGGCCATAATGAGAGCTCTGCATATAGAAGTTTCTAATTTACCCTGAAGGATAACATGAGCAATATAGAGTTGTCAAACATGACATTTGTTGTTGCTGTGAGCTTCATTCTCTTTACCACATGGGTGAAGTTACTTGTTTTCCTTAGAGGCTTCTTGCTCTGGGTGTAGCACTTGGTCACGGAGAAAATCTTTAGATGTATGACAAGGCATACTAATAAAAAACCCCAAAACATAATTGCTGGCATCCAGCTTTGCAGTTCAGTGTGGGAACTTCTTCTTAAAGGATGGAGGGGCAGTAATGTAAGCTCACGTACAGCACCTCTTTAGATATACAAACATAAGTGATTAGAGTTAGTTCATGTCTTGTTGGAAGTACAGTTAGTATCAAGCTTTGGCTCTATTCCACTTCTGCTGTTTTCTTTATGAAAAAATAGATGTGTGTGGCCATAAGTTAAATTTCTGCTATAAATATGCACGATTAAAATTGACCCTATTTGCTCATGTGCCAATTCCCAGCAGGGGAATTTGAATAACCTAAATTTATTACTATGGCTCCTTGATTCTGCTTCTCTGGCTCCAACCATGGCTCTGTCCAAAGCCAAGCTGGAGCAGATCAGAGCATTTCTGCTGTATGATCAGGTAAACAGTACTCAACAGGGACAGCTGGCAGAGCTGCTGGTGCCACTGGCTTTGTACCAAGGAAAAATTCCTCTCTGGTGGGAAAACCTAACCAGATCATGCACTATTTAAATTATTGCTCACTGAGCAAAAAATGGTGCTGCCCTCCTGCATCTTGGGCTTTGGTCTGTGGGACATTCAGGGTGGTGGCAGTGGTAGCAGAGGTGAGCTATGCTGAGTACAACTGGCCCATTATCTCAGGTTGAATAATACCTTAAAAACAAGCTTATAATACACTATTGAGATTTTTCCCATCTCAAGGAAATCTGCAGTGCTGGGCACATGTCATGCGTTTTGCTGTGCTCATTTGCAGCTTGAATGGCTCGCGGGGGTCAGCAGCAGAGAGCAGGCTTTTTCACCCCTCGAGCAATGAAGCATTGAGTAAAAGTTATTATTACCAATTAGTGGTGGCATTATTATTACCAATTAGTGGCTGTATGAAGCAAATCATTAGTCTTAGTTCAGTTATTAGCAGCCAGGTGTTCATGAAATGTGCCATGTGCAGCCAGCGTTGGGCCTCAGCAGTCGCTGTTGAGGTCAGTCACTGAATTTGTTGACTGCATGGGGTTTTTTTCCCCCCAAAAAAGAAGTATGTTTGAATCAGTGCAAAGGAGTTTTTGTTGCTGCTGTTGTTACATACCTAGTGTGTGGATAAATAAGACAATTCCAATCTATAGATCAGCATTCTTAAGCCTTTAATATAGTGAACTCATGATTTAAAGCCAATTTCTAGTGTTCTTGGTTGCCGCTTCATTTGTAAGAGCAAAATTATCATGTCAGAAAAGGGGAATTTACCCTGCTAATTACTCTTGATCAAAAGTATTGTTTCTCTAGGGCTCCTGCTCTTTATATTCTTTAATATGCAATGCTTTCACATACCCATTAGTATGCATAATAACTTGACAAAAGACATTTTAGACAGCAGGCAGCATGGATTAAGTTGTGTTTAAGAAGCACTTTTATACTGTATTATAATTAAAACATTAGGAAACTAATGGGAAAATAATGAATCATATCTTTAGTGTTACTTCCATATTGAACTATGTATTCCACTTTGGTGCATTTTGCAGGGGAATTCATAGCTGTACCTCTATAATTATATAGGATAACTAATAAAAAAATTAAGAATAACTAATAAAATTTCAATGCAGCAAATACTACTTAGAATTGACTTTAATCATGTAATTAGAATAGGCATGAGAAATATTTTTCGTGTTTCTTGGAGTAATGAGGTGGAGGCTGGAGTGTTCTTTTTGAGCATTTCAGATCCCCTCTGATTTTGCATATTAGTGAAGAAAAGATCTGACTGGCAGTTTATTTAAGGAGACTTTACAGCAAAAGAGTTGCAGGATGGCATCAGTCAGGCCAGGTTGGTCTGAGCACTAGTTGGGCAGGGACATCTGGTGGTGCAATATAGGAATAATTGAACACTTACAACTCAAAAGTGCAGTTTTGTTGGAGTAATTAAGGGAAAAACATTATGCTCATACTGTAATTACTTTTGTCTTTCAGTATTACTCTAGAAACACTTATATGCATGTTTACATTTGAGTTTGTGTATGGTTTTAATTTACTAAACGAAAAGTAGAAACTAAGGGCCTATTCTTGAGCTGGCAGCTTGCAGACACTACTTAATGTGTTGAACACTCTTAACTCAAAGGGCATTTAACTTACAGTCAATCAGAGGTTTAAAATCCAACCTGTGATACTGGACCTTGGTTCTGTGGATAGAGTGGCTGTATGTAAACCCTGTGCATTTGGGCTCTTTGTAGTTCTGCCAGTGATTTGCTGTGATCTCTGGGCAAAACTGATTTCATTTGTTTCAGTCCATTACTCACCAATTGTTTCAATCCATCTTTCGGTCCATCTTTCTGTACAAATGCTGTGATAATTTTCAGCTTCTGAATTCCATAGGTAAAGAATCATAAAAAGTGAAATGTTTACATGTCTTTGGTTACAAGGTTCTATATTAATTAAAGATACAGTGAGCAAGTTTGTTTCTCTCTGTTTACCTTGAACCCCTATAGATCATGGATACATGACCAATGTTTTAGGACCAATATTTAGACATTTTAAAAGTGAAACTCTTTAGGATTAATTTTCTGGTGCTGAGTGTAACTGTACTGATACTTATTTAGCACTGTGCACATGGTGACAAAACCAAGTCCTTATGAAACATATGCATTGAAGGCCATACCCTTGGGATGGGTTTCCCAGGAGTGTTTAATGCTATAATTATCTTACCAGCACCACCCCAGGCACTCATCTGCAAGGACAAAGCAAGACTTTCTTGATCTGTGGCCATCTTTCATCTTGTTATACTCTTTCTGCTGTTTGTCTGCATCCAGCCATTAGTAGCACAGTGTTGACCACACATGGTGCCTTCAGGGAAAGGGTGTCACATGCTTTCAGGAGGATTCAGGCACAGGCTTTCCTGGGTCAACTTGATCTCTGCAGGCAGAAGGCAAAGGATTGTGTTCATCTACTCTCACTTATGAAGCTTTTGCGACTCCATCCTGTCATCTCTTGGAGCAAATGTGTTCTTGAAATGATGGTGTCAATAAATTACTAGTTTGTGCTCTGTGTATTGTGTCAGGAATGCATGGTTACCATAATGTGTTCCCCATGCATTTCAATGAAGAAAAGGAAGAAAAAACCAAGTATCTGCAATTTGCTTTGCTGCGAATGTGACACTGAGAAGCCTGCTTCAGCTGCAAGCTTCAGCTCCTTTCATTATGTCCTGGATAGAAAGAAGTCAATAACCTAAACCTTTCACAGCCAATTATGGACTCTTTACTTTGGTCATTGCTCACACAATGAACTGTATAGTCTTCAAGGAAAGATGTATATAATTGAGCTCAGAATCAGAACAACTGCTTTGCAATTGAAAAACTGTGACTTTCAGATTCAGAGTAACAAGCTGCAGAGAACATAGAATCACAGAATGGTTTGTGTTTGAAGGGACCTTTAAGATCATCTTGTTCCAACCCCCCTGAATTGGCAGGGACACCTCCCACTAGGTCAGGTTGGTCAAAGCCCCGTCCATCCTGACCTTGAACACCTCCAGGGAGGGGGCATCCACAACCTCCCTAGGCAACCTGTTCCAGTGTCTCACCACCCTCATAGTAAAGAATTTCTTCCTAATATCTAACCTAAATCTTCCCTCTTCCTGCTTAAAATGATTACCCCTTGTCCTCTCACTACACACCCTAGTAAAAAGTCCCTCCCCAGCTTTCCTCTAGCCTCTTCTGGCACTGTAAGGCTGCTCTAGTGTCTTCCTGGAGCCTTCTCTTCTCTAGGCTGAACAGGAGAGGTGCTCCAGCCCTCAAATCATCTTTGTGGCCCTCCTCTCAATTTGCTTCAAGAGTTCCATGTCCTTCCTGTGTTGTGGGCTCCAGAATTGAACACAGTACTCCAGGTGGAGTCTCACAAGTGTAGAATAGCGTAGATCACCACTGTGCAAAGTAGAAGTATATATCTCAAAGTCATAATCACTATTCCCTCTGTGTCTTCAGAAGAGGGTGGGGATTTTATCAAGGTCCAACCCTCCTTTCTCTCCTTGCAGTAACAGTTATGTTTCGTGCAACTCATCATGACTTCTTTTCCATAAAGCAACAATTCATTGGAATATGAAACCTTCCATTGTCACCCCAGTGGTTCTGTCACCATCCTTTAAAAATGTCTCCACTCTTGATTTGGATAAAAGAGAGAAGCACTGGCATTTGTATGCTGTACCCTTTGTTTTCTGAGAAGTCCCAAGGCCATGGTGACAACTGTGAAGTCAGGGATAGCCACAGAGTTGTTGCAGTCATGCTGTTTTCCATTAATGAGAAGTTGGTGTTCATCTGCACCCCTTCTACACAAAGTTTAATCACAAACAATTTAAATTGTATTGCTAGCAGCTCGTTACATTAAAAAACAAAACAAAACAAAACAAAAACCCCCAACTTTTGCTTTTATGTTTCAGGTGCAAAGATGGCTTGAAAGGATTTACATACTCTGCACTGAAGTAAGTAAAATTTCTCTGAGTATACAGCTTAAAGTGAAGTTTTTGAGGAATTGTGCACAGTGGCAGCTGCAATGTGTGAAATGGGTATTCCTAAGAAAAATAATGCTATTGTAAAACTTGTCCAATTTTTTGGCATATATGGCATATTTTGAAGAAGGTATAATATGCTGGCAAGACAGGAATCTTTTAATGTTTGGGACTGTTATTGAAAGGAAATGCAGATACAAGGTTGCATGTTTTCGAAGAACGTTCATCTTTCATCTTTCTAAAACTGGGATTCATGATTCCTGATGTTTTTGTGGAAGCAAATGGCAGCTGTGTTTTGACCTGGAATTCATTTGCTGTATTTCCAAAATGTTAAATGAATACAAAAGCAGTTCTGTGACCAACACCCAAATAAAGCATGGGCTTGTAGTGTATTTGTTGGAGAGATCCTAAATGTGCTGCTAAACCTTGTGTCTTCCCTAGTGGTCCAGGCTCTCCTAGAATTTAGTTTGCAATGGGACCCTCTAGTGTTACCTACTCATTTGTGTAGTTACACTAAGTTCTGCCATCTTTGTGTTTCATATCAGAAGTACCAAGACATGTTCTTAGCTGTCCCTTTTATACTCTGCTACCTGTCTGCCATTCACACAGCCTGGTGCGTGGACAGGGTCAACTGACAGGGGAAGAGCAAGACAGACTTCCTGTTGTCAGTAGTGGAAAATATTTTACGGAGTTTGCAGGTATTAAACAACAGTGGAATTTGATATAAGGTGCCAATAGTCAGTCTATAGTTCAGAAATCTGGACATGAAACTCTCCTGTGACACTGGGCAGAAGCACATTCTGAAATCACCAGTTTCCTGGGAGATTCAGTCACATACCGAAGGACAAAGTTTTTATGCCCTCATTGCCCTCGGCAAGACTACCACAGTACAGTGTAATTTGGATTATAGTGCAAAGTGTTAGGAAACATCTTGCAGTCATGACTTTCTTTGTCTTTGATACACAGTAATTCTACACCTAAGATGAACCAGTATATTGACACTATCAACTTCTGGATGAAGAAAGAGGGCTGAAGATGGAGCCAAGCAACAGAAATTTAATGCTCTTGGTGGGAGCAAAAACATTCTGAAGATCTTTACAAAATAGATATTTTATAAAAATATTCTAGTAATCATCAACCTTTGTGTAACCCCATTTTGCTGGAGATAATTGAGATATTTCATGTGCCTTTTTATTTTCTTATTTGGTGTTCTTGCTTTGAATGAGAGATAGACTTCCCAGTAATATTTTTGTTCCTAGTTTAAAAAAATTCCTGGCAGCAACTGTGACAATTATCTGAAGCTTAAATACATGTTGGTGGAGTGATCTTTTCAGAGATACAAGGTTTGGCAGCTGTATAGGATGCATTTTCTTTTGCAGACCTGTGGGTAACTTAAAGGTTTCCCTAAAGACTTAGGGACTTACATTGGATATTATGTATCTCTTTGAGTTACTTATATAATTGTTATTTTGTTCTCTTTTCTTGTTTTGTTTTGGTTTTTTTTTAGGTTCATTGTAGGGAAAGAAGAAATCCCTACTCATTCATTTTCACCTGAAGCAGCATTTTCAAAGACAGATCGAAAGATAAAGCATTGTGAAAAAGCATCACAGCCAATGAACATACTGGCTCTAACCAAAAAGCTTGTGGACAAAGTGTGAGTCAAAAAAAAGAAAAAAAAAAACACAACAAGATTAATCATTCTTACTCTAGCTCATTTGAATGGTTTGTTATATTGTATTGACAATATTTTATACTTCTCCTTTGCATTTATGTGTTTTGTATTTCATTTTACTGAGTAATTAGCAGTGACAAATCATGGACTCTAATGAAAGCAAAATTTAATGTTTTTTTATCATAGCAATGACTTGCAACATGCAGTTGTCTAACAAGGGAGAGTAAATTCAATCAGTTCTGAGTGACAAAGGAGAACTGCATAAGAGCAGGATTGGTAGCACTTGGACTTTCTCCCTTATCAGGAAATAGGAAATTGCAAAGAGTGAGTCTAAACTGTTTTGCACAAGCTCTGATCTAGGCATCTGAAGCTGGGAAAGATAGGTTCCCTCCCAGGTACAGGATCCAATTTATTGTCTCTTAGTATGAGCTTAAAGAAGTCACCTCAGATAGCTTGTCAGTTAATATGGTCAGATGTAGTTCTGCTGTGCTTGATTTGTCTGCTTCAGGCACATTGGGTACCACAAGGAGTAATTCCTTTACAAGGAGCATGGAATAAAAAATGGACTAGGGGTCTGTTTGTACCACAACTATGAATCTTCACTTCTATTGACCTCTCCAGGCCTGCTCATTTTATGACCAAATCTTTACCTGCTGCTATGCAGGAGAGGAACAAGTCTTCCAAGTGCATTCTGTTTTCAAAGCAGTGGCTTATGTTCTGTACTCAGATCATGAACAAAAATGAAGTGACCTACATCACATGGCAACTTCCTATGGTTTCTTTCTGGTTTTAATTGAAAAATAGAAGGAAGTCACCAGTGATTTCTTAGACATGACTGTATTAGACAACAAAGACCTATGAGAAGACAGCTCCAGTCATATGCAGATCCTTTTAGCTGAGTTGCTTCTACATATTTTGCCTTAAATACTCCTTTTTCAGTTTGCTAGATAGTTCAGCCCTTCTACTGTTTGTTGAATACAACTATCAAGGGTCTGTGGGTGGAGAACAGCATTTTTTTTCTTTAAGGTTTTGAGACTTCCAACTCAGGCATTCAGAAAACTTTCAATTTTCAGTCCTAATGCTCTCACAGCTCTTCCATATGGTTCCTTTCAGTATAATTGAGTCTAAATGCCTGTAACCTGATCACATTCTCATTACAATTTTTGCTACATAAACTGACCTCACATGATTTATAGCCATTAGACTTTATAGTATATGATTCAAAACTTCCAAGATATTTGGCACAGTATATAAATTGTGTAATTTATTTTGCATTACGATTTATAATACTTGGCTGTAGCAAAATGTAATATTCAGACCTGGTATGACATTACTTCTTTTAATTCTGCATAATGAAGGGGTAACAACTGTACAATCCAGGCGTCCCACCATCCCAAGCCAATCTCTTTTAAATGCTCAAGGTCAAATTCTCAGTCTGAAGTGAGAGCTACATAAAAATCATCACAGGAGAAGAAATGGCACAGAAGTGAATACCTTGTAATTGAGAGAAGTTTCACAGGGTGTCTCTCTGCATTTGTATGTTCTGGATTGCCCTCCAATGAACCTTACAATGGTATGAACGATGTAAGGACACAGATAATGGATGCATGGTTAAATATCCTTCCAGAACCACTGGGAAGGGCTACATCACTTCTTCCTGTTGACCGCAGCAGAAGATTTATGCTTTAATTTTGTATTTAATATGTAGCGTGGCAAGAGGTTGGCTCCAAATAAGTGTGCAGACACTTTGTGCTGTACAGCTGAAGTATTGTTCATTTTTATTGTCCGCAATTCACAGTGCCCTTCAATGTGTAATGGGGAGAATGAGTGGTGGGAAAATAACACTTTGTGTGTTTTTAGGCAAGGAAAATTTATGAAGTCTCCAGTCGATGACACTGAAAACAGCCATGAGTTAATATGTGTTTCATTGTGCTCTTTGCAGGTGCAAACATGGCCCGAGGCACAGATGCTGTAAACACTATGGAGATAATTGCATCTCATATTGTATTAAAGTAAGTGCATAAAAAGTGAGTTTGACAAACTCTGGCAAAGACAGGGTAAAAGTCTTCAGTCAGAAAAGGCATAAACTTAGGAAGTGAGAATGGAGCCTGTTTCCCATTCTTCTTCTATTGAAAATGTGGCAAGCCTGAAAACAGATTTTCTTGATTTAGGATGGGGTGTGGGGGGGTTAAAGTTCTCTGCTCTTTCAGATTAGCTGTCGTGAATGAATAACATAAAACGTGTGGGAAGAAATGGAGTAGCAAGCAAGGAACTTGTTTAACTATGTGATGCACTTCACGGCTGAGCCCACTTGTGACTCCACCCTAAATAAAGCACCTGGTATGTGCTGCTTTGGCCCGGGCACACGTCCAGCTGCGAGGGTCTGGCACGCTGCTGCTGGGTGCTGGGCTCACTCCTCCATTAATTTATTTTAAGGGATCAGGGTAATGAGAGATTTGTCACAGTTGCTGCACCCAGGAAGAACTGTTTATGTCCGGTGGCATAATGCATCCTCCTTTATTAATGTGATCAGCACATTTTTGTTTCAGGAGTACTCTATAGAGGAGGGTTGTTTTTTTTTTTTGGCTGGCGTTGGGTTGGCACAGGTGGTACCACCTGCTATGCCTGTTTTAGGAGTTGGTAAGACTCCAGAAGATCTCAGTCACTTCGTAATTTACCCCTTTTTATTTATGGAACAGCAAAAATGGGTTTTATTATCTTCAGATGCTTTTGGAACATATTACTTTCAAAATTAACTTTTTTAAATTAAAATTTTTCATACACCCAGTGTTATCTCAGAAGAGCTATCAGAAGAGATCTAGCATAAGATTAATTCATGTATGTTCATTAAGAACATGATTTTATGTTGTAAAGGTTTTTACACTCTTACACTGCAGTATATTAGAAAATCACTGTGTAAAATGGCCATAAATTGCTCTGGATTTTATAGGATCTGAGATGGTGCTTAAGTTGTATGCTGAATTACAATGGGAATATATGCAGCACAGCATTGATTTGAGCATGTTTTTGTAACTCCATGTCTGTAAGGGAGCTTTCAGATCTGATAATGAATCGATGAGCTGCTTATTGCCAAAGTTGCCTGTCCTTTTCCCTTACCCTTGAATATCTTGTCTTCTCACCATCATATCTGTGCTTTAGTTGTCTTTGCATGCTCTTTCTCCTGCTTCTCATTTAAATACACGTTAACTAGCTGTCATAATTCATAATGACTTTTATGTAATCTTTAGTATGACATACCACCTGATTTCATAGACTTCTCTTCAAATTTTAAATACCTAAAATGTTTTGGGTTTGTAAATATTTGAAGGGAGCTAACAGAAGCAGTCAAACAATATTTTCCCTCTTTTCTGATTCTGCTTGATTACAATAAGGAGAAATTATCCAGCAGTAGTTGTCCAGTTGTCCCTTTTTTTCTGCTGATGCTGCACATAACAGCAGATGACCCTCACAACTTACCTCATGACTAGGATGACCAAACAGAATATGAGATTATTTTCTGGTTATTGTAATCTCTACATTCTGTGTCTTCAAGGAACACTGACAAACATATACCCAGAAATTTTAAATACCTTCATTAATTCCTAATATGTTGCAGCAGGTTGACTGAGTTCTGGTGTGTTACTGAACTCTGTTTATGTGCATACACATGCTTTACTGAATTTGAGTTTTAGCCAATATCTTAACTGAATTATTAATTATTTAAGAAATCTGTTTCTCAAAAGGAAAATAAAAAGAGTTTACTCACAGAATCACTTAGGTTGGAAAAGGCCATCAAGGTCATCAAGTCCAACCATCAACCCTACTCTGCCAAGTCCAGCACTAAATGAGTTTTGCAGATACGTAGTCTCACTGTGCTGCTACTTCTGGCTGGTCTGAGTCCCAACCCAAAATTTCTGTGAAGAAATGGCTCTTGGCAGGGTTTTTTTCATTCACTTATGTTTATTGCAGTGTCCTGCATATGCTCTACTGTTATGCAACATGAAAGTTACAATACTGTGCATTGATTATAAGACATAATATTTTCTGTGAATGTGAAAAACACCCATAAGTGTGATGTGGATTCACCTGGTTGATTTAATGAGCTAAGTTATAAAGATTTTGTGCAATATTTATTGCTGTTTGGTGCACATCAAAACTAAGCCTCAGTCCTTCAGTTTTGCACTTTTAAGTAGGCTACTCAGAAAAATAAAATTTCAGATATATTTGAGTGTTTCCAGTTGGAATTTAAATGTTTTCTAATGCAGTGTTCCTCATCCCATCAGAGTAACTTTTCCTCTACAGCTGGGTTGAAAAGTCAAACATACTGTATTGTGGTTTGTTCTCTTGTTTTGGGCTTTGTTCACAGCTGCTGGTTTTAGAACTTTCTGTTTATATAATGGTACCTGGTATCATAATAATCTCATCTTTTGTGGGAGATGAGGGCTGTGTCCTTCACACTATGGAACCTCTTTCTTTTAGGGGTGAATATATCTTCATCTCAATTTTGACATTTTAACTACACAAAATCCACAGTGCATTTACATCTCTGCCTGCCTCTCATACCTTCCAGTAGGCATTTTCATTACAAGATCAGAAAATACAGAGTTGTTAGCTGTTCAGCACATGCAATTTACATACCTTTAAAAGTAGCAAAGGAAGAAGTGGCAGTTTTTCATTTATATCTACTAGATCATTAGATGACACAATATATTTTCTTCCACTTGATTCTCATAAACAACTTTTTTGAGAAGCAGGGAGAGTAATTGTTTCAGGAGAAGTTTATTACTGGATGTCTAACCATAATAAAATTTTATTAGCTTTATGACACATTATAAAGTTCTGTAGGAGGCAAAAATATTTTGAGTTTCTGAGTTTGCAAGGTTGCTCAATCAAACCCTCTGCCAATTATCCCTGCAACTGGAATTGTTTTGGTGTCTCCAAGTGTCTTCTGGAAATTGAACTAGAGAAATCCTGAGCACTGCCTGCCTCTCTTATTTGCCAATGGTGAATGCATAGATAATTTTCAGATAAGACGTCTTCCAACCAGAATGTTGGTAAGATTTTGTTAAGAATGATTAGAGAAGTTCAGCTACAGGGTAAGAATAATGATAGGAAGCTGTGTAGGAAGTTAGAATAAGCTGACGAGAAGAATTTGGAAAGAAAAAGTCAGTGTGAAATTGTGACATGGTATCAAGATGCAGATCTGTATCCAAGGTGGAGTAGTAAGAAAAAATCATTGGAATCCATGTTATCCTTTCTCTGTAGCTCTGCACATAATCTCTGTTCCAGTTTTGCCCTTTTTCTTACTGCTGGCATCACTCAGCCTCCACTTTCATGGAGGGAAAGTGTGTGAGCACATGCCAAGCCACCAGGGTCAATTTCTAATTCTCACACTTCTGAAATTTATTTTTTGTGGACTTTTTCCTCCTTTGGTGTTTTCTCCAGATGTTTGAGTGTACAAGTGCTCTTTTTTTTCCCACCCCATTACTTTCCTCAATATACCCATTTGTGGTTAAAAGCTGGTCAGTAACCTGGGAATGAAGTCATCAAGATTATTTCAAAAGTCAGAATTTTGGAGTAGAAGAGAAATAGTCCATTGAGACCTCTCAGATATTCATAGAAATAGAAGGAGAATCAATTGTCTATTATTTTATTGCCTTTGCTATTTTACAGGGGAATCAGGGAAAAAAAAAACAACAAGGTTCTTGAGTTTGAAGATGGAGATGCATTTTACATACTATCTGCAGAGAAGGATTTAGACTGCTCGATGTCAAAAAGAAGTACTTCTGTAGATGTTTTTGCTTTTCCTTTTTCTAATTTTGTGGTTTCTTCCCATGTTTCCTAGGGCTTTGTTAGGATGTTTAGCATTGGTTACCTGATCCAGTGTTGCCTTCGGATCCCATCTGCCTTCCGGCACCTGTTTACAAAACCATCCCAGCTACTTTCCCTCTTCTACAACAAGGAAAATTTCCAACTTGGAGCTTTTCTTGGATCTTTTGTCAGTATATACAAAGTAAGCATATAATATACAGAAATGATGAATGCCATGGGCTTTATTTCACTTTTCAGACTATCACAAAGAGCTAAAAAGTCTAGCTGCTTGATACTACTGATACTATTTCCTACAGCATGTCACTGACAAATTCTATGGTGTTGCAGCAATCAAATTGTAAATAGAAAACTAATCTTCCATTCTATGTGCTTTTTCTGTCATTACTCAAAAAAAAAAACACCCCACGTGGATTTTGCAGCATGATATCAAGATCAGGAGATAGGGAGTAATTTCCATTCAGATTTAAAAGAGACTTGCTGTTACACTAAAATGTTTTAGTGCAGACACAAGTAATGACTGCAGGAGCAGCAGTGTTGCCAGAAAGAAGCCATTAGCAATTTTTTTTTCTCAAATATCTGGAATTCTTATTTGATGCTAAGTAGCAGGAGATGGCAGAACATGGATCATGTGCAGCTGAGGAGATGTTGCACTTACCGCTTGGAAATCTCCCCTTCCTCACCATTTCAAGATGACAGATTGTGAACTGATCCACACCCCTAGAGCATTGTTGGAGTTAATCAAATTATGTTTATTTATGCCAAAAGAGAATGTGACCAAGGAAGCAGCCTAAGGGTGACTATATTGCATGTAGCAGTGCTGAACTGGCTTTTGCACTTTCATATTCTTAACCACACATGTCATTTTTCAGCTGCCCCTTTACTTGATCTGCATAGTCAATTAAGTCTGTACTATTCAGGTAAATATTACTGAAAATTAAAACAAAACAAACAAGTGTAATTTTTAAGCAGAACAGCATTTCACTTGGAGTCATATTAAGACATGAGAATGTTAAACGTTACAGATTTTAAATGTTTTTGATGGGAAATTGCAAATGGGCTGTTAAAGAGTTTATTTGAAAATTAAATTTTTGCTCTTTAAGAAAAGAACTTTTAGAGGAAAAAGCATTTAGATTTCAAAAGCTGAAATGATTCTGATGTCTTTTAAAAGCTCCAACTGCAAAGTGAATTTGGCTCTATACTCATTTTATGAGGGTAATATACTCTGACCTTTGTTTATAGTTTATTAACTATATACTTTCTGGTACTCTTTGTATTTCATAACTTACTTTCTTCTGCCTTGAAATAAGCACATAAGGCAGCAGAGATTCCAATCACTCCAAAAGATTGGGTCACTGCCAAAGAAAAAAAGAAATGTTTGATGTGTTTTGAACCCAAAGGAACTGCATTATTAAAAAAAATCCAGCTTGTCCAAAATGCCATTGTAGGATTTTAGTAGCTATAATATTAATATTTTGTGTTCCCCTCACTGTTAAATAATGTCAGCAAACATGGTTTTGCAGAAAATAACTTGTAAAATAATTTGAAAAAGGAAACCAGGCTACTGTGGACAAGTTTGAGTCATTAAGTTGACTGTTGTAATTGCAATGGATCGATGGTTTGGCAAGGAATTTATTTATTTAAAATGTACACTGTAAAACAGCTAATACAACCACATCTCAGGTACTGGGTCCATTTTTGCGTATTACTTCATTTCTTCCTTTAATTTTAATGTCTTTTCCAAGAGTGGGTTCACCTGAGGGTCACCAAGATGATTTGAGGACTGGGTCATACAATGTGCAAGAAGCTGGGAGGACTAGGTTTGAAGCTGGTGAAAAAAGGCTCAGGGGAGATTTTATTGCTGCCTACATCTCTTGGAGGTGTGCAGTGACAGAATGAAAGGCAATGGATACAAGCTGAAATACAGGATATTACAAAGAGATATAAGGAAATCTGTTTTCATGTGATGGTGACCAAATATTGAAACAGGCTGCCCACTGAGGTTGTGTAGTCTCCATCCTTGGACATGCTTAGAAATCAACTGGACAAGTTCCTGAGCTGCCTGCTCTAGTTAGACCTGTTTCAGGTAGGACCAGATGATCTCCAGATCTCCCTTGCAACATAAATCATTCTACAATTCCATGAAAAGAACATGTTGAGATGGATTAAATGCTGACACACCTATCTCAAAATAGACATCAGTGAACTGAATTACATCATGTTGTCTTGATGCCATCAGCACTGGATTGGGCCCTTCTAAACAGGTCTCAAACCACTTAGAAGCAAACAGAAATTTAACAGAGATAAAATTTGGAGGCAACCTATGATTTTCCAAAATAGTGGAAAAAAACAATGCAGAGGATGTGGCAAATGTAGAACAGTCTGGATCATTCAGTAACCAATGAAATACATCTGAAACCAATGGTCATCCAAATGAAATATATTTTAATGCAACCTAAGCCATAATTACTTACATCAGTTCCAGCCTTAATATCTGTATATTTGGGTCTGTGTTAAAAAACAGGTTATTACGTGTTTCATTGCATCTTTTAATCAAACACAGTTCTAACTTCTTAGATTAATGTGTTTTCCTGGTTCCAGAATTTATTGGATGTATGGAAGAATCTCAAGCTGTTTGGTGTGTACTTGAAAAAAGACTTTATAATAGGAAAGAGTCTAGACAACTGCAACGAATGTAGATGATGTGAATTCAAGCTTAGCTTTGGAGTTCGATTAGTATTCAAATTAGACTGGTCTGATTTTGAAAGAAACAGTAACAGTGAACTGTTAGGTAAAACAGTGAAATGTTTCAGGTACTGTGGATTATAGGTTTTATCACACTACACACTGAATTCATACTGTGTGTGCTATGACTAACTGAGAGAGGAGTATCTCCAGTCTCTGCATGGTGGAGGAGCAGTAACTAGGGCTCATCCTGCTTCTGTTCACCTGCAGGGTACTAGTTGCTTCCTGCGCTGGGTACGGAATCTAGATGATGAACTTCATGCACTTGTAGCTGGTGAGTCCATGAAAAGTTTATGTTGCTTCTGTTGGTACTCTGCTAATACTTCTCTTTTCTATCCTCCCATTCCCTTTTAAGACTTCTGTGATGAAAGCAGGACTGTGTACATCAAGGTTGTGTCAAAGAGACTGGTGTTTCAATTAGCTTCAAATACAGAGTTGTAATGAAAATTGCAAGGCCAATTGAATTAAATGGTGTGGTTTTTATGGTCAGCTTCAAGGGCAATATGTTGTATGCCCAAATGTCTTTTATTTCCCAACTGTAGGGATGAAAGATTAAAATACCGACTATTCTGTATGGGACAGAATAGACATTTTAAAGGATGGGCTCTACTGGATCTGAAGAAGGTCCCATTTTGCCTTGAATTTAATGTAATATTGCAGGCCCTTCCCTGCTGTTTGTGCATCTATCCAGTATGGGAACCTCAGAGGTGTCTCCTTTTCTTTGTGGGTTGAGAGAGGAAATTTGATGCTGTGCTCCTTAGTACTGGACTACAGATTTATTTAAGGGATTAAAAAATATTTTTTAATGACATAAACCATGTTTTGATGGACAGTACAGGAACATCACTGAACTTTGTTGTAGCAACGGAAAGCTTAATCCTGTGCAGTGTCTGCTGAGCTGACAGACTGCAACAGCAACAATAAATCACAAGCTTAACAATACTTCTGTTTTCTAATTGTTACAGGGTGTCTAGCAGGAATTTCTATGATGTTTTACAAAAGTACTACTATCTCTATGTATCTGATGTCCAAATTAGTAGAGGTAAGATGTTACCCTCAAAACAGAATTCTTTATTTCATCTATTTTTTCAAGGCAGAAAACCCAAATTAACTTCACAGGCTTTATGAGACAATTCCAGTATAATATAAAGTTATGTGGCAGTGGTGTGTTGCAGTAGGTGTGTGCCAAGAGGCAGTGCCTTTCTGTGGTCTTATTTCTTTCTTATTTTCCTCTCTATGACTCATTTTAAAATTCCTGTATCCACTGGTCTCCATGTATATTCTCCATGATTTCTTTTTTAATCTCCTGATAGCCCTTTGCTTTGTAGCTTTTGCAGATTTTTTAAATCTGAAAGTTCCAAGAATGTCTGTTCTGCCAGAAACATAAATCAAACCTAGTCCTTAATTGCAGATTTATTGCCAAAAGCTGCAACATAACTTCCTGCCTTTGTTACCTAATTTTGGCATTCAACAATGTGAGATAACTCAAAATAGCTTAGGTTTTAGTCTATAGCTGGAGTTGTTTGTCAGTGTACTTCACCTGATTGAGTTCCCAGCTTTGCAATGAACTTTATTCTAATTGCCGTTTTCCAGGCTTCAGTTATTTCTATGAACTGGTTAAAATTAGGAACTGGGGGTGGGGAGGAGGAGAGGCAGGGAATAAATTTCTAGAGTTTGGGTATGTTGTTTATACTTAATTAACCAACTTTTGATTTCTTACTGTGATTTTTCCATAAAATTGGGACTTACTCATGGTTATTTCCCCAGCAGCACCACTGGACTAAGTAGAGAGTGTTCTCTTATTATGCATCATCCCTGAATCACAAAGCTTTTTCCTGCTGATCTCCAGGGCCTTGTTCCCTGGTGATATTTATCCACCTCCATCACCAGAGCAGAATTCATTTTAAAGAATATAAAAAGAAGGAACTTTTTTTTTTTTTAAAGCATAGAATGGAACATAAGAAAGGAAGATATACTCTCTTTATTCTTGCTCCTTGTAATCCTATGTCAGGCTCTCAAGGTGGTTCACATAATAGTTATAGAAAAGCAACTCATGAATTACCCATATTGACTTTTAGAACACCGGTTGTAAAAACCCAATATTATCTTGTATTGCTGATGGTTTTCTCTGGACTTTGAGACATTGTGGCTGCAGTGAAATAAGAAAAGTGCTGTGTGTTCTTTCTTTCTTTGGTTTTTTGTTGTGTGTTGTGTTTTTTTTTTACTACTTTTATCATCTTACACAAGCCAAGGGTAACTGACCAAAGAGGCGTGTGCTGCTTTGGAAGGTCAAGCTGTGCTCAGGAAAATAAACTTTACATGTTTTCTCAGAAAGGAAAGTATGTGATTTCAAGCTGTTTAAGAACAGTGAATATTCATTTTGTTGGAAGAGCTATTGCATTGTTCTTTTGCTTTTTTAAAATGAAGGATTTCATATAGCAAACTTTCCCTTTTTTATCTTTGAGATCTATAGTACCCTTTTAACACCAAAGCTGTTGATAGACCCTGTGCTGGGCATTTATAGCCTCTCATTCTATTGACCTTGACTAACTCTTATAAACTAGCTCAATCAGTGTCACATTTGTGGATATACAGAAAAATATATAAGCAGAGGTTAGAAATGTTGACATTGTTACTTTGAAAAGGTAAAATAAATGAGAACTAAAAAGCTGCTTTGTTTATTTTGGTTCATTCAGCTTTTTTGTTTATTTTTATAGACTATATACTTCAAAGGCATTGAAGCAGGGAAGGTTCCCTATTTTCCTCATGCAGACAGCATCATCTATGCCATTTCTACATCAATATGCTTTCAGGCAGTAAGTATGTTCTTGTCTTCTAACAGCAGATGAAGCTCTTCTAGTTTAAGTCAAATGCTGAATGAAATGAGGAGCACAATGATACAGTGATATATAAAAGATGGTGTGATGGTAGTGATTCCAGCACAGTGCTGAGAATCAAGGGTTCTGCTTCTTGCTTTTGAGTGTCACAGTGAGAGTGACATAATTTCTAGGACTCAAATTTCTTATATATTTGTAGATGAATACATGATGCAAAGCATTGAATTATTTGGAAAGGATCTTAAAATGCATTGACCCAGAAGATGAACATAAATGTGTGGACTTTCATAAGCATATGAAAGGACCGTTTCTCAAGGAGACAATATATTGTACTATTTTGTGGATTTTTGATCAGCTGGCATTTTTCATTTCAGCTGACTGGAATTCAAGTTGCCTATTTGAAAGACTGCAAAAATTAGCAAGGAAATCTGAAGTGTTATGTCTGAAACAAGCTGTAGTTCCCTTTCCAAGTCAATTGCATGGTTTCACCACCAGTCCCTTCCTCAGCTACATTAGCTATAAAAACTCCTTTTCAGTAGGAAAGAACTACTAATTGCTATTAGTAGTTATTCCACTAAATCTCCCCCTTTCTAGAGCTGCTGTCATTTTTGTATCCCTCGATAAAGAACAGTTCCACTTCTCCTCATTGCTCCCTTATATTTGGGAATATCTCTCATTCCTGTATCAAGGTGAACTGATACTTTAGTACTTGGAATATTCCTGAAGGTCTGCAGCATTGAGATCTGCAAAATACTGTTGGCAAGGACCATCATGTGAGGCTAACAGAAGTAAAAGTTAATATGAGATAAGAGGAAAGGGTTTTTTTCATTACTTAATAACTAGTTGGAAAAGGAACTCACAACTGGAAATAAATCACTAGGTTTAAGGAAGGAGTAAGGAGGGGGAAATGAGCAAAGGGATCTATACTGAGAAGTGTGTTATTTACTGTATTCATAAGTTACCTGGAAAAGTAATGGAATAGAGAGAAGACAAGGATTTTGGTATACAACATTGTGTGTAATGTGAAATAGAAAGATAGCTGCAAGAAGTGGTAGATCCCAAAATGCAGAGTGAGAGTGGGATAAAATAGCAACTAAAGTTGGCGTCCAGAAGTGCAAAATCATGTACCTAGGAATAATAAGGTTTATTGTTGCTTTGCCTGCAATAAAATTTAAGTGAATTAAAACCCCTTTTGAAAGAGTCTTCTGGGACTATCAGTGTGTGCTGGTGGTGGTCACAGAGAGCATTGAATTGAGCTGTGAGTAGTTGGTCTACTGGTAGCACTGGACATTGACAGGTGATCACGGCTGCTTTCAATCCATGAATCATGGCATGATTTTTAAATATTATTTTTTTATTAAGTATATATTTCCGTCATTACCTTTTCACTGATTTTGGCAAAGTAATGTAGCAGATGAAGCTTCTGCCTGACACTGTCAGCTGTCTCTGACAGAATACTTTTCTTGCAGGCTGTCATGGAAGTGCAGAACTTGAGACCTTCGTACTGGAAATTTCTTTTACGACTAACAAAGGGCAGGTAGGTATTCAGGGGTATGTTATGGCTTGTCTAAATGCTCCATTGCTCACATTCACCCTTCTGTGTCATTCTGTGTCAAGAGCAGAGCTGTCAAACTACGTTTGGGCTCATTTCCTGACTATTTACTTTGCTTTTCAAATGGTTTCCCATCCGCTTGAGGTTCTTTGCTGCTGCAGTGACACTGCTAGGTTTAGTCTAATGACAGGAGCAAAGACTTAAATCTAGTTAAGGCTGTTTAGCAGATGAGGGTTTTTCTTGAAGGCTTTTTTATCTTAAGTTCACTTGAAGGGTGGAATGCTTTCTGATTTCAATGGAATATGAAGAATCTGGTAAACAACCATACAGGTTGGAGAAATCACTTAGTATATGCAGTGATTGACAACATGGTACTATGTGTTTAAAAACATTTCTAGAAATGCCAGAATATTTCCTAGGAATACTCTGAAGATTCAAGTTTTTATAGGACATCTATTTTAGTTGGGAACACAATGTTTTTTTCTTGAAGAACTAATGAAATATTTTCACTGGTAATAACCATAAATTTACCCTATAATATGTTACTGGATATTTTTTCTCTTATTTGCTGTGAGGATCTAAAATGCTTACCTTTTAAAATAGTTTTTGCTGTAAGTGATTTATAAAAATACTGCTCAGTGAAGTGTACACTTAGATACTGATGTGCTGTGTGGCAGAAACAAGGCATCCGAATTGTGATGTAGCTCAGTTTATAAATAGGATTATAAAAAATAATGTTTGTCATGACAGTGAGTTTTCCAGACTGTAAAAATCAGAATTTAGTCAAAGGCCAGGCCCTGGAGCATGTTGAACCTGCACTTCCCATGGCACAGCCCAGTCTTAGCTGGACTTGAAGTATATGAATACATTGCTGGATGTAGTGGAAAGCTTTCCTTGGGATGCCTGGTGACCATCCACAGGCAACCTCTGAGGCTGTGCAAAGATGATATGGGGGATGATGTCAGTGCAGATGTCCAGTTTTGGCTGCATTTTTCTCTCTTCTGCAAATCCTAAGATTCCTTTAGTTGAAAGAGAAGAGCTCTGTGCTAATTTGTGCTCATTTTTTTTTAATCTGAAGCAAATCTCTGTGATAGTCAATTTGACACTTTCTCCATAGAGACCGATTCTTTTGACATTTCATAGGTCTTTCACTCATCAATTTTGAAGTCTAAAGAGATGGAAATAGATTGCAACACCTATGAAATTGTTATCCAGATTTGGGCAGGCATGGCCAGAGTTTGTGAGGCTAGGGTGAGAAAGAAGAGTAGTATGTTTTGGTTTTACTTTTATTTACTTTTACTTTTATTGTGAGGTTAAAAGTAGAAGGGGGTTCTGTCCTCTTTTCCACAAGTTGTGTTATATAAAATGTATCTACACAAAGCACTGCTTATCAGATTTGTCAAATGGATTTTTTTTAAAGTCTTTACTGCCTGAGATGAAAAACTTGCAAATCTCTAAACAGTGCAGGCATAAGTCTGGATTTCAAAGATTTGGGTAGTCTTTCATGCAATGAAAGAATTTTAATAATTCTATAAATAAATCAAATTGCAAAATATTTTACCAAATTGTAATGATTTTTTTTTTTTTCAAAAGTAAATGAATAGTCTGTTTACTTCCTCGTGTCTGTTCTTTTCCAGGTTTGCTCTCATGAACAGGAAAGCTTTAGATGTATTTGGTACTGAAGCATCTAAGAACTTCAAGGATTTCACACCTAAGCTTGACCCAAGATACACGGTTGTACCACCAGAGCTACCACTGGAGCTGTCCTGAGAGCCAATAGTATATCTTGTCGTTCAGTGTGATCAACATTTTGTCCTGAGGAGTTAATTAACAGTCGTAGAGATGGAGGAGGGCTTGGGCTCCACTTCAGTATTATTTCAATGAGAAATGCTTTTTACAGATCAAAAGTACTGAAGCTTTGCAGGAAGATGTGGCTTAGTGATTAAGCTCCTTCCATAAGCAGAAAATATTTCTGGATTACTGTAGTTTGTTGGCAGTATGATAGATTCCTGAATGAATTAAACAAATGAGTAATATATTTAGAAAAGATAGGCGTAATAATTTCACAAATTCTGTAGTTCATACCAGTAGAATATTCCTTGGTAAAACTAAAAGTAATTCTTCATTTACAAAGGAAGACAAATGGCATAGTTTAGGTCCAAAATTGTACCTGTTCTTTAAACTTCTGCAGTCAGGTGAAAACACCCCCTTGGCTTTCTGAATTGCATCCCTGATTTATCTCAAAAGAGCCCCTGCCCACTCATTATTTCAAATTACCATATTTTTCAACAGCTGTGGTTGCAAAATGAGGCATTCCTGAGAAAAAGAGAGTGTATATGAATTCAGAAATCACATTCCAGGGCTGTAAATCCCGCTGACAATATGGAGAACAGACAAGGGAAAGAAGGAGGCGGTCCCGGTGACTGCGGCGCCGTGGGGAGCAGCGGGGTGTGGCAGTCAGGAGCTGCCAAGTGGAAAATGACAAAACCAGCAGAGGAAGGAATGAAACGTTCCAGCCTCTGAATTGGTGCTGGAAACAGCAGACAGTTACAAAAATAAAAAAAAAGCCAAGAACTAAACAAAACAAAAATCCCCCAAAATATACTGAAATTCAATGTTTATTTTTAAAGGGCTTGAGATGGTCGCTTTAGATCACATCGGCTTGTTTGTCAGGCTGAGGCACCAGCCAGCATTTCAAGCATTTCTTTAAGAGAACTGACCCCTGGAGGTTAGACTGTTACAAAATAACAGTTTTCAAGATCGTATTAATAGTATTTTTCCTTGTGCTTGGGGAAAAGTGGTTTTCCATCAGCCACGACTGGTACATTTACATTCAATTGCGGATGGTACTCAGTGCAGAAAAACTGCCTACACGAATTCAGTCTCATTTTTACCCTGTGTGTTTCTGCAGGTAGTAGTTGGTGTTCTAAAGCAAGACCTTGGCACGCTGATTGCTGCTTTTTTTTCCTGCCTTTTGGGACTTTTTAAAATTAGAATCCGTTCAGGTGATGCTGAATGGTGTTTGTTACCCTAGAGCTGAATGAAAAGACAAATTAGGTTAATGTTCAACTGAGAAGAGACAAGGTAAGCCAGGGACTGGACATTGCACTAGGTTGTTTGCATTTTGAAAAGAAAAAGAAACAGAAATCAGTATTTTATTTGGAGTCTGTGTCAGATAATATGAATTGAATTAATTAATAGAAACTTTGTCTTGTAACACTGTAATCCTGCTTTAGCCTTAAGCATATTTTAATTCCCATTAGTTTAACTTCCTGTTGCTGAATATGCAGTTATTTTATCAAATTTACAGAAATGTCATGAAAATTCTACCAATCTTGCACAAAATCTGCTTCTTCATCAGCTACAGTAACAGAGATTCTTTATCACTGTTACTAAAGGTGCTTCATCCTTTAAATCCATGGTTGTCCAAGTTAGTGTGAATAAAGTTCTGCAGGCTAGTTTGTATGCAATATTTTATTGCTTGAAATATTATATTAAAATTCCTCAAAAGGAAATGAAAGTTAATTCAACAGGAACTTTAAAAAGATTGTAATAGTTTTGTCATGTTTTTCCACTGGAATATGGTCTAAAATATTTGACCTTGTAAAGTCTGAGAAGTTATATATTTTAGGTAATATGCTAGAACTCACACTATATTATGAATACTTTCTAGTGTAACTCTATACCATTCTCAAAAAAAGTTATTTTATCAATTCATTTTCTTCACTGGAATGACAGCTGTGATTGTTTCTCTATTTGAGGTTAAAAAAAAAAAAATCCAAGTACTACATCTCAGCAGCTAAAAACCAATTTTGTCTATGTTTTCTTGCTTCCAAAATTCACAGTCCTTGTTTCGAGGGTTTTTTTCATATAATATAATAAAAAAAATTAAAAAAATAAATTATTTTTATTCAAATCAATTATATGTAAGAGAAAAAAAATAAAAGTCCTAATGTTTTCCCCAATAATAAAGAGTTGCTGCTTGAAAAAGTGTCTTCTTGTCTCTGTTGTTGTTATTTAGTCATCTGGAGTCATTGGTGAAGTAATACTCAGTGATGAAGGAATGCCAGGTTTGTCACCGAGCACATGAATTCATAGAATCATAGAATGTGTGGGGTTGGAAGGGACCTTAAAAGGTCATCTAGTCCAGCCCCCCTCTTCAGTGCACAGGGATCTTTTTAACTGGATCAGGTTGCTCAGAGCCGTGTCAAACCTGACCTTGAGTTCGTTTCCAGGGATGGGGCCTCCACCATCTTTCTGGGCAACCTGTTCCAGTGCTTCACCACTTTCATTGTAAAGAGCTTCTTCCTAGTGTCTAAATCTACCCTGCTCTAGTTTAAAGCCATTGCCCCTCGTCATATCACTACACACCCTGTAAAAAGTCCCTCCCCAGCTTTCCTGTAGCCCCTTCAGGCACTGGAAGGCCACAATGAGGTCTCCCTTGTCTTCTCCAGGCTGAACAACCCCAACTCTCTCAGCCTGTCTTTGTAGGAGAGGTGCTCCAGCCCTCTCTTCGCTTATGTGGCCCTTATCTGGACTCATTCTAACAGGTCCATGTCCCTCTTGTGTTGAGGGCTCCAGAGCTGGACACAGTATTCCAGGTGGGGTCTTACGAGAGTGGAGTAGGGGGGCAGAATCACCTCGGCCAAAATCAAGCCCTAAAGCAGTGTAAGGGAAGAGGTGTTGCCAGAGCAGTTCAGTCTACAACTTAGCTCTGTGCTTTTGTGGGTAATTGCACAGCATGGGTGGATGTTATCTAATGTTTCTTTTTCAAATAGAGAAAGCCACAAAACCAAAGATGGAGGCAGTGAAAAGCTGCATGCCTCCAGCTCTGCCCACCACGTGGCCAGATGGTGGGGCCTCATGTGATGGAAACAGCAGCGTTTCCTACCACCTGATGTGGCACAGCTATTTATTGTCTTTATCATATGACAGGTAGCTGTCTGAATCCACCAAACTTCTTGCAAAACAAGTTGATTTTGCAAAGAGGAATGCAGGGGGAGTATTGCTCAGGGAATGGTGGGAATTGGTGGGTCAACCTGAAATACCAGAGTTCCTTGATGGAGGTTTGGAGTGTCCTTATGGAAGCTGTGCGGGAAGACGGAGCCTGGCTCCCTCAGGCGTCTCAGGAAGGTGTACTCAGAGCAGCTGCCTCACCCATGGCTCCCAGGAGTCAGGAGGCAATTTTTTCACCTTCCCTTCAAGTTGTTTGCCTGCAGACCTCATCTAGGGAGTTAATTGCCATTCCTACCGTTCTTATCACACCAGCTTTACTGTGCATCTCCCTCTCTCTGTGACTGTGGTCCCCATCTTGCACCCAGACCCCCGTGCTCCCTGCATCAGATCCCAGACTTTTGCCCCACTTCCCCACTCATCTTGGTTCTTCATCTCTCCCTCACCCCTGCCCAGCCCAGTGTCAGCTGTCCTCTGTCCTCCTGTCTCTCTTACAAGCTGTATTTACAGCCCTGGGTGCATCTTTTTCCATTTCCTCTGGAACCGTTCCTTCATGGGACCTCCAAGGAGGTGCTGCTCCTGCCTGAGGGAGCAGTTAGGCAGGGATGGTCCCTCATGCACCCCAGCTTTTGCTGACACCTTTGGGTTTGGTTGGTTAGGAGCAGCAGAATTCAGCACTTCCCTCCCAACCCAAGACACTGTAGCTATGATTTAAAAATAGGCACAAATCCAAAAGTGAAGGTTGGGGTCATTCTTTTACAGTTCTTCTAGTCTTTAGTATTGTGCTGTCTATACTTTCCATAAAATCCCCTTCACTGAACTTCCTGCCTTGATGGATGGGTACTCATTAGATCCTTTGACATCTCTCAGCTGATTTTCAGGCTGTGTAAGATTGCTTCCATTGCAGACTTTTCATCACTTATTCCCAGTCCTCATTGGAGATGATGAAGTTGAAGGTGTTGACATCTGCCACTGATACCAACTGAAGGAGAAGATTGCTTTTTTTTACAGAATAATTTTAAGTCCAGCACAAGGCTGAGATTAGTGCAAATTTGCTGGGTTCGTATGTGGTAGATACTTCCATCAGGGAGAGCATGAAGACATGTAGAAATTTTGACTTTCAGAGAGCTAAAAATAAAGGCAAAGAATGCCCCAAATGACACATTTTTCATTTGTATAGATAATGCTGTCTCAGTTCATGAGGAGGATGAGTAAAATATGAGAACTGCTTCAGTGTAGATGGAGTGATTTCACTGCTGAAGGTAAAAGCTTGAGCTTCCTTGTGTTGTCTCACACCTGCATCTCCAAGACAATCTCAGAAGCTCTGCCTTTTCAGGGGACAACTCTCCAGGCAAGGCTGCTCTGAGGAAATGCAGGGTTTTGCTGTGTGGTCAGGAAGTTCCATGTTCCTTGTAATTTCTCAACCGCAATGAGAACCGAGATGCCTTCCATACTATGGATGACCTGTTCTAGTAGCTTCCTACACCTCTCATTGCAGACCTGGACCCTTTTACCCCAACCATCTTAGATGGGACTTTTCTGAGAACTGTCAGTAAGTTCCAAAAATCATTTTCAGAAAACTTAGTGGGTTGTTGGGGAGGGTCTTTTTACAGGGGCTTGCAGTGAGAAGATGAGGGGTAATGGTTTTAAACTGAGAGAAAAGAGATTTAGGTTAGAGATCAGGTAGAAATTCTTCGGTGTAAGGGTGGTGAGACACTGGAACAGGCTGCCCAAGGATGCTGTGGGGGCTCCATCCCTGGAGGTGTTCAAGGACAGGTTGGATGGTGCTCTGAGCAGCCTCTTCTAGTGGGAGGTGTCCCTGCCCATGCAGGGGAGTTGGAACTCGATCTTTAAGGTCCCTTCCAACTCCAAACATTCTGTAATTTCTGTGATTCTGTGATTTCTGTTCCCATTCTCTCGTGAGAGTTTCCCTTCCTTTGCCCAAGCCATAATACTCTTGTGTTTATTTGAGGAAGCAGGAAACATTTTGTTCCAGATGCTTGGTGACATCCAAGGCAGAGAGGTCTGCTGTGTTCTGAGCTTAGCCCTATGCTTGGCAAGTTAAAAATTCAGGGTAGCTTGTATAAAAATGCTTCAGTTTCCAACTCTGCCAGGGGAAAATATTTCTGACCAGGTGGTCCTGGATTTGGAACACTGACAAGGCACAAAAAGACAACAGTAAAATCAGTGATGCTGAAACTGAACTTTTACTTTAGGGTTTGTTCCACAACTACTTTTAGCATGGAGTGGAGCTGGGGTCCATGCTCTTCACATCAGTGGCACAGGAGAGACATCTGACCAGCTAGAGGGTGGTGCATAGCCCACAGGGACATTTTCATGGCCATAACTTCATGCCCAAAGACTGGCCTGGAGGTTTCCATTTCCAGATTTGTGTTTCTAAGCCGGGAGCCCTTCATCAAGGCAGCTGGCATTTCCCTCACTTCACCCCTTCTTCTGCACATGGATGAATCCAGCACTGAGTGGGTATTTGCAAATGACTCAGGTTGGGAAGGGAGATCTCACTTCCACAAGTCTCCTCCTTTTACAAAACAAACACATTTCCTCCCACTCCATTGAGCATGCAACAGAAGAATTTGACACTTTCCCTTGAGCTACAGTTTCATGGGTTTTCTTATTATTTAGTAGAAGATCCTGAATGTTTTATTTATCCTGTAAATACATTTACAGTAAGATTTGAGTCAAGGATATTTTTCCCCCTTAAGGAGCCTGGAATTGCCATTGTGGATCTATTTGCTCTCCTTTGCCTTTCACCACGTTGAAATGGGATTGCTTCCCTTGGGACACAGCTCACCTTTGGCAGCTGATGGATTATGTCCTTCCATCTCCATCAAAAATGACATTTTACCAACAAGCTCCTTTGAATGTGGCAAGCAGAAATGTGAATTAAAGCCCACTTTGATCTTAAGGACTATTTTTTCCTGGCACAGGCCGGGGAGTTTTCCACTTGCTAATTAGAACAGAGAAGAGTCAGAAGAATTTTAAGTATTAATGCCAAGGCTTTACCCAGGGTGGAAGAGGCTGGCTGGAAATCCAGGCTGATGATTAACCTTCTCACGCTGGTGGAATCCAGTCAATGTTTTTTCCCCTCAGCTGCCACAACAGACACATAAAAAATGCTGCTGTGGCTGTCAGAGCAGGAGCTGATGGGACTGTTCCCAGGATGGCTTGAAGGTTACAGAAGACCTGATCACATGGGGCAAAGGATAAAAGCAAGGCATTTGTGTGTGTTTTCCTAGGATTTTAAAGCCTGAGGGGCTGCTTTCCCATTGAAAGCAGTAAAATCTTGCATGAAGGGGCAGATTGGGCTGGGGTGGATAGACCTGGTGTGAGAGAGTCCCACATTAAGACACTCCTGCCTGCAGCATTTTGATACAAATATTAAAAAAATGTTCTGGACAACCCAGAAATGTTGCTTTTCTCTTTGTCTATTGGCTGTGAAAAACCCACCAAACCAAACCAAAACAACCAAGCATTTCCAGGTGACTTGTGATTATATTCACAAGCTGGTTTAGTGTCTCAAGCTGTCTTGCACCAAGATACTCTCACATCTCCTTGGACACAAAAATAATATCCTTGTAAACCATTTGAAACCAAGGCAGAAAGTGACCCTGTGGTTCACCTGTGACATCTGGGTAGAGCCTGTAGCTCGGGGGGGGGGGGGCAGTTCTTGTCTGGCTATGGAGGCGCAAGATCTGGTCTCTTCTACACCAAAGTGTCAGGTTTGCAGCTTTCTGCTCCAGCTTCTCTGGCAACAGCACTTCAGTGTCCATGTGGCAGAGGCCAGGCAGCCTTGGGCTCTTCAGAGCATTCAAGAGTCAGCTGAGGCAGATACAGGAAAGGTCTGTGACACTGGATGGGACAGAGGGGCTGCCCAGGGTACAGGTGCTCACCAGGTCCTCTGCTGTAAGATCTGGCAGCACCAAATGAAGCTTAAGCTGTCACATTTAAAACAAACAAAAAAGAAACTGACTAATTGACAGCTGAAAAAAAGGCTGAAAGATCAGCTCTAACTACACCTGAATGCTCAACAGACAGTGGCTCATGAGGTGCAGTTCTTACCCCTTTACCATCACTACTGTGTGGGCTTGAGATGGTGTTACCAGTGTGTAACATTCAGCTGGAGGAGCTTTGGGTGCTGTGTAGTGAGGACTGGGCATGTGGACAAAAGTCACCTCCTAGGACAGCCTAGCCATGGGCCCCACTCAGCAGGACCGGTGGGACATCATCAACCCACCACAACTCCCCAGGCACCAGAGGAGTCAGCCCTTGTCTCTGGGAGTGTATGCTCTGCAAGCAGTAAAAGTTACCATTTCTCAACAGCTTGGTGAAGTTGGTGTGTACGTTTCCCCACTCCTGGAAGATGCCTTGGCTGATGCCTGCAGTGCTCCCAGCTTATGGAGTTGTGCAGTGAATCCAAGTGCATTTCCACCCACCGCAGCCCCAGTACTGCCTCCCAAAAAGGTGGCCCTGTCCCTGCACCTTTACCTAGTCCCTTGATAAGATTCTGTGTGCTCTGTGTCAGCCCCATTGTGCTGGGAATATTATTTCCTCACAGGTAAGGGAAACCCCAGGAATCCTAGTTGAGGGTGTCCTGTGGGAGCACACTGGCTGTCTGCATGGAGCTGATCTAGGCTCTTGGCTGCAGCCACACATTTATTACAAATGCACTTTCTCCCACTATTAGCATAGGTGGGTCTGTTGTCAGGGTGACATGGAATGGGGTTTTTCTTGGTCGCATGTGGAAGGAGACTATCAAACTCTGTCACAATCTAGCAAACCAAAAGTTCTTCTGTGATAGGTTATCAAATTTTGGCTTGATTGCATCTTTGAAGGCACACAGCCTTTTTTTATTATTTTTTTTTCCCCAGACAACATACCAGAGATAATATAAAAATCTGGTTGTTTGTTTTACAACACTTCATTGATTCTATGATTCTATGAATCTTGACATCAAGGAGGTGTCCTGGAGATTAACCTTCTTTTGTTAGGTGAGTCAGTCCCACAGCCACAAACTTCAGGCAAGCCTAAGCTCTGTCCCTGATATTGGTCCCACAAACAAAGCAGTGATGCTTATGCAAGGAAGTGAAAAAGCTGTTGTGTGACTTGTTAACTTTTCTTCATGATTGTAGGCTTAAAAGTAGCAAAATACATCAACTTTCATACATGTTCTTCTGGATAGGACCAGCAGCAGAACAGCTTAATCTGCCCATTCATAGTCTGCTGGAATCAGGCTAGAAAACAAGAAGTCCATAAGAACAAACCCCGGATCATTAAGCTCAAGGCCACTCACCAACCACAGGCTTCCTCTGACCTTTTGGAGTTTGTTTCTCAAGAAGCTACTTGAGTGAACCAGGGCTGGTGCTGATTAGATCAGTCCCAGTGAACTGGACTGAGCCGATCTTGCTGCGGCTGCCAGAGACGTGCCCGACGACCTCCTGCAATTTGCAGTTTGCACCATGTGGAACAAAATTGCACTGATGAGAAACCTTCCCCTTGATAGAGCTCTTCACATGTTGACCTGCCTGGAAACCCAGCTCTGTGCAGTTGCTGATGATCAGCTGGTTTCTGGGCACAACCTCGGGCTTCACATTCGCTGCTTTGCAGCTCTGGGAATTAGAGGGAGCCTGAAAACCAGCATGTCCAGTACTCCTGTGGGAAGCCATGAGCTGCACTACTGACAGTACTCACCTGGAGCACTGTGTCCAGTTCTGGACCCCCCAACCATGGAGCTACTGGAGTGAGTCCAGAGGAGGGCCAAGAAGATGATCCAAGGGCTGGAGCACCTCTCTTCTGAGAACAGGCTGAGGGAGTTGGGGCTGTTCAGCCTGGAGAAGAGAAGGCTGCAGGGAGACCTTATAGCGGCCTTCTGGTATCTGAAGGGGCTACAGGAAAGCTGGGGAGGGAGGTTTTACAAGGGCTTCCAGTGAGAGGATAAGGGGTAATGGATCAAAACTGGAAGAGAGGAGATTTAGGTTTAGTATTAGGAAGAAATTATGTACTGTGAGGGTGGTGAGACATTGGAGCAGGTTTCCCAGAGAAGTTCTGGCTGCCCCATCCCTGGAACTGTTCAAGGCCAGGTTGGATGAGGGTTGTAGCAACCTGGCATAGAGGAAGGTGTCCCTGCCCATGGCAGCAGGGTTGGAACTAGATGATCTTTAAGGTCCCTTCCAACTCAAACCATTCTACGATTCTATGATAAGTCTTGTGCACCCCAGCTGAAGTTTCAGCTCACCGGTTTGTTCCCCTTCACCATCACAGTTCTCATTCAACCCCACAGTATCTTACAGCTGCTGAAGATTATCTGCATCCCCTGCTCCACGGCATGTAAAATTCAAAGATGATCCAACAGGATGAGCTCAAACTTTCTGCTCAGCTGGGAACAGCAGCAGTGGGGCTGCCTTGCCCAGCCAAGGATGTGTTTTACTGTAATCTAGGCTTTGATCTGTAGGTAGTCAGGGATGCTGGACAGGAATTACTGCTTGCTCCAGCAATCATAAAACTACTCAGCATGGGATTAATTTTTGATTCCATGAATTACTTTGAAATTATTTTGCTTTAGTAAGATGGGGTGGGAGGAGAATATTCTCACAGAGATGAGAATGAGTCCAAATTAAACAGTGTGTAGAAATGCAAAGTAATTTTCCTGGGAGCTGAGGGAAACTGGTGCCAGATTTTCAGTCATTACCTCAGATCCTTAGACCAAATCTTTCACTGAGCTCTGGATCTTTAAGAGTTTACTGTGCTGTAAGGAAAGGTGGATTTTTTGCTTGTTGTGTTGGGAAATGTTGCCTTAGACTTGACAATTTAAGCACTTTATGCATTCATGTGGAAAAAAGATATCCCTCTACTCCTGTCTGTTCTCTCCTGCAGTAGGTGAGAGCATGAGCTAGACTCCCAGAGGACTTAGATGTCTCCTCATTTTGAGTGCTTCAGCATTGAACCATGAGTCCCCCCCAGATGCAGTTTAATTTGCCATGTGCTGGTTTCAGAATTGAAGGTCTCCAAGAACCTTCTGTGCTGTCAATTCTCCTACAGGAATGTTCTTAGCTGTGATAGTGCTAAGCAGCCTTCTGTCTCCCACATGTCCACAGTGGTTGTCCCTCTGCCAATGCCAGACCTCCAAGGGGCCCAGAAGACTGTCCAGAGGGTCTGGCCCATGCAAACTGCAGGACATGTCCCAGGACCTGCTGGCCATGTATTGGTTGGGCCTGGCTAATAAATGGCAAGGAGCTTGGTCACTGGAGCATGTCCAAAGAAAGGCAACAAAGCTGGTGAAGTTTCTAGAGAACAAGTCTTACCAGGAGCAGCTGAGGGAACTGGGGTTGTTTAGCCTGGAGCAAAGAAGGCTGAGGGGAGACCTTGTTGATCTCAACTACCTGAAAGGAGGTTTTAGCGAGGTGGGGGTTGATCTCTTCTCCCAAGTAACAAGTGATATGATGAGAGGAAACAGCCTCAAGTTGCGCCAGGGGAGGTTTAGATTGAATATCAGGAAAACAATTTTCACTGAAAGGGTTGTCAGGCTCTAGAACAGGCTGCTCAGGGAGGTGGTAGAGTCACCACCCCTGGAGATATTTAAAAGACATGTAGCTGGGGTGCCTAGGGACATGGTTTAGTGGTGGACTTGGCAGTGATAGGTCAACTGTTGGACTTGATGATCTTAAAGGTCTTTTTGAACCAAAATTATTCTGTGATTCTATGATTTTATAATGAAATAGCCCTGAGAATCCACCCATTCCTGGCCCAACAATGTTCTCTGGCAATCTTCAGTGTACACTGGGCACACAACGTTTGTACCTGGGGTGGGACAGGGCTCCCTGTACCCCCCAGCTCTGCCACGGGGCTTCTGCCATGCTCACTGCAGAGCAGAAGCAGGGAGAGGGGCTCTGCAAAGCTGAGCTGCAAAGACTTTGTTGTGATTGAGCAGATTTAGTCCTGATGGGGGACGTGTCAAGGCAGGGCTTTGTCCCTTTGTTTTCACAGGAAGTTTCTCATTCCCAGCCATCGCTTAGTGCTGCTGCAAGGGAGGAAAATGAGTCATGGAGTTTCCTATTGGCCTGAGGAGATACGCAGAGAAATGACTTGTGATGGACCCTGCCCAGACAGCAGAGCGTCTGGCAGCCAGGGAGAAATGGGGCAAAGAGCTCTCACACTCATTAGCATGGCTGCAAACTAATTGCCTGAGCCAGTAATGGACAAAAACATGTTTCCCTTGTGGGCAATCATTCTAGGAGGGAGCAGTGGTGCTTTGTCAAGGGCCAGGACTAGACAAGGTGATAGGCATTTTATAGCTTTAACCTCCATAATTTACTATATGGACAAAGAAGGGGAGGAAACCGGATGCGTGTGGAGCTAAGATGGATGTTCCCGTTTCCTCTCGCTCAGCCCTCAGTCTGTTCTCTGGAAATCACTGGGAAGTTCACAGGCTTATGTTTATTTTGCCAGTGGAGCCGTGCCAATGATGGTCCCCACTGCACACAGACTGTGGGGAGCAGCAGTGAGTGTGTCCCAAGGATGGGTCACCTGTGGGAGCTGCTGCAGCCGGTGTCCTGGTGCAGGAGATGAGTCTCTGCTCTCCCTCCTCAGCCAGAGGAGCCTTCCCAGAAGTTCTGTTGAGGGCAGAGGTGCCTCCTGCAGCACAGGAGGAGCATCTTCATTTCATAGAAGGATATCTTCATCCTGCCAAGATGATGATAGTTTTGACTACCCAAGCAGCCCTCTCTGCTCTCCTTAGCATCCTGCCACTGCTTCGCCCATAGAAAGAAAAATGCCTTTATGCTTTTAAGCTCAAAAAATAAAGGAGAAGAGTCACTACCATGTAAGGGAAACCGCCCCTCCTGACATATAAAAGATTTCCAAGAAGCTGGGTGGGCCAATGTTGAACTCTGCAGGGAAGGCTGTACATTTTTTTCTAACAAAAGCAGGAGGCAGTAAAAATTGTGAGCCTGGCTAGAGACAGGGCCTGGAGAGGAGAGGAAGGGTCCCAGCCTCTGACTGCAAATTGCCTGTAGGTATTTACCATTTCTAATGTCTCCAGTGAACTGGCCTGGGTTCCTTCTTGTGCAGTGGCATGTGAAGGAGAGGAAATGTTGCTCCATAGGTTTAATTTTAGTGTGTGCAGCTGGCTCTGAGACCATGCATGACAAAGAGGATCAGCATTAAGGGGCAGGCAGCAAGTATGGACCTGAGCAGCTATGCTCCTGCAGGAGAGATGGGGATGTCAGCATGTGAATGTGGCATCATTTTTCAAGCAGGTCAAAGGGTCTCTGCTCCTACACTCCTGCCTGTGTCTGAGACATTTACCCTGTCTGGAGGAAATCACCCATATCTCATCTGGATGTTCTGGGAGGAGCTCACTCTTCAAACCTGCAGCATGCCTGCAATCTGTGTGGGGTTTGGGCTTTGGTTTTGTCTCTTTCTAAAGGTTTGCTTCAGCTGAAAGAACTGAAGAAGATAAAGTTTCTTATTACAGACTGGGTTGCTTATACTCTCCAGCCATGCAGTCTGTTGCCTATGTGATTACCATGGACATTCAGAGCCAGCCTGGCATGGGCTTCCCCCTGGAAGGAGAGGGCTCTTCACTGCAACACAGTGCTCTTTTGGCAAGGTGAGAAATACCTCCCTATCAATAAACATGTTTCCAAAATGCCTCACTCAAAAGTCCTTCACATCCCTAATTGCCCTAATGCTATGAGATGCCTTAGGAGTATATAAAAATACACCCACAGGCATGTACACACCCAGATGATCACAGTGTGGGTTACAAAAGGTTTGGGACTTTGCTGACTTTGCTTAGTTTTGCTCTATGTCATTTAATATGATGCTACAAGTGAGAAGGGCCGTTTGATTTTCTTTTCTAGTGAAGGAGAATACAAAGGAAGTGGATTTTTAATAGAGATTAAGTGTGTATGTGTTCCTTTCCCATCAATGCTTTATGAATGTCTGTTCTGCTGGTATAGATACAGAACTGTATTAAAAATTAATCATAGGAAATAAAACCACCCTGCTAAATTGTGTCTGTCAATTAAATAGTGGTCAAGGCTAATTTCTTACACCAATACACACTTTCTAGTCCCTTCTCTCCACAGCAGTAAGGATTCAGTAAGTAATCCTTCAGTAAGGATTATTACATGGATTCTGCCCTATTGAAGTTTTTTTAAATTCAGGTCTGCCATAAGGACCAGGTTTTGTTGACCCAAAGCTTGCCTGAGCAACACGAGTGTTGCTTCATTGGTCACGTTGTCTCGGTTTGGGGGTTGGTAACAGATGCCTACTGGAAGATCACCCTTGGAGACAACCCCTCTGATTTTGACCCAGAGGCATTCAGTAGGGCCACCACAATTACCATAGTTGACTTCTGTACATTCAAGGTTTTCCTTAACACAGACCAAGACTCCTTCATCTCTTTTCCCCGCCTGTCTTTACGGAACAGCCTGTAACCATCTATCATGGTCCTCCAGTTGTGTGAATTGTCCCACCATGTTTCAGGTACTCCTGTTATATCATAATTATCTGACTGGGCACAGAGATCCAGTTCCTCCTGTTTATCTCCCAGACTGTGTGCATTTGCATACATACACTTCAGGAGGCTGATCTTTTGGTTCTCATGTAAGGAGACAGCTGAAGCACATTTTACACTACTCTGGTTGGCCTGGTTTATTCCCCAATTGGTTGTAGTGCTGACGGTGGAGTAAGCAGTGTTATTTTGAATCCCTCCCCCCAGGTCCTTCAGTTTAAAGCCTGCCTCACCAAGCTGGCCAGCCTGCTGCCAAAGATTCCCCTGCCTCTTTTGAGAGGTGGATTCCGTCCCTTCCCTGCAGGTTGCAGCCCTCACAGAAGGTGCTGTTATCATAAAAGCTAAAACCCTCTCAGCAACAGCATCCTTGTAGCCAGAAGTTGACCTGCATTATGTGTCTGTTCCTGACTGCTCCCAATCCTGGAACTGGTAATACTGAAGAAAAGATAACTTGGGCAACATCACAGACCTTAGCTTCCATAGTGTCAGCATGGGAGGAGGGAGAGGAGTTGTTTTTTACTTTTGCAGGATGAACCCTAGCTGGAGGTCACACAAGCACAAAGGTACCCAGGTGATATTTCTTAGATCTGGGTCTGCATTATTTGTGAAGTTTTGGTACAAGAAGGGCTCACCTTGCTTAATCAGAACAAAGTGCTAGAAAACTTACATTCCCTGCCATGGGGACTGCTCCAGGAAAGGGTATAAGCACAGCTTGGACCCACCTCCATGGACTGGCTGGTGTTCATGCACTGAACCTGAGGTTCCCATCTCTGCATCTCCTGTGCTCTGCAAAAGCTGAGCTGTTTGCAGGACACAGCTGTGGTCTGGTCCATCCCTCCAGGTACCAGACACAGCTGGCCCAAGTGACTGGATTTGCTGCAGGTGTATGGTCCTGGGTGCACAGACCCTAACGGGGACACAGCTGGGTGCTCTGGTAATGACCTAGAGGGTGGAGGATCTGTTGCAGCTTTTGCCAGGAACATCAAAGATTACACCCATCTGGGGGAGCTATCTGCACCTTCAGAGTCAGAACATACCTAGAACTAAGTTGGGAGAAGTCATTGGAAAGGGTCTTTGTCAATTTGTGCTGCTTCTTCCTCTGTATTTAGGCAGCTGATGAGCAAAAGGCTGAACTTATATGAAGGAAAAACCCAACAATCAAAACATGAGACCTCCCTCCCCAAACTGCTGGAAGGTTTCCTTTAGGCAGTCCTACATAATAGAAGCGTGACCTTTTATAATACTGTGTTGATTTATACATTTATAAACTTAGTGCTGATTTATCTCATCCTAGAGGTCATACTCCTTGAGGGCATCTCAAGTCAAGCAGCTGACCAGTGGAATCCCTTGAAACCATTACACACAACTGGAAATGCTGCAAAGATTCTCTATAAGATTGTAGTGGAGGAAGGAAAAGAAGAAAGAAGTGGAAATAGCTGGAAGAGTTTGAATAGAGATAAAGTCATCCTTTGTTCTCTGTATTTGGATGGCAAGACCAGACAGGCCAGAACTGAGCAAGCATGCTGGTGACAAGGAGGGGAGGAACAGGAGAGGTGAATTGATTTATATGGGTGCCAATCAATTTGGACAAATGTTCAGCAGCCAACTCTGAGACAGATCAAATCCTACCGAGGAACATTTAAAAAAAAAGATATATATTAAATCACTCAATAGACAGATTAAAAGCCAATATGGTCTGGAAATAATTGGAAAGATACTGTTTCCTGGTTCCCGTGGGAATGTGAGCTGGGATACTCTGTGCCAGTTGCTGTTAGCAGCAACTATTCTGAGACAACCCTGAATACCAGGTTACAGCAACATGGACTGGGAGCTCGTGGGCTCAAAGAGCAGCTGAGCCCACTTGTCCAGTGGAGCCCTTTACAGGGATCCTCGGTCTCCTCCTTGAGATGCAGGTGAAAAAGGAGAAACCTCTTAGAACCTGCATCATGTGTGAAATGCTGTTCCCTGCCAGAAAGCAGAACACCTTCAATTTGGGGATTGATGTAGTGTGTTCTCCTGCATGGGCACTGCTGCTTGTTGCATTGGCTTTGCTTTCAACTGTTTGATGTATTTGTCTCTGTAAAAATCTATGAAACAAATGTTCTCCCGTGCAGTGTGTGGGAGGCTAATGGAGACATTGGAGGAGAGTATCCCTGGCTTCCAGCTACAGCAGTTCTGCAGAGCCACAGGGCTATGGGAGGCTGCATGAGACTCCCTGGCTTGTTCTGCTTCCTGTTCCATTTTGGAAGGGCTCCAACTAGCCTGTCGTTTTTTTCTGCTGAAATGATATTTTTTTTTAAGTTATATTTTTGCACTTTTTTTTTTTTTTTCCTCCAGAATATACTAAGATTTCATTATAAAACTGGACATTGAAAAAATTCTAGACAATTACTTTTTGAAAAAAAGTGGTTTAAATGAGGCATTTACTAGAGGTACCTGGGCAAACAGCAACATGAAGTGTGCTCACATTATGAAAGAGAAGTGACCCCAGTCTACATCTCTCCATGTGACATCTCTTCATTCCCTTTGTCCTCCTTGGCTCCTGCTGCATTTTGTAGGGCTACATCCTGATGGTGGGACCAGGGAAGAGGGTGTCTGAGAGAGGAGAAAGCAGGAGGCCAGTGTACTGAAGAGGCTGTGAAGTCAGTTCAGAGGAGCCACTGGAGTGAGACAAATGTGCTGGCAGGTGCCTTGTTGCCCTGCCAGCAGACTCCACCCAGGCAATGCTCCTGACAAGCTTTCCCCAGCCTAGTCTGGAGCCTTCCTGGAGTCCCCAAAGGAGAGCTTGTCCATGACACACTAGCTTCTGCTCTGGTAAACCATATGATGGCCACTGGTCATTCATCGCTTAGTGCCTGTGGAGATGTGACAAGCTGGAAATGCAGACCTGCCAACACCTCCAGTAGCTTTGAAATATTTGAAATATTTGAAATATTGTGGTTTTTCTTCAAATTCAGCCTGCCCCTGGGTGCCAGTCGGTACTGGTAGGCACAGGACTTCCCCAGGGCAAGGGTGTGGATGAGCATTTTTGAGCAAGCTGCTGGGGCTCTTGGGTATTATGGAAATGCAGCCCTATGTGAGTCACAACCCCTGGAGGTATTTAAAAGACATGTAGATGTGGTACTTGGGGACATGGTTTAGTGGTGGACTTGGCAGTGCTGGGTTAATAGTTGGACTTATGGAATCACAGAATCTTAGGGGTTGGAAGGGACCTGGAAAGATCATGTAGTCCAAACCCCCTGCCAGAGCAGGATCACCCAGAGCACATCACAAAGGAATGTGTCCAGGCAGGTTTTGAATGTCTCCAGAGAAGGAGACTCCACAACGTCTCTGGGCAGCCTGTCCCAGGGCTCTGTCACTCTCACAGGAAAGAAGTTTTTTCTGATGTTTACGTGGAACCTCCTATGTTCCAGTTTGCACCTATTGCCCCTTGTCCTGTCACTGGACACCACTGAAAAAAGCCTGGCTCCATCCTCCTGACACTCACCCTTAACATATTTGTAAACATTGATGAGGTCACCCCTCAGTCTCCTCTTCTCCAAGCTAAAGAGACCCAGCTCCCTCAGCCTTTCCTCATCAGGGAGATGTTCCACTCCCATCATCATGTTTGTGGCTCTGTGCTGGACTCTTTCAAGCAGTTCCCTGTCCTTCTGGAACTGAGGCGCCCAGAACTGGACACAATACTCCAGATGTGGCCTCACCAAGGCAGAATAGAGGGGGAGGAGAACCTCCCTTGACCTACTAATCACACCCTTTCTAATACACCCCAGGATGCCATTGGCCTTTTTGGCCACAAGGGCACATTGTTGGCTCAGGGTCATCCTCCTGTCCACCAGGACCCCCAGGTCCCTTTCTCCTACCCTGCTCTCCAGCAGGTCAGCCCCCAACCTGTACTGGTCCATGGGGTTTCTCTTCCCCAGATGCAAGACTCTACACTTGCCTTTGTTGAATTTCATCATGTTTCTCCCTGCCCAGCTCTCCAGCCTGTCCAGGTCTCACTGAATGGCAGCACAGCCTTCTGGTGTGTCAGCCACTCGTCCCAGTTTAGTGTCACCAGCAAACTTGCTGAGGGCACACTCTGTTCCCTCAATGAACCTAAAGGTCATTTCCAACCAAAACGATTATATGGTTCTATGATTTTGGGTGAACAGGAGGGTGATAACCTTGCTGCTGTGGGGCCTTCCTGGGTGTTTCTCTGCTGCTGGAACAGGAGTCCCCAGTGACCAGACCTGGCACCTCCTCTGTTTATCAATGTGGATGTGGAGCCCAGACCACCTCTTCTGAATGTCCTGCTTTAAAGAAAGAGAAGATGTTCCTAAGTAGGGAACTTCAAACTATCACAACATGGGTCTCTTTCTCTCCTTACAGCTTGGCAAGCAGCCAGGTGGGATTTCCCCAAGGTCAGGCCTATCTGGGAGTTTCTGTGGTAGGTGACCAGGTCTTGAGCCACCATTAGTCATGATGACACAGCTCTTGTTCCAGGGGAGATGGGGATTTTTTGGAGATTTTGGACACATGTCTGGAAGTCAGCATTAGGGAATAACTGTCACATACAGAGTATTGCCTCTGGAAACCTTCCCTCCTCAGCGATCATGTTCCTCAATCTTCCTTGATTTCATGATGCAAAACTCCCATTTCCTTTTTTATTCTGACTTGTACAAGGTGTTTTGTTTCCATTTCTGCTTTTAGCCTTTTCTATGACATTGGGCAAAACTGTTCAATGTCTTTCTTGTGTTTCCTCTTGCATTCCCTGTCCATCATGTCCCGCCCGGCACTGTACATTTAAAAATTACTTAAATTTAACTGTAAGCACATGGGGTTTGGAGCAGACAATAAGAGTTGTTTTTCAGTAAAGATGATTATGCATTTGTACACCAGGAGGAGGGTCTGCTGTCAAGGAATCACAGAGTAATGTAGTATGGAAGGGGTCATGGGAGGTCATCTGGCTCAGCTCTCTGACCAGATCCTGTCATTCAGTGCCCATGAGATTTTCTTCTTTGTTTCTGTTTGGATTTTTGCGATTATTAATTTATTTACTTTATGCAGCTGATAACTTCAGGTAGAAATTGATATTTCTGATGTGGGAGTAGGAGAGGAATTGCAGTGCAAGTAATGGTGTAGTCAAAGCCAAACACAGTGAATAAGAGTTGACCTGTCTTTAATTTGGGCTATACAGAATTAATCCACTTTTCACTTGGCCTGAAAGAGGTGAGTTCTCCTCTTTTCTGTTCATTGCCAGCCCACTGGTGGTCAGTGCACTGAAACTGCATCATCCAGGATGTCAGAAGACCAAGATGTGCCCAAAGATAGAAATGTTGTCTAACATAGGTAGAGGATTACCAGAAACAGCTCAAAGGTTAGTACTGCATGATTACACCCACATGGGTAACAACAGTACTTTACCAGCCAGGAAAGAGCCCCAGGTGATGTCATATCACACAGTTCCCTCCCCACCCACTGCCATTCCAATCCCATAACAGCTAAATTTACAGCTAGGACAACCAGCAGTGAAACAACCAAATGGACTTGAGGTCCCATTTGTCATGCCAGGACTTCAGTGTTTCCAGACCCAGCTTTCAGCAGGTACAAGCTGGGAAGACTCTGCCTGCCCAGTTGTGATAGTTTGTGCCAGCTAAGGACTTGCTGCACCAAACTCTGTGTGTCTTAGCACAGGAGGCAACTTGGTGCTGGTTATTTTCACAAGAAGGCTTAGAAATCTGCAGATTACCCTCCAGTTTTCAGTAAATCAGGGCTGCTGAAAGCAGTCAGATTCTTACCTCATTTCAATGCAGTTCTTCCCATTAGTTGCTCACTTCAGCAGCATTTCACCTGTATCTGGTGCAAGAGCAGGATTCAGCCTAGGGAAGCTACACAGAGGTACTGTGGAGGCTGGGGGAGAGAACAGCCCATTTTCCAAAAAGGAAATCCCCAATTTATATAAATCAATACATCCTCAGAAAAACAAAACGAAACCAAACCCAAACCAAACCAAAACTGGATTGAGGCTGAGTTTCTCTAAGGCACTAACTTGTTCTTGGCACTACTGTTTAAAGCACAGGATTTTAAAATAATAAAATTTTAGACTAAAACCATAAAGTTTTAAGTGATATATAGCAAAGAGTGTAACTGTGAAGACAGACCATTCTTCCAGTAAATAAGAAAGTATTTATAAGCCTGTGTTCACAATTACACATGAATTTTGAGAACACAATTGTTCTTGTATTTAGAATATTACTTCATAATGAGAGAACTGGAAAACTTTATTCAGCTTCACAGAGCTGCAATATTTTATATAAACAACCCATTCAGTTCAGCAAGCTACTTAATTTCTGCTTAAATCTTATTTGCTTCAAGCTTTTATTTCCATTTATGCTCTTTCAAGTTGAGCATAGAATTAACAACTTTCCTAGATCAATATTCTGGACAGCAGGTGACAATTCCAGCTATCAATGACACTTAAGTCAGAAGACTCCTTGTTTGGTCTTCTTGTTACCCTGTATCCTGTTTTGCCCAGCTCCAGGTGTGCATTTCTTTAAGACATCACTGGTTTGTTATTTAGAGTCTTGAGGATCTCCAAGGCCAATGTGTGACCCTTCTCCAGTTATTCCCAGTCTGTTGACACGACATCCCATGTCCCCATTCTCCAGGACTCTGCTATGATACCACCCTTATTTTCGTGTACAATACATCATTATCCTGGGGCAATAAATATTTCATGTAGTACAGAATAAGTATTGTCTATATAAAAATTATGTTTTTACAACATCATTATCACAAAGAAAACAAATCAGGCAATAGCTACCAGGGTCACTAGAAAAAATGCTGTTAAAGCTGAACAAGCTAAAGGAAAACTTTAGGCAGGCCAAGACGTGTTTGAACAAAGCCTATCAAGTCCTGAGGCCTTGCAGAGACAGGATGAAGCCTGTGACCTTTTACTAGCAAAGGCAGTCCTGAGTTTAGTGGGATACAAGGCAGCAGCAAAATGGAAACATTAAATACACTTAGTGCTCAGAATGACTGTTGAGAAACAGTCTTAGAGAAACTGGAGAAACTCTTGCAAGCCTGATAATTTTCCTTTCAGAAGACTCTGTTTTAGGATATGAAGCACTATATCAAATCTTTGCTTAAAAAGACAAATAATAGTTACTCTGCATTGTATTTATGTAAGAAGACCATTATCTCCTGAAAGATATTGAGTTCGTTGAATGCTGTGTCCCTTGGAAAAGATACAGTTTTAGCTTGATTATCCTTTCTTTCCAAGTTTATTCCAAGACCTTCAGTACAAAGGTTTAAACAGTGAGCTGGTTGGCAGCAAGGTCTTTTTATCCCCTCTTTCAAAAATTAGTACTTTCTTGCCAATATTTATCAGTCATATGCAGAAAATGGGATTCAGCTCACCTAACTTTGGAGTTCTGCAGTGTGGAAGTCTGACCAAGGCACTGTGGGCTTCCTTTATGGAATCACAGAATGGTTGATGTTGGAAGGAAACTCTGGAGGTCATCTCACCCAACCCCTCTGCTAAAGAAAGGCCACCTAGAACTGGTTGTCCAGGAACATGTCCACATGACTTTTGAATATCTCTGAGGATGGAGACTCCACAACATCTTTAAGCAACCTGTGCCCTTCCTTGGTCACCCTCAAAGGAAAAGGCATTTCCTGATCTTCAGGCAGTACCTCCTGTGTTCCAGTTTGTGCCCATGGCCTTTGGTTCTGGCACTGGGCACCACTGAAATGAGCCTGGCTCTGTCCTCTTTGCACCCTCCCTTCAGGTATTTATGTACATTGAAGAGATTCCCTCTGAGGTTTTCCTTCTCATGACTTAACAGTCCCAGATCTTTTAGCCACTCTTCATATGAGAGATGTTCCAGTCCCTCTGTCATCCTTGTGTCTTTTCAGGACTCTCCTTACAGTGAATTGATGTTTCTTCCTGATAGCCCTGTGTGGTTTAAGGCTACCTGGACCAAGACTTTTGCTTGTAGTCACATCTAACTCCCCTTCACCTTTGGTGGTGGTAATTCTATTTTGCACCTGTAAGCACTTAGTGGGGCAGGAGCTGTCATCCAGGTGCCAGAAGCCACTAGCTTCTACTCTTTCCCTTCTCCAGAGGTTTTCCTTACCTTGAGAGTAAAAGGGTAGACACTGCCTGCCTCTCTACTGCAGAATAGTGGAGAGACTCAGCAGAGAGGAAGAGGCACTCTGGGGCTGTGATTCATCTGTCCTGTGTATCTGCTTTAGGGTGAGATGACATTCTCTCTCCAAGTGCCTGGTTTTCTCTGACGGCTGCAAAGGAGTTCTAGGTACAGGGGTGACATACAAATAACTTTTCTCAGGGTATGACATCAGAAATTGCTCTATAAAAGAGCTGCAGATTAAAACCAGCAAGAATGAAATGCCTTTTACACATTCACAGGGACATTCCTACATGCACTCTAAAAAACAACATGTGGAAAACAAGGATGATGAAGTATGAACATAGAAACTTGCTGCTGGTTTTCAGTAACTGAAAAGCATTTTGGTGACAGTGCCAACAGACACTGATTTTGTGAAAAATATTGGGTGATCTTTGGATTAAAAAAGGTTGATCAATATGACACTAGGTGGCATTGTCTAAGTACATATAAAGCCTTGTGCTTTAATCTGCCTGTTTCAAAGGAAAGATCAGCTATGAAAATATCACTGGAATGTGTGGGTTTTGTTCACTGATTTTTGTTCTCTGTTCATCGTAGTCTGGGATGTAGCATGACTGAAATGCATGGAGGAGTCCAGGGATAATCTGCATTTCATGGTTTCATCTGTTGCTGAGAGTCTACAGCTTGCAGTCTTTCTTTTATTTATGTATTATGTTTACTCTTGAACAACAGTATTTTCTAGAATATAAATAAGAATAGATTCAGGCCTTATAGCTTTTTATATTTTTGAGCTGCTTAGAATCTGATTGTTTCAGTCCCAAGGTGACCAATGAGTTCCTGTGACTCGCCACAACCTGTTGAGCATTTCTCTTCTGAAATAGAAACAACTTCCTTGTTTTTAAGAACACCTTTTGGGTAGGTTGTATCCCTGAAGGATCACATCAGGATTGTGTAATCATCCCCGTTCTTATAAATGGAATTAAAATACCAATTAAACTAAACAAGAGGATGTTGATAGGTCATGCACAGCACAGGGGGGAATGAATCTGCTTTTTGTTAATGGTGGGAGATTTTGGGGTGTCTGAAGTATGAAATTACTCAGTAGGTTCACATTGACATTGGCAAAACAGGAGTGTACAGAAAGATGCAATGGTTTAAAGGCACCAGCTGAAACTTTTTCTTGAAAGTGGCAAAATTTCAGAGGCCTGTTCTGAACATTGAGGGGGGCAGGGCTTAATGGGGATGGCACAGAAGAGCAAATGCTCTTCATTGCTCAGCCCTTCTAGCAAGATGTAGGTCTTGAGGAAGATCTCCCTGTGAGTTCCTTGTCATCACCCTGACTGCTCTGGGCAAATGGGCTCTGATGGGCCAGTGCAAAATGCCTGGAGTCAACACATGGGAGTTTTCACCAACTTGGTGAAGAGAGCTTTAAAGGAGAAAAGGTCTCATGCCTTTTCTGGGAAATCAGTATGACTAGGTGCCTTTCTGAAGTGCTGGCACTCTAGCATCTTCAGCACAAGGAAGAACCAGGAGAAATTAAAAGTCTGCATGCAGCTGAAGGGCTAAGATCTCCTTGAGATTGTGGTGACATGGTGGGGTGGCTCACACAGCTGGAGTGCTCTGGAGATCAGATACAGGCTCTTTAGGAAGGACAGGCTGAGAAGAAGAGACTAGGGCTTTCTCTTTTTTGCAAGAGAGCATTGGGAATGCATGGAGCTCTGCTTGGGATGGGTGATGTGCTGTAAACTAGGGCCTTACTCATCAGGATTAGAAGGTGCTGTTGTTGCAGATGTTTGCTGCAAATCACCTGATCAGGAAAAAGTAACTGAATTTTCCTCAAACAGCTGGAAAGAAGCTCCACATTCACAGGTGTGGGGAACGGTCTGTCTTCTCTCCCCCCACATAAGACTAAACAGGTCTTGATTTTCATGGGTTACTTTAACCATCCTGATGTCTCCAGGAGGGACAATCAGCAGACAGAATGAGTTGTGGGTTTCCTGAGCAGACATCAACACATGTCTCTGCTTAGCTGTGTTCAGTGCAGGGCAAAAAGGCAGAACACACTTTACCTTGCTTACCTGGGACAGCTCCAGTTTTTACTGTAATGAGACAGCTCAGCAGCAAACCTCAGTGATGAAGAAAACAGGGTGGGAGCCTTAGCTAGTTATACTTTCTTAGTTTATTTTTGGCATTTCTCTCACCCAGTGTCACTCTTGTCTCTAGACAAGCAAGAAGTTGGACCTAGGGAACTAGGCTGGTCAGCCTCACCTTCAGAACGTAGTGAAAACAATAGTCCTGGAAAACCATTTCCAATTATGTTGTGTTCAAGAAGGTGATTTGGAGCAGTCAGTGTGGATTAAAGAAGGTCCACACCAGTTGAAGAGTCTTCTATAATGAAATTATAGGCTCAGTGGATGTGGGCAGACCGGTGATTATTTATCTTGTCATTAGTAGTATGGCTTTTGACACTGTCTCCTGTAACATTCCCTTAGGTAAAGTGATGAAGTAGAGGGTAGGCACATAAACAGGGAAGTGGACTGAAAACTGGCTGAACTTCTGAGGTAAAGTAGTTGTGGTCACCAGCATGAAGTCCATGCAGATAGTAAAAACCCATCTGTACATGGCCCTTAGCAACCTCCTCTTGCTGACCGTGCTTTGAGCAGGAATTTGGACTAGATAATCTCCAGAGATCCCTCTCACTTCAAATATTCTGCATTTCTGTGAGCAGAGGCTTCTCTGCTGGACTCATTTAGGGATGAGCCTGTAGCCCAAGCCTCCAATTTCATAAGAATCTGTAAATATTTTAGGCAGGAGAGAGTGATCTGTGTCCTGCAGGGCTGCCTCCAAACTGGTGTGCTGCTGCTGAGGGAGAGAAGTGGCAGATGAGTGCAGTCTCTTTTTTGGGAAATAGCTGGTTATGAGCAGAGCTGTGTCAATGGCTCTAAGCTAAATACTTGTTCGTGCTGGAGTATGTAAGAAGAGAAACTGGCTTCAGGTCTTTAACAGGCTTCTGATACTTGGACTGAAGCTTCTCATGCTGGGGTGATTTCACACAAGAAATATTTTAAGGTTTGATGGTTAACCAAACAATATGTCTGATAATTGAACTGCTGTGCCATGTTGGTAGAGCTGCTGTTAAACATGAGAAATTTATTTGTCTTCAGATGCTTGAAGCAGCAGGCTTTCTGGAACTCCTCCTGATGTACTGCAGGTCCATGCAACCTAAACAAACAACCATGTGGATTGCACATTCAAGGTCCCTAAGGGACCTATAGAGGCAGACCAAGCTACCTCCATGGCATTGCTGACATGGGAGGAGGCTTTCACAGGCAATGCAAAAAAAGAAATGTTTAGAGAACAGAACCTGTCAAAGTTATTTTTTTTTAAAACAAAGAATATTTTTCTCTTGTTACATTGTATTATCATTTAAACATGTGTTTCAAAAATTCAAAAAGAGGTTAATTTTAAAAAAGAAATTGTGATCTGTGGCAGGATTCTAACTCATAGTCGTGCAAGATTTTGTTTACTTTTAAACAAAGCAAACTCTTTCAAGTAATTCAATTGCTGTAGAAAAACGGCTTTGATAGATGGTGATTTACAGTGTGTTTTCACAAGATGAAAATAAACCAACAAAAATATTTCAAAACCTAAAATTCTAGTCAAGCTGAACCCTGTAAAACACAGTATATTTTTTTAATTTATTTTTATTGTTTCATTTTAAAAGCCTAATTCAGTCTTGAGCTCTCTGGAGGAGAACTGAATGCTGCAAGGATTAACAGACCTTAGTGATTGCACTGGCCAAGGAAAAGTTTCCTGTGTTTGCCTGCCTTCTAATGCATTTCTAGCCAATACAGCCTGTTTTACTCTGTTAATGGATTATTGTTCCTGTTTCATCAGAGACAGCAGGGATATGAAAGAGTGTTGAGATCATGGGGCAATAGAAGTCACTGTATTAGCACAAAGACTGATTATTTCTATATTTAATAGCCAGAGGGGATGGTGCAACATCTGTTCTTTGTGACTATGGAAAGTATTTGGTCAACCTGCCAGTGAGTGATTATTGCACTGTACCAACAGGAATGAGCGTCACACGATTTCAGACATACGGAAGGTGCCTGTTGGGGTGAATTTCAATCTTGAGTTGCAGAGCTGAGCCAAAAATTCACAGTAAATCATTTATATTACAAACGTGGATTCTGTTCTGCCCTTGTGATATTCTGTCTATCTTTTTGAGGGTGTTCTGCTGCTGCCCTTAACTGCAATAACTGATTCCTTTCTTACAAAAGGATAAGGAAATCCCTGGGGTGCTTCAAGCAGAAAGAAGTGGTCCTGGGGCTTACTCTGGCCATGCATTTGGGTTCCACATCTACACATCACCTGCACATCAGGCAAAATAACAATTAATGGATGTTCATGGATAGATTTTTCCTTTTCCTCATTTTACTTTGAAATAAGTTTGTTTAATGGTAACAAGCTTGGTGTTGTTTTTTGTTTTCAGAAATAATAGGTGATTTAGCTTGTCATAAACATTTTAAGAGGTTTCTTTTTCTCCTGCAATTTTCATGGTACTGCATAGCAACAGAAACAGCTTATTTGGCCCTTGGTACAACTAGAGAGCAGAGAAGAGAAGGTGCAGGGCAAAAACCTCCTAAACCACAGCTGCTACTTGAGGAACAGGGCCCTTGCACAAAACTGCATATCTCCAGCCTTGTCCTTCTTCTTCCTACAACCAGGCTTTTATTCCCTCTCTGGTCCCCAGGAAATATTTTACCCCTCGAGCTGAGCCAAATACCAAAGCAATGATGGCTTCAAGGGGTAGAAACTCTGACAAGGTGAGTAGAGAGTGCTACTACTAGGTTTTTAAACTGTTTATTCCAAATTATTTGACTTTGGTACACAAAAGGTCAATTTAGCAGCCTTGTTTCCAGGATTGACACTGGAATTTTTTCACACAATTTCTAAAAAGGGAATCTGGGCATTTTGAGTAGCCCTCAGGATCCCAGATCTCTTAGTGCCATGTTTCCTTCTGGCTTTAAAACGCAGGTAATGACAATTTCCACAAGCAGATCACAAACCACTTTCTGAAGAGATTGTTGCAGAAATGCTATGAATGTTATTTAGGCTTGGTAATGACTGGCTAAGGAATCACAGGGTATCTGTGCTGTCCCTGCAGTGCATGGCAGTGTAACCACATCCAGCTTGGCTGGTTCCTGAAAGATTTTGCAGCTCGCCTTCCTGCACACAGCACCAAAATCTGCTTGCTGTAACGGGCAGTTAAGAAAGAAAGAGTGTGTGAAGATGAGTGGTGTTCCTCAGGGCTCAGTGTTGGGACTGTTTCTGTTTAACATCTTTATTGATGATCTTGATAAGAACATAGAGTGTATCATCAGTAAGTTTGCAGATGACACCAAGTTAGGCAGGAGTGTTGATCTGCATGAGGGTAGGGAGGCTCTACAGAGAGACTTGGATAGATTGGATGGTTGGGCTAATGTTAATGGTCTGGGCTTCAACAAGGCCAAGTGCCGGGTCCTGCACTTGGGCCACAACAACCCCAGGCAACGCTCCAGGCTTGGGGAAGTGTGGCTGGAAAGTGTCTGGCAGAAAAGGACCTGGGGGTTCTAATTGACAAGCGACTGAATAGGAGCCAGCAGTGTGCCCAGGTGGCCAAGAAAGCCAATGGCATCCTGGCTTGTATTAGAAATAGTGTGACCAGCAGAAGTAGAGAGGTGATTGTCCCCCTGTACTCAGCACTGGTGAGGCCACACCTGGAGTGTTGTGTCCAGTTTTGGGCACCTCAATTCAAGAGAGATCTCAAGGTGCTGGAGCGAGTACAGAGGAGGGCAACAAAGCTGGTGAAGGGCCTAGAGAATCAGTCTCATGAAGAATGCTTGAAGGAGCTGGGAATGTTTAGTTTGAGGAAGAGGAGGCTGAGGGGAGACCTCACCAGTCTCTACAAATACCTGAAAGGTCATTGTAGAGTGGTTGGTGCTGGTCTCTTCTCACAGGTCATTAGCAATAGAACCAGAGGGAATGGCTTCAAGCTGCAGCAGGGGAGGTTTAGACTCGACATTAGGAAAAAAAAAATCACAGAAGGAGTGGCTGGACACTGGAATAGGCTGCCCAGGGAGGTGGTTGAGTCACCATCTGTGGATGTGTTTAAGGGTCTTTTGGATGTGGTGTTGCTGGATGTGGTTTAGGGGAGAACTTTGTAGAGTAGGGATGATGGTTGGACTTGGTAATCCCAAGGGTCTTTTCCAACCTGAATAGTTCTATGATTCTATGATTCTATGAAGAATAGAAGCTGCTGTTGGGAGAGCACTGTTGTTATGTCTGGCCAGCTCTGTTGGGTATCATGAAGTACTGCAAATCCATAGATTCTTTATCCTTACTGCATCGAGTTTGTACTTTATCAGATGAAACCAAAGCTGCTGATGATCTAGGCTCTATTTCTGTTTAGCCATTTTGGGTTTTGAACCAAATCAGCAATGCAGGACCAGCACTTGTGCATAAGTTGTAAAATTTTAGTCACTAAAGGTACTGTTCTTCAAATCAAATAGCAAATCCTCTTTCACATGAATTATAAGATATAACAGAGTGTGTTTCACACCATGTAAAGCAGAGACTTTGCAGGATCCTCTGTGGGTTGTGTGATATACAAGTGTTCACAGAAACATGGGTGCTGGTTAGGTTAGGTTCAGGATCTGCTTGAGTTCTGCCAGCATGTTGGTCTCCATTTCTGTGTGATATTATTCCTCCTAACAGGCTGCCACAGAAAGAGTTTTCCACAGGATCAGCTTAGTAGATGTCAGGCATTTCTGATGTTGTATGCACTCCTCTCTTAGCTAGCTCTGTTTCTGGATTTATTTTTCACATGCTGAAGTGAAGGGAGATATAAGAGAGTGTCTAAAATGCCTTTCAGCTGTAGCCCAGGAACCAGCCCATCTTACGTAACAGCTTTGACAATACTGTCACACTGTCCTGACTTTGACATAGTACTTCCCAGCTGGGATCTTTCATGGGTCATTTTGATCAGTGAAGGACATTCTTGGCTGTAGAGGAGATTCCCATCTGTATTTCACACTCTCCATATCACAAGGACAAACCATGAATCTACAGAATTTCACATCCTATACTGAACCTGCCTCTAGATGTGGGTTTCTAAGGAAGATATCTCACAGAACCACTGAATGGTTTGAGTTGGAAGGGACCTTAAAGATCATCTAGTTCCAACTCCTCTGCCATGGACAGGGACACCTCTCACTAGACCAGGTTCCTCAAAGCTCCATCCAACCTGGTCTTGAACACTTTGAGGGATGGGGCAGCCACAACTCCTCTGGGCGACCTGTGTCAGTGTCTCACCACCCTCATAGTGAATAATTTCTTCTTAATATCTAATCTAAATCTACCATAATTGCTTGTATCTCATTGTTTGTAGATCCACACAAAACCCCAAAACTCTGGGCCTCCCTTTTATTGGGAGAAATGGAAGCAGAAGAGCACTGACATTCTGGGTTTTCAAATATAATAGTTGTGAAATTATCTGAGTCTGTAGTTAGACAGAATTAGGCCCAAAGCTTGAAAAGCTGTTCATGTCACCATGTCACAATCTTGCAACAGATGCTACAAGGTCGCACTCTGAGGAGTTAATCCTGTGAGTATTCCCATGAGCTGATCTGGCCAAAGCTGAGCTGGTGTAAAAGGACTTAGCCCAGCATCCTGCTGACTGGTCTTCCTCACCTCCTCATAGGATTTGCTGCTGTAGTTTTTCCTACCCTTATTCTGCCAAAATGTCCTCTTAGAAGATCAGAACAAGTAAAATGCACTAAAAAGTTATTGCTAAACCTGGATATGAGAACACTTTTTTCTGGTGGCTCTGGAGGGGTAGTAGCTGTCAGCAGATGTAATGGGAGGAGAAGTGGGGGCAAGTGGCCAGGGACAGGCTGGGAGATGTAATCTCTTAAGCCAAGTCAGCTGCAGGCAGCACAGTGTGCCTGGCCATGCTGTTACATCCTGTAAGTGAGAGGACCCAGATGCTGAAAACCTCAGGAAGGAGGAACTGAATTCTATTCCCTAGATCCAGACTTTTCTTGAAGGGTGGAAACCCACTGCAGCTGACCTGCCTGTCTTGTCTGTTAGAGTGCTGGTGTTTGATTGATTCTGCACTGTTTCATGCCTTAGTGTAATTAATTATTTTTCTCTTGGCATTTGAATGACCTTTTATTACAACCCCTCCATTAATATTCATCTTCCCACAGACACATTAGTAGTGTGCTCTAATAACAGATAAGTGGTGTGATGAATACCTTCTGGTCTCCTTACCATTTGAGAACTTACTGTTTAAGAAATATAGCCCCAAATGTGCTGGTGAATGACAGTAATTAGTCATAGCCCATTATAAACAACTGCTGGGCCATGCCCTCTGTGTGCACTTAACAACATGTGCGTGCTGAGTACTACCCACAGGTGGGTGTCCTTTTCCCCCAGGCAGGGTCTGACTTGGGCTGATGGTTTCTCACAAGGCCTTTCCTCATATTTGGTGCTGTTGCTGTGGTTGGTGAATAGACATCTTCCATCCTTGGGAAACAGTCTGATCCTTTAACTCACAGACCCACAGAGTCACAGAGTAGTTAGGGTTGGAAGGGACCTTGGAAGATCATCTAGTCTAACCCCCCTGCTAGAGTAGGATGACCTGTAGTACATCACACAGGAACATGACTGGATGGACTTTGAATGTCTACAGAGAAGGTGATTTCACAACCACTCTGGGCAGCCAGTTCCAGTGCTGTGTTACCCTCACAGAAAAGAATCACAGAATCATCATGGTTGGAAAGGAACTCTAAGATCTCTGAGTCCAACTGTCAACACAAAAAAAAAACAAACCACAAGGAGGAACCACTGTGTATGCTGGGAGATACATCCTTTCAGTTTTCTCATATTGCCTGTTTTCAGGGTCTGCTCTCCTTTCTGATATCAAGAACATCCTTTATTTCCTTCAGTCTTGGGGGCTTGGATTCGTGTTGATACCAGTTTTTCCTTTCCACCCACAAAGGCTTTAGTTTTCCTGCACAGCTAAACCCTTGCCTCACCCTCTGCTGTCTCCAGTTTGTTTGGTCCTTAGTTTTCCACGGCCACTGGGTGGAGGGCTCAGCTGTGGCCCTTGCCTGCTTCTCTAACTTGTGTACTTGCCCTCTGGGATGGCTTGCCTCACGTACAGCCAGGAGCCAGCTTAGCTTGGTGTTTGTAAGCAATGATCTCTGGTGGGGTTTTCTCCTGTAGGAGACTTCATAGGCAATGATATGGAAAGAACATGACCCAGAGAAAAAGAGAGGTTCCTCTTTTTGCTGATACCACAGACCTGTTGCTCTGACCTTTGAAGTTATCTGACTCTGGTGTGAGAGCTCAGAAAAACATTTTGGTAAATGTATAAGGGAACAATGTCTTGGCTTTCCCATCAGATAGTTTTATGGGCAGCATGTATGCACAACTGCTATTTGCAAAGCTATTGCTGCCCTGGAAGATTACAGCAGTTCTTTCAGTCATTATTCATTCCTCAAGCATTTAATCAACCCTGAGCAAAGAGGCCTGTGAATGCTCCACCACTCTACATCTGTTGAACTTGTGATGTGGCAAGCTGAGTTATTAAATGGCTGTGGCTTTATGGAGAGCAAATCAAATCATGGCTCTGCAAGCCTTTTTATTACAGGAAGCAGAAGGGACTGCTATTTTCTGCCTTTTTTTTTTTTTTTTTTTTTCAACAGTAATTTGTTCACTGCCTCACTGCTGGAGAATGACTGAGATGCTTTGAGCTCATTTGGAACATCCTTCTCCATTTGAGCAGCACCTTTGGTCTTTGCAGCTGGAGGCTGCAATTTGCTCTAAATAAAGTGCTGGATGTGGAGCTGGGTTGTAAGAAGGTCTCCTGTGACTTAGGGCTGTATGTATTATCAGTAAATGCTGGTTTCTCTCCTTTATGCTGATACATTTCTCAGATGCCTAGTATCAAGGGATTCAAGGCCTGATATCCCATCTGAAGTGAGCAGGTAGATCCTTGCTCTGGCAATCTGTGTGAGATCTGGAGCATCCATCTGGCCTTTTGGCTGGTCCCCTCTGAGTAGGAGCCATTTCCTCTATCTTAGTTGTCCCTCAAAGGCAGCAACAGGTGAGTGCAATGCTGAAGACCCCACCTCAAACCTCAGCTCTGTGTAGTAGATGATTGTGTTGTTCAACTTAAATGAAGTGTAGTTGCTTGGTTTCTAGGTCAGCTTGCTGAGTATCTTGTTATTTTGTTATTCTTGCTATTTTTGGCTAAAAAAACCCTGTCCTCCTGTTCCATAATTTTCTTTATTTACAATTCCATTTTGAAGGGTGTAATAAATACTGAAAGATCTTTGCCATTGTTTATAACACCATAATAGTCAGAGGATACAGTAAAATATATTTTAAGACTTAAGGAATAAATACACTTTTTTATAGGATTAATCTGACAGTAGAAAGAATGGCTTAGTATTTTCCAAATAATTACTCCAAGATTGATTTAACAATATTTATTTTTTAATCTTGATAAAATTGCTTTTTGTATTTGAAAAGGTTTATAAGTCCTGAACATTTTGTGGATTTTTTGTGGGAATAGTTCATTCAAAAAGTCACCCCAGAAAACTGTTCATGCCTTAGCAGTTTTTAGCCTACGATGTTTCAGTTGCTACTCATGGAGTGGAGATACCTTACGAGTTTGTAGTTACTGACACATAAAAAGTAATGACTAATCTCACTGGCCTTTTGAAAAGAGCCCTGGTTTTTACTGTACAAGTGCTCAAACAAGATATTGGCAAAAAAACTTGCAAAGAGTCATTTTTTATGACAAAAAATCAGTATGAATTTGTGGAAAAATACAGAGGGGCCACTTTTGTAATGGATAGTACTCCACAACTAATTTGACTAGGTCTATTTATAAAACAGATACAGCTGTGGAAAAGCTTTCTGAGCAAGCCCATAAACACACAACCTTCATTCACTTTTAACCATCAGCTGGGGAAATGTTCTTCTTCCTATTGCCAAAACCTGAGTATAATTTATATTTTTGTGTGGAAACCACGTGAAGTTGAGTGGTGGCTTCATCCAGTTGTAACACAAAACCAGGAGACTTTTGTGGTTTTGGCTGGGGCTTTCTTTTGTAATTTGATTTTGATACAAGTAAAAACAACCTTTTCTGGCTGGGAGGTGGGGTCTGAATAGCCTTCTCCCACAAGCAAAAAGACGTGTTCTGAGAAGCTGGCATAGGTTGCCTCTCTGTGGGTGAGCCTGAGCCTCCACCTGCAGATCCATGTGAGACCCACCCTTGCCTTCAGCAGATACAAACCCCTCCCTCCTCTCGGTGTATCATGACTGAGAAAGTATTCATATTTTTTCATTTCCATTCCCTTGGGTTGGACCAATGTCATCATTATTTTAATGCTATTCTCCCTGTAAGGATAATGGAACCAAGTGGTTTCTTGCTTTTTTTTTTTTCCAGTCAGATTTGCTTTTCTTTTTAGAACCACTGAAGAAAGATGTTTTTTCACAATATTTCTCAGGGAGATTTAATTGCAGGAATGCATGTTAACTTATGCTAATATTACCTTTGGCAGAAACACTGTTCCCTTTTAATAAATACAGCCTAAAAGGACAGAAGAGGTTGGATGAACTGACCAAACTCTATTTTTCTGTTTCTGTCAGGCTGCTGTGTGATCACCCCTGGTGATCTGCCATGATGTCAGGTTAGATAGCTTAAAGGAAGCTTCAGGAAAATAGAAACTAATCTATTACTTTAACTCACACTCCTGTGGCTCCAGGCAGTTGATGGTTACTTGACAATTTTGGCTCAGAAAGTCAAAATCCAAATGACATGCTGTTTTTAACATATTTAGAAATGATATGTATATTATATATTTATCTAGATTATGTCTATATCTATATATCTTTCCCAAAATAGAAAATATTTTTAGCCTCCCTGGTAGCTACTTAGATTTATTTGATGCACCCACCAAAGGAAGTTGTTCCAGCATCACAGTAGTGGAAACATTAACAGGGTTTGTCACTGCTAAAAAATTCCCCTTCTTTGCCCTTGCAGCACAGGCAGAGTTTGTCTTTCAGATCAAAGTGATTGCAAGGATGAGCGAAGGAGCCTTTTGGTATTCTGTGCCCACATAAAAATATTTGATGCAAACAGATATGGGCTCCTGGCTGCTAATGTTCTTCCCTATCTGTTTGCAATCAGGGCAAAGCCAAGTAAGACCTTAATTCTTTGGGAACTTGGCAGGCTTTATAAACAAGATGAAAAATGATATTTGAAAGGAGCTGGGATTTCACTGCTGCTTGGGCAGAATGAATGGCTGCTGGATGCTTTTTCTGTCTTCTAAGGACAATTAGAATAAACCAGCTGGATTTTAAGAGTAGCAGACAGAGTGTCTGTTGAGCTGATCACTTAAGAGTGCCTGTTTCTGCCCTTTCTGAAAATTTCAGGTATTTAAGCCTAAAATTTACTTATGCAAAGCTGGCCTTGTCTGGTAAAGTTCTGCATCCAATGCACTAAGTGTGATTGACAAGGCACACGTATGTGTTAGAAGATAGGAGCTTACAGGCATAAACACCACAGTTCTCCAAGATCCTGTAGATACTTTCTTTTGTTTCAGCTCAACTGTTTTCACTTACCTTCTTATGGCCAGGCCTGAAAAAGCTCTAGCCTTTCAAAAACAATGTATACAGGTTTTCTCAGGAGAAATTTGTAACTATTCAGATAAAGTAAGGTCGATGCACTCTTAATTAAATTTAATCTGAAAATATTAAGAGCTTTTTCATGCTGACTGCCCCTCAGTATGCATTTAATCAGCTTGAATTCTGATTACAGACAGTGCTAAAACCCAGCTTGTGACCTGCATTTGGCACGAGAAATGATTTGGACATCACTTGGATAAAACTAGATGCAAGTCTAGCTAAAAAAAAGCAAGAAATGGAAAATTAAAAACCCCTCCCAAACAAAAGTAATTGCTGTCTTTTGAGCTGCTGTCTTTTGCTCACCAAATGATTCCAGACAGGGCCAATAAATTCTTAAGTTAGCTTGGTCTGAGTTCGGTTGCATCCTTTGGGAATTCTTGCAATGTCCATGCAAGACTTCGGGTATTTATCCTCAAAGTCATCAACATTTGTCTGTTTCTTTGTCAGATTTGCTGTGTGTCATGTCAGGGGCAGCCAGAGGACACAGAGAGACTGGAGCAGTAGATTATTTAGCGCTTGATTTATGCCAAGTGTTGAGCATGTTTTTCCCATGTAGATGGCAAAGAGAGTTCCTGTACTGGACTCTATGAATACTGGTGCTATCAATGGTGCATTATTCCCTAGGCATCTAAGTCTCATCTCATGGAATACTTGGCTGCCTCTCAACATCATTACAGACCTTGATGATACCCTTGCAGACATCCTTAATCCTATAATTTTTTCCAGCTTGACAAATCTGTTCTTCTTTGTCAAAACCCTGTTCTTCTTCATCCAATGTGTCTTAGAATCCAAAATATCTGTAGATGATGCATGGGGCTGCCAAGAGAGTGGGTGGGTAAGTGTCTCTTCTTCCATCCCAGTCCACCATGGTGGTCTACTTCAGGATCTTCTGCAAACCTCCTTTTAGGTTATGAACTCTTCAGACAGAGCAGCATCTGAGGTTTGACATCGTGATTGCTTGTCACTGTCACTGTGACAGATGTGTGGCTTCTGCTTCCCTGCCTGCTTGATGCCCATCAGTGTGTTGCTGATGAGAGAACTGAAATGCACATCTTTAGCAGGTACAGTAGTTTGGGGGATTTGAAATAAATAATTAAAACATCCCAAGCAACATCAGGATGGATAAAACAAAGGCAGAATTTTGACCAAGAATGAAATCACCAGGTAAGAAGGGAAGGACTTTGTTGCTGTAGAATATTAGTGGATGAGGGAAGAGCTTCATGTTACTGAATTGCAGCTGTTTGATTTATAACTAGGCAGTCCATATTTAAGGGTCAGTTTTTGCTCAGGAAATTCACAAGATTAATGTGTCATCCAGATAAAGGCTAAGAAACAAAAATAAATTGAAGGTGGACCTCTTTACCACGGCACTTGTTCTTCCCTCTCAGTGTGTAGCTGCTTTTCCTGCCTTCTGCTGAGAGCATTTAACATAATGCAAATGAATTATGTCCTTGGCTCCATCACTCAGTTCCTCCCTCTCCATGCAAAACACTATGTCAAAAAGACTCCTCCTAAGATTTTCTGTTGTCCCTTCTGACTTCCTGCAGATTTCTGGGATATAATTTATCTGATCCAATCCTTGTCAGCCTTCCTTAGTTTGCAATGCCCAGCTGTGCACCATGGGACAACACTTCATCCTTTCAGTGTTTACCTTAGCCCCCCCTCCACCTACCTCCACAGGAAATCTCACCAGAGCATTTGTGACAGGAATGTCTGTCTTTTCTTCCTGGGATGAGAAAAGCCAGAAAACACTTCAGTAACATGAAGCTCTTCCCTCATCCAATAATGTTCTGCAGAAACAAAATAATTCCCTTCTTACCTGATGATTTGTTTCTTGGTCAAAATTCTGCCTTTGTTTTATCCATCCCAGTGTAGCTTGGGATGTTTTATTATTATTTTTTTTTAATCCCCAATTGTCTTTTTATTTGTCATCTTTTACTAATAACATAGCTGGGAGTTTTCTTTTTTAATATATATATATTATATATATATATATATATATTTAATTTTTTTTCCTCCTGGAGATATCTTTATACTCCTATAACTCTCAAAGATTTGCAGTTTAAAAGCATGTACATATAACAGCAAGAAAATGAGTTAATGTGGCTCCATGGCTTACTGCTGAGGACCTAAGTTACTTAACATCTCTGAAATAAAATAGCTAATTTAATTTTATATTTGCAACATGCTAGGAAGACATAAGTGACTGCCTAACAGCAATTGCCTCCATGTTGTTCAGCAGTGAAACTGCAACAATTCAAAGTCTGTCATCTGTTTCTTCATGCCCTAGAACAGCTTTCTTAATATATTTTCTTGATTTGTTTAATAGGGTATGGATGGGCTTTACACAGCTAAGTCACCCACAGAGCAAAATATTCACGGCTCACTGGCAGCTCTGCAGAAGTGCAGCTAATAAGTAGCTGTACTTCAGTTTGTAATTTTAAACTTGAATATGCATACAATTTTGTTCTTGGATCCCAGTCAATTTTTGGGAAGATTTCACCCTAATCTCAAAACCTGTTCCTTCTATCAAGGGTGCACGCAATATGTAGGTCTGGGTAATTGTTTTTCCAGGGCATGCTGCTCAGCAGTATGGAGTGGCTGATGGGTAAGGGCAGAATTCAGACAAGTGGGATTACTTCCAAAGCAGGAAAGTAGAGTTTTGTGCTTAATAATCAAGCTTTAGTAGTTACTTCTGCACATCTGGAGTGAGATATGGCAGAATTACTCTCCTCCATTTCAAGAACAAATGCATCATCATCCAATAAATTATTTTTCAATTGCTGAAACTCACAGTGAAGGGCAGGATGCATAAGTGTGGCTTCTGAAAAACATAACACATTACTAATGAAATTGTTCTCTGAGCATAAGCATGGTGTTCAGAGATAACCTGGTGCAACACAGAGGACAGTCCACAGTGTGCTTGAACTATTACAGAGTCAGCTGAGCAGAAAATTCAATGTCCATGTGCTGGCCTCAAGGCTAAGTGTTAAAAGCATTGCTGGGATAGCTGAGGAGTGAGGTTGCCATCTCCATGTTACAGCAGGAGGAACTGACTAAAGTCTTTGTCTTTACTTCTTAAATAAACGAACTATCCAGGGATCAGCTTTGTTACTCAATGCATATAACATATTCCTAACAGATGCCAGATACTGAAATTCCCCATGCTCTGTGATTTGTAAGCTGTAGGAAAATGTTGCAGTGCTCTGCTCTGTAAAAGGTCATGGTGGGGAAAGTGCTTTTTAAAATATCCCTTCCAAACCCATTTTGAAGGCTTTAAATATAACAGATTACATGTAGGTACACATGTAAATCTTTCAGACAGCTTGCACACACTCAAATGCATTTTGCCCATTAATGTCAGGGTCTAGTGTTGGCATTGTTGTCTGATGTTCACCTCACCTTTTCACAAACTCCTGGATTCTCATAACCACATGGCCCTCTCTGTTCTCAACTATTGTTACTGTTAGTGTGTCTTAAAATCTCAAAGTTTTCAACATGTTCCAGTACTTAAAGGGTGGCTACAATGAACATGGAGACTCTCTTTTTACAAGGGTTATCTCTGAAAGACATGACTTTGAAACTTCAGTGGCAAATTGTGTGAAAGGCAATGAGGGATTGTCTTGAAACCTGAGGAAGTTCAGATAACTTCTGGTATGGTGCCAAAATACAGGAGCAGAGGATTCGACTTTGACAGACACCAAAAGTTTGACAGTTGATTAATGGACAGTGTGATATATCAGAAATAGGTGCAATTTGAGTGGCAAGTGTTTCTCTTCCCAGAATCTGAGCACTTTCACTCACTCTGGCAAAACCTGCAAGTATGCCCACAGCTCAGCCAAACCCCCAAGGTCCTCTCCAAGCTCGATGTAAAGATTTTGACTCCATCCACCTTAGACCAAGCTGTTTCATCACAATTCTCTGTTCCTACTCAGAAGCAGGGTCTACTGCTGTAGGCCAAAAAGGTTTATCTGACTAGATATGAGTGACTAAAAGGGTTTGTCTGATGTGTGCACCCAACTTCTTGGTTCATAGAATGGTTTGGGCTGGAAGGGACCTTTAACGTTCTTTTGCTGTATCAAATCTTGACACTGAAGTAGCCACAATTTGATCTTTTGGTTTGGTAATCCCTGATTAAAGTGACCCATGTTGTTCGTTTCCTCATCTCCTTCCCTGATCATCACGAGGTTCCCTCCATACAGTCTTGCACTTCAGTTTTTCCCCCTCCATTCTCTGCCTCACTGGGATGCTATGAATTTAAACACTTTAAATGCAGGACAGAATATACAATTAGGACCTGCTGTGTTTACTTCAGTGCTATGTTCTGGTCCCTCTGTGCAGTTCAGAATGTCAAGGTCCAAATTTGGCTCCAGAAGACAAATAGAGAATTCCCCTTGTCAAAAGAAGGCAAGAGAAAAAGCTTCTATTCCCAGCAGCATTAGCTCTTCTGCCAATGCTGTGTTTCTGACAGTTGTGAAAGTAAAATCTGGCAACGTGGACTTGAGATCTATCTGAAATCTTTCACCCATGGCCTTGACTTAAAGCTGTAGTCTAACCTGTGCCAGAGTTGGCCGTTGCAAGGATAGAGAGTGGTAAACAACACACTATTTCACTTTAGTACTCCTTCTCCTTATGCACAAGGGATTATATTCAATTAGACCATGCTTCTAAGAAAAAGCCTGATTCTATCACTCAGTTTTTTAGCTGAATTAGCAGGTGAGTTTTGATGCACAGTGTTTTTTGTCTTTCACAAGAAACCTTGTTGTAAGCACAAATTCATGTGAAATGCTCAGAAACCATATTACCAGAATGTTAATTTTGATGTTCTGACAATAAAGACTCTATAACTAGGAATTTTCACTCTGGGGGGATTCTTGTGTGTTTCTGAAGCAAATTTGTGTTTCTGAGGTCCTGTTTGCTAGAGGGAGTCGTCTGTCCTGATTTGAGGGTTGGCAAAGGTAAATTTGAAAACTAACAGTGCACTTGTAATGGTATAACTGTTTAATGGAGTATTACAGTCATTCTGATCTAGTGGGATTGAATACAAATGGCTTCAAATCCATTACATTTGTATTAAAGAATTCTTTCCTGGGGTTTCTACCTCTGTGAAACACTGATTCTTTCCTTGTTACATGTGCTTATAAAGCTTGTCATCCATTCTTCTCAACAGCAGAGGGAGAAACTGTCAGCTGCTTGTTACTTCATGGCAATAGACTGAGGGATATATGAAGAATATATGAAAAAATGGATTAACCTGCAATATGAGCTACACAACAGAAACCTTTAGATATTCAAGACCATAAGGCACGTAGAGGGTATATCCAAGGGCTGGGCACAAAGCAGAGAGGCAGGTCCAAAGAAGGTTGCAAGCAGGAGCTGATGTACCTTCTCAGAGGAGCGCATTGTTGCTGGGGCTGTGGCTGGGCTTGCCCTGGCTAGTGTCAGGTCCAGGAGCTCCTTCTGCCTCATAGCATTTCATATCTGTAAAATCAGAGGACTTGGTAGCATCCTGCTTTTGGTCCTGTGCTGGCTCAGCTGCTGCACCTGAATTTTTGTGTGAAGGAGAGTCTGTAGGACTGTGGCTAGTGGACTAGCCACAACTGCAGGCAACCACCCTTACAAGATAGGCTCTGATTACAATGCCCCCAAATCATACTGGAGTCAAGCAGAGCAAAATAGGATTAAATTGAAGCATTTAATACATTTTAATCTCAACTTCTGATTCTAGTTCTTATAAGGTTCTTACAGAATTCTAGTTCTGTTTGTTGTCCTGAAGTTTTATTCCACACTCTCTATTTTGTGAGATATATATATCTATTTATATTAGCTGATTGAATACAATTTAGGAGAAAAACAGAGTCACATTTTACTGTTATTTATGAGAGACTCGTCTCACACTTTGGTGTAAGGCCTGTGGTTTCTAGCCTAGACCATCCAAGTGTGAAAGCTCTGTTTTTTTATTTGTCTCCTGGGTGTTTATGGCTAGCTGTGTGGTGCGGTCAACACACTGGAGGGAAGGGATGCCACCTTGAGGCACCTTGACCAGCTTGAGAGGTGAGACCAAGTCCATGAAGTTGAACAAGCTCAAGTGAAAGGTCCTTCAGATAGGTCAGGGCAATCCCAAGCACAATTAGAGGTTGGGTGGAGAGTGGATTAAGAATTTAGGGATGTTGGTTGATGAGAAGCTTAACATGGAGCCCCTACCCTATGAAGACCAGTTAAGACAGTTGGGGTTGTTCAAATTGGAGACAAGAATGATCCTGGGAGACCTTATAGCAGCTTTTCAGTACCTGAAGGGACTACATGAAAGTTGGGAAGGGACTTTTTACAACAGCATGGAGTGATAGGGCAAGGAGGAATGGTTTCAAGTTTAAAGAGGTGACATTTAGGTTAGACATTAGGAGGAAACCTCTTTAGTTTGAGGGTGGTGAGGCACTGGCACAGGTTGCCCAGGGAGGTTGTGGATGCAACCTGGTCCAGTGAGAGGTATTCTTGCCCATTCAGGGAGGTTGGAACTAGATCATCTTCCAACACAAATCATTCAATGAATCACAGATTCTATGTCTGGGACCTGTACATCTCATAAAAGAGAAGGGGACATGGACCTTACTACTGTCTACTGCTGCACAGCACAAGGACAGCAAGGAGCAGAGGCATTGGAGCTGGGGAAATTCCACCTGGATACGAGGCAAAAATGTTCACCATAAAGGTGGTGAAGCTTCGCAACAGGGCCCCAACAAGCTTGTGAGGATGTTCTTAGATATTTTCAAAACTTGTCTGGAGAAGTATGACCCCACCTTGATGTTGTGCTTGCTTCGAGTGTGGGGGGACAGAGCAGATCCCTTCCAACTGACACTATTTTATGATTCCATCCTCTGCCTGTAATGCTGAACTTAAGCCCATGGAACTTCAGAAATTCTATTAATTAACCAGTATTATATTTCAGGCATTTTAAGAAGGAATTAAAAAAAAAAAAAATTTGGGTCAAATTTTGTGCTTATGCAAAATTGAATATCATCAGTCAGAAACTTTCCCATGTCTTTATTAGCCTTTAATAAAGTAAATTATTTAATTCATGGAACATGAATTCCACACAATGAGGCACAGTGTTTGCTTTATACATGGAGGTACCATACTGGGTAGATTATACCTCTGTGACAGCAGATATTCTTTTCCCTGGAGAATCACAAATCTGTGCTGAAATATAATGGGATATGAAGCTAGATGAGACTGTAGGATGGAAAACATTTTTTTTAATGTACTTAAAATTAAATTATAATTTTATCTTTTTAAAGTCAAGGAGTAGTCACATATTACTGTGAAGAAACTTATTTTCTAATGCAATAACAAATTGTTACATGAGCAGCAAAATTTATTAGGTTCTGGTTTTTTTCAAAAGACGTGAAAGTAAACGAGCCATTTCTTTGTGCTCAGAACACTTGTGGTATTTTTATCCTATGCAGATGTTTTATAGAGGTTTGAATTCTTGTTGCCATCTTTCATTTAATGAGGGCAATGATAGGAGCTCTGTCTCATCTGGGTGCAGTGAATCTGCAGGACTATGATGTGCTTGAGTCTCTGTCAGATTTGGTTGAAATTAGAGGGTTCAAAAGTTAGTAGCGAGTGTCACAGAGGGGAGGATGGATGTACATATGGAGTCTGGCCATTTAGGCTTCATTTCCATAGAAAAAGGGGTAAAAATTGTGAAGTATTAAGATTCTGAACTATTTTTACTTGCATAAATGCTTATATGAACATGTCTAAATACACTCTTCTTCATCACGAAAAAAAGTACCAAATATGGGATGAAGGTTCTGTTAATGAACAGACTTAATGCCCAGCTCTTGGTAAACATAGAATGCTAGAATGATTTGTGTTGGAAGGGACCTTAATGATCATCTAGTTCTAACCCTGCAGCCATGGGCAGGGACACTTTCCACTAGACCAGGTTGCTCAAAGCCCCATCCAACTTGGTCTTTAACACTTCCAGAGGGGGGACTTCCACGACCTCCCTGAACAACTTGATCCAGTGTCTCACTATCCTGAGGAAGTTGTGGATGAACATCATAGTTGCTAAAGAAAACTCAAAGAAGCAAAACATTTAGAAGACAACTAAAATTACTGCTATAAAGCCAGGCTAGCAATTAATCTTTTTATAAACTAATTTTTTTTTGCCAAAGGGAATTGAAAGTAAGACAATGGAAAAACAGATTAACTCTCAATAGATTTATTTTTCCTATTAAACAAGTGGTTGAGCTCTAGAAATCTTTTCAAAAATAGGCGTGAGGATTACTGTCACCTGATGTTGGGACACATCTTTCCCTGTCTTGAATCAAGAAAATCACGATTCTTGTACCCTTGTTTTTGATCCCCACCATGCACAGTGGCACAAGTGTTTCATGGCATGACACTGTAAAGTCACTTTGCAGGTTTGTAACCTGAATGTGCAATTGCTCTCACTTAATATAATTTATGTTAATATTGGCATTCAATGTAAAACTGGTCCTAGACTCTTTCTAGTCAATGAAACAAAAGGCAGGCACCTGCAGAGCCTCACTTAGTTGATGTCTAAGACAAATGGAAAGCAGCTGCCTCTGAACTAGTCCTTTTTTATTCTGTGACAGTAGAGGTGGAATAAATGGCCACCTATGACTATCAATCTAACTCTGAGACACCTGGGGTTAGATGAGGTGAATCCTGCCTCTACTGATCCCAATCCCCCTTTTGTCTCACAGAGGTCTGGGATTATTTCTTCCCTCTTCCAAGCATCAGAAATTTGCAGTTTGTGTTTTATCCTTCATTTTCATAACCAATGCAGAAACAACATAATTTTTCATTTTGCCTCTGTGAATTAAAAAAAAAGTACATACCCAAGGCATACCAAATGTACCCTTCACAGTTTCCTCACATTTGACTGAGAGAACATTTCAGGTTTTTTGAGTCAAATAATTTTTCACCAGTCAAGACAGATGATATGTGTCTGTCCTCTCTTTCACAGGGAAAATCCTTGGCTTTTCATCATCTGGTTATGTGTGTAATTGCCACACAATGTGTTGATGATACTGAATTTTTCAGACACTATTTTCTTCTTGTCAGAATAACACTAACAAAAACCCCCCCTCCCATAACTGATTGTCCTCTCAAGAGGAGCATGAGGGGTTCCCCTGTAGAACCATGCAAAGTTTCTTGAAGAAGAAAACACCTGTGCAAGTTATTTATTTAATATTTATTTATATTATTCTTTGAGATTTATTAAAAAAATTGATTAGACATAGTCCTGAGCTGCTGGTGTTTCTAGGTGACCTTGCTTTGAGCTGGGGATTGGACTAGGTGGTCTCCAGAGATGTCTGCCCTCCTCAGTTACTTTGTGATTGTGTGAAATGACATGAAAGCTGAGGGAAGCACCACAGAGTGGGTAGATACCCAGCTCAACCTGTTTGAAAAGAAAGGCTAAAGGGTGGCTCATTATCATGTGCAAGTACCTCTCTGAGAAGGAGTCAATGGGCACTAAAAAGGGCTCTTCAGGGGGAAAAGAGGAATATAAGGACTGAAGTGGAAGTAAAGATAATTAAAGTTCCAAAACAAAGGAACACGGGGAGAAAAACTTCTCCCAGTGATGGCAGATTAACCAGTACTTAATCTGTCTCCTCCTTGCCTTCCCAGGAAGCCTGGCTTAGCCAAACATGAAGAAATTTCTTGTTAGATACAAGTTATTAATACCAAAAGCTGAAGCAACCAGATAAAGTAACTAGGTCAGGGATTTAGAGGAGGCTTACTTGGATGATCTAACACTTCATTTGTACCTAAATATTGAAGGACCTATGTTTCATAGCTGAAGAGAGTAAGATGAAATACAGGAAACAGGTTTTGTTCAGGCTGTTGCAGGTTTCTACAGTTTTATTAAAGCTTCAACAACAAGCTTTGTTTTCCTCCTGGATGTTCTTAATGGCTGCCATACCTGCCTGTTGACATTATACAACTTTTCATCAAGGGTTGACTTACAAGCAAACTGAAAGGTATTCAAAGTAACGACAATGATTGCTTCAGGTTCCATCTGTGGGCGGATACTGGAGTGTAACTCTGTGATGCAAAGGACAGAACACGGTGCCTTGGAAGAGTATCTGTGCTTTGCAAGAAGCAAAAACACCTGCCTCATACCTGATAAAATAGAAAAGTCAAATACGCTGGTGAAATAAGATTTTTGAAAGGTTTTTTTTTTTTTTATCATAGTCATTGCAAATAGACAATGTGCAACCTGGAATCACCTCTGGAGCTTTTACTCCAGTACAAGTGAGGGAATTTGCTCATGAGGATGCTGTACACCATTCCCAAGTGGGTGTCCTATCATCTGCCAGAGAAAAAAATGCTTTTTGGAGTAAGTCTATCTGTCAACATAAATTTTAATGTGGTGCTGCTTGGCTTCACATGAGCACTACTTATTGGCAAGCCACCAAAACTATTATCTGACATCTTGAGATTGAATGAGACCACGGTGGAACCAATGAATGTCAATGAGGCTGAAGCCTTAAGAATGGTCACTCCTTCTGTAAACAGTGTTTTGGGGAATGAATAAATCAGACCACCTTAGAGACAGACTGTGTGTCCTTTCCTGGCACAATAAGATTACAAAATAGACATGTTTATTTTATAAGTAGTGCTCCTTGGCCTTTCATTTGAATACTGGTGTAGAAAAGAGGGAAATAAGATTCCTATCACACTGCTTACTCTCTGAGGTAAAAGGATGCTCATGGCAAGAGAAGTGTGAAGAACCATTTTCCTTGCACCCCACAGCATGGAGAGAAACAACCATCATGACTCCAGAGCGTGTGGTTGTCTCCTGAACCCAAGGGTAGCAATGAGGTTTTCTCTCCCATACAGTATTGGACCCTCTACAAACAAGCCAACTACTGAATTCCTTCAACTCATCTGCATTCAGCACTGAACCACAGAGCTGCAGACATTCTCCAGAACATACTTCAGCAAACCATGACTGCCTTTTCTGTGCAGGGCAATGAAAACACCAAGGGAAGCCTCCCTGCTGTTAGGATATAAGCGTTTTCCAGTTGTTGGCTATTTCAGAAGGCAACTGAATTAAGCCAGTGCTCTTCCCTAGAAATAATTACCTGGCTCAGTAATCACGTCTCATAGCCAAGTGCAGTAGCCAAGAGTTCTTGTTTGCTCAACTACTCTCAAAACAGCAGGAGTCATTCCCTTCCTCTTCATACTTTTTCAGTCTCTTCAGTTCAGTCTTTTGGATGATTAGTGCAGAGAAACTGTCTCTGGTTTCTCTGTCTTTGGCTGTATATATGTATATATATATAAGGCTATTTCAGACCTAGAAAAATGATAACTTAGAATATGAAAACTTGACTGAACATAACTTTAACATCTCTTGATTCCTTTCATTCAGTAAGTTTGGGTAATGTATTAAAGAAGGCACAAAATTCTGTGCCTTTTCAGTATAACTGAAGCTTTTAGAGATAAATTTTATAGAATGAAAAAGAATAGCACATACTTTTTTTTTTTTTTCTCCAGCTGTATTATAAGAAATTTCCCATTAGTTAAAATGAAGTCACCTCTGGGCCTAAATTATCTAACTTACTTGCTTTTGGTAAAGTAATATATTTGAATCCTTAGGGCTTTACTTTCTGCAGAATCATTACATAGCTTTGTGGGAGTAAGAACTGAACAAAGGCTGTAACCTTACAAGCAGACCACAGGACACAGAAGCTGATGGTGAGACTGTTGTTACAAAGAGTGGAGCATCTGGAACCTGCTGCTCCCCTCAACTCCAGCAGTGTTCTCATGCCTGGCTTATTTTAGAAGCTGCTTTGTAAACTTTTGTTCTATCTCAGATTAATATTATCAAATTGTAAACACTGGGAGGAATAACAAAGACCTTTTGAAAAAGAAAAGAAAGAAAAATTCTAAGACACTGAAAAACTGCAGAAATGTCTATTTAAAGAGAAATTAAGCCTGGGCAAATGGCTGTTTGCTGCAGAGAAAGAATAATTTTTTTCCATTGTAGAATGAAAACACAAAGCAGGGACCAAATATAGTTTTTGCTTGGCTGGTTTCATCTTGCAATCATTCAATATCTTCATCTGTTGATCAGGAGAGCCCTGCTCACAAAAGCACTGCAGAAATGACAGCAATGTTCATTTCATTCAAATAAAAAGAAAAAAATAGACTGTGTTGGTACAGTGTGTTCAATTCTCTGCAATTGCCTTCTTTGCTCTCCGCCCTTCTTTGATAACACTCAACTCTGTCAAGTAAAATGGAAGAAAACACGGTGGTTAATTTGTTGCTGTGGAGCAGAGTAATTCTAATATGTCAGTGAATTAAAAAGGAAACATTTTATTGCAAGATGTTTCAAAAATGCAAAGATTTGCACAGGGCTGTGTAACACAATCTAACAGTATTTAGTTACATAGACTCATTCTTGCAGTTACTGCACAAGCAAGAAGATCAAGCCCATAAACTAAGGCTGCCCAATAAGAAACAGACAATTAGTGTAAGTTTTAAGACATCATTAGGATTTAGGTTGAACATTAACTAACAAAATATGGCTCATCTCAATCTATGATTACTGTTTAATATCCATTATACCAAGTTATGATGCTAATGTTGTCACAGATAAATTTCAGTTTAGTATAATATTTTATATGGAAGTCTGAAGGAAAAATCCCAAACAAATCAATAAATGTAGTTAAAAATCTATGTATTACTGAGATTTTATAAAGGCAGCTACAAAAGAAAATTGCACAGAATGAAATCTTTTCCTCAAAAAATATAAACATTTGCAAGAAATTGAAAAAAATGTCAAGGTCCTTACTGGGTTTAACTTCGAAAAACACCTACAGAGGAAACATCTCCCATTTTTCTTGAGACGTATTTGTTGAGCCTGGATTCTCATTTTCACATATAAGAGAGAAGGGTAAAAGCCAGTCCTGAACTATTTCATAGAGTCATAGAATCATAGAATCATTAAGGTTGGAAGGGACCTTAAAGATCATCAAGATCCAACCCCCCTGCCAGGATCTGGGAACCTTACCACTAGATCGAGTTGCACAAAGCTTCATCCAACCTGGCCTTAAAAACCTGCAGGGATGAGGCATCAGCAACCTCCCTGGGCAACCCATTCCAGTTCCTTGCCTCCCTTATAGTGAAGAATTTCTTCCTAATATCTAACCTAAATCTCCCCTCTTTCAGTTTAAAACCATTACCCCTTGTCCTATCACTATCTTCCCTGATGAAAAGTCCCTTCCCAGCTTTCTTGTAGGCCCCCGTCAAGTACTGGAAGGTGCAATAAGGTCTCCCTGGAGCCTTCTTTTCTCCAGGCTGAACAGCCCCAACTCTCAGCCTATCTTCATAGCAGAGGTACTCCAGCCCTTTGACCATCTTGGTGGCCCTTCTCTGGACCCTTTCCAACAGGTCTATTTCTTGTGCTGAGGGTCCCAGAACTGTACACAGTATTCCAGGTGGGGTCTCACCAGAGCAGAGCAGAGTAGAGGGGCAGAATCCCCTCCCTGGCCCTGCTGGCCACACTTCTTTTGATGCAGCCCAGGATGCAGTTGCTCTGGGCTCCAGCACACACTGGCGGCTCATGTCCAGCTTCTCATCAACTACCACCCCCAAAGTCCTTCTCCTCAGGACTGCTCTCCAGCCATTCTCCCCCCTGCCTGTGTTTGTGCCTTGGGTTGCACCGACCCAGGTGCAGGACCCTGCACTTGGCCTTGTTGAACTTCATGAGGTTGGCACTAGCCCACCTCTCCAGCCTGTCAAGGCCTCTCTGGATGGCGTCCCTTCCCTCTAGGGTGTCATCCACACCACAGCTTGGTATCATCAGCAGACTTGCTGAGGAGACACTCAATCCCACTGTCCTTATCTCCAACAAAGATGTTAAACAGCACTGGTCCGAATACTGACCCCTGAGGGACACCACTCATCACCTGCCTTTATTTGGACATTAAAATGCTCTTTGTATTTTAGATGAGAAATGAAATTAAGCTTCTTGCATAAAACATCTACCTCCTTTACATTTCTTGTGAAAGCTCCACTCCTTCACTGTGCGTACAAGGATCTTTTATATATGTTGAGTAAAGCTGGACTTTCCTTCACAGGAGCTTAAAATCAAGGAGGCTGTTTGAAGAAAAAGGTACTAGTCTGTGTAAATAAGAATGAAAGAAACTCTTGGAGAACTTTAAAGAAGAGACAGTTGATTTTTTTTTTAAATTTTTTTTAAATAAAATACATATATTCCCTTTACTAGGTCCTTTCACAGATTAAATGCATTCTGGTGCTTAGCTACAGTAACTGAAATCTGAATAAGACAAGTATATTCTCTGTTACTCTAAATGTAACTACAGCTACTTGTTGTTGGAGAGGAAACTAGAGGTGGTTATGGAGCTCTAAAGATGCTGAGTAAATAAATATAATGCAAAATAGGAAAATCAACTAAAGTCCAAATCCATACCATATAGTTTATCTATATGATTACCTGTGTATTGAGATGTTTTTAGCTGCTCCAGAACATACACCACTGTACAGTCTCTGAGCAGTTTCTGCTTTGCTTTTCCATTCAGTGTTGTGGAATGATGAAAATCGTGTCTGCATTGAAGGCTGAGCCTCTCTCTGATCCATTTTTTTTTCTTTGCAGACATGGTTATTTTGAAGTTTTCAAGCTTATTTAGGAAAATTTCTGCTGGATCTGTGATGATTTGATGAAATTATTTAATCAATGTTGCATGTTATTACCAAGTCATGCAAGCATATCACTTTAAGTGATTTCAGATTAGTTCAAAACCAGCAGGAAGAATCACACATATAAAAATCTTTGCTTCTTTTCACTAGTTGTTCATTACAGAATCACAGAATAATTCTTGTTGGAAAAGACCTTTAAGATCATTCAGCTGGGCCATAAATTCTCATTATTTCTTCAGTAAGGAGAACAAAATGTTTCATCTTTCAATTTTCATGAAAAAAAAACCTAATAAGCCTTAGTGGACAAGCATCAATTTTTAATACACAGTGGTAAGGTTTGTCTTCAGCCTCCTCCTGGAGAAACTGACTCGTTACAGCCTTGACAAGTGGTCTGTGCAGAGGGTGGGGAACTGGCTGACAGACCATACTCAGAGAGCTATAGTAAATAGTTCCTCCTCAAACTGGCAACTGGTCACAAGTGGGATCCCCCAAGCATTGATATTGGGCCCAATGCTGTTTAACATCTTCATAAGTGACCTGGATGTTGGGATCAAGAGCACCCTGATTAAGTTTGCTTATGATACCAAGATGAGTGGAAACGCTGACACTCCAGAAGGGAGAGCCACCCTCCCGGATGGCCTAGACAGGCTGGAGGAGTGGGTTAACAGGACCCCTATGAAGTTAAACAGAGAGGAGTGTAAGGTCTTGCACCTGGGAACACATAACCCAGGAGTGCAGTTCAGACTGGGATCCACCTGGCTGGAGAGCAGCCCTGTGGAAAGGAACCTGGGGGTGTTGGTGGATAACAGGCTCAACAGGAGTGAACAGTGTGCTGCAGCAGCAAAGAAAGCCAAGATGCTGGGCTGCATCAGTAAGGGCATCACCAGCAGAGGTAAAGAAGTCATCATCCCGCTCTACTCGGTTCTTGTCAGACCACACTTGGAATATTGTGTTCAGTTTTGGACCCTGCTCTACAAAAAGGATGGGACAGGCTGGAGAGGGTCCAGAGAAAGGCCACAAGGATTTTCAGAGGACTGGAGGACCAGCCATATGAGGAGATGCTGAGAAAACTGGGTTTGTTCAGCCTTGAGAAAAGAAGGCTTTGGGGAGACCTTATTCCCATGTTTTAGTACTTAAAGGGTGGCTACCAAGAAGATGGAGACTTCCTATTTATGAGAAGTCACATGGAAAAGACAAGGGCTAATGGGCACAAGTTACTCCTGGGGAGATTCCGATTGGACACAAGAGGTAAAATTTTTCACCATGAGGACAATCAAACAATGGAATAGTCTCCCAAGGGAAGTGGTAGATTCCCCCACCTTGGACAGTTTTAAGTCTCAGCTAGACAGGGTGCTGAGCCATCTCATATCAACTATAGTAGTACCTAGAAAGGCTGGACCAGATGATCCTTGAGGTCCCTTCCAACCTGCCATTCTATGATTCTATGATAATGGTCTAGAAGGAACATTTTCTTCGTTCTGACAGTTAGAAGATAAGAATGTCTTAGACTCTTTGGCTTCCAAAACAATTTTCCAGGAGCTGTCTAAAATGTTTTCAGCAGCGGTGAGCTCTCTCAAAGTGCAGCGTGTGAGGGCTAAAGGTGGTTAACTACAATGAAAGCTCAAATCACATCTGCTAAAGAGACTAAATATAGATTTTGAAACATCACTGTAAGCATGAAAGCATTGACATTTCAAACTAGCAGTAGTGGGCACATTTTTATGCAGTATTGATCTTTCTGAATGTAGAGTCTTACCCTTTGGAGCAGGGAATGTGAACTTTGTGAATTAATTGTGTTGTATAAGCACAATTAATTAGACTACTTATTGCCACTTAATTCTCCAGGGTTTTGTCACCTGGTAGTATTGAAACCGACTCTTATAGAACTGTCCAAAAATGTATTATTGAACTCTCTGAACTTCCAAAACAGAGGCTGCACATGAGCAGCCTGCTGGAACCATCTCTAACCCCTGCTAACTCCCAAACTCTCCCAGAGAGTGTTCTGGAGAGTGCCAAAGCCAGCTGACATGGCCCAAACTGCACCAAGATAATATTCATAGTGTGAAATTACAGTGCAGACAATTAATTTTCACTATTTAGGAGTCTTCTCTGGAACTGTTTAACTTATAAGTATAGACACAGATGCAATGTCCAGACATGCCATCAGTGACTTACTTTATTGACACAATTTGTACCATAGCTGCATGTAAGTCTCTGGAAGAGTCTGTCCACCTTTGTGGTGAGACACCAAGTCCACACTACAGATAAAGGGGAAATAAAGCACAGGCTCTTCCCCACAGATACTTTAGAAATTATCTGAGGAAGCAATTTTCATAGGTTACATCTGTTTTAGGTACAGCTATGGAAGAATCTAGTATGCATATTGGGAGAGTTGATACTTGCAGAGATAGAGGTGTTCATGGAGAAATACTGCAGGCCACCCAGGCCATTGCTTTGCTGGACCATGAGTTTCTACATCGGTGGGAAGGGATGTAACTCTGAGCTTAGCCACTACAGCTATATCACTACTTGAGGGAGACTGCATCTAGGTGTCCTGGTTTGAGCCAGGATGAAGCCACTTCTCCTTTTACTGATTTTTCACCTTTTTTTTTTTCCCCACAGTAACTATATAGGTTTCATCTTGACCTGCTCAAACTCCCAGTTGGGTACTCCTGCTTAAAAAGAAGTATTTGCTCTGAATGAAGCAGAAGTGTTTCACATGGAGTTTGGATATATATTATTGGATAATTCTAACTGGAGATTCTAATCACAGTTATCTACTATGCTATTGACTAACTTTTGCTTTTCCTCTGGTATAAACTAAAAGCTATAACAGAAAGGATGAGGGGAAGGAAAAACATGAATCATTCTTACTTTGCTGGCAGTTGCTTCTCATGAGAAATCAGACCTAAGAATAATATCTAGGTTTGCAGGAACAATGCCATGAGAATATCAACATGAGAACAAGAGCATGAGAATGGGGAAAAACACTGGCAGCAGCTTTGGTGAAAGGCAAAGACTACAGAACTGCAATAGAAAGGACCTTAGCACTACCCAGGTGAAGGCACTCTGCAACAGCCCTGTGTCTACCCTTTGCTCTCCACTCTAGCTATCTTCTCACCTTCTCCAACACCTTTGCAAGAAGTAGGTAAGAGTTACAAAAGCTTATCTGTGTGGGCTGAGGTGATCCCAACCACAGGTGCAATAATTCCATGTGGCAGGGCTATGCATCAATAAGGAATAATTGTCTTCTATGTTTCTAAGAAATTTTCTTAGACTGCTTTATTAGATTTCATACATCTGTCTTCAAGATTTTATGCAACTTTGTTCCTCTAAATGTATTAGATGTTATGCATTTCTTGTGTTCACAGTCAGACAAAATCACTCTAGTCCAATTTTTTAAGAGGAGGTTTGCAACAGTGGGCTTATTCTCAGGCCAATTGTTCCACATTTAAAAGTTTGTTCATGATAAGCCTGTGATTTCCTTCACATTCACTTATTTTACACTGGCTGAGGATATAGCCCTCTGGCTACAAACACTAGCAAACTGGAGTTCCAAGCCATAAAATTAATTACAATATTAACTTGGCATGTGTTTCGTACAGTAACAATTTTCCAGGACAGTAAACTTTTCCAGAGTAGTAAACTCACAATATTTCCCTGGTTGCAGTTATATATTTCAGTCTGCTGCCAGATGCTGCACGTTTTTCTGAGTCTGGCAAAGTTCCACAAGGTTTACCAAAATTATTGTTGGTATGTATAATTTCTTTACTTAGGTTCTACTATGAGATATTTATTAGTATAGGTCAAAAGCACTAAATTCAGTGGAAAGAAAGTTGCAAATGAAGCCTTTTTTTTTGTATTTTGCAAGTGAGACTCCACTTGGAACTGTGATCCCTTTATAAAGCTCAGGATAATCATGGACTCATAGAAACTTAGAATGGTTTGGGTTGGAAGGGACCTTTAAGATCATCTAGTTCCAACCATCCTGCATGGGCAGGGGCACCTCCCACTAGGCCAGGTTGCTCTAAGACACTGCCAGGAAGGGGTCATCTACAACTTCCCAGGCAACCTGTGCCATTGTCTCACCACCCTCATGCTAAAGAATTTCATTCTAATGTCTAATCTAAATCTTCCCTCTTCCATTTTTAATCCATTACCCCTTGTCCTCTCATTAAAAGCCCTTGTAAAAAGTCTCTCCCCAGCTTTTCTGTAGCCCCTTCAGGCACTGGAAGGCCACTATGAGGTCTCCTTGGAGCCTTCTCTTCTCCAGGGCTGAACAATCCCAACTGTCTTAGTCTGTCTTCATAGGAGAGGTGCTCCAGCCCTCGGATCATCTTTGTGGCCTTCCTCTGGACTTGCTCCAACTGCTCCATGCCCTTCTGGAGCATAGAAGGTTCCACGTAAACACCAGAAAAACTTCTTTACTGTGAGGGTGACAGAGCCCTGGAACAGGCTGCCCAGAGAGGTTGTGGAGTCTCCTTCTCTGGAGACATTCAAACCCCACCTGGACACATTCCTGTGTGATGTGCTCTAGGGGATCCTGCTCTGGCAGGGGGGTTGGACTAGATGATCTTTCAAGGTCCCTTCCAACCCCTAAGATTCTGTGATCCTGTGATTCTTGTGTTGGAGCTCCAGAACTAGACAGAGTGCTGCAGGTCGTGTCTCATGAGAGCAGAATAGAGGGGGAGTTTCACCTCCCTTGACCTACTGGCTGTGCAGGCCTCTTGCTTAGAGGCAAGCAGCTGGGAGGTGAGCAAAGCAGCAGTGAGATGGCACTAGAACAAGCACAGAATCCCAAAATATCTGTCCATTTGGATGCACTCAGCCCAAGAACTGGGGTTTTGGTGGTTATGAGAAGCTTCTCTAACAGGTGAAAAATTATGTGGGAAGGCATTTACTTGCAAACTAGCAAATGATGACTAAAAGCTGACACCTTCAGCAGAGAGTAGTTTTTTGAATTCTGCATGAGACATTATTCCTTGAAAATCCAGGTAATGAGGTAAGCCTGGGACTGGTTCAGCACATTCGTGGCTGACAACTAATGAAGGAAGCTGTCAACTATTGCAGTAGACCTGTGCTGGGGTTAGAACTGATAAATAATGCTGGATACATCAAATGCTGGGAAGCTGATGGCAGTTGAAAGAAGTCTGTAATGCATCTGAACCATGCTGGACTTGGTCATAACTGCAAATACAGTAGTTAGTCCCCAAAAGCAAGAATGTACTTCTCAGGGATCTGGTCTGGATGGTAACTTGTGTGCATGCTGAAGTGGAGAGCAGGGGAGAAATGTGTGTACATGTATGTACATCCACCCATCTGTACACAAATTATTTGTGACAACTTAACAAATAACACAATGTATTAGAACAGGGAGTGTGCAAAAGGAAAAGGGGAGCTGGTGAGTTCAGCTGAAGGGCTTTTGCCCAACTGGCTGTGGTTGAACAGTGTTGTGTTGCTTCACTGATTGCCAACCAAGGAAATGGAGTGACCATTTTGGTCAGATAATTTCTGGAGAAGCCAAAGTCTGAAGGAAAGCCTTTGAATCACCATGGGCCACATGACATCCTCCTGTATTCAGTTATTATTCTCTGGCAGTGATCAAATGGGGAAAATATAATAAGAGGAGTATAAAGTAAACTTTGCTTTTCTAACTCCTGGGAATCTTTAGTAGAGCAAGAAGATCTGTCTTTATTTCTCTTTACTTAAAATTTGAATGAACTTCCGTAAGTTACATTTAGGGATTCTCATGGTGGTGTTCATCTTGTGATGTAGAGCTGGGGAGGTACAGACATGGCTCCTGTTCCATGGCTGTACAAAGGATGGATAGCAAGAGATGATATCTACAGGAAGCTTTGTCCTGGTTGTAGGCAGATACTTGTGGAAAGTATGATGATGAATTCCTTGGAACAAATGAGTCATCAATGAACTCCACCAGAATTTACTTTTCAGTTCTTCCACATCTAACTATGTCATAGTGAGCACAAAACAATGCTGACCTCAGGGACAGTTAGTAGGTAGAGTTTGTCTTCTTTTCAAACAGATCTTTTCTTTTGTTCCTTGTTGAGCAAGGGTACTTTAATGAGTCATTCTCTTATCCTTGCCCAGCATTATAAGAAGTAACAGCTCGTGCCATTTGCCTGCTTCTGAGACACTCTCAAGCTCTAAACATGATAAGATCAATTTTGGTTAGATTCCTACAGATGTGCATATTGTGGCAAGCTGTATCTCATTCTGTGCTCAGGTCCTGCATCTCACTTCTGAGAATATTTATTATTAATGTCATTGCTACTTATCATCTCTTCTACTACTGAAACAGTAAATCCAGGTAGTGTTCCACTTTTAAAAGTCTATTTCAAGTACTTAGTACACAGCAGATCAGCCAAGTGCACTTGTTGATATATTTGTTCTGTCTGGGATTTTTTGTTTGTTTCTCTCTCTTTTTTATTCTTTTTTTTTTTTTCTTTTTTTTTAATCTGATACCTACATTATTCTCCACTCTGGCAGGAAGCATTCACTCTCAAAATCTACTTGTGAATGTTTCAAAAATACATTTAATCCTTTTTTAACATTTCACATTGTATCACTTTGTAAATCATGTTAAGGACAGAATATGATCAAAATTTGAAGACTATGAAAAGCAGTTGCTTAGGGAACAAAATTTAGTAACAGACCACTCCTATCACGACTGTGCTACTCTAAGGTTCAGAAACTGAATTTCAAGTTTGACTCTTGAGAAAATGCATTTAAAAATGAATTAAGGCTATATTAACCACTGAACAGTTGGAATCATAGAGTCATAGAATGGTTTGGGTTGGAAGGGACCTTTAAGATCATCTAGTTCCAGCACCTTGCCATGGACAGGGACACCTCCCACTAGACCAGGTTGCTCCAAGTCCCATCCAACCTGGCCTTGGACACTGCCAGAGGTTTTTTTATTATAATTTTTTTTTCCCCAGGGACTTTGAAGGCTTTTTCCAAAAAGAAATGTTGATTTACTCTGAGCTGGAATTGATTCTAGGAGGTCTTAGAAGAGGCCCCAAAGAAAGGAAACTGAATCAGAAACTGAATCAGAAACTGACCAAGCTGAAGTGAAGCCAGACAATGTGCACTGATTTATGCCACTGGGGGACCTGACCTGCTGTCCTTCAGACTCAGGTTTACATTCAACTCCCTGGTACATAAGAAGTTGCTACACATCATGTAAACTGTGGTAATGGCTTATGTGTGAGTGCTTCACATGGGAAAATGCCAGGTAGCCACTGCAGTCCAGATTAATGAAGATTAGATTAAATAGTAATTGCAACAACAAAAAAGCATCTATGGATGGCGGCTGTGATTCAGCTTGTTACATGAGCCTAGCTTCTTAACTGCTGTAACAAGTCATTAAACTGAGCTTACAAATCAAATAATTTGGGGCCATTAAATGAGTCTTATTCTCCAATTTGCCAAAACTGTAGTTAGTAGCTCATAAAATCATAGAATCATAGATTCATAAATGTTTGAAAATACTGTTAAGATCAAGTTGAACCATGATCAGAAAAAAAAAAAATACACCTTCATGCATGTGAAACTGGTTTTGGACCCCAGTACAGCTTGGGGAGGTCTACCCACAGCTCCAAGGCACTATTTTGTAGTTAGCCATCACAGAAGCAGGTTGTAATTCAATTATGTCCCTGTGTGCTCCTGATATACTGGACCCCTGGGCTGTGCAAGGAGAGTATCTTCTGCTGTGCTGCCCCTACACCATTTTGACATTCCCTCTTAACAGACAATCCCAACACTGACTGCTGCATTTCAAGTAGCTTCTATATTTACTCTGTCGGAAATGCCTTTATAAACAGTGAAAATCTATTCCTGTTGTAATGTTCTAATTCTTACTTGGTTCTGGCTCCTGTAACCTGAGGCTAAGGAAAGGTATGTTTTTGCTGTGTCTCAGAAGTAGCTGTCTCAAGACATCTCAAGATGTTTTCTGCTCAGTGTTTTAATAGGAGGTGCAAGCATGTCTTCACAAGGGCAAGTCACTGATGCCCTTGGGGCAGCCCTGATGAGTATAATGCATTTTCTTATAACTGGAGGCTAAGTAGGCCTTTTTCTATATATAATTCATTATTGTGATTAATAGGTGCCTATATTTATATATTGGAGCTGAGTGATGATGATAAAAATATTACTTAGTGTTCAACATGTCAACATATAACATAAGAATGTTCTACCTTGAGCCTCAAATGGCTGTAATAAATATTCCCAGTTTCTCCCTGGTTACCATTCTAGCTGACACATTGTCCTTTGTTCTGGTTAATAGAATCAACCTTTTGAAGTTGAAGATAAGAAATAATTTAAAATAGCAAAGTAGGATACCAGTAACAAAAGCATATTCTGTCCAATACAGAGGAAGAAAGGGATATAGGAGACTTCCCAGTGGTTTTCAGTAGGGGATTTAGCAGTGTAAACATCAGTCTTTGTGAAAGACATTATCCCTTGTCTCATCTCTGCTCCCACCCTCTGATGGATATGCACTCGTACTTTATTCACAAAATGCCCTTCTGTTGTCTTTTACATTCATTCTGCACAAATAACAACTTTCATAGATATTGGGCTGGCAAAACCCACACCCCAGAGGTGTTTTATATTGTCTTGTTTCCCATCTTTCCTCAGTTTCTCTGGAGCTTTTGATCATGCTGCCAATATACTGCAAAAGAAGCTTATTTGTTCACTTTAGTGCATCATGCAGCTCTCAAAAACTAATGACCAAAACTGGCAGTAGCTGGTCTTTTCATCTTTGAGAAGAAATGTGTTCCATAAGCCTGTCTGTACAGGCTAACAGTAGATTCAGTAGATTCATGAAACTGCACATTGTCCTGATGTTGCCCTTTGAATCTATGCCATAGGGCTTACAGGAAAATCCCTCTGCCCTTCATTGCACCGGTGGTCACAATTATTCATAAGATGTGTTGCCATTAGTTTAATGCATAATCTAGGCCATATAAGTTGACCTAAATACCACGTAAGTCTCTGTATACAGTAAGTGAAAAAAATATGACTTCTTGGAAACATTCTGAGGAGTTATGCAGTGGATCAAAAAAAGACCTTGAGTACGAAGCCACCTACATCTGGCTAATAGGGTAATGTCAGGGTATCAGCTGTGCAGAATGTGGACCATATTAACATCCCCAGACATTTCTATTGACAGGTGACATGAAGGTCTTTAGACAGTGCCCATTAATTTGCAATTGTTACATCTGTGGAGGTGAGTTTCTGTACTTTCAGAATGTTTGTGAGGAATCTGGCTTTACTTGGCTAATTTTGTTTTTGGGTGGGTTGAAGGCAACCCTCATTTCTCCTAGTGTTAGATGTTACAGTGTAGGCATGGGTATGTTTTACATTCCACTATTTTAATCCTTAGGTAGACATCAAGGTTTAGAAGAACCTGTTTTTCAGAATATAGAGAAGGTCTATGTGACAATCTCAGGTACACACATCTACTTTGCAGACACAACTGGGTGAGAAGAGACTTACTTTATTTACTTAGAGACATGCTGAATATCAGAAAATATGTTATAATAAAGACTGATTTGAAAGGAAGTGTTGTCTACTGGTAAATCACAGAAAGGAAGAAGACTGAGGGTAGTGATACTTTTGTGGGTGCATGAAGGTGTTGCTAACATTGGCCCAGAGGGGTATGCTGGTGAGCACCCATGGAGTACTGAGACTTGCTGTGTCTCAGACTGCCTGTTTTTTAAAGCCAAACAAAAGGAAAAGTGCTAGTGGTAGGAAGAGCTGAATCACTGAGCAAGAAAATAATGCTTCTTTGATCAGGAAAGACATCAGAGCAGTAGTGGCTCTCATTCTTAATATTAAAACATCTAAAAGTTTGTTTGTGTATCACCTTGACAGGTTTTAAGAAAACAAAATCCTTAACAGCAAGAGGACTTTCTGTAGCTGTATCCACTAGGGATGCAACAGAGACATAGGAAATCTCACACAGTGGTTAGTACCAGGCTAAACTCAGGGATGAGGATGGTGGCCAGGAATTGTAACACGGAGAAAGAGGGCTAGAAGCCAGAAAAATCAATGCTGTCTTTAAGCTGGTGGTCAGTAACCAGTGGTCAAAGCTTGGGCAGTCAGCATTATGGAAGACCAGAAGAGGCAGTGAATCCAGGCCAAAGCCAAGTGTTCTGTATTAAAGAGGGAATCTTGGATACTGAACAGTCAAACTGGACTAAGGACTTAGCACTCCAGCACCAGGAAGTCAGAGCAAGCAGTCAGGGCTAAGTGGATAGAAGACAACTACAAGGGTGAGACACATGCCAAGTGCTAGATGATCTTTTGAGGTCCCTTCCAACCCCTAAGATTCTGTGATTCTGTGATTTCGTGGTGGAGTGAGACCAGCCACTTGTAGAGCAAGAGAGGCACGACACTGCTGAGCCATTTGATACTCATAAGGAATTGGTCTTGAATCCTTGGGAAAAGCAGAAAGAGTAACCTGTTTCAGCCAGTTTTTCTCCTTTGGGAATATGCTAGAGATCATGAAGTCTTGGAACGGATTAGTTCTTGGAGCACGAGATTCTTTTAACATTGATCTTACTGCAGCAAATGAAGATTTTAACTGTGTGAACATGTTACCAGAAGACGAATCTTGTGGAATTATTCCTGTTTTTCCTTTGGCTCTACTTAGCTCCAAGCAGCAGAGGTACCATACTTTGTTAATATATCTATAGGTGAAATGCAGTAGACATGTGTGAGCCTTGTCCTAAGGAAAGGCTCATCAACAGACTTTAAAATGACATAATTATGGGAAATGAGGAATTTGTGGGACAAATTGCTCACAATTGTATATGCCAGTCATGCACATTGTTTAATTGGCCTAAGCCAGTTCACTAATTTTAAGAATGGTCTGAAAAACTAGTGCTGGTATTCACAGCTTACCTTCATGGAACAAGAATCCCTTTAAAAAAACCCAATGTACAGCCTGCTCCTCTACTCCTTGTTCAAACAGCATTTCCACTTATTTCAATATAACCCTACCTTCACTATAAAGTCTTATGAGAGACTCACTGGAAATGAAATCTATTAGCTTTGACATATAAAACCAAAATTTGCAAAATTAATTATCCTTGTTTTTCTGAGAAAGCACGGTAGTTTTTTTTATAAGATTGAAATAGAAAGTTGAAATCCACCTTGAAATAAGCTCACAGGAGTTTTCTGGCTCACAGTAAGTATTATATTACATCTTGATGTTTCCATATGATATTATGGATGGATACTATTTTAGAGGCCTTTTCTTGTGAGTTGCTAAATATTCTCAGCACCAATTAAAGGCCCTGGTAGTGGATGGAAAACCAATCAGTACTGAAAGGGATGCAACTCCTCCTTGCTGGTATTTTCAAGCCATGCTGTTTTCCATCTTGAACAATGACCAAGAGCTGTCCTTGAAGACACACCTGAGTTATCTCCTGTGCTCTTTCTTTTCCAAAGCAATCTTATTTAGCCATGACTTGTTTCTTGAAACCGTATCCCTCAAGTATAACTAAAGGACAAACTCTCTGAAGAACCACATTAATAATAAATCTTATGTTTAAATGTCAACCCTAAAGAAACATCTTAAAAGAAAAAAAACTTTTAACTTTTTTTTTTTTTAAATTAAAATGTAAAATAGAATTTTGCAGAAAACAGCCTATTATGACATTTGTTTATACTTCATATTAATGTCAAGCAAGCAGAGCTCCAGGAGTGATGCTGAACTTTCAATTCTCCCAGTTGGCTATAGCTGAGTATTTGAAACAGCTGCTGCTTTACATGAAAAGCAGTGGCCTCTGTGAGTCTTAAAACCTTGCCCCCCACCAGTTCTGATCTTAAATGAGTTATTGGATTTTAGATTTCATAGTCAAAATGATCATCTATGTTTCAATTTTCTGACACAATTCTCTTAATTTCTCTTGTTTCTCAAGACTCTTGTTTCAGAGTCTGTTCTGCACTGTACCATACACTGACTGATTTATGGATGTTTCTCTCTCGAGTAAAAACTCAATTTGCCTTTTTTATGCACAAAATATTTATACCCTGGTGTTAGATTTGAAAACCTTCTCATCCCTACTGATGTAATAAGTATTTTTAACTTGTAGAAACTAAGGATGCTTGCAGTAAATTCTATTCTGACAGGGGCAGACCATAGAGAGTCCATAAACTTTCAGTGGTTACATTTCCTTTTTATTTAAAGCAGGGCAAAATAATAGGTAATAAAACCAAGGAAGAGGAACAACTATATCCCATCAGAGGGCATCTCTAGAAGAAATCCAAAGTCAGGGAATGGAGTTCTGTTCCAAAATAGAATAATAACAGTAAACTTTTGATGTAGCACAGACATTTATCTGTTCTACAGCCAGCCTGCACATCTTCATTTTTACCCCCAGTAAGGTACCCAGATTGGGTACCTTTTCCCTTATTTCATGACCAGGAGAGGCCTGGTATTACTGTTTCTCAACCCTAAAGGGCTGTCTCAACTGCTTAGCTTGCAGACATCCTCAGAGACTCTGAGTCCCCACACTCCCACCAAAATTTTGTGTTTTTCTCTAGACTCTTGATATTCCACCCACATCCTTGATGCTTGTAGAGCATCTTTCCCTAATTTCCCACTTTCCTTTCTGTTAGTTTTATTTCTTCCTCAATATAATTTTTTTTTTTTTAATTTTCCAACAAAATCTTCTTAGGAATAAGCCATGAATCCGGTCCCACATGTCTTTGTTGCCTGCTGGTCCTCTGTCCATGATGTCTTTTCCTACCCAGCTAGGATCCATATTTCATCTTCTGGCCCAGCATTTTGAGTGTTGGATTTACTCTTGTAGGAGACACTGGCCCACTGGTAGGAACCAGGTGCATCTGGGATTTCTTGATTATTCGATGTAGAAAATAACAAGTGCCATTTCTTGCCAGCTGAATAGAATAACAGAATCACAGAATCTTAGGGGTTGGAAGGGACCTTGAAAGGTCATCTAGTCCAACCCACTTGCCAGAGCAGGATCACCCAGAGCACATCACATAGGAACGTGTCCAGGCGAGGTTTGAATGTCTCCAGAGAAGGAGACTCCACAGCCTCTCTGGGCAGCCTGTCCCAGGGCTTTGTCACTCTCACAGGAAAGAAGTTTTTTCTGATGTTTATGTGGAACCTCCTATGTTCCAGTTCGCACCCATTTCCCCTTGTCCTCTCACTGGACATCACTGAAAAAAGCCTGGCTCCATCCTCCTGACACTCGCCCTTAACATATTTGTAAACACTGATGAGGTCGCCCCTCAGTCCCCTCTTCTCCAAGCTCAAGAGACCCAGCTCCCTCAGCCTTTCCTCATAAGGGAGAGGAATAGCCCCCAGGCTGAAGAAGGGCTGGTTGAAGAAGAGTGCTGAGCATCTGTTTTGCTCTAGGGTAGGATACAGCTGCAGTTTTCATCACTCCAGTAGTTCCCTCAGGGATGGGGAGGGGAAGGACAGCATCAGCCTCTGCACATTCACATCCCCTGGGTGGCTGGTGACTGGGGAATGGATTATTTTTCTTCTTGATTATGGTAGCAGAGCATCAGAGTTACTCTGCTGGCAGGTTGTGCTCCCATGTGATGTCAAAGTGCTTAGAATAGCTTTCCAGGACAAAAGCAGCCATGTGCTGGCATAGGGGAGAGCCTGCAGGGAATCAAACTCTCTGCATGGGGCAGAAATACAAGTTGCCTCTCACACCTTCACTTCTGCAAGGAGAAGGAAGCTGGGCCTTTTTTCTTCCTGTTTTAGCACCAGTTACTGGGCTTCCATTTCCTGATGTGGCCATTTCAAATGCCTATCCTTGGAGACATGAAGCTAATGGAGGCAGATCCCTGTCCCTTATAAATCCACACAGCTTTCCTGCCTTCACCAGCAGTACACTGGCCAAGTGCACTAAATCGCTAGGAGAAGCAAATCTGTTAACATTAGCTCCCTGCAAATTGCCTTTTCTGTCTCAAAGGGTTTATAAAATCTGAGGACCAGATCAGAGAGTGTGGGAGTGCTGTTGCTCTTCTGACTCCCTTAGGGAACAGAAGCATGGAAATGGGTAATGAAGTATACATTGAATTTGCTGTTTGCTACCCCCTGGTAGCTATTTGTTCCACTGAGAGCCTGTGTGTATACTAGACTTCCTAGGTTACTTTGTATGATTTTTGGGGTGCCACATGTCTGAGATGGAGGGTGGCAGCCTCTTTAACCTGGTCTGTGGTATGGGAACTTGCAGCAGTGCAGGTCCATGCCTGCACCTGGGAGGATATAAAAGGCTGTATTATATAACACTCAGAGTCATATTTTTTTTGGTCATATCAAACATCATCATCATCATCATTATTATTATTGTTGTTATTATTATTATTGAATATCAGAGTGAATTCTTGTTTCTGTGACTCACTTGCTCCACTTAGATAAAGAAAATGAGCAAAAAGAAGTATGTGCTCTTTTGTTCACAGTTATGCAATGACTAGTCACTGCAAAACACCCTTCAAAGATTGTAAGGTCCACGTGGAATTTTACCATTAAGTGGGAAAAAAAAGAAGTTGCAAACAAGCCATTCTCATGTCAAAGACTTCTGTGAATGAGCAGAAATACAAGTATTTTTTTTCTCTTTTGAGTAGCTGAAAATTATTTATTTTCCTGACAACCTAACACTCACCACCTTGATTAACTAACCTATGAAGAATTTGATATGCAGGGAAATTCTTTCAGGATTTTGTACTGGCTTGGGAGCTGCCAGAGCCAGACTTCCACTCCTGTCAAGTGGGAATTAGTTTTAAGAGTTGAAGTCACTCTTTTGCCCCAGAGTGCTGCCAGTCTGGGTCACAGAAAGGTTTGGGCACTGCTGTGCTGGCAGCAAGTTGATTAAGCAAACTAATGATGAGCTTTCAAAGACATCTGAAGCCTTTCCCAGATCTGAGAATAAAAAGGGTGTTTGATCTGACTGAGGGGTTAGAATTTTCATTTAGGTATAGGAGGACTCGATTTCCTTCTTTTTCTGAAGAGATTTTAAAGTTAATCTCTGACTTCAGTGCTTTATGATTGCACTAATCAAGCACCCTGTGCTGGGAACATTTAGGAGGTTTCTGTACCTTCAGTCTCTGTAAGGGCTTTCCTCAAGTACCTTGGGACAATGTAGTCTCATGTACAGACATGTACAAATATTTTTTTGTCATTGCATGTATACACAGCTCCAGAAATTGTTGTGCTGATTTGTAGCAGAGACAAAGCCACTGTCTGCACTGTTTGCTTTATCAGTGGAAGGGCAGATACGGGTTGTTCAAACCTCAACTGGAAAATGTAATAAAATGTACCAGTGAAATGAAAATCCATTTTTTGAGGATGGAGGTACTGGATGACTGATTAAGGCCTCCCCCCTACCTCCAGTATCTAGCTTTTATCACAGGCAACAAAACATAGTTACATCTCTTATCTGTTGAAAAGCAAGAAAGTTATATACACTCAGCAACCTTATGAATTGCATCACTGAACTTCAAGCTTCTAAACGCAGCATATGAGTGAGAAGACTGATCTCCTTAGGCTCCTCTTATAGTCAATGTAGAGAGAAAAGGTCCTCCCTAATGGGCAATTTAAGCATGAAACTCATGTTCCTTCTGCAAACTGTCCTCTGGAGGAACATCATCCCTTCTGCCGTCTAGTGAAGTCCTGGGGCTGTCTGTCACCACAGCAGATAGCTTTGTGGGCAGCTTGAAGATGGGCTGGAAACAAACCTTTGCAAGGTCTGCAGTAGCACCAAATGTCAGCTTTGAGGACACACCAGGATTGCAATGCAGCCCTTCTTAGGAAGTTAGACAGATAAAGAATCTAGAATTTCAGCATAGCAAAAAAATATTTTGGACTATGGGGCAAACACATTTTCTCCTGAAATCCCAGCACAGACCATCTATGAGATGATTTCTGGGTCTGTTACAAAAGCCAATTTGCAATGGCAGTGTACATAAAGATTAAATAGTTCAGGAACAACTGCTCAGTTTTCAGGAGAAGAACATGTCCATAAAAGATGTATAAAAATATCTATCTTCCTTTAGATGTCGGGACCAAGGGGAGTCCTTTGGATGGGTGATTGTGTCATTCTTTAATATCATAGGACAACAGTATGTTTTGGATTGGAAGGGACCTTAAAGATCTTCTAGTTCCAACCCCCTGCTATGGGCAGACACCTCCCACTAGACCACATTGCTCAAAGCCCCATCCAACCTGGCCTTGAAGCTCCTTAGGGAGCTAATGAGTTTGAACAAGTGTCAGTGTGCATGGAATGAACCTGGGAAGAGAATAACAAAATGGAGCTTGTGTACATTCTGGAAGATCACAGTCAAAAATGGACAGAAAGCAACCGGGACAAAAAAGTGATCACAGGAAACTTCTTAGTACCAAAGGGGACTCTGCAGAGTTTGTTGCCAGATAGAGTCACTTGGCGGCAACCAAGTGTAGGAGGAGTGTTCTGATTTGATTTCGTTGTTTTTTTGGTAGTGGGGGAAGGACCCCAGGAGTGGCCCAGGAAAGAAGGTAAGAAGCTCCCCCTGCTTCCAAAACCAGCCAAGGAGCCATTAGAGGGAAGATAGAAACATCTCAGTGATGAACATACAAAAGAACTGCTATAACACCTGAGCAGAGGAGCACTTGGGGGTAGAAGAGCTGTGCTGGAGGAGAAGCGTTGGGCTGTAGGAGAGTGTGCTGGTGGTTGGTGAAGAAGGAGGGGAAGAAGGTGCCCAAGCAGAAGTTTCCCTGCAACCCATGGTGAGATGGCAGCTGTGCCCCTGCACTCATGGAGGAATGCCCTGAAGGCATCATGAGGGTTGAACTTGGCCAGTGGACTTGGATTTTGTGGCCAGAGGATTGCTGCCTGTGGACTCTGATTGTGCAGCTTTGGAAGCCCCCGGGCCAGGGGAGTTTGTTCCTGAAGCAGCCCGTGACTCTGTGGGAAGCCCAGGCTGGAGCAGCTCCGGACCTGGTGGGAAGGACTCATGGAGGAGAGGTTTGTGGAGGACTCTCTCCCATGGGAGGGACCCCGTGGGGAAGCAGGGAAGGACTGTGAGGAATCCTTCTTCCTGAGAAGGAAGGAGCAGCAGGAACCAGCAGCCTGTGAACTGACTCTAAACCCCATCCCCCTGTGCCGCTGGGAGGAAGGAGGGAGAGAAATGGGGAACAAAGGGATTTGGGCCTGGGAAGAAGGGAGGGGTGGGGTAACATATGCAAGCCCTGCTCTGTGCCTTGTCTGTGTCCTGTGTGTGTTTGATTAGTGTGATATTAAATTATTACTTTTTCCCCAAGTTGAGTCTGTTTTGCCTGGGACCTTAATCGGTGAAGAACCTTCCTTGTCCTTGTCTCGACCCAGGAACTTTGTGCTCCTCATCCCAGAGAGTGTGTGTGTGGGGGAGTTGAGCGAGTGGCCATGGGGCTGTTCTTTGTTGTCATGTTGGACCCAAACCACAACAAGGAAGCCACCCATCTGGGAGGATACAGACAGCAGGAGGCAGTGGTGCATACAGTCTGCCTTCTGTTCTTTTCCCCACATACTCTGATTTTTTTTCAATTTGAAAGATGCTTTTTCTCTTTTTTAAAATTTATTTTTACTCTTCAAAATGTAAAGCCTTTGGGCATTCTGGAGTTGCATGCTATAAAAAAATATCTCAGTTACTGGAAGCTCTACCTGACACAGCTGTTGATTGCCAAATGTGCAAACCAGCCAGGTGAGGGAGTGAAATCAGAACTGTGTTCATCCAGACACTACACTGTTTTATAAAAGACTAGTCTAACTAATACGGTATCTCTAAAAGCAACATTAATGTTTTACAGTATTTCTGACTCTTCCACATCTGATTACATTTTGACGTAAGGATGACTTTAGTTTTCATTCTTTACTGTACTACAGTCTATTTGGACAGATAATTAGTACCTGCAAATGAAAACTAGGGCTAACACAAGGGTGAGTGTCACCTCCTATCTGCATTTCATACTGAAACTGGCTTTTTTCCCACCTCTCTAAGCAGAACCTAGAAATCACCCTTTGGCTTCTGAAATGTCATAAATGAGCCTAAGGTGAAAACTAGAATCCTCAGAGACAGGAACTGAAAGAAGCAGGACAAGAAGGAAAAAGAAACAAAAATAATACAGATTTATTAAGTTGCTTATCTGTAACTTATTCTTATGCTCACTGGTGTACTAGAAGAGAATCCCTCACTCTGAAGTGTTCATGACTCATCTAAAAACAGCATTTGGAAAGTGGAAGGATTAACTTCAGCCCTGCCACCACCCTCCTAGGAAAAGGGTGATCTTATATTTTAAAGGGTTTCAGTTATTTCCCCCCTCAAACACTGTAATTGTAATTATCAATGTACAGCTAGGGAACTGTGAAATGTGCAAACTTCTTCCCTACAAAAGGGAAGGAAGGGCAGGCCATTTGGGAGGAATATAGAACGGTTGTTAGAGGATGTAGGGAGGCAATTAGGAAAGCTAAGGTCTCCTTGGAACTAAACCTTGCAAATAGGGTCAAAGACAATAGAAAGGGCTTCTTCAAATACATTGCAGATAGAACTAACACTAGAGGCAATATAGGCCCCCTGCTGAATGAGGTGGGTGCCCTGCAAGAACAGGATCACCCAGAGCACATCACACAGGAATGTGTCCAGGCGGGTTTGAATGTCTCCAGAGAAGGAGACTCCACAACTGCTCTGGGCAGCCTGTCCCAGTGCTCTGTCACTCTCACAGGAAATAAGCTTTTTCTGATGTTTATGTGGAACCTCCTATGCTCCAGTTTGCACCCATTGCCCCTTGTCCTATCACTGGACACCACTGAAAAAAGCCTGGCTCCAACCTCCTGACACTCACCCTTTACATATTTGTAAACATTGATGAGGTTTCCCCTCAGTCTCCTCTTCTCCAAGCTAAAGAGACCCAGCTCCCTCAGCCTTTCCTCATCAGGGAGATGTTACACTCCCTTCATCATCTTTGTGGCTCTGTGCTGGACTCTTTCAAGCAGTTCCCTGTCCTTCTAGAACTGAGGGGCCCAGAACTGGACACAATATTCCAGATGTGGCCTCACCAAGGCAGAAGAGAGGGGGAGGAGAACCTCCCATTGACTTACTAACCACACCCTTTCCAATACACCCCAGGATGCCATTGGCCTTTTTGGCCACAAGGGCACATTGCTGGCTTATGGTCATCCTGCTGTCCACCAGGACCCCTAGGTCCTTTTCTCCTACACTGCTCTCCAGCAGGTCAGCCCCCAACCTGTACTGATCCATGGGGTTGTTCTTCCCCAGATGCAAGACTCTACACTTGCCCTTGTTGAATTTCATCAAGTTTCTCCCTGCCCAACTCTCCAGCCTGTCCAGGTCTCACTGAATGGCAGCACAGCCTTCTGGTGTGCCAGCCACTCCTCCCAGTTTAGTGTCACCAGCAAACTTGCTGAGGGCACACTCTGTTCCCTCATCCAGGTCGTTGATGAAAATATTGAATAGTACTGGTCCCAGTACCAACCCCTGAGGGACCTCCAACTAGATTCTGTCCCATTGAGCACAACTCTCTGACTTCTTCCTTTCAACCAGTTCATGCTCCACCTCACTACCTGATCATCAAGAGCACACTTCCTCAGTTTATCTACAAGGATGCTGTGGGAGACAGTATCAAATGCTTTACTGAAATCAAGATAAACCACATCTACCACCCTACCATGCTGTTCCCTTTTCCATGCTGTGGAGCACCAGCTATCAGTGCTTTAGTTGTGCTTTCCTTTTATTGTCTTCTCTCTATTTTTATTTTTTTTGGTGTGATTTCTTCCTCCTCCTCTGCACAATTATCTTGTAAGCAGCGACAATTTGCCCTGACAGCCCCACAATACTGTGGATAAATGGAGTGGTCTCAGTAATCCCATTAACAGACAAACAGATAGAAATTAACACATTGTGGGTCATAAAACTGCCAAATTCTTATGGTGAAAGCAATGATCTGTTTTACATCTTCACACTGTTAGGAGTCTGGGTACATTTTTACCAGTGTCTGTTTTAACAATAAGAAAAATGTTACCTGATGCCATGATTTGACTGGTTGTCGGTTTTTAACACAAGGAACTGCAGATGGATGAATAGTTCTATTTATGACTATTTGATTCTTTATTCCCTGAACATGTATAGGCTTATTTTGCATTGATAATTAGTTATTTTAGTTTCTGGGATTTGTCTGAGAAGAATAATTAAATATGCTGTCAAATGTGATGTGAATGAATTATAAATTTGTGTTAAGAAAGTGCTGCCTGTGCATCCTTCTAGATAGGATTAGGAACAGCAGCCCCCCTCAAATCCCAAACCAATCAAACATCCAAAGCAAAAGCATAAAACTAATACTAAGCTCTATGTGCCCCTTTTGTCATCATCAAGTGTGTCATGATTCTGTACCCGTTTGTCCTGGTTTGAGCCAGGATTAAGCCAATTTTCCTTTTGCTGATATTTTTTCCTTCAGTAAGCTTTCTTTTAGCTAGCAACAGTGTGTTCTGACTAAAGCTGATAAGACATTGGAATGTTTTTCTAACTGCTGGGTCTTCAAAGTCGCACCTTCACTCTGCCAGCTCAGACATTACGGGGAGATCTGTGACCCCCCTGTAGGAGGCTGAGTTAGACAGACAGCAAAACTGGCCAGAGATATTCCATTCCATATATCTACGTAAGCTCAGAGGATGGTCAGAGATCACAGAAGACAACTTCCTTCCTGCTGCTTCTTCCCTTCTCTCCCGTCCATGGCTGGTGTCCAGGGAGGACTCCGTCCATCCATCACCGTCGACCCTTAGGCTCGAGCTCTCCTGACCCTCATCACTCTCCCCTTTCTCCAGCAGCAGCTCCAGGATTTCTCGGGACTGTTCCAGCTCAGGGGAGTGCTGTGGGAGTTGCTGGGGGCGGGGGAAGGCGAGAGACTTTTGCACATATCTGAACATATCTGTATATAATTGTATATATTTTTTCTTATATCATTAGTGTTTAATTAAAGCTGTGTAGTTTAGTTTTCAATCCAGCCAAGTCTCTCTCTTTTTCTCTCTTTCCTTCCCTACCTGGGTGGGACGGGGAGGGGATTGAGAGCATTGTTGTTGGACCCAAGTCAAATGGTGACACCATTTACACAGGTACACCTGGGGCATGAAGTCAGCACAAATACAATGCTTCAAATCTTGCTGGAATTCAGTAGCAAACCTGGCACAGAGCTGTTGGAATTTTATGGAGATTGGAATGTCACACAAGAAGTGTGTGATGAGCAGGCCTAGAATGGGAGACCTAGGCTGAGCTTCTGAAATAATTACAAACCCAAAGTGGGAACCTATCAGCTGAAAGAAACAGTGAAAAGGAAAGTTCTCTATCTAGTAATTTATAACAAGATGACTCTGGCATGAGTGGGGATAAATTCTGAAAAAGGCAAATATGAGTTTGGGATATATCAGCTGAAGGACTTCAGGTAGGAAGTGCACAAGGTACTGAGTAGGACACATGGTGGGATATTGTTTACAATAGCTACAGTCAAGAAAAAGCAACAATTTTAAAGTGAGAAGACTTACAGAGGGAGTTACTGTATCACAGAAATGGAGGGGATGTGTTCGTCTCCTCATGCAACAGATTTCGTCTTGCTCAATTGAGCACAGCCAAGATAAGAAAAGATATATTTCTCTCAGTAAATACTTCAGGAATAAAAGCATCTCCTACTAAGTTCAAGTATTTTAATTAAAGGCCAGTCTTGGTACAAGAAGAAATTAGTGTAATCTAATTTTGTATTAAATTTGGTTTAGTTAGTACAAGGTTTAAAATTTTACAACTTCCTTGTGCTAAACAGAACGAGAATAAGATACTCTGTTAAGGACAGACTTTGTTTAACTAATGAAATATAAATGATTAAATGTGAAAGATTATATTATGTGGCTGCTTGTGACATGAAAGAACAGGATAGGTGATCCAGAAAATCCACTTAAATATTCCACTGAACATTTACAAGCATGTCTTGTGCTGATTTACAGGAGATTACACTCAGCTGCCCTTCTCTGCTGAAGACAGTGGAATATGTTAATGGAGCAATTTGGTGCCCTGAATCCTACTTTAAAGTCTCTTTTCTTGGGCAGGTATCTGCCCCTAAACTACTGAAAAGGAGGTGAACATGGTTTGCGGCTCTAAATCCCTATTTTGCAGAAATGTCTAGACCCAGATTCGGGGATGTGTGTCTATCCTATGGGCTTGTGTTTCTCTGTTATTTCCTCTTGAGTGCAAGTTCATCCTGGTGCTGGTGAGTGGGATGTCAGAGCCTCTCCTTCCTATGCACAATGTGCAGGGTGTCTAACTTGGCTGTACAACCTCTAGCCCTAGAACTGGACATCTGACTTCTGACTTCAGTACCTGACTTCTGAAAAAGGAGTTGTGCAGTATCACAGCACCTGAGGGGCCTTATTTCACATCTATGTTTTTAGCAGAAATCCATGAGCTGTGCTGTTTAGGTATTAAAATGCTGCTCTGTGTAAGTAAGAAATGTGCCTCGATAAGTAGGTTCCTGTTTCAGTAGCATGAAATGTAATCCTGGCCTTTGAAGTACAGTTCACTGCAACAGGACTGTAGATTTATATGTGTGGTGATGTAAAAATGATGTTAGAAACTTGGTGAATGGCTGAAAGTGAACTTCACATGTGATGGAGAAGTTGCTAGCTGCTAGGATAAATGCCTGAAACGGACCATTGTCCTTAAAGCAGTGAGAAGTTTTTGGACCTATTTTTCAACATATGAATCTCTAGTCTCAGCTGGTATAAGGTGATGCTGAGCTTCAGGCTTCATAAGGAGCTAATTCATATCCAGTCAGAAGATGACTCAGATGACCCTTAGCAACTTCTATGTCTTCAGTTTAACTTCCAAATCTCTTACAGATTTTTTTCTTGTAAACACCTCTAAATAATGGATTCTCTGACAGAAGACTGATTGTCCTGGCAGAGTTATGTTCATTGATTGTTAGGAAATAGCTTCTCCACTCAGTTACTGCTTAAACAACAAAACAGTAGCTGTAGTCACAGTATTTTACAGCAGTGTTTAGTAAATGGTTTACATATGTCTTAATATTTACCTATCCCTGTCTATCTAATCCACCCTACACTGGGTTGGTAGCAATATGTGGAAAGTTGCTTTGAGGAGAAAGAACAAGAACCTTTTTTAAAAATATTGCCTGCTCTACTTTTTTTTTTAATTTTTCTTTTTACTTCCCCCTGCCCACCCCTTGTAGTTGTGCTAGTTAATAACAACATTTGTGTCAGCATGTTTAGTAAGCCATAGAAAGAAGACAGAAATTTGCATTACTATGGGGTATAAGTTCAGCAAAGCCAAAGTGTTTGTAGTAAAATCCAATACAGAATAGGGTGTCTTTTCTTACTTCTCTGTGTTTTAATAATTATTTCAGAAGGCTTTAAAATAACTGCAACATTGATCTATCAGACTTTATTGGTTGAAATTTTTAAGATTACATCTCTGATGTTTAGTAGGTTGGATACCAAAGTCAGAGCACGATTTGCTGTAACCTTTTCTGTGGTGACCTGAGGCAGCCTGACATTCATACAGAAGCCATACACTACGTCTTTGGGAAAGGCTGCCCTTAGGTTCTTGCAAGAAACAATTATTTTGACAACTGCTTTTGAATGGACCTTCAGAACACCTTACTCATGATGTCGTGAGGACAGTGACCTAGCAAGACCTTGGTCTTGCATACTCAATAGAATGATGATGGCTGTTTCCAAAAAGCAGTGGTATAACTGTGGCGTGGCTGTCATGACAGCTATGGCATAACCTCTAATTACAGGTATTTCATACAAATAATTGTTCATCAAGTGCCACTGGATTAGGGATACCCAGGAGACAAAAACTCATATGAACAACTGTGGATAACCTTCATGCGTCTAGAGACTTTCCAAGAGAAGAGTGTGGTCACCAGAAAGCTCCTTTGCATGGCACAGATCTACCGGACTCTCAATGTGTAGAATTCAGGGAATGTCTTGAACTGTTAGGGTTCCCTTGCCAAAAAATGATGAAGAGGAGCAGCATATCTGCAGCAGCTCAAGGTGCCAGACAGCTGTTCTGGAGAACTGCAGAAGCTCCTGTAAGAAAGAGCTACCCACACACTCTTTGCTTTCTCCAATTAATCTTCTTTCAGTGCTTCATAAAAAGTGAACTCTGGACAGCAGAAGCTGTTGGTTTTGTCACACATCTCTACTATTCCAGGCAAAATGGAGCTTAGATGTGAGTGGGGGTTCCAGGCACTATTTTAAGCATTCTGTAAATTACAATAATAGCACCAGAGAGTGATTAATTTTAAGTGGAGTCCTGATTAAAATCAGAGTTGGAACTGAGGTACTGGGCAAGAGAAGATAATTATTGTCAAAGTTGTGGGTTTATAGATTTGTAATTTTAATAATTTTTACCCAGAGATTAAGACATGGAAGATTGATTGCATTGTTTAATTGCAACATAACACACTGGTATGACTAGCTTCTACTTCAGGTGCTGAGAGATAAACAATTTGCACTATTCTCTTGAACTTAATGAAGAATTAGCCTTGAGACTGACTTGTGCACTGCACCTCTCTGGTCTGCCTTTGGCCTGCATGATGGCAGATAAAGAGTGACTTTGTTCCATCTGAACAGACTCTGTAATTCCCCAGCTTCCTTGCATCCTTGACTGACACCTATTTTGTGACTCAAGAAGGTGGCTGAAGAGACATGGCCATGAGGTCAGGAGATGCTGCAGGTGTGGGTAAAAGGAAAAAAAAAAAAAAAGAGGGTTTAATATCCCTGACTGTTGAAGATTATTCTTTTGGGATTCTCACTGAGATATGCATGGGAGGGAGTCAGAAGTCTGGAGGAGACCTGGAAATGGTTGGAGGAGGTTCAGAGCTAAAATGGAAAGTGAAAGACAAAGTTAAGGACAAACTTGCAGTTTGCTCCCTCCTCATGGCAGAAAGATTTGAGGACACTTTTCTGGGTCACATTATGAGTTAAAAAACAAATTAAATGTCTGGTCTTAATTACACAGGTGTCCCATCAGTACACTTATTTACTTTATTTGGGTCACATTTTCTTTATCTGGTCAAGATGTTCTTCACAGGGAATGTAAAATAATAAGTTATTTACGGATGAAGGTGTTTAATAGAAGCTTCCATTTGAAAGTAAAACATTTAACTAGGGTAGTAAGGCAAGTCTGTTTTTCTCCAAAATTAACAGTATGTTTCCTTTAAGTTTTTCTTACACAACAAAATTAGTCAATTAAAAAATAATAGATAATAATAACTGCCACTGCTCAGTTTAATACCCTCTGCTATGTCTGTGTGGCAGTAGGATATTAAGAGAGGGTCAACTAAACAACACAGACCTGCTTCCAAGTTCTTAATGATCAAAAAGGAGTAATACTCTGAGCTAATAATAATGGATGTTTAGCATTTGGCTTGGCCAATATCTGACCACAAAGCAAGAAGTTTTCAGTGATTTTGTTATGATCACTGGTATTTAATGTCATATAAGACAAATTGCATAGGATAACAGAAAAAAACCCCAAAACACTAGGTAAACTTTCATGCAGAAATACCAAGTGTAAGTTGTAGGGGTTGTGTTAGAGTTGGGAATTGCCTGCTACTGCTCGATGATGCTGATGTCCTGCAGAAGCAGGTGCCAGACCATTCTTCCAAGTCATGGTAGCCTCTGAGTAGGTAATGAGTCTGATTTGCTGTCTTTGCCTGTCTAGTTCCCCTGAAAAAGTGTATTTTGCTCATGCCTTGACATTGCCTGGTTATATAAGAATATATTGAAAGAGGTGAGAGAATGCAGAAAAACAGTATGTATTTTATACCTTCCCCTAGGGCTGAGCTGGGTTCGATACGTCTATAATTTTGCAAGGTAAAAAATGCAACAAATATTAAGTCAGAACAGGTGACTGTTATCACTTAGTTGGGCTTGCCATGCACAGCCAATACAGCTGTCTTAGGTTCTCTCCTTTTGAAGTTTTGCAAGATTCTATGCAAAAGTATGACAAAAACTTGGTATCTGTAACAGTCTAGGAGAAGCTGTTATAACAATGTAAATATTCTCACGTTTAGAAAATTTACCTACATTCTAACATGGAATAGTTTACTTTCCCTTTTAGCCTCTGAAACACATAATTTTTCTGTTATATTGAAGAGTCAACTACTTATTTCCATATTTACTCAAGAAAAAGAGGGTAGAGAAATGATTCTTGGATTAGCAAATCCAGATCTCCATGATCCTTAGAAGCTGTATAATAAATGGAGAATCCACAGAGGACATGAAGTATGCCTGAACATACTGTAAGTCAGAACCTATGACCAGAGGAAGGCAGCAAGAAAGATCAAGATCTGTGACCCTTCTGCAATGGCAAAAGGTTTATGTATGGCTAACAGAGCCTTGGAAATAGGCAAGACCAGGTACTTTAAATGAAATAATAGAAAGACAGCTTTCCAGACTCACTAACATAAAAATTCAGAGACAGAGCTGACAGAGGGTTTAACCTGTGTCAAGGCTGGACACAGTGCTCAAGGTGTTTACCAAAGTGCAGTAGAGGGGCAGAATCACCTCCCTCGACTACTGACCATACTTCTTTTGATGTAGCCCAGGATACAGTTGGCTTTCTGGGCTGCAAGTGCCCACTGTTGTCTCATATTGATCTTTTCATCCACCAGTACCCACCTTCTATTCAGGGCTGCTATCAGTTTCTTCATCCCAAAGTCTGCATTGATACCAAGGATTGCCCTGATCCACGTGTATGACCTTGCACTGGGCCTTGTTGGATCTCATGAAGTTCACAGTGGCTCTTTACTTGAGTTTGTCCTGGTCCCTCTGGATGGCCTCCAGTCCCTCAGGCATGTCAACTACTCCCCTTAGCTTGCTGTCATCTGCAAACTTGCAGACAGTGCACCTGATCCCACTGTCTATGGCATTGATGAAGATATTAAACAGCACTGTTCCCAGTACACACCACTGCAGGAAACCACTTGTCACCGATATCCATCTAGGCATTGCACCTTTGACCATTACCCTCTGAATGCAACCATTCAACTAATTCCTTGTCCACAGAGCAGTCCATCCATCAAATCCATACCTCTCCAGTTTAGAGAAAACAATGTTGTGAGGGATCATGTAAAAGGTTTTAAATAAGATTTATTATTTTTTTCCAATCAGCTTTTGAAATTACAGTAATCTAAAAATCCAGACTTTCACAGCCTGTGATTAAAAAAGTGGTCTCTCTGATATTTTTTTTAATGCTAAGCTAACCAGAGTGAGCTCCTGAATTACTCTCTGTAAGGTCTGTCCTCAAAGTCCGTCATCACTCCTATGATTCTTCAAGACCTTTCCAGTGTATTAAAATCTGTCATGGATCCAAAAGTGGGTACTGTATTGCTGCAGTGGTCAGAGCTGCTTCAAACACATATCTAATAGCACACAGAATCACAAAGACTCACAGAATCACAGGATCATCATGGTTGAAAAGGACCTCTGAGATCATGAAGTCCAGCTGTCAACACACAAAAAAACCCCACCAAACCAAACAAACCCCGAAACACTCCAAACCAATGAACCAACCAAGAAAACCCGCACCCAAACCCCACAACCAACCACACACACTTTACCAAAAAGCACCCACAAAAAACTCCACAACTTCGGTCACTAGAGCATGCCCTGAAGTGCCACATCTACTCATTTCTTGAACACATCTAAGGATGGTGACTGAACCACCTCCCTGTGTAGGCTGTTCCAGTGTCTGATCACTCTTTCAGTATAGAAAATCTTCCTAATAGTCAATCTAAACCTCTCTTGAAGCAACTTCAGACCATTATACACCCCAAATGAACATGTTCAGATAGCTGAAGATCTCATCAACACTTTGATGACGGTATCATCTGGGAGACTGCACTTGGTTCATCACATGCTGTTGCTCTAACCTCCATTTCAGGATTTTCCTAAGCCTGAGTCTTACAGCCAGTATCTGTGTACAATGCTCTTTATTCCTACATGTCCTTTTATAGAATTCCAAAGCAAGCATTTCTCCCTTGATTCCTAGCTTTCCAAGTGATCCAGGTACTTCCTCTGTGATTTATTTATGCCTTAAACTTGCCAATTTTTCATCACAGTTTTAAACTTTGGATTTTTTGTCTTTGAACCAAAAAAAGCAACAGTGCAGGGCCCTGTAAAAATATCTTTTTAAAAAGCTGAAGGTCATTCTTTACATGCAAACACTGCTTTAAAAAGAATGTTAATTTAAACGTGCTGTTTTTGTTTAAAACTCTTTCTCTGTTGTCAAAGTAAGCCTTTCCAGGGAAAACAGGAAAAAAAATATTCTCTCGGGTTTTCCAGTTTTATTATTCTGCATGTTTTGGAAGTGCTCTGGATACAGTTGATTTCCCCATATTCCTATGTAGTCCATTAAGTTCTTCTGTAAATGCTTCAGCACATGTCTAACTTCACTCATGGGAGATGACTACATGGCAGCAAAGGGAACAATTCACATAAACAGAATTCTGCACAGGATTTTAGCAGGTTGTTTTCCATGGCACATAGAGCCATGGACTAGGGCGTGTTTGAAATAAAGAAATGCCATTACACATTACAAAGCTAGTCAGATCTAAGATGGCTTTTAGAAAGAAAGAGTTGGTTTTAAGGAATAATTCCAAAGGTGGTAAAGTGTTGCTTCTTCCTATAGTGATTAAAATAAATAAATACATAAATAAATAAATAAATAAATAAATAAATATTCCTTGATTTTTCAGATTTCTGTGACTATATTAATAGCTGCAAATATAGCATGCCAGTGACTGTTGCTAACCCTGAAGCCAATCAACATGATAAATTTTGTGTCTGACGTGTCCTAAAAGAGGCTGGCAGCATCTGACTTATCTACTGTAAATGCTGCCTGGTCATGGTACCCCCTGAACCATGCCTCGTCTTACCCTGGGAGGTTGTTAGTTGACTTAGATGACCTAGATGCTATGGATTCTGCTAATTCAACATGCTCAGACATGCATGTCCTCTCTGTTGTTTGTGATTCTCTACCTTTACAATAGCAGACATACCCCCTCCTATCTCATTATACTAATCAGCAATTAGCTTTTAAATTCTTAGCCTGTTAATTGAAAACAACAGGGATTTGTTCCAAGGGAAATGTTTTTGAGTCTATGACAAGGCATCACTGCCAGGGGGTAAAAAAGTGATTACAAATATATATTTGTTTCTTAGCAACCATTGACAACTTCACTTTCTAATTAATACTGCACAGTTCCTTGAAAGCCTTATTAGTTCACAGTACTGAAAGATCAATTAATCTCAGTTAAAAATTGATGATATGAATAATTTTTGTGAAATCCTGGCTGTGCCTGTGCTAAGTTTTAAGACAAGCAAGCCAGCCTTTTGGTTTTGTTTTATCACTTATTTTTATAAAGAACTTGAAAATACTCAAACATATGTGTAAACAATAGAGGCAAGTTTTCCTTTGCTTGGAAGCTCAGTTCCTATTTTATTCTCTTCAAAATTCTAGTAGCAAAAATGGGAAATAGCTTAGCCATGAAAGGTGTGAGGAAGCAGTTCCTTTTCCTGCAGCAACCAATAACAAAAGCTGAAGCAAGAGAGAGAACAGGGTTCTCCAAATCCTCTCAGCTTACAGAAGTGTAAAATGCGCTTCCCATACAGAGAAACAGGGCCTTAAACAAAGCAAAGCTATGGAAATAGGCTTTAAGTCTGGATGCTGCATATATCAGCTCTAGTTTCAGTAAGAAACCCAGGGATATTATTTTATAGCCAGAAAATCTTTGGGATTGCATATGAACATAGAGCTAGCTACATAGCTGTGGCTGCAGGACTGGGGTCTCATTAGTGCTGTGAAAGATTTAAACAGCTATCTATACAATATACCTTCTCTAAGGTAACAGCAGATGGTGCTGGTAGATGGTTTTAAGTCCTGCTCCCTTGTTAATCTGTAAAAGTCCAGTTTGGGAAGAAATGGCTGTGTACAGACCTTGGGTAGATGTTGACTGTTCAAAAAGAGGTTGTTTTTTTTTTTTTCCTGGCATTCTCTTGGATTTGCTGAGGTGCTATTAGATTAATATTATATTAAACTGTAGCACTGGGCTGCAGCAGTTCAGAGGAGAAAAAACCACACCGTTCTTTTATTCTACACAGACAACATTGTTCTGAGCTCCTTCTGTCTTAGGACTTTTGCATAGGTGTTAGGATAAAGTCACAGATAGGATAAGCCCCAGAGGGAGACTAAGGCATTTTAGGTGTTTGCAATCTGATCTGATGTGTCTCACTCCCACTATATTATATGGTGAAGATCGATTATCTAAGAGGAGGAAAGCAGGAATAAACTGCTGCTTGCAGTCAGAGGCAGATCCTGAACTGTCTGAAAAAGCTCATTTCCCTGCAGAAAAATCACTGTTTTCTGAGTTACAAAAGTGAGCAGCCAGCAACAGCATGTGGTGTAGTTTTGTGGTACTTTGTCTATCCAGCTCAATCAGATAAGAGGATGTTTTTCCCTCCTGGGAGCAAGGCTAGAAACACAAAATCCAGCATGCACTCCAGCTTGCAGTAGATGTTTTTTGGGGATAGCTCTTCCAGGTTATTTGGTAGAGTTACAGAACAGTTGAGGTGGGAAGGGAGTTCTGCAGATTGTCCAGTCCAAACGCTTCACTCAAAGTGAGGTCATCCAGAGCTGTGTTCAGACAGGCACTGAGTATTTCTAGGGATAGCTATACCACAGCCTCTCTGGGCTACTCACACTAGGGTTTGCCCACTCTTACAGGAAAAAAAAAATGTTTCTTGTTTCAGTGTAATCTCCTGTGTTTCAATTTGTTCCCATTGCCTCTTGTCCTGGCACTGGGCACCACTGAGAAGTTCCTGGCTCCATCTTCTTTACTCTTCCCCTTACTCAGGTATTTGCACATTGATAAGATCACCCCTGAGCCTTCTCTTCTCTAAGATAAACAGTCCCAGATCTCTCAGTCTTGCTTTACATGAAAGATGTTCAAGTCCCTTAATTATCTTTGTGGCCTTTCTTTGGACTGTCTCCAGTATGTCCATGTCTCTCATACTGCTCTGAACTCCTCCAGGTACAGTCTCATTAGCGCTGAGTAGAGAGGAAGGATCACCTCACTCAACCTACTGGCAATGCCCAGGAGGCTAGTGGCCTTCTTTGCCAAAAGGGCCCATTGTTGCCTCATCTTCAACTTGTTGTCTACCAGGATCCTCAGGTCCTTTTTAGCAAAGTTGCTTTCCAGCTGGCCTGCCCCCAGCACACACTGGGACAGAAACTGGTGTTTCCCTTTGTGGCACTTTATGAAGTTCCTGTTTGTCCATCTCTCCATCCTGTCAAGGTCCCTCTGAATGGCAGCACAAGTGTTTGATCCATCAGCTGCTCCTCCCAATTTTACCACCTGCAAACTTGCTGAGGGTGCAGCCTCCTGTACAATTATCCAGTTCAATAATGAAGTTATCAAAAATATTGACCCCAGTATCCATCCCTGGGGTACATCATTAGTGACCAACCTCCAGGTGCCCTTTGTCTCAGTGATCACAAGACTTAAAATCCAACAGTTCCAACAGCTCTCAATCCACTTCACTGTCCATTTATCCAGCTTGTACTGCATCTGTCTGTGAATGAGTATGCTATGGGAGACAGTGTTAAAAGCATTAATAAAATCAAGATAAGCAACACCCAGTGGTCTCCCCTCCTCCACCAAGCCAGTCATCTCATCTCAGAAGGCTAGGGTGTGGTGAGGCTCACTGCATGTGACGTTTTGATTTCCTGCCCCAATCTCTTCAGACTCAAATAGTGTCTGTAAGTTAGTTTCAGGTCACCTGTCCCTGTTTCCACCTCTTATGTTTTTCCTTTTTAAGTCTGAATTTTGTTAGGATCAGCTACTTCATCCATGCAGATCTACTGTCATCTTGGTTTCCTTTGTATTGGGATGAGCCATTCCTGAGTTTGTAGGTAATTATCCCTGAAAGTTAGTCAGCTGTCCTGGGCCCCCATGGGATTCTTCCAAACAGAACTCTGAACAAGCCAATATCTGCTCTCCTGTAATCCAGAGTTATGAGCCTGCTTTTAGTCCTGCTCCCTCATCTCAGGATCCTGAACTTCACCATCTCATGGTTCCAAAGTTTCCCCTGGCTTTCATATAATTGCCAGTTTTTTTCTTGTTTGTGAGCACCTTCCCTCATTGGATTGTCAGTCACCTGTGTCAGAAAGTCATCATCAGCACACTCCAGAAACCTTCTGGATGCTCGTGCCTTGCTGTTTTGTGCCTCCAGGAGGTATCAAGGTGGCTGAATTCCCCCACAAGGACCTAGACCTGCAAATACGAGGCTTCTTTCTGTTGCCTGAAGAAAGTCTTATCTGCCTGTTCCTCCTGGTCAGTAGGTCTATAGCAGACACCGACAACAACATCGTCCACTTCAGTCTGCCCATTAATCTTGACTCGTAATCTCATAATCTCGACACCACTTCATGAATTCCCCCTGCTCTCCTACATAAAAGTCAAAGAGCCTTCCTCAAGGCATCAAAAAAAAAAATAATTGAAAAAAATGTCAGGAAAATAATAAAAGTCTGAGGTAAAGGCTGAAGTCCTTTCTGTGTACCCAGGGCTGCCCAAGACACATGAACACCCCCCTGCGTTACACTGACTGTGCTGAACAGAGGTAAATACCCACGCTGCTAATGATTTAGTCTACTCTCAGCAGCAAAGAGATGCTCTGTCTCCCTAAAAACAAATGCAAACAGACAAAGGCAAATGATCTGTTGTAGTTAGGAGACTGATTGGTGGTGAAATACATAGGAGAAAAATATCAATTTCCAGTAAAATAAGGGGACTTGCATGTAAGTATGTATTTATAGAAGAAAAAATAGTTTATGCCTTAAACTATGTGCAAGACATTCCCTAAACAAGGGAAAGTTGCAGTGTAAAAAGAATATTTTAATATTAAACACAGCATATATAGTGACAAAACCTGGTATACTGATCTCTGTTGTCCTAAGTAACAAACACTCTCCAAGCTGTGTCCACGATAAACCAAATTGGTGCAGGTGTGAAGGGAGAGATGCTACTAACTAGGAGAATATATACTCACTGGCTACCAGGCTTCTTTTGCAGTTTCAGTTAGAAACAGCTATTCTAGAGAGAAATGTCTTTTTGTGCACGACTCTGTTTATCAGACATTACTGTGTGGAGGGATGTGGAGGAGTTCTGCTTGTATGAAGGTGGAAACACTGGATGCATGGCTACTTAAATCAGCTGCAGTGACAAATGTGGTGAATTATTGTCAGCTATGAGAAAATGAAAATGGGAATGTCAGTGGCTGGCTGGCTCAGAGAGCAGGATGATAGACTATTTTACTCAGGCATTGCAGATAATCTGATTTTCATCTCTGGTAAAGACAAGCAAGAAGATTCTTAAAGCAATACTAAAATTACAGGCAACTTTTATGTGACATTTTATCTAAATTTTCACACAGTGTTTTATAGAATTGAAACTTAAATCGTACCAATAAGCTCCTGAGTAAATGATGAATTTTTGCATTTGGGGCAGTTATCTTCCTTTATTAAATAACAGCAGTTTGTGCTCTGGGAGAAACAGGCTGTTTAAACTCAATTTTCACAATCTCCTTCCACTATATACATATTTCTGTCAGTTATTCCATAACATCTCTAAGTTCAGGAATATTCTTGATTGATTACAATCATGACATATCTATATTTACCTTTTATTAATGTTGTTAAATAAACTTTCATAATATCTAAAATGAAAATAAGCATCATGTGTCAATAATTCTTGGTCCTATAAGCATAAAAGCAGCAAAAACACCAAGTCTAGAAATTTCAAAGTCTACAGCTGAAGTCCTGCAAAGACACAGGAGCAGAAGGGAACCCAGAGTAACTGAATGTAGTGGCAGTGATCGAGGGCAAGGATATCTTATATCCTCTTGAATAATAATGAAATTAATAGAAGATGCATAAAGATGCATACACTGTTCTACATACTCTGTTGCAATCTCTTCTCCTTGGGTGTTTTGCTTTTCACACACATTTTCCATAATGAAAATAATTTGGAACTTGACAGAGCTATTTTCAGCTGAAGTAACTTGGACTGCTACAGCCAGGAGAGCAGCAGAAAGAACAGCAATAACTGAGTCCTGAGTCCTGGGAAGACTGTGGAGGAGTGGGATTCAAAGAAAGCAAACAAAATTCAAAGGAACTGTGTATTAAAAACCGCAGTGAAACAGAACATAAATGCACCTCTCTTACATTAATTACTTTTCCATTGTAAGGGGATATGGTATTATTTGTACAGCCACAATGATACTAAAAAAACCCAAACCCTTCTTTTCCCTGTAATGTTATAAGAGAACTCCAAAAATATCTTTTCAGGATATCTCATTTCTTTCTCCCACTCTTGTGTTCAAATCCAGAGAGCTTAAGTGAACTAGTTATTCAGTTAGACAAAGTTCCTGTTTTAAGTTATTTGCAACTGGAAATATTAATCCTGAGTTGGTTAAATATGATCTTTACTTCAGCTGTAAATTGAAAAAGTCCACACAATGTGATATGTAAACCCTGTTAAATGGCAGCAATTAGTTAACACTTCAAGATGCCAGGCAGGAGGGCCTGTTCTGCCATACCCACAAGAAATATTGCAAGCAGGGAAAGCAACAAATAGAGTGTTAACAATTAGTATGGGAGGAACAGAAAGCATAGCAGTTTGTGTTGTTATGCTTCTATGTAGGGCCATGGTGAGCTGCAATTTTAGGGGTTCTATTTACTTCATCTTACAAGGTTATAACAGAGCTGAAAAATATTTAGAAAAAGGTTATAGGATATTTAACATTTAAAACTGCCTTACATATCTTGAACAAATAAATAGGCAAAGGCTCTTCAAGAGCCCCTGGATATGAGTGGAAGTTGACTGAAGTCTGGAAAATCATGAATGACATTGAAATGACTTTCATTATCACCACGTCTGCAAAACAATTTGTCATTTATGAGTTTATCCTGAACTATCTGTGAGCATACATATAGAACTGATGTTGTTTTAGTTAGCACTGAGGGCTAGGGTCCCTGATGGTCCTAAGTTGCTGACACTGAGTTGACCAGCTCTCAAACCTCTTTCCTGTGGGAAGCCAGAACTGAAGTGGTCTGTGTTCTCCATTTTTTTCTCATCCATCCTTTATGTTTTATGCTTCTCTGCCCCGCCTCCCTAACAAAAGAGGTTGATTTCATCTGTTCTTAATATTTTGATTTTCGGATTAGGCCTTGTACTTGTTTTGATTATTCTGCAGGAATTCCGGTTCCATCAGACACCCTTCCTATCCAGTCTACATCCTTAGGTCTCATCTTGCAGAAGTACATGATTTTCTGTGTATCCCATTTCTGAAGCCATATCTCAGGTCTGCATTTTGTTTTGCAGTTGTGGCTATTATTTGTATTTTAATTTATGTGCATAAAAAACCACTATTTGTGGCCTTACAATGTTGCAATACAGTTTTATGATGATGCTGATCAAGGTATTTTAGTGTGCTGATGTATGAGTTTAAGGCAAGGAAGAATGAATTATGTTTTCCTATGTGTGCATCTATCCTACAATTGCAAGAGGCCTCTACCTGAGTTACAGGTTAACAGGTGGATAACACATTCATAGCCAACAAAAATAGGCAATTTTTCATAAAACTTTAGAACATCTTTGTCATGAGATTTTCTTAATACTAAAACAGTAATTAGGAAGTTCATGTATTGTCAAAAAAAGATATCCTAAGATACATCACACATCTGCACAGAGTTGACAGATAGGCCACAGGACTGTAGGAGACCTATGCCCTGCTGGAGCAGCAGCTGAGTGCTAAGCAAGATATAAAAAAGGATTTGAAATAACAGCAGGGACCTACATTAGATACCTGAATCCTATCCCAATCTGTCTCAAAAAAATCTGAGAGGCTTTTGAAGGCTGTGTACTTTTCACTGTGTCAGATAGATGGATCTTCAGTCTAACTCAGTCCTACTGCTTTTATGTAATGTGAACTTTGACAAGGAATGAAGAGGGAAGATCTCTGGGGCATGAGCTGAGGTTAGTCTGAAGTGATAGCATTACCTCTGTGTCTAGTTTAAATTCAGGCAAAGTCAATGGTAGGGGAAGTGTGATGAAGCCACTCGTTGAGGGAAAGATGTATCATTAGAAGTCAAAATTTATATATGACTGTCAGCTTGCAGGCCTAGGGGATGCACTGTAAATCATAAATGGTGAACCTGAGACAGAGTCAGCCACAGCTCAGTCTATAGTTTTGAGCAGCAGGATGGCTGAGTCCTGCTGTGGCCCATGAACGACACATCTTTCCTTCACAGCGTGCTCTTTGTCATTGCCTCTCATAAAAAGGACTTGAGCAGTGTAACTGGTGGTAAGCCTGTGGAGAGGGGAACAGCCCAGGAACAGCCCAGGAAAAAGAGCAGCCTGTTATTTAGCCATCTGTTTGTAGAAGAGGTGGAAATGAAGATAATTGCTCTTTGAGTGAAACCACCCAAAAGAGAGGTAGGGCTGATATCAAGCTGCGATGGAAGTGATTTACTTAAGGACTTTTAACTTGGTTATGAATAACTGCAATTTCTCTGAGAGAAGACAAACATTCAAGAACCATTTTCTGGCTTTGTGTGTTTTCTCGTTTCACCTTTAATATCTTCAGAAGAAGTCACCTTCCCTCAGTAATCTGTGAGAGGGAAGAGTCTGTGGCTTTGTCTGACACTGTCAGTGGTCTGAATAAAAGACCAGATTGCTAGTGAGTGCTGAGATCCTATATATCCATGGGAAGACCCTTTCAGAAGGTGTTACAAACACCTTTCCTATGAAGACAGGCTGAGGGAGTTGGGGTTGTTCAGCCTGGAGAACAGAAGGCTCCAGAGAGGCCTCACAGCGGCCTTCCAGTGCCTGAAGGGGCTACAGGAAAGCTGGGGAAGGGCTTTTGACAAGGGCTTGTAGTCAGAGGACAGTTGGTAATCGTTTAAAACTTGATTTAGATTAGACATGGGAAGGAAATTCTTCAGTATGAGGATGGTGAGACACTGACACAGGTTGCCCAGGGAAGTTTTGGGTGCCCCCTCCCTGGAAGTGTTCAAGACTAGGTTACATGGGGCTTTGAGCAACCTGATCTAGTGGGAGGTGTCCTTGCCCATGGAGGGCAGGTTGGAGCTAGATGGTCTTTAATGTCCTTTCCAACCCAAACCATTCTATGATTCCTGATTATTACCTTCCTCTCTTTCTCTAGCTGACAGAGTTAAAAACTCTTCATTTCAGTGCTGGTATTTTTATTGTACAAGTCTACCTGGCACTGTTCCAGTGTACAAAATGGAATTAACAGCAAACCTAAAAGTATCTGAATCTCTCAAGAATAAACTTTTAAATAGAGTACTTAGCAGCATATATTCTGTTAATGGACTTGCCATGATGCTGACATTGTCAGTTGGAAGACAGATGTGTGTACAAGAAGATCATAGACTGAGGGGGATTTTGTGATATAATGAGAAATACCTTAATGTATGATCTGAAAGGAAGAAAATGTTATGGGTCCTAGTTGGCTGGATTTTGTTCTTAGTTACACCAGTATAAAAGCAATCTATTAAAACCATGCCAGTTAATGGAATTGGGATCTTTTCCTTTTTGTCTGGGTACTTAGTGTTTAACTGTCTACAGGAAACGAACCCTAGACATGAATTTGAAAATCTCCCTAGGTAGAAGTTACAGCCAGGTGAACAATGGCTCTGCCATTCCCTTTGGATCTCATCTAGGTTTTGTTGATGTCAATGGTAGAACTACTGTGGCCACTGAGGAGAGGAGGACTGGGATCTAAATTGCTGTAATCCAACATAATATTGGACAAGTATTGTCACATAAATTATACTGTAAGTGGCATGGATGTTCTTATAATTATATACTTATCTGTGTGACAACTAAACAGCTTAATAAATGATGCCATTGTAATAACAGAAGGTCTTATGTCCACAGGATTGGCAATGATGCATATCTTAATGGCTGTGGCCAAGAGTACTAATGACATATCCTTATCCAATCCCAAGGAAAGGCAGAGCTTTCTGGAAACAGAGGAAATGTGTTCACAAAAAAGTCTTTGTTTTTAAACTGATTGGTAAGAGAACTTAAGAGCATCCTTTTAGGCAAATTGATGCCAACTTCTGGGAACTCTCTCTGCACTTGATGCGTCTACAAGCCTTCAGGTGAGGTAGCTTAAAAAGAAGGCAAGTGTTTATCAGGCTTCAGAAAGGGAGACTGAAACAGAATGAACCTCACTCTGTACATGATCTGACCTATGCACTGACACATCTTGTGTTACTAGATTACAACATCTGTTTGTCCAGCATGGTTATACCATCCAACACTCACAATATACTTTAAGGTCCAAGCAAAACCAACCTTGCTTTTTCAGTCTCAATGTTTTTTTCTAATACAAGTTATAGTTGCATAGTGCTTTTTATAGGTCCTGAACAACAAGGTAGCTAAGAGATTTTGAGGAGTGGGGTTGTGGGACAGCTAGACAAAGAACTGTAGAGGTTAACACCTCCGGCTGCTACTCATGTCTTGTGATGGAGGCTGTCACATCAAAGACTGATTCACAAATTAACTTCTCTAATGCTTCAGAATGAGAAAAGAATTGGTTTTTAACCTTTAATGAAACCAGTCAGTAACTTAAAACATGCAGTTACTCAGGAGGAAAGCTGCCTATTCTGTTAGCTTGCTTTTTTTTTTTTCCCCCAGCCAAATTTAGCTTCTTTGGGGTGCATGAAATCATCCGAATCTAATTAGCTATTCACATCCTGAATCAGCTGATATCAGAATGACTCAATATTAGGAGAAAAAATAGACAGAAATTACAGCAGTGAAAACCCAATTTAAGGAAGATGAGAATCAGATTTATTATTCATTGTTGTCATATCTGAATTTCTTACTTTGGAGACAGAATCATCTCCAGATGCTAAGCATAAAATTGTGACATAATGCAATTATGCATGCTTCATCTCCATCTAGTCAATAGCTTTTTCCATAGACTCACAGGAATTAAAGATAGGAACAAATGTGTGTGCCAAACTGTCCACTCAGCAACTGCTTTGTCTGTTGCATTTTATATTATTTCTTCTAATTCAATAGGCCTTGGTGGATCGGAAACGAAAAGGTATATGTGTTCTTCTCCGATCAATTTGTAGATGTTCTACTCTGGTCAGCCCTGGGGACTATCAGCATAAACAAATTTAATGGTCTAATTAGAATATCTCTACCCAATATGGACCTACATATGAATTCTGTAATTTGTTATAAAACACGAGTCCTCTCATGGTGCTTCTCTAATTATATCCTTTGTGAGTGACACAGTCACATAGACATCTATATGCAAAATTATGTTGTAAAGTGCAGCATGTCCACATCTCAGCATGGGAGGTGGTTCAAGCAGATTGCATCCTACTGCTGCAATCCCTCTGGGCCATCTTGAGCAGCTGTACTGACTCCATTTCAGAGTTTCAGTGGGTAAAGATGAAATAAATATTTGAAACCGAAATTTTTGTTGAGAATTTTTTCCATTGAATTAGATGATACAAATAATTTTCATTGGCAACATTTGGATTTCAAGACTGGTCTCAATAATCCCATTGAAAAAGATATGGGCTGGAACTGGAAGCCAGGAGCTCACATGATCTAAAAACCAGGGTGTTCTATTCTGAAAAAAAAAAGAAAAAAAAAAGAAAGTGTCTTTTCTCTCCTCATATGCTATTTGTCTTAAATGCCAGATGTTGAATAATTCCTCTTCCAGTGGTTAATTTCATACAAACAAATGAAGAAGGGAAAATGAAGGGTTTTTGGAGATGTCAGGAATGTGTTTCCTGTGACAAGGAGTCTTTTTTTGAAAAATCCCTAAGTGTAATAGTGAGCAGGAAGAGAAAGACTTTGGCTTTAAGAGGATTTTGGATTCTTCCCGAGAACAAGTAGAAAAACATCCTTGGTATAACAGGAATATGTCCCTCTGCCAGCAGCTACAGGTTCTGCTGCAGCTTCTCACCTTGAATTAGGCCACTGCTGGTTGTACTCACATCATAAAAGAAGTAGAGGCAGTGATGTGATCCCATTCAAGGGAGAAGCCAGCAGGTGTCCAACAGCAACAGCTGGTGCTCATCGGTAGGATATTTTAATGAATAGCTCAAAACCACCTCAAGGTGACCCGAGATCAGACTGATTATGGAAGAAAATAATTTGAAGAACCAAGGGTGCAGAAAGAAGAATATCTGGACATTTCAGACTATATATTCATAGAATCATAGAATCATAGAATCTTAGGGGGTTGGAAGGGACCTCGAAAGATCATCTAGTCCAACCCCCCCTGCTAGAGCAGGGTCACCTAGAGCACATATTCTTCTTTGAGTGAAAGCTGGGGGCCTGGGGACAACCAAGTCCTGGATGGGATGACACATAGCAAGGCAAGAGGTCTAGAGAGGAGGTCTAGAGAGCATCCTTCCTAGGAAGGAACTGTGAGCAAGTAGATTATTTCTCCTCTGCCCTTACTTGTGCACACAGGTGGGGATGTTTAGGAGGGAGGTTTCTAAAAGCTGAAGCTGTTACTAAGGTTTTTTTAAGAAGTTACTCAATTCTACTGTTACTAACTTTTTTCAAACCTCATGTTTCGGTCATTCTTATTCTCTCCTGCTTGAAAGGGTAGTGGCCCGATGTAAATCCTGAGATTTTGCACTTTTTTGAAAGGAACGGATTTATTTCCTGAATTGAATTCTGACCTCATTTAGGCCCATCAGGTGTACTCACGACAGTTCTAGGAATACATTCAGAAATATGGGTCTTACAGGTAAAATTTTGTATGCAGAAATTTTTCTCCATCCATTTTGGCACTATGGTCCAAAATTTGTTTCAAAAAACATTAGCTGGGCAAAGATAAACTTTCAAATATATTTTATATCCAGTAAAAATATAGTGTGTCTGGACTAAAAATAACCCAAATTATTTTCTATTTTATTTGAAGGGGGAAATAAAGTCCTCATGGATTAAGAAGCACTTTGAGAGCAGGAGGCTAGTGCACTGATAGGAAGATGACTTTGAATCTTAAATTTTCACTAGATTTTAAATGTAGTAGTAGGAAAATAACCTCCTTTGTTTAGCCTTCTGAACTCAGGTATTTTACACTGAGTTTTAGGAATAAAAAATCTCTGACACAAGCCTCAAATTTGTTTCAACGTAAAATTCAAAACTTGCAGGTTTTTGTTTGCTTGTTAATATAAACAAAAAAGTTGCAAACTGACTTTAGAGAAAGGCTAACGAAAGACAAATTAAAGCTGTATTAATCATTTGTTTTAGGAATAAACAGCGTGTGATTTTTCTCAGCAACCATATTTAGCACAAAAATATAATTGAATTGCAACTGATAATTGTACTTTATTTCTTTAGAGTATGCAAGGTTCCACTTGCCAAACTGTAACCTACTTGTTTATGCATATTTTAAGCAAAAGTTCTCAAAAAGCATCAAAACATCCCTAAAGTGAATTTGTTACTATTAGACTATTACTGCACTTCATCATGTTCTAGACAACTTACTTTTAAAAATTTTTTTATAGTCAGCAGAGCAGTAAAGAAGCTTTATGATGAGCATTTGCCAAACTTATTGATTGAGTGGTGCTCAACACAGATTCTACAGTGTCTTTTATTTTTCATTATGTGGGTAAGGGAGCAGTAAAATTGCATCTGGAAACTGTTTCACTTCATATTTAAACTAACGGACTTAGGAAATTGAGTAGACATCACAGTAAAGGAACAAACCCAAAAGTAGTAAAAAGAAAATCACTGCAGAAATCACTGCAATAATGTACCTTTTGCCTTTCAAATCAGCTTGTACTTAAAAAGGTAAAGAAATAGAAATACAAGTTATATTTTGTCAATATCAGTGGATTGATTCCCTTTGAATTATATGCCCCTAAAAGCCATTATGAAAATATATAGAGTGCAAAGACTGTTATTCACAGGAGAGTAGACTTTTCCGGCCAAATCTAAAGCCTTGATGGATTCTTATCCATTGTTAAAATTCACACAAAGACCACAGTTAAAAGTTAGTCACAGGTACAACTTCTTCTCATATTATTACCTGGGATGGAAATGTGTAGAGAGAGGAGTGAAAGACTTGACTGATTAAGCGAAGGCCAGGCAGGAGAAGTCTCTGTTATTGTTCCTCAGTGTAGGAAGAGCTGAGTATCACTGGCTTTGAAAACGGACTGAAGAGGAAGACAGCAGACTTCTCTTTACATCTGCCTGTCTGTATTTTCCCCTGAAGAAAATGATGTTAGAAAATCCCAAGCAGCTTTCAAACTGCACAGCTGGCAGGGGCAACATCTGCTGACATGGCTTTGCACTCATGCTCTTGGCCAGTTCATGGGGGAATCTGCAATAAACGTGCAGCTTTGCAGGTGTGAGTTTTGTGTGGTTCACCCATCGTGTGAATCTTTTCAGCTGCTTCATAACTAAAGATGGTCAAAATCATACACCCAGAGTTTTAACTATCTATTTTGAATTAGATCTATAACTGCAAGGATGTCAAATGCCAAATGGAATGGAAAAAATTATGAAGTGATAAGATGATATGTTCAAAGGAACTTAATGACATGTTTGAATTCTGCTCGTGTTACGGGCACTCTGTTTTGCTGAATGGAGGTTGAAAATAGGGGGTTTTGTTTCATATGGGTCTACGAGGTGAACTGGAAATTCTAACTAAAAGCTGGAATGAACTATGATGAGGCCATGAAAGGAAAAAGGAAAAGGTCTTATCCCAGTGAAATATCTGTACCGTAAATGACTAGGGAGCTCTGTTTCTTATTCACATCTGCTATAGTTATATCCTGTAGTTCACAAATCTTTCAGAAGAAAGAATGACAAAATCAGATTACTTTTCCTTTTTTTTTCTTTCTTTTTTTTTTCTTTTTTTCCTTTTTTTTTTTTTTCACGAAAGACCATAACATGAAATTCCCAATTTTTTTAAAAACCAAATAGATCAGGTTAATTCTCAAAGGACAGAGCACGAAGACTGAAAGCAGATGTAAACAGAATGAATCAAAATACATTAAACACAGCAGCAGTCATGAAAACCTGGAAAGTGATTGGTCACCATTCTTTTCTCAAAAGAAAGTATTTACAAAAAGGCTCCTTGGCAACAGCAAGACAGTACTGAAAAGTAGAGATGGCTTTTTTAGCCATCAGTTATGTGCATGAGAGATAATGTGTCACATTAAGGATGCAGTCTGGACATCTATACAAGGAAGATTCTTCTTTTTCCCTTCTGTTTTCCTACAGCATTTTTGTTTCAATGCAGAGAGAAAGCAGGTCATATGTTCTCTTCCAAAAAGTATATGGGAAAAAAAAGGAGAAGAGAATGAAGATGGAGTCTACTTACATGTTGCCAATTATTTGAATGGGCAGGGAAGCAATATACACCACAAAAAATAAACAGCAAAATGAATTCAACTGATAAGAAAGGGAGAAAATTGTGGCCTTAGGTCAGAATGAGCTCTGCCAGTGTAATTTTAGAGAAACCCTTCCTATGTTTTTCTCTGCATGTTCTCCTTTCTTTCCCCTCCTTGTCCTGAGTATTGTTGTGTTCAGCTCAAACCTGAGAACACACCTGCAGCAATGTAGGACTCAGAAGACATGGAAACGTCTCAAAGGGACTAGACCAAAGGCCTGTTGTGGCCTCAGAGGATCTCTAAAAAAAGAGTATAAGGGAACAATAGGCTTTCCTCAGTGCTCTCCAAAGAGAGTTGGGTCTAGCCAGCTACTCCAGGCCATCCAGCTGTAACAGAACTTCCAGCAATGAGCTGCTGGAAGCACATTACACTCAAAGACGTTTGGAATGTATTCAGTTTGTTCTACAGGTGTAGAGACTGGGGTTGCACAGAGGTTTGAGAGGGGGTGAGAAAGTCCCTTATAAGCATGTAATGAGTGAGTTGCAGCTCCTGCCTTTCTTTAGTTCAAAGAGCCTGAATCCTGAGCTAAACTGAATGCTTGATAAGGTGCTTGTTACATAAAGTAAATATTTATGCTTGTCACTTAAGATTCAAATTCCCAAAAGATGGTCAATGAAGCCTATGTATTTTATTGTTTGTTGTTTAAAAGCTATTTTTTGCTGTTCTCATAAGCATAGTTTTCCCAGTCTTACAAGCCTTGATTTATTGTTGCTCATCTCCCATTTCACTATATCATCAATTTAATTGTTTGATCACTTACAGCCCAATTTCCAGAGATTTTCAATAGTTTTGTCTTCAGAACAAATAGAAACATATATAAGAAAATATTATATAAATGTTCATAAAAATATACTGCATGCATTTTTAATGTAATATTAAAATAGAGTATTCTATGCCTTACCTCTCATTAGAATTCACCATAAATTTATAACTATTAGTTATATTACTACAGTGTTTAGCAAAGACTTGATTCCCAATGTGTAATCTCTATACAAATACACAGTGTAAAACACAGCAAGTACTTTTACACACTAAATCATCATATCAGGGGCAAAGGAAGGACCTGTGAGACTGGCTCCAATAGATGTGTCTACTGTAAAATGAAAGAAGATCACAGCTCCAATTTAAATATTGCTTAAATGTTAATTCCTTTTGTTAATTGTTAGCTCTCTGCTCCTGTTTTGGGATATTTTGTCTGCATCACTTGAATACAAAGACTTTGGGAAAGGTTCATACTGTGTTATGGACAAGAGTGCACCACATTTTTAGTTCCTTCACTCCTTGACATTGGCCATCAGCTTTATCTCAGCAAGCTTTGCACCTTGAAGCACTCCTGCGTGTCCTCATGCCATCCCCTCCAAGGGAGGCAGCACATTCCCTTGCTTTACTACTTAAAAATCACCATGTTAGGCTGCAACACAGCTCTCACATTCATCAGGTACTGAGAACTGAAAAAAGCACTCCAAATAGAAGAACTATTTCTTTGGGTTGCAAGAAATTCGGACCCATTCCTGACACTGAGGCCAGGTGGCAAAGAAGAGCCTAAGTCTCTACTTCTAAATCTGTTCCAGTCAAAAGCAGTGTCTGCACCTGAACTGTGTGCTGGGAGCAGTCCTTGTTTCATGCTATATCCTGAAATCGTGAGAATTTTGTTAGGGAGTGTTGTGAGAGTCCCATGCCAGGGACTTTTCTAGCCACTTAACAGTACATGCATTTTATTTCTGGGGCTGAGGTTCATTATTTGACATCGTTTAAGTTACTAGTACCGGAATAGCCAAGGAATGGCCTGGATCCAGCTTGATGCTCTGCAGTGTGTATGTGGCCAGGCCATGTGATGAAGGCTGAGGCTTCTGGTTCTGCTCTGTACAGAGGTAGCTTTTGAGCTCTTTTGCTGTGTGATTCTGAATATAGAATCATAAAGTCATAGAATTTGTAGGGTTGGAAGGGACCTTAAAAGGTCACTTAGTTGCAACACCCCTGCAGTGCACAGGGACCTTTTAAACGAAATCAGGTTGCTCAGAGCCTGGTCAAGCCTGACCTTGAATATTTTGAGGGATGGGGCCTCCATCATCTCTGTGGGCAACCTGTTCCAGTGTTTCACCACCATCACTGTAAAGAAGTTCTTTCTAATGTCTAACCTAAATCTACCCTGCTCTATCTTAAGACCATTGTGCTTTGTCCTATCACTACACACTCTTTTAACCAGTCCCTCCCCAGCTTTTCTGTAGCCCCTTCAGGCACTGGAAGGCCACAATAAGGTCTCCTTGGAGCCTTCTCTTCTCCAGGCTGAACAACCCCCCAGCTCTCTTACTCTGTCTTCAAAGGAGAAGTGCTCCAGCCCTCTCATCATTTTTGTGGCTCTTCTCTGAACTGGTTCCAACAGGTCCATGTCCCTTTTGTGTCAAGGGCTCCAGAGCTGGACTCAGTGCTCCAGGTAAGGTCTTACAAGAGCAGAGTACAGAGGCAGAATCAACTCCTTTGACCTGCTGGCCATGCTTCTTTTGATGCAGCCCAGGATGCAATTCACTCCAGTATCTTTCTGGTGTGTAACTGTAGGTTTTAGAGCAGATTTTCTATATTTATAAGTTGTTTAGATTTTAAAGGGTGTAATTAGTATCATGGTCCAGTGTTTGTAACAACTTAGCTCGGTAAAACTGCATGCTCATTAATGCAATTGCTGTTCTGGGAGATATTCTACACAGCCCATTTTGTCCTGATGGGTTTTTTTGATCTCATTTTGCATTAAGCACCATTTCTTTCTCTCCTCATCAGTTTTTCTCAATCTTTATATTCCCGGATGCCTCCAGTGTGTTAGTTACAGTCAGTAAGTACTTTAGTGCTGATCTAGAGATGTAAACTCCGCTGGAAAAATTGGTTTTGGGTGACATGGGTATTATGCTAGCCAGCCAAAACAATTTGGTAAATATTTGTGCTATTCTGATGTTCAGTTATTCATGCTCTTAATTTTATAGATCCATCCTAGGTGGTCTGAGAGGAATTTCCTATGAGTTTTTGTTTCAGTGTGGGCTGTGGAATGAGCTACAGGTTGTTTTTATAAGAATATAGTACTGTCTGGCTGTTTATGATGAAATATAAAGTTACAAAACAATCAGTTAGAAACTGATTGAACATAAATAAATAATAGTTTTTATCACCAAACCTTACATTTTCAAGTCAATTCCTCTGAGCTCTCTCTTGGACATGTCAGGTTTGAGAAGAACATCTTCATGAACTGGTCAGAGGTTTCACTTTCAACATTTTTTTATCTCTTGCTGAAATACTTGGAAACAGCTTGGCAAAATCTAAACTGTTAGCAAGCTGCAGTTATTACCTATGTCTCCTATCTTTATCCTGTCATTGTTGCTTGTGTGGTAATTAGATCGTGAGTATTCTGTAAATATGTGATTATAACAGATTTTTCACTATGATATTCAAACTATCAGGATTTCCACTCACGAATGACTTCACCTATAGTAGTAAAAGTCAATTCTAAAAAAAGGATTTCAAAATGAAAAATCACACTTTTTCATCTAAAAAAGAAGGAATAAGCAATTTTTGGTTTTTTGGGTATACTTTAAAATAATAAATTACTCATCAAAATGAACCATGGTTTGAACCATGGAATTTTAATTTTTTTTTAACCAAATAAACTATCCCAGTGTTTTGCTTTCAGTGATGATATCACTCAGCTGCAGTTGTGAGCATCTGACAGGAAACCTGTTTATTTCTGCTCTTGGTTATATCAGCCACACCTGCATCCTACACAATGCCTTGGGCTCAGTGGTACCATGGTGGCAAATGGTGACTAACACAGCTTTTGAATTCTTGGTCTCATTTGAAGGTAAAACTGGGCATCAGGATAAAGGAGCCTAAATATACCAGGATGCAATGCAGGAATGCATCTTCTGCTGGAAAACAAGGTCATGAATCTGTCAGCCCTGTCACTGGCAGTAGGGCCTGGCAAGCATTGCCATCAGTCTATCAGTGTTATCTGCAGGCTGGCTTTCTTCCATTCATGATCTTTTGTAAATGAGAGCTATGTGCCAATTGTTTCTGATTTGGGGTTGAATGTGTTAACTGGGAGAGTGGCATGCAGCAAATAATAAGCAGATGATGAGCTTTTGGGTATAAACTTTATGAAATATGAATATTCATGGTAGCATTTATGAAACACTCCGGAGCTGAGAGCATTTCCTTTGCTATCTAGAAGATGTGTAAACACTTCATACTCTTGTGAATGCATTTTCTTATTGCTTTTACTTTTTCTTTGAGATCAGCTCCACGTTCTCTATGCTGCACATAAAACCTCAAATACATTTTGATAGTGAAAATATTTGTTTCAGATAATGAAAATCTCTCATGTGGGCTGTTATTTCCCATTAATAGTGGGATGCCTTTTTATAATTTGAAGGTGGCATTAGATTTTTAATTATATGTTGCTGTGTAGTACTACTTAGATAGAACTTGAGAAAGAATTATTGTGTAGAGAATAAGTGAAATTTAATGCATGGATTCCATTTAATTAGGTATTTTCTGCTTTAATAGTTGAATTCCTTTCCCAGATTTCATTTCTATAATCAAGCCATGTTTAGATTAGTTGACACACTATTACTTCATCAAACATTTACTGCAACCTTTGCTTTCTAAAATTCTAATTACTCTAAGATTAATGGAGAATATTTGCATAATGACAAAAAATAATGAAGTTTCTTATGAAGAGTATTTTCTGGTCCCTCTAGCCCTGCCCACCCCCTCGCCAACCCAGGTTTTAGCAGTCTACTAAGTAAAGTCATTGAGTAAGATTCATTGAAATAGCTCTGTTACTGTGGGTTTTGCAAACAATAACAAAAAATACTGAAAATGTAGTAAGGTCAGTGAAAAAAAAATGTTTTTTGTCCTGTAAAAACCTAATTTCTCTCTTTGTTATTCAAATATATTATGTGAAAGATCCTTCTGTGAAATAGCCTTCTGTAAAAGCTCTTGACAAATGCATAAGCTTAAAATTATCTAGTGTTTTGAATTCACCTTCAGTAAAGACAAAGCTTTTTAACCATCATGTTTTTGAAATATCTCACAAGATTATTTTACAATTTTATGTTAAACAGTTCTGGAAAAGGTAGCAATTTGGGGCAGGAGTAAGGAGTTCTGCTAATGTATATTACTAGTAGAGCTAAGGTCCTGTCTACTGTTGTGTGCAGGGTGACTATTCTAGCAGTTTTCTCCATCTGGATGCTTGTCTCACACAGGAGATGTGAGTTTGTACAAATGCCATGTCAAGTATTAAAAAGAACCTCTCATACATGCAATGAAAGAAGCAGAAGAGGCAGGAAAGAGATTCAGGATGTGTTGCCCCCCACCTTATATTATCATGAAAGAACATGGAAATAAAGTCTGACTTGAACCAGGCAGACTGGCTTTCTGCACAACTGCCCTAAATGGCAGTCACGTGTCTAAAACGTGGAGAAGGAAATGGCACTTGCTCATGTAAAATGTTCTAAGATCATCAGGGGCAAAAAGAACAGGGAAATTAAAGCTTTTTCAGAATTAACTATCTTCATCCTGGATCATGGTCTTAAATCTCTTAGTTCCTTGAGCAGGCACTTAGTTGTTTCAGAAATCTTTCACTGTTTCATGCAGAGCTAGTGTTATGGGCTAACAAATACTCATGGACTCACTTTTTGTATTGAAAAAAACTCATGCAAATCTTCTAACACAAGTAATAGGCCAACAGGCCAATTAATATCTGTAAGAAACTGGAAGTGCTCTTTAAGAGATCACTAGCATGTTGGTGGTACATAAAGTTTTCTGTTTCACTGTTATTGAAGATGTTCATAGAATCATAGAATCATAGTGGTTGGAAGGGACCTCTGAAGATCATCTAGTCCAACCCCCCTACTGCAGCAGGAACACCTAAGGCAGATCACACAGGAATGCATCCAGATGGGTCTTGACAGTCTCCAGAGAAGGAGACTTTATAACCTCTCTGGGCAGCCTGTTCTAGTGCTCCATCACCCTCACAGTAAAGAAGTTTTCCCTCATGTTGAGGTGGAACTTCCTGTGTTACAACTTGGTGCCGTTTCCCCTCGTCCTATCACCAGGCACCAATGGAAAGAATTTGGCCCATTCTTGACATCCACCCTTCAGATATTTATACACATTAATAAGGTCCCTTCTTAGTCTTCTCTTCTCAAGACTAAACAGCCCCAGGTGACTATGGTCAGCTTCTAGTCATGAAGTAAGAATCAATTTTATTTCATATTAGGGTAATAGTGGTATGTTTGGGGAGACTGCAGAAAATATTACTGCCTGAAATACAAAACGTTCCTCCTGTGAATTGCACTGGTAGGCTTTAAAGAAGAGAAGACACCATATTTAGCCCTGCTCCAAAAATAACTTTCCATCCCTTCCTTCTTATTTTATTTTTAATCCCATTTCCAATCTGCAGCATAATCTACTCTTAATCTTTTTAATCTACATGGGAAAATTCTTTGACCTGGACTTCTGTGTCTCCATCCTTTTATCTTTCCTTCACGGCATTTCTACAATCATAAAGTGCTCTGAAAGGGTACTCAGCAAGTGGTCAGTACCAACACACACACACACACATATATATATACAGTTGCACACACAAATATACGCATATGCAGATGTATATACCAAGTAGGAGCCATAAAACAAATTAAATATTGTGCCTTCTTATTTCTTTTTTTCTTTTTTTTTTTTTCCAGACGAGGCTTAAAGAGCTTGTGGAACTCATTGCAGCAGGATGTTTCTGCAGAAGCTGTAAGTTATTTCAAAATGGAGTACAAAAATAAACGGTAGAGGCTGAGGTTGTCTGGGGACATTAAGCATTAAGTGTTGAATGCAACTTTTATCTCAAACCTCCTTAACAGTTTCTAGACAGAGACCACATCTTAGCCCCCAGCAACAGAGCACCTAATGTCTTGCCAGTGCTCTACCAGTATTATTTCTAAAAAAGTACACAGATAACTAATTGCATTGGAAGCTCTCACTGCTTCCCCACAGAGAGTGACCTCACTGTGGGTGGGGAGCAGGGCTGGTAGGACTCTTGGTTTTTCTGGGATGTAATGTTTGCAGTATTATTTGAGATGGTGCTGCCTTTGAGTGTGTGACACTGTCACATGCCCACTGAGAAATTTATACAGACACGAAAAGCAGGGAACAAAAGTGTTTCTCTTAAGCCCAAAATTGGATAAAGAGCACTGCTATGTGTGTGGGAATGTTATATAATGTTCCTTTACAAAGTCCCTACTTAGCCATGGTTTTCCTTCTACCTGGAAGTATCCCACACAAACCAAATACCTTTTGAAACACCCACAACATTCCTAATGTTTTCAGTCATCATATATATCTCTAGTAGAAGCCAAATGATTGCTGTCAAGGACAAAGGAATATCCAGGGCTGCCAGGAAGGACATGGTGTGCCAGCTTCAAAGGAAAAAGACTGCAGCCACTTTTTTGGTTGGACATACAGATAATCACATGGCTGGTGGGATGTGAAGGTCAAGTCTGTCTACACTAATAACAGGTCAATCTCTTGTCTGTAAAATTCCTTTTGATACTATGGCTCTCACTCTTGCTACTTGCTGTGCAATTTCAGAGGACAAGACTGATAGTGCAACATATAATGCAAATCAGAAGGCTGCCAGGAGGGAGCTTCATGCATTTATTTGTGATAAAGCACTGTGTTTCTCTTTCAGCAGCTATTCAAAGATAATCTGATTTCTCTTGGACTTGCAGAGTCCTAGGCATCAGTGCAAATTTGATGTCGTTTGGAATTTGAAAATGTCTGCCTCTTGTAGCAGATAGAAAGGGTTGAAGAAGAAGTGCTAGGGTAGGGGAATGAGAAAATAAGTGAAGAACAGTAGCCCCAGTGAGACATTTTGAGCAGCAATTAGCACAGATAGAAAGATGCCTGTACATGTCTTCCAAATTTTGACATGAAATGGCTACATGACTTTGTCGTAGGAAATGGTGACACAACTAGTATAAGAAACAGCTTGCAGAGCTGTCATTCAACAAGCTCAGTCTTGGCTCTGCATCTTGTTGCCTCACTACAGAACCCCAACATCCTTCACCTTGTGCTTGGAATCTTATGCTTTCTTCTTAGTGTCTAACTTAAATCTACCCTCTTCCAACCTAAAACCGTTACCTCTTGTCCTATCACTACAAGTCCTTGTAAAAAGTCCCTCCCCAGCTTTTCTGTAGCTCCTTCAGGTACTGGAAGGCTACTATAAGGTCTCCCAGAAAACTTCTCTTCTCCAGGCTGATCAGCCCCAACTCTCTCAACCTGTCTTCATAGGAGAGGTTCTCTAGCCCTATGATCACCTTCATGGCTCTCCTCCAGACTTGCTCCAAGAGCTCCATGTCCTTCATATGTTGGGATTTCCAGAAATGGACACTACTTCAGGTGGAGTCTCAAGAGAGCGGAAGCTGCCTTGATCTGCTGGTCATGTGTCATTTGATGCAGCCCAGGATACAAATTGTTTATTCATAGTTTATAGTAATTTCACTCATGGCATCTAAACAGTCTTTTTTTACATTCCAGATAATTTAGGATGAATATATCTTATGCTTTAACTCACACAGGCTTGCTGCAGAGGAATAGGTGTATCTGTTCCTATATTAGTGTCACCTAGTGCAAAATGTTGTATTTTGCTTTACTGAGTTGGTTAGTGCTGTTGAGAACACTATCACTAACACTAACACTGAAAGCAGATAGACCAGCCTCTTTAGTGACAGCTAGTAGAAAGGGGTACTTGCACACCATTCCTTTGTTTTGGGTTAACAGTACAATGAGCATCACAGACTGTGCCACCTCAAGGTTACCTCAGCACTACTAGACTGATCCTAGAATCATAGAATGGTTTGGGTTTGGAGAGACCTTTGAAGGTCATCTATTCTAACACCCCTGTAGTGAGTGGGGGCATCTTCAACTAGATCACCAATACTGTTTGATAAATGACTTTTTTTTTTTTTTTTTCCTTTACCTGCCTACTCTACAGAAGAATCTCTAAGAAAACTTTGAGTTTTCAATTCTGTCCCTGTAGAACTGTCTTCCTTCTGCTTTCTTTCTTTCCTGCTTATCCCTAGAATAAATTGCAGAAACTATGAAAATCAAAAGGAAATAACACATATTTGATAACTTTCTGATATAACAAAGAAATGATAATTCTCCACAAGGCTGGGATTAGTATCATTCAATGCTGAAACACTGGAACTGAGCCAGAATTAACAGCAGAACAATGACAGCCAATGTACCTTTATAAATTACAGTTTTCTCCCTAAATATCTGCACTCTGGGAACTTCTGTCTGCAATAAACCTGTGCCTTCTAACTCCCACTGCTCATGAGTGTGGCAATGAAGTCTGCGACTCCAAATGTAAGACATTTTTCCCCCCCAGCCCTCCCTCCACCTACTTTTCTCCACCTTTCCACACAGCTGAAATACTTAAGCCCAAGGCTCCTTTGCATGGTTCCTGCCAGAGATAGATGTTTGCTAAATTGAAAAGCTGGAGGAAAAGTTTTGAGATTAAAATAATTCCTGTGCTCCTCTGGCAGTGACTTGGGAGCAGTGCAGAGCTACCTGGTCTGACCTATACCATGTTGGATTCATTAATCTCACTGAAGGTGCCAGAAGATCAGCTAACTGCTTTTCCTATTTGGCTGCCCCCAGATGGCATTTCTGAGGAAACAACAAAGATTGGATGGAAGATATTACTCGAATTTCAACAGCTCCAAAGCATTTAGTCTAAGAAAAAGACAGAGGTTACTTTAGTCCATTTTGAAATCACACATGAAAAGCATCTGGGAAAACATATAGAATCTTTCTGTGACAACCTGATACAACTGCCCAAAGCCAATCTGTCAAAGAGCAACCTTAGCCCAATCTCCAGGGCAGTGAGACTCCTGCTGTTTCCCACGATAGGCATCTGCCTCAGAATGTTACTTTATGGGTCTGAACTCACCACTGGCTAACATGCAGTGCTGTTATGTGTTTCACTTAGAAGTGTCTCTGGCACCTTCTCTCTAGTGTGTAAAAATTATGCATTCATAGTCAAGTGAAGGAAATGGCCTTTGTCTGGTGTGAGGAATGTTTCTGTACAGTTAGTAGAATTTTCTCCCATGAAATGATTTTAAGATACAGTCTTAAATCTGTCTATTGTACTTTAGGGAATCTGACCGCTTTAATCTCATGGATTTGGTTCCTGTGTTGTCTGAGCCCACAGTTTAGACCCAGGTAAGAATGCAAGGATTATGTCATAGGTAACTTTGGCTCTTCAGAGCAGCAGAGGGTTTGCACCTGACACAAACACACATGGACAAACATGAGACTCTGCAAAGGAAAAAAAGCTCTGCAGAGCATCCTCCATGGAGAAACATAATTAAGTATTGTTTTAGGGAGACTTTACGAAGCAACCTATACTACCATCCTAAGGATTTTGTGAACACAGTGCTGGCATCATACTTCTTAGGGAATAGATAGTAAGTGACATGGGTTATTCCAGGCCCAGGGCTTGATTTGTCTTATTTCACTAAGTTATTTAGCAGTGTGGACACGACTTGTGTGAGCCAGTGCCAAAGGCCAACAGACTGAATAAGTAAGACAAACACATGATGGGGTCCAGGGAGAGGAGGGAACAACCTGAGTGAGAAGGGTTGATTGAAATAATGTCATCATCAGCTTGATTCATTCCGTCCTTCCTTCTGAATGTATTTAATGAACAGCACAAATGAAGACAGGGATAGTAGACATGGAGTCTGGGGAGAAGGTCCAAATAGAGGGTGAAAGGATACCGAGGTAGAAGCAGCAATGACATGTATGGATCAGCCATCTCACTGGTCTGATGAAGGGAAAACTTCAGAGGGAAGGGTGGAGAAGTAAAGCTGAGGAAACAACTCACTTCAGAACTTTTTTTTTTCCTCCTTTTTTTCATTTTTTTTTTCTTTTTGTCTTTGAGCCTTTTGTTTTTTTTTTCCTATTTTCTTTGAAAATGCAGAAAGACGGGAAGCTGTTCTGTTCTCCTGGATGGCTGCCCTCAGACCAGACAGCCCCCAGTTTCCCAGGGGTTTCTTGGTCTAGTGAAGTGCCAAATAGTTAAGCTGAGGTTTAAAAGACAGCTGGGCAAGAACAGAGATGGAACCTTAAACTGCAGCTCCTATTTCCTGAGTAAATCTTTAACCATCAAGAAAGTCTTGTGTAAGGATTAAAAGTCTGCCTTTCTTCTAAAACTGTTCTTCTGAGGTGGTGAGAGAAAGGCAACCCAAGAATGTTCAAGACATTTTGTTTTGTCATCTAAGCACACAAGTATGAAAGCTAATTACTGACTGTATTATCAGAGCCAATACAGGTTCTTGTAATATTACTGTTCAATCCAGTCTCCCCATATTGAGGGTGGTTTTATTTTACAATCTACATGGGGATAAATAATCTGTAAAAGTGACCATTTTTTCTTCATCAGCTTTAACAGGAGCTCTAGTGAACGGTTCAGAAGGATGAAGACATCTACCTGAATCTCAGATTAACTCTTCTCAAACATTGGTTAATCCTCTAAGCCTATTAAAAAAAAAAAGTTGGACTAACCAAATCCAGCTCTTCTCACAACCTCCAGCTTGCCTGGCACTTCATTAATGTGCTCACCCATGGGTATTGAATAAATTCCAGTACTTCTGAACCAACAAATGTGGGCTGAGACCCTTAGTTTGTCTGTTAAAAAGTACAAGTTTCAGTTTTAGAGAAAACATCCCTAGTCATCAGATGTGACATGTTCTGTGAAGCTGTTGTTTCAGTAATATGAATCTATCAATCACTTTAAATGGAGTGTGCTTTGTGAAGAGAGGTAATAACTTCTGTTAGATGACAAGCTGAAGCTGGAAGAAATTGAATAGCTCCTAATGAGGAAGTGTATCCTTTATTTTCCATGCATTGCCTTGTCCCTCTGCAAACATAACCACTTTTATATCCACCACTCTTACTTTGTAGGTTTCTTTTCAAAGTAAGTTGGTCCTGATTACTTTTAAGTTAACAAACTTTATCCTGTTTTCCTCTCTGAGAGAATATGTCCGAGAGGATTTGAATTATCTATGCTCATAGGGGTGGAAAACTGTGTTGTTTTGTTTTTTTTTTTCATTTGATTGACTATGTAGCTTTTCAAATCCACATAATTCTTCTTTATATAGGAGGTTAAGCCAATGTAAGTTATTCGTCTATATCATTGTAGTCATAGTGGTACAATTTATCATATGCCTAGTTTTATACTGAAATACATTACTCTTCTTTACTGTTATCCTGGAATTAGAAAAGTCACTTTTACTTTGGTTCCAGTATCCACATTACAATTTATGTCCTTAACTGTTAGTGGTATCATTGCACTTGTCCCACCTTTCTGCTTAATTTCTCTGTATTGATACAATTCTGATCTGACCTGTAAAAGATATAATGAAGAGACAGTCAGATCACTATAAAGAACATCAGTAATTCTGATTTCTGAGGCTAGTTTTTTTGACATTATCATTAAGACATGCTATTTAATTTTAACATAGTAATAATAAAAAGTCTATTTAAACCAGTACACTGACCTTTGAAATAAAAGAATGTGTGTGTAGATGTGCACACATGCACATGTGTGCATGCAAAAGCAGATATGCTTTCAAATATTTCAGGTAGTACAACATCTTGACAAGATCTGATGGGTTTATTGTTCCTCTTTAAAGGAGGTTATTGAACTTAAACACCGTCTTTTTCATTATGCTTTTAAGGTTCATCCTAATGGGAATAATAATACTGAATAGCTGGATAGCAATTCACATATTCAGAGCACAGTGCAAACATTAACTAATACAGTTACACAACATCTAAATAACTATAATACTGGCTGTCAAGGCACTGAAGAAGCAGACAAATGCAGAACACTGCATGCCGTTCTGGAATGGATTCACAGTGAGGAGGGAGGGAGTGAGATCCCTCCCGACAGAGGGAGTTTTGGAGTGCCAGTGTGCTCCAGTTTGCATTGTTCCCTTGCAACCACCTGTGATGCTACATTTGAAGTGTTAATTAGCAGGTAGCAGAGGCTGGTCCTTTGCCAATTCTGCCTTGGAAGTGTTCTTTGTACTGTACATCAAAATATAATGATGCCAATTCCAGGTTTCCGGTGTCTGGTTTCCTTTTGAACATCTGGATACAGTTCTGGGTACTGACATTTTTAGAGTTTTTTCTTTCATCTTCCTTATTCTTCTCTCCTGTTGTTAGGATTTTTTAAAGCAAGCTGCTGACAAGAATGCTGAAAAAATTTGATTTGGTGTCTTGGGTGATGGCATTCTGTCATTGTCATCTTCAGGTTTTAGTTGGTCTATGGCAATAACAGCAGAAATCACTGACAAATGTATTGGAGTGCTTGAAAGTTACAAATGGAGACATTTAAATTTTTGCAGCCTTTTGTTAATTTCCTGGTTTAGTAATCAGTGCTGCTGAGGTCTGTTAAATAGTAGCAGATTTGCAAGGAAGCCCTCTGTTCCTCAATGACACCAGCTGTAAGCACATTAGTGCCAATTACAAGTATACTATTTTATTCACTATACCTTGAACAGATGAGAAAATAGCACATTTTTCTGCATCTATGACTGTACCAGACTCCTGTAGTCTTGTCTGATGTGTTTGACCTTATTTTGGCTGGAATAGTGTTAATTTTCTTCATAGCAGTTAGCATGGGGTTGTTTTGGATCTCTGCTGAAAACAGTGTTGATAACAGAGGGATGTTTGGTTATTCCAGAGCAGTGCTTACACAGGGTAAGACCTTTTCTGCTCCTCACCCCACCCCACCAGAGAGTAGGCTGGGGGTGCACAACAAGTTGGGAGGGGACACAGCTAGGACAGCTGACCCCAAATCATTGAAGGAATATTTCAGACCATATGATGTCATTCTCAACTTGTAAAACTGGGGGAAGAAGAGGGAAGGGGGCTCGTTAGGAGTGCTAGTGTTTGTCTTCATAAGTAACCATTAGGCATGATGGAACCTGGCTTTCCTGGAGATGGCAGAACACCTGCCTGCCCATGGAAAGTAGTGAAAGAATTCCTTGATTTGCTTTGCTTGCACAAGCAGCTTTTCCTTTACCTATTAAACTGTCTTTATCTCAATCCATGAGTTTTTTCACTTTTATCCTTCTGATTTTCTCCTCCATCCTTCCAGTGGGAGTAAGCAAATGGCTGGGTGGGGCTTAGTTGCCAGCTGAGGTTAAACTGCAACCCCATTATACTGCAATAATAACCCAATGCGTAGGTGATAAAATTACTAAATGTTGTTTCAGTTTTATTCTGAGTTGAGAATGGCTCCAGACCCTTGACCTTCAAGAACAAGGGAAAGCTTTTCTTTTCAGTGTTCATGTTCATACTCAACAACTTCCTCCATTTATGTGTCATGTTTCATTGTGAACATTCAAAAGTGGTGAATGACTGTAATTGTGCACAAGGTTTATGAATGGATCACTTCACACAGAGTTGAAGTAAATCTGCAGTTGCTGGGAGATGTGCAAGCATTTAGTTGTGAGGAGCATTTTGCAGAGCAACACGAGGCATTTTGAATTGATTTTCCTTTGCCTGTGAAAAGTTATGCTTTTAAAGATCACCTGCATGGTAGTCCTGGTTTTATAACTTATGTAAAAACATATGTGAGGACCGGCCAGCATTCCTAGTGCATTGTGACATTGGTTAATCTAAGTGAATATGCTTATTAAATATCTATTAGTAAAAGCTGCTAGCTACTGACTAATTTCTATTGATCTCTCTGCAATTTTTTTGCTTCCCGTTGCAGAACTGCAGAGTTTATGCCTTCTAATGCAGTGTTGAGGTGTTTATATATATGCAATAATATGAGAACAAAGGAAACACAGAACATGGTGCTTAGATATTGTTTCTGAATATTGAATTCCTACATCTTGAAAGGAATTTTGTCAGACTCCAGTGATCAAAGATGTTTGTGATGCCTTTCTGTGAAGCTGACCTTCAAATTCTTTTTATCTCTTGATTATTTCACTGAGTTTACAAAAATTCAGCTTCTGTCTTGATGTATTGCAATGCTGTCACCACCATTTCCATCTCCAAAGTCACATTTGTGCCTTCACAGAATGTGCCTCTTTTCAAATCTGTAATAATAATGTATTTTTATTTATTTATTTAGGTTTAAAACCAGCAGATGTCGTAGTTTCTCCAAAAAGAGCAAGTTTATCCCCAGTCCTTTAAACCTGCAGCAACTCCTTAGCTATTTGTGTGCAGTATTTTACACAACAATAATGCTGTGCTCAGTAAGCTACTGTTGAGCAACTTGCTCCATTAGCTCTTTTAGCTGTTCTCACTTTTAGGTAGAATGTATTAATACTAAAATATCCCTGTTTTTCTTGCTGAAACATAGGAAAGATGTTGCTGTGATGGTGCACACACCAGGACTGTGTGGCATTGTCTCAGACTGGTTACTGTATGGAGGCATTTTCTGAATTTTATGCCACTGTCCCTCCATTCAGTCCCATGTTTAATGCCTGAGCTCTCTTTTTGACGCTGCTCTGATGTCTGTCCAAAATGGTTAAATGGATTCAAGTTAATGAAATGCTGCACCAAGAGAATTAAGTAAATACTTTTGTAATGAAAGCATAACTGATGCAGTGTGCCCATGCCCACTAATTAACTAAAATTGGTCTTACCTAACTTTAGCTACTTAAGAATTCGATAGTTTGCCTTAAGAAGCTATTGTGCCTTCCTTTGCAGTTAAGGGGAAAAAGCAAGCATGTTCAAGGACCATTTAATTTCTTTCTAAGATTAGTGTTGGAAAATTGTCCTCTGGAGATATCTGTATCTCTCTGTTAAAGTAGAAGAAACCTAAATGGCTATTTCAGCCTTGATGATTAGGTTGAAAATGGTTGGAACTAGGTGATTTTCATAGGCACAGCAAATCAAGCCCATTCTGCTTACTTTTTTATTTGCAGCGTTTGTTTAAAAACAGCAGGACAATTGTATTCTTGATCTCCATCAGCAGTAGTGAATAGCCAATATTTAACCCATTGTAGCTAAGCACATGCTTGTAGCTCTTGTTGCAATAGTACCTAAGCTCCTGCAAATCGTGATGGCATTTTCCTTGCACTGTCTTTAGAAGGTGGTTAGGATTCCTGTTTATCAGGTACAGGCTTGAAGTGTAGCAGCTGCTTGTGCAACCAAGTGCATCATAACTGGTGGAAGAAAGATCAGTCCTGGGGTCTAAAGCACTAGATCCTGCCGCTAGCACTAGATCTCCTCTGTGGGGGCTGGAGAAGGAAGGGAAAGCGAAGGTGAAGAAAAATGCAAGTGGGAGCAGGCAGCTACCTTCCCTGGAGCAGTGTACTAGGGGATTTCTCACCCAGAATGATGGTGGCAATAGGGTGGACCTGCTGAGCTGTCACTGTGAAGAGCTCACCCCAAAGTGAATCCCTATCTTTGTGTGTCCATATATATTTGCACTAAAGAAAACAACAAAGTCCAGTGGAAATAGAATGTAGCTTAAAAAGTAATTTAATAACTGTTGATTTTTAGCTTTAGTGATTATTTTTATCAGGAGGAAACGGTGAAGTACACTTCATATTAGCTGCCTGAGATTTAGGCACGCAGACTGGGCTGGCTGTCCCAGCTGTCCCCATACTCAATGGAGAAAGAGTGTGAGCTGAACAGGAGTCTTTCTTTGGATGGAATAAATTCTCATCTCCCTCCTTTACCCATAAGGACAACTTATGTAAATAGCTTGACAGCTAAGGTTAGATGACACCCATTAAATGAAAAGAAGGGAAGTCGTTGAAAACCCCCCAATATTTAAAGAAATCTAAATGTTTAAATAAGTAGATGCATACAGCATAATTTTATGCTCAGGAGCAGAAAGACCGTGGCAGTTTGAGCTTGTAGGGGACTAATGCAGATAAATGGTTAAAATAATTATGAAGATGCATGCTCTGTAATAGGCTGGAATAATGAAGATATATGCTTTATAATGGACTGTAATAACAGAAGAAGCTTCCAGCCTGTAGGATGCCAGGAGGTAAGGACTCTTGAGCAGAGCTGAGCTGGGATGTCTTGTTCCTTGGAGAGCACCATCTGACAGACTGGGAGTTCTTCCCATTCACACTTCAGGCAGCCATAAAAAAGGGTTGTTGGAGTGGGGTGGGGGCAAGCTGTGTTCACTCAAAAAACTCCTGGCACCTTTTTCGTTCAAGACTCAAAATACAGATAGCTGCCTAGGGAAAAAAAATAAAAAATCAGAACAAGAATTAGGAAAATTTGTTGTGAAATGAGTCAGGGAAACAGCTTGACCTCAGTCAGGAAGAGGCTTTTTGAACTGTATGGACCTTTCAAAACACATGCTGTATTAAATATAGCTCCTCCTGACATTCAAAATTGCCTACTCCTGATCTGCTTCAGGCTGAGAAATGATGGCACTGCTGGTGTAACTGAGTCAAATGGTTACTGTTAGCATGTTTCTTCTTGACAGAATCGGCCATTATTAGGTTCACAACACTTTCTGCAGGACTGAGGCCATATTTTTATTCTTTAAATAGATTTCCGAGCCTGATTATTTTGAATTTGTTAACAGTCCCACTTGCTTCAGCAGTGGAAGTTATCTTAAATTTCTGTCTATTTAAATATTGACCTCTTAGTGAAAGGCACTGGCTCAGCTCTGCAGATAGGAGGGAATTAGAGCTGGGTAGTTGTGCTGCTTGGGTTTGGCAGGTTGGCAGGTTTTTTGTTTGTTTGTTTGTTTGTTTGTTTAGGGGTGGGGCTATAGGGAATGGGTGGTTTGATAGGAAGCTGAGAAGCTCCCTCAGCTCCAAAACCAGTTAAACAAAGAGCCATTAGAGTGATAATGGATGCACCTCTGCAATTAACATATGAAAGAACTGATATAAGACCTGAGCAGAGATAGCAGTTGAGAAGGAGCTGAGCTGGAGAGGCAGAGCAGTGATCGTGGTTGGTGAGGAAGAAGGGGAAGAAGGTGCCCAAGCAGAAGGTTCCCTGCAACCCATGGTGAGATGGCAGCTGTGCCCCTGCACTCATGGAGGAACGTGGTGGAACATTCCCTGAAGGTGCCAGGAGGGCTGAACGTGGATTTGCTGCCAGTGAACTTGGATTATGCAACTGTGGGTGAGCCTTTGCCAGGAGAGGTGGCTGTTCCCAAAGGAGCCCTTGACTCTGTGAGAAGCCCAGGCTGGAACAGCTTCAGACCTGGTGGGAAAGACTCATGAAGGAGACGTTTGTGGAGGACTCTCTCCTATGGGAGGGACCCCGTGGGGAAGCAGGGAAGGACTGTAAGGAATCCTTCTTCCTGAGGAGGATGGAGCAGCAGGAACCAGCAGCCTGTGAACTGACTCTAAACCCCATCCCCCTGTGCCGCTGGGGGGAAGGAGGGAGAGAAACTGGGAACAAAGTGATTTGGGCCCGTGAAGAAGGGAGGGATGGGGTAACATATGCAAGCCCTGCTCTGTGTGTTGTCTGTGTCCTCTGTGTGTTTGATGAGTGTGAAATTAAATTATTATTTTTTCCCCAATTTGAGTTTGTTTTGCCTGGGACTTTAATCGGTGAAGAACCCTCCTTGTCCTTGTCTTGACCCATGAGCTTCTAGTTGGGTTAGTCCTCCCCATCCCACAGTATGTGTGTGTGTGGAGTTGGGTGAGAGGCCAAGTGGCTGGTTCTTTGTTGTCCCATTAGGCCCAAACCATGACAGCTGTGCTGAGCAGTTCAGCCGGTCACCCTTGGTTCTGCCATATTGTTTATGGGCCTACCACTGAGATGTCTTTTCCAGCTATCTTTTTGGTGCTTGCCTGGCCCATTGTGCTGGTTCTGTCAGTCACTGAAGTGCATTTCTTCATTTGGCAACTGATGGTGAAAATGGGATTGCTTTGCAGCCTAGTTGGAGAGGGAAGAGGATGGGATGGCGTAGGGTGAGACCTTCTCCCCCTTCTTGATCTGAGCACCTGTAGCTGTACCTGAGTGGGAGGACAGGGCTACGAAGTACAAGTGGTGGCATGTGATGGGAGTGAGAATTGTCATTGCAAGGGAAAAAAGGAGCAAGTGGAGAGAGAAGACATGGAGCTGTGACATCATCTTGACCTGCAGCAGCCTTGCACCTCTGTAGCTGCTACCTTCCACCCCACACAAAAGGAGTGTGGGTAAGCAGAGGGAAACAGAGCACTGGGCTTGCTGCCCCAGCCAGCTGCGTTTTCTCTTACCTCAGGTTGGTCCTGGAATCAAGGGTAAGTGCCCTGGGCTTGATGCCTACTGCTAAGGTCATGTATTGCAGTTTGGGATAAAAGGGGGTTCTCAGTATTGCTAAATAAAACCATTTTAGCTCTGTGAACCTTACCCAAGAGAGTGAGGATGTGGAGTTAACAGAGATGCAGAAGAACAGGGGAAGCCCCATAGTGACTTATAATTCAGACAAATTGTCCTGGTTCAAAGTCAGAGGCAAGATATTAATGTTTTTTTACCCCTCTGCTCCACACAGAGCTGTGATGCATAAACAATCTGGGTACTCAAAGCTAAGGAAAACAATTGATGACCTGGCAAAATTAATATTTCCAGCATGACTGTGCTCTAGGAGTGCAGTCTTTGGGGTGCTTGAGCACCTCCTTTCCTCACAGCTGAGGGTGACAGTTCTCATCCCTCCTTTTCTACTCCTCAAAGAAATTTCAGGTCAGTGCCACATCCTTTCCACTTCTGCAGTCTTCTCCAGAATGCCTGCTTTTCTCCTGTTTCTTCTTCCACTGAAACGGTTGCAATTAACAAAGATGGTTAGCAAGAAATATTGGGACAAGATGTGAAAAATCCTTGCTGAGAAAGGCTTCATCCCTGCTGCCAACAGAAAGGGTAGAAAACTGGACCACATTATGGCAAACCGGCCTTTTAAATGTCCCTGGTGGAACCAAACATATGTGGGTGATACTTTCCTAGACTGCTGAAAAAGGAGGCTGGTGTGCTATGGTTTGATATTAGCAGGTCTGGTTTGCACATTACCTCCTGCAGTCCTTCTGAAATACCATTGCTAGAAATCTTGTTTGGAGAGTCTGGTCTATTTTGTACAGACTGCTATTAAAAGTACTGTGATCTGAAAAGAAGTACTCTCTTTAGCATTTCTGCACTGGTTGGCCAGTATTTATTTTTCATTCCTTAATCTCATTTTAATGCCAGGAATTTCAAAATATGTTGCCTGGAGTTCATAATTTAGTCACATCTAGTAAAGGACTGTTGATGTATTACCCACCCCATTGGAGGTACCAAGGGCACTTTTACCTTTGTGGCATTTGGAAGTGGCTGTAAGAAGAGAAGCAACTTATTTTCACCACTGAAGAAGTGAAAAGCTAAACAACAAATTAGGCTGATTTATGAAGGTCACTCATCAGGCACATCTTGACAGCAGGTGGAAGCAGTTCTTACAGGTATCTGAACAATGTGTGATTCATTTCAGTGTTGTTTTTAAGCTATTCTTGAAAACAGAAATGTGAGCCTTCTTCAGAGTCACTGGGAGAAGGACATCCCTGGAATTAACTTAGAGTCTCATTAAAAATTCCCAGCGAGATTTGTTCACCAGTCATGTCCACGTGGGACTGTGGTAGGTCAAAGCAGTGGTTGAAGCAGAAACAGGTATGAGGAAGACTGTGGGAACCTACTTCATCTTTCTTTGTTGGCATTCATGACATGCTTCTTGGGACACGATATCCTGCTCTGATTGCATTCTGTTTTTTTGTGACCTCGCCCCCAAGAACAGCTGCCACTCTCTCCACTCTCTTCTATCTGCAAGCTCTTCAAACTCAGCTCAGAAGACAAACAGTTTTCTTTAGTCTGAACTGTTTTGCCCTTTAAGCAGATCTGAAAGTAAAACTTTTATGGTTTCAGAGGTTTCCTTCAGAGGGAGGAAAAAATAAGCTGTTTAGTGGCTGTTCAAGGAGTGCTGTGAATATTGAGGAGCAAACAAGATGTACATCTGGAAAACAAACAAGCAAACAAGAACAACAACAACAACAAAACCAACACCGAAAAGAACAAACCAGTGTAAATATTGTGTTAGAGACTAAACAAAGTGTGTGCATGAAGGAATTTAATGGCAATTTCACAGGCAATTGTAATCCTGGTGTTCCTACACATGTGAGCATTTGATTTTGAATACCATTTTTGTGATGCTAAAGCACGTGAACATTTGCTGGTTTTGTGAATATGTTTATTATAGAACCACAGAATGGTTTGGGCTGGAAGGGACCTTAAAGATCATCTATATCCACCCCCCCTGCATAGGCAGGGACACTTCCCACTATACCAGGTTGCTCTAAGCCCCATCCAACCTGGCCTTCAACGCTTCCAGTAAGGGGGCAGCCACAGCTTCCCTGGGCAACAGGTTCCAGAATCTCACCACCCTCACAGTAAAGAATTTCTTCCTAATGTCTAACCTAAATCTACCTTCTTCCAGTTTAAAGCCATTACCCCTTGTCCTATTACTACATGCCTATGTTATTGACCTTCCAGCATTATCAGCCAGGCTAAGAATTAGGATGAAGGAATAGACTTATGGGAATTGTAGTTGATAAAATGTGATTAATCCAAAGTTTGCTGATAGCTAGTACTGCTCCTAAGGGAACTGCTCTCCATATCTGAATACCATATATTATACCACCTGGCACATCCAGATGGTTTTAGGCAATCATCTATATCCTCCAGGAACTTTATGGACTTGAAAACATTTAAAGTAGCATTTTGATTAGAGGAAAAGGAATGAGCCAGGTGCACTAGATATAAGAAGCAAACAACTGATTAGGTCTAGTAAAACCTGCCAAGTTTTTAGAATACTTTGCAGGTTTAATGAGTAACACCAAGAGGAAGAAGGGACCCCCACAGAACTCACAGTTAGATCTGCAAGGGCAATTATGTTGCAATACACTAAGCACTTAGAGTGCTCTGTTTCTATCAGCCTTTTAACCTTGCTGGAGCTCCGTGACAGGATGTGGTACCTCAAAAGGGGATCCACCAAAGTCGGCCTGGTGAAGAAGGAGATGTCTGAGCCTATCAAGCACTGGAGGAAAGTATGTACTACATCTATTTATCTCATAAGGATTGAGATTCTCCCTGTGGAGACAGGGACAAGCACTGCTTCTGCTTGCAGCTGCAAGAGGAGGTGGTTGTGGCATTCTCTCATAGTGCCTAGTAACGAGAATAAGTGGTTTTGTTCTTTTTATGTCCTGGTAGATTGGAAACAGTATCACCAGTAACCTGGACTACAGCCGTGTGCACAAAGGGGGAATTTTTTATCCTGTCTACTAAAACAGTTTCATTTTAATAGATTATTTTGATATTTAATGAGCTAAAAAAGTGTAACCAAGGCTATAGACTTGTGGAGACATGTCACTTAGAAATAAAACAGTTTTTATTTACTGGTACATGCAGGGAGAGCAGTGGATGGTGTCTACCTTGACCTTAGCAAGGTTTTTGACACTGCCTCCCATAACATCCTTGCAGATAAGCTCAGGAATTGTGGGGTAGAAGAGTGGACAGTGAGATGAATTAAGAACTGGCTACACAATGGAGCCCAGAGGGTGGTGATCAATGCTGCAGAGTCCAGCTGGAGACCTGTAACTAGTGGAGTTCACCAGGCTTCAGTGCTGGGTTCAGACTGTTCAACATCTTCATCAACAACCTGGATGAGGGGACAGAGTAGAGTGTCTTCTCAGCAAGTTTGCTGATGACACGAAGCTGGGAGGATTGGCTGATACACTGGAAGGCTGTGCAGCCATTCAGCAAGATCTAGACAGGCTGGGGAGCTGAGCAAAGATGAAGCTCATGAAGTTCAACAAGAATAAGTGTAGAGTCTTGCACCTGTGGAGGAATGACACCATGCACCAGTACAGGTTAGGAGCTGACCTGCTAGAAAGCAGCTCCATGGAGAAGGACCTTGAAATCAACAAGTTGTCCATGGGGCAGCAATGTGTCTTTGTGGCCAAGAAGGCAAATGGTATCCTGGAGTGCATTAAGAAGAATAGTCCAGCAGGTTGAGGGAGGTTCTCTTCTCCCTCTTCTCTGCCCTAGTGAGACCCTACCTGGAGTGTTGCAAACAATTCTGGGCTCCCCAGTTCAAGAAGGACAGGGATTTACTTGAGAGAGTCCAATGGAGGCTACGAGGATGATTAAAGGATTGGAACACCTGCCTTACGAGGAAAGGCTGAGACACCTGGGGCTGTTTAGTCTCTGGAAAATAAGACTGAGAGGGGATCTTATTAATGTCCATAAATATCTGAAAAATAGAAGGTGTGAAGAAGGAGGGACCAAACTCTTTTCAGTCATGCCCTGTGACAGGACAAAGGGCAGTGGCTGCAAACTAGAACACAGGAAGTTCCACTTCAGCATGAGGAAAAACTTCTTTACCTTAAGGGAGTACTGGAACAGTCTGCCCAGAGAAGTTGTGGAGCCTCCTTCTCTGGAGAAACCCATCTGGATATGTTTGTGTGTGACCTGCCCTAGGTGGTCCTGCTTTTGGCAGGGGGGTTGGACTCAATTGATCTCCAGAGGTACCTTCCAACTCTTAACATTCTATGATTCTATGATTCAGCATGTGTCATTTAGATCACACAGTTTCTCTCTGTTCTGTGTATTTGTGGTGCCATCAAAGGGAAACAGTCTATTAGATAATTTTGGCAAATTCTGCAGGTTGGTTTATCCCAGTGGTAGGAACAGTTGCCTAGAAGTAGAAAGTTTCAAATCCCTGAAGACAGACTGGGATATTAAATACAATCCTTCCTTGTCTAAATAGGTTGCTTCACTGCCAAGCTACTAAAGAAGGGGAAAGAAGACCTTTTATTTCTTCAGTTTGACTTTTTTTTTCCCCTTTTTTCCAGGATCTGTGTTGAAAGCACAAGGATGCTTTGAGACTACACTGCAGTGAGCTGGACTGGTTTCTGAAGACAAGGTAGGTGTCTGTGCCCAAACTGCTGATAAATAGAAGAATTCTCAAATGTTATTTACACTTTTGAGTGCTCTAAAATCACTGCACACCTCATAGTGTTATGTGAAAGTTTTCTGCATTCTTGTGTCCTCATCTAAGCAAACAGAGAGTTTTTGGCTCTAAAGTGGTGAGAAACTTACCTAAGCCCCTTTGGAAAATGAAGAGGCACATCATTCCCTCACAGCTAGATCCATTAATCTTGCTCACAAAGTGCAAAGCATCTCTCAGCAAGAACAAGACCCTCAGTCTTAAAGAAATACAGTTTAAAGACATACAGCTGCAACATGAGGAAAAGGTGGCCTCTCCTCCCCAAATCTTTTACAAATGGCCTGTTATCTTGGGCAGTTGCTTATAAGGTGAATGGGTTGGAGGTGGTATAGCCCACCTCAGCTGCAGTGTACAAGAGCAGCCTAATGCATCACTGATATTTAGGGAGATGATGTAGCATTTTGTGTTAGCTGGCATCCTCTGGTAAGAAAGACTTTCACATGTTTTCGATGTTTGCTTTTATTACATAAGATGCATAGGAGCACTGGGATATAAGAAACTTGAACATTTTGAAAGAACAGGTACCAAATCTTGTAATGAACTCCTGAAGAGGAATTTATACAGGAAAAAAACATGCAAATAATGATGACACTTTTGCAACTGCACATTCTGCTTTTTAACTCGCCTCTAATTTGACAAAGGAGTTATTTTTCTGCTCCTATTTAAATGCAAATTGGAAGAGCTAGTTTTATTCTGATCTCTGCTTCGGCTTTGTAGAAATTAAGATTAAGAAGTCAATGTGTCTTTTTTATAGTTCTTATTAGATTTTGAGAAAACCAAGTGCTGTCTGAAAACAGCCTTTCTTTTTTTTGTCACTTTTTGTATTCTCTCTTGTGAAAGAAATTCCAGTTTGTGGAATAACAAAACACACACAGCCAATGATAGGACTCTGCATGGTACAGCTGGAAGGAGGCACAACAGGAGATATAACTCCATGCTGCAGCTGCTTAGAAAGTGATTCCTGGATGGACTAATTATATCTCAGATTGTGGATTAGAGCTGAGTATTAGTAACTGAAATAAGAAAAAGCAGCTAAGGAAGAAGTTAAGATAGGGGGTTTGGAGTTAAGTGTCCGTGCTTATAATGGTAAAAATAAATAGGAAATATTTGTGCTGTTGCTGAAGTCTCTGAGCACCAAAAATGCTCTTTGACTAAGGCAAGTCACAAGAGGAAAAAAAAAACAACAATCAGAAAATGTAGTTAAGAGAACAGACCTTGAGGAAAAGCTTGGGGATTTGCAGGAAAGATGCTCACCATGGATTCTGCTGGTAAGTTGTATACTTATTCCTGCTGTTGTTAGAGACAAATGATTAAGTTCATTAAATTAAATCAGGCATCATTCCCATTTCTACTTAACTACATACTTAAGGAAACGGAGTGAAGCTGGAAAGAGATAATAAAATGAAATGAACTGTTCTTTTTCTTCAAAATGCACCAGGTCTGGACTTAGAGATACCTAAGGGAACTCTTTGAGGTATCTTATCACTGTAGTCTCATGTTACTGAATGTAGTGTTTTGCTTGTCCCACAACCCTAGTGAAAACCCATCTTTCACAGTCCACTATTTACCCATTAGCCATAATCCTTTATTTACAAATAAATAGATATACTTAAAAACAAATTATTGAAAAGAAAAAGGAATAGTTAGCTAGTTGTATACATAGCTGTTTGAAAAAACCCAAAACATTATGGAAAGTGTATTACTAAGAAAAAAAATTGCTCATAATACAAGTAATAAGTATGTAATAATATGTAATAATAAGTATGTGATATGTAATAAACATGTTTGATTATTTATCTTTATCTATTACAAGCCCTATGCAGATAGCTCTTAAGATTCTGTTTACTTGCATTTGGGAAACCTTTATGAATGATGCATGTTTTTACTGAGACACTTGGTTGTCATTCATATACTTCATACTTAGGCAAAAAGGGCTGTTCTTCAAGCTTCAAATGACTGTGGGCAACCCTTTCAAAAAATCTAGGCCAGATTTAAAAGACAAACAAGAAGATACGAATGTCCATAAAGTATTGCTTGCTTGTTTGTTGAGACTGCAAATCAAGGTAGCAGTGTCTGATGAAGTTAACTTGACCAACAGTAAATCCTATTGTTTAATCTCTTGTTTCAAGATCAAAATATGCAATGTCCTTGAACTAGAAAATGTTTTCAAGAAGTTCCCTTCAAATATATTCATAGAATCATGGAATGGTCTTTGTTGGAAGGGGCCTTTAAGTGTCCTCTGGTCCAAACCTCCTGCAGTGACCAAGGATCTCTTCCAACATATATACATAATGACAGAGAGAACAACAACAGCAATCCATATCAAATAAAACATCTGAGCAAAACAGATAATTTGTTATGTTTTGATTGGATATGGATGACTTTCTAAGAGGCTCACGGCCAGGCTGTCACCTGGTATAAATTCATTTAGCATTAACTTCATTGGATTTGCACTGATTCATGACTGAGCTTCAAGCTATTTGTACCTTTGCAGAAATTTTGTTGCCTCTGGACAAGAGCTATTCCAGTACTGTGTTAGTGGAGAGTCTTGAGTGGTAGGGTCAGGCCACAGCTGGACCTCTGAATAGCAAATAGTGTTTGTTTTCAAATGAGTGCTGAGAACCTCCGGCCTCAGTAGCAGTCAGATGGTGTAGTTCCTTCTCATCAACAGAGGTCAGATCCAGGTGGATACCACATGGCTAGAGTCAATCTAGCATCATTTCTGCCTTGCTTTCAGTAGTGTCGCTTGGATGAAAATCCAGCCCTTATAGTAATGAATCAAACACTTTATCACTTTAGATTTCTCTTGTATTTATACTTCTACTCCATTCAGATATTCATCTAACTAGCACATCTGGTATCAATTGCCATTTTGTCCACTTCAGGTCCTAAGGGAGGAAATCAATATATATTATTACTATTAGGCTGATGACCAGCACCTAATTGCATTGCCATCGTGTTTCCATGAAAATGAATAAACTTTGTGTCATTTTAGCTTAATTTTGAAGACTCACATAAAAAGAATATTATCCTGGTTTAGCAAACATACTGCATAAACAGCAATTACTATGGAAACATAATTGAGTTAAAGGTAAAGCATATTAGCTAAGTGCTTGCAGCCCAGATAATTCACAAAAGGCTTATGGGTTCTCCAATTAATGAAATCCCAATTCATCACCTAAGGAACTGTGTTGACTTTTAAAACAGGGAACTGTAGATTGACAGACAAATTAATTCATTCTATATCAGAGAATCATAAATATTTTGTTGCTGTTCTTTTTCTGGAGATTTATGTGCAAGCAAAAATTTAGGTAGAATCCATGCTGAACTTGAGAGACAGCAAAGGAAAGGTGGTAACTTTGTATTTCCATGGTTGTGGGCTGCTGCAGTGGCCAAACCAGCTCCAGAGCTAGACTATGAGGACCTTGATGGCTACAGCCTTGAGTTGCAATGTAGTCCTTTGGGAGATCCTGGATTGTAGGCTGCTCATAACAGACTTCTAGGGCTTTTCTGTGAGGAAAGGTCCCCTAAGCTGCCTTATTTAATTTTGATTATTTTTAAGAGGAGGAGGAAGATTCTGATCATTCAGCATGATCTACTTATCTCATGTAGGGATGTCAAAAGGCACTTTTAAGGAAGGTTTTGTTAAATGAGTTTTCCAATAAAAGGGCCTTGGCTATGGTTGATAAAACTTCAGTTTTGCCTCCCAAAGAGAGTGCTTAAAAAAAGAGTCCTCTTCATGCATTTAGATACGTCAGTAAAAGAGTAGGCCCAGTCTTGGATAGCTTTTGCATACTGAGGAGGAGAAAGTGGAGCATACCAAAGACTGTAGAAAACTCTTGTGGAACAAAAAGTGAAAGGAACAATAAAAAAAATCCAGTCAAATGCATGAAGTGCTCATTTTTAAAATCTAATTAATAAAATAGGTCAGAGTATCAGCTTACAAGAACAAAGATATGTGGCTAGGCCAAACCATGGCCAAGTGTGTTTTTCCTACTATTCTACCCTTGAAAAAATAAGCTTATCTTCTAGGTACCTTTCTTTTTTGAGGCTGTGGGAGAAGCATCAAGTTTGGACTGCATAGCTGTTTTGTTGCTGAATCAACAAGGTAAACCTGCTTTTTGCTTGGTCCATGTACACATGGTCTCATTCCTAAGTAAAACGGGCCAGGATTTAGTCGCAGGCCCAAAGACAAGTAGAATGGCATAGCTTGGTTCGATGTGCCTAAGTACTTGTGCTGCTCCCCAGAACAGGATAAACATTTCTCTGTTCCCCATTGGGAACAGTCCCAAACTGTGCGCTGTTCCCAAACTATATCCTGTACATCTCTGGGAAAGCATTGACTGGCATGAGCAGAAACTCCAGCAAGGATAGGCTGACAGTTGAGGAGCGTGGATAGTCACAGAACATGGTTTGACCTGATCCAGTTCACTCAGAAAAGCACAATTTTGCTGTCCATCATAGTGATACCAATAATAAGTGAGCGACCCATGGTGTAGCGTGAACTTGGGTAACCTCTGAGACACAAGTGTTGCTCTGAAGAGGCACAGCAGGAGCCTTGCTGATGCATTTAGGTTGGAAATTGTCGTGTAGCTCAGCAAACACAGCCTGCTTCCCTGGTATGGAATGCTATCCAATTGTGCCTTTACAACCCAGTTGTGCCAGTGAGCCGGAGTTAGTTAGCACCTGTGATTTCCCAAATGCCAGGGAATGTAGGGAGGCTTGACATTAGTTTTCAGTCCTGCGTTTCACAGGGTGTTTTTACAGTGAAGTAAATGAGTTTTCTCAGCACATCGCTGGAGTTCTGGCCAATTGATCCCATGGATGCCACAGTCTTGCTGCAGGGAGCCCTGTGTGACTGCGTGTTAATGTTTCCTTTGAGTATAGAGGACAAAATAATGCTGTTCATCTGATTGTAGTGGGGTTGCAGAGCAGAATATTTTGTGTCCGTGTCTAAAAAGTGACCAATAACACCCTTATTCAAAGTTTCTAGAAAGCCACTTAGTAACTGAAATTCTACAGCCTTCTAGACCCTCAGCCTAGGACTGCATCTTGTTCAAGGAATGAGTTTTTACTTAAGTGAAGAATTTGTCTTAGTGCACTGTGCCTGGAAGAGACAAAGGTAACAGCAGGTGACAGAAGGACCAGCTAGGTGGGGCTAGCAGAGGTGTGACTTTTCCAGCAGCCAATGTCAAAAATATGGCTCAGACAGAACCACTGACACAATGTGCTATGGACCACCTACAGGACACTGATGGGATGTGCTAATGGGATTTGAATTCACAGGTTCATTTTAATGTATTAAGACCTATTGCAACCACTCTGAATGAAAACAGGCATCTAAAGTCTCTGTGAGTAAGATAAACAGGTGATACTTTATATTACTATCCAATGCACATAGACCAGAAGGTGTCCAAGAAACCTGTTCTGTTGCCAACCTGAAACCAACTTCTGTGACCGAAAAAAGTGAGTTACAAGAGTGAACCCAAAGTCACAAACAAAGCAAAACAAACTTTCTACTTGTGCAGCCCCTAAGGTACAGTTGTGCCCTATGCAAAGAAACTTGCACATCCCAAGCTAGTGGCTCAGTGATTTGTGGGAAGTTAATTTGCTCTCACTCTGAAGGGAAACAGTGACAAAACTTGGAAGACTGTCTGAAACAGTGCCATGTACTGATGACTGGGGTACCTACCATCTTCAACTGACTTGAAGTTTCTTCCTTCTTGAAGTGCTCTTACTAGGTCTTGCTCCTCTATACAATTAAAACTGAATAAACAAAGAGCTGTTTTATTCCTGAAAATGCAGAGCCTTTCCACTGTGTGCTGTAAAGCTAGCCTAAATCTTAAGTAGGGAAAATGATGCCATGGTAAACTTTTCAAGCAGTGAAGGTAAAATCAGTGCTACTGTAGTAATTTCTTATAGGTTAATCCTCAGTAACTTGTCAAATTATTTGTTTAATATAACACTTTTGTAACTAAAACTGCCAGGTATATAAAGAGGCAAAAAAAAAAATCCCTAAACATGGGCTTTTTAAAAAAACTATGCATACACAGAGGGAGAGAGTACAAAGTCCAAGCCAAAAATTTCCACCAGTGACACTTGTACTCTGTTGTGTTAATGTCACCCATATGTTTCAGCAAAGCTTTCTCCTACCCAACAATTTAAAGTGCATTCATCAGGAAAACAAACACAAAAGCCTAAGCTGTGTAATTCATCATTCTGCTACATTTTTGCCCACAGAACATAACCCTGCCTTAAAGCTTCCCCAGCTTAAGGAGAAATTTGTCTTATGGGTCTAGTAACAGCTAAAATCTCCTTGTAGTGATATTAATCTTCATGCTTCTAGAGGAAGCGGAAAAGAGCAAAATATGGTGCCAGAAAACTGGAAAACACAAGCAGATATACTTTTGTAACTTAATTTAAAATATAAAAATATTTCCTATGTGTATTAGCTGAGTTCAGTGGATTTGGTAGCATCAAGCTGATTCTGTTGGTATCAGGTTCTAGGTTTAGGAGTGGTGAACAGACTAGCTTTCAGGGTTTATATACAGATAACATGTAGAACAAGATCCTACAAGAAAATCTAGGTCTGTTTTACAGAAAAACATTTTGAAGCTTTCCCCCCAGCCTGTGAACTAAATGCTACTTTCAATTTTTATAGCAGGTGAAGACTCATGGAAGGGAAAAATGAAATGTTTTATTGTATCCATAGGGAACGTGAAGAAGACTTGAATAATTTTAAGAAGACTTAATCTGTAAGAGGATAGATCTAGGTTAGATATTAGGAATAATTTTTAATATTTTTTTTTGCTGTGAGGGTAGTGAGATACTGGCATACCTTGCCCAGGGAATTTGTGAATAACCCATCCCTGGAAGTGTTGAAGGCCAGGTTGGATGGTGCTTCAAGCAACCTGGTCTAGTGGGAGGTGTCCCTGCCCATGCAGAGGGGTTGGAACTAGATGATCTTTAAAAGTCCCTTCCAACCCAAACCATTTTGTAATTCTGTAATTCTATGACTCATCTATTGTCCTCATACATTTGAAGACAACTGACCCCTCCAACTGATCATTCTCATTGAGCTCCTTTGCACTCTTCATCTCATCCACATTCTTTTGGAAAAGCACCGCTCAAAAGTGAGTAACAAGCTTAGGTGAAGTGTCCCTAGGACTTACAATATTGGAATTACCTTATAAGCAGCTTTGAAATTCAGCAGAAACACCAGGAATAACCTGGCTCTGTCTGTCCTACTTATCACCTTTGTAATCCTGCCAGTGCATGATGAGGTGTCTCAATGGCACACATTTAAAAGGAAAACAAGAAACAAAAACAGTCTTCTAAATTGTTCTTTATTTCCATTTGGAGCTTGATCTTGTTTCCCAGTCTTTTTACAGTGACCTCATAAAATAATTGTCTGCTTATTTCTTATTTTTGGTGCATGCTGCTCTTAAAATCTGAGTCAGTTCTCTATATTAGAACACCTTATTTGAAAGCACAAGTTAGGTAATTTAATTTTACATTGTAATAATTTTACTGTCATAATACCTTTCAGTTTCATTTATAACGAAAGAATTCATCTCCTTTTGCCTGTCCTCTACTTACCAAGGCCTGAGAAGAGAAAAGGGCATGAAATCTCTTCCAGTTGTACAAATCCCTGAGAACTTTTTTTACATAGTCAAAAATATCATTACAGTCCCATGCTGCGGACTTTCCTCCCTCTTTTTATTACTCCATCTCCTTTACTGCCTCTGCTGTAGAGTCTATCTGTCATCCATCAGCTTGATAATACCTAAAAGGCCTCTGGACCTGTGTGCACAACACACCAGTACAGAAACACCAACCTGCCTTCTTCAATAGAGGCAGACAAAGACAACTGCCACCCTGAACTTTTACAGCAGAGGTGTGAACCTCACGGACTGCACAGGAGAATCAGCTTCTAAATTTTCAAGGCATAGGACATACCAGGATATGCAAATGTAGGATATGAAGCTTGGCAGAAACAATAGCACTTGGAAAACCTCATTAAGGTACCTCATTTACCGCTGGGACCAGAGCAGAAATATGCTCTTGTTCAGTGGGCAATTAAGAGCAACAGCCTGTTTTCCAGTTCTCTCCATCACCCTCCAGAGTCCAGCTTTCTCCACTGAGAAGGAAACAAGCTCTTAATGTAAGCACCTAAAAGTAGACTTGGGAATAAAGTCCTTCATGCTCCATTTCTTACATTGGCCCTAACCTTCTGGCCCATTAGTTAGAATAGCATGTTAGATATTCCCTCCTCTTCCTGGGGGAATGTGATTCTGCTTCTCTCCTTTCCCAAGGCACAGCAGGTTTTGTATTGTGCAGATACTTGTGAAAACTGCTTGGCCTTGAATTTGTTAGAGTATCTGCATAGTCTAGTCTAACCCCTCTGCTTAAAGCAGGGTCAACCAGAGCAGAGTGGCCAGGGCCATGAACAGTCAGAATCTGAGTATCTCCAAAGTATTCAAACACAAGTTTTCTGGGGAAGCTGTTACAGTGTTTGACCACCCTCACAATGCAAAAAGAATAAATAAATAAATTCTGATGCTTAAGTTGAATTTTCTTTCTTTTAGTTTGTACCCATTGACTCCTGTCCTGCCACTGGGCACTACTGAGAAGAGTTTGACTGCATCTTTGGTATTCCACCACATCAGATATTTTTATATACTGATAAGATGACCCAGAACCTTCTGTTTTCCAGGCTGAATGGTCCCACCTCTCTTGATCTCTCCTTGTATGGCAGGTGCTCCATTTTCTGAAAAAAAAATTTGCAGCACATTGCTAGACTCAGTCCAGTAAGTCTTTCTTGTGTTGAAGACCCCACATTGGACACAGGATTCGAGATACCTCACTAGTGATGAGTAGAGAGGAAGGATCACCTCTCTTGACCTTCTGGTAATGGTATACCTGAAGCAGCCCACTGTGCTATTGGCTTCCTTGCCACAACAGTCCATTGCTGGCTCGTGTTCAACATCTTGTCCACCAGGACCCCCAGATCCTTCTCTGCAATGCTGCTTTTCAGCCTTTTATCTACCTGTTGGCCCATTTATCCAGCATGTTGAGGTTCCTCTGAATGGCAGCACAACCCTCCAGCACAGCAGTCATTCCTCCCATTTGTGAGTCATCTACAAACTTGCTGAGGGTTCAGTCTGTCCCTGGGTCATTAATTAAGATGGTGAGCAGTTTTTGCTCCAGTACTGGCCTCTGCGGCACACCTCTAGTGCCTGGCCTCCAGCTGGACTTCTCACTACTGGGCATAACCCTTTCAGCCCATCAGTTAAAATTAATTTTCTGTCCACTTCACTGTCCATTTATCTAGTTTGTGTTTCATCTGTTCATGACTAAGTATGTTATGCTCTGATGATGTAGCTTTGGCTACTAAGAAGATGGAGACTCCTTATTTACAAGAAGTCATGTGGAAAAGACAAGGGGTAATGGACACAAGTTGCTCCTGGGAGCATTCTGATTGGACATAAGAGGTTAATTTTTCACTATAAAGACAATCCCAAGTGAAGTGGTAGATTAGCCCACAATAGACAGTTTTAAGTCTCAGTTTGACTGGGTGCTGAGCCATCTCATATAAATTACAGTAGTACCTGGAGAGGTTGGACCAGATGATCCTTTAGGTCATCCAGGGCCCCCTCTGGAGGTTGGACAGGGTTGTTTGTATCTCAGTCATTGTTTTTGTCTCAGTCATTGCCTATGTAGGCCTTAGGCCATATGAAAGGCATCACCATAGTGTCTCCCAGGCAGGCCTTCTGAGATGCATATGAGGCATATGAGGCTTTCTTTGAGGAGTTACAAAGGGATTTCAACATCATTTCATAGAATAGATCCTGGTACTTTACAATTGAACCTCATGCAACTGCCCTTAGCCCATCGATCCAGCCTGCCCAGGTCCTGCTGTAGGCAGGCTGCTCACAGGCAGATCAACACACCCTCCCAACTTGGTGTCATCTGCAAACTTGCTGAGGGTGTACTCCACCCCATGATCCAGATAATTGATAAAGACATTAAAGAGGACTAGTCCCAGTACTGAGCCCTGTGTAACACCACTTGGCTGCCAAAAGGATTTAAATCTGTTTACCACAAGTCTTTGGGCCTAGCCATCCAGCCAGTTTTTTACCCAGCAAAGTGTAGACCCATGCACTACATGAGCAGCCAGTTTCTCCAGAAGCATGTAGTGGGAAATGGTATCAAAGGCTTTACTGAAGTTGAAGTAGACAACATCTGCAGCCTTTTCCTCACCCACTAAGAAGGTCAGCTTGTCATAGAAGGAAATCAGGTTATTCATAGAATTACAGAATGTTAGGGGCTGGAAGGGATGTCTAGAGATCATCAAGTCCAACCCCCTGCCAGAGCAGGACCACCATAGAATCTAGGGTAAGTCACACAGAAAATGCATCCAGATGGGTCTTGAAAGTTTCCAGAGGAGACTCCACAACCTGTTTGGGCAGCCTGTTCCACTGCTCCATAACCCTTACAGTAAAGAGGACCTGCCTTTCATGAACCCATGCATGTTTGCCTGCTTGTCCTGTGTGTACTGCATGGTGGCACTCAAAATGTTTTGCCCCACTACCTTTCCTGGAACCAAGGTCAAACTAACAGGCCTGTAGTTCCCCAGATCCTCTTTCTGGCACTTCTTGTAGAAGGGCATCAAGTTTGCTAAGTTCCCATCAGCTAGGACCTCCCCAGTTAGACAAGACTGCTGATAGATGATGGAAAGTGGCTCAGTGAGCACTTCTGCCAGCTCCCTCAGTACCCTTGGGGGGATCCCATCCAGCTACAGACTTGTGTGTGTCTAAGTGGTGCAGCAGTTCACTAACCATTTTCCCTTGGAGTATGGGGGATTAATTCTGCTCCCTGTCCATATCTTCCAGCTCAGAGGCCTGGGTACTTGGAGAAAAACTGATCTTATTACTAAAGACTGAGGCAAAGAAGGCATCACATACCTCAGCTTTTTCCTCATTCTTTGTCACTATGTTTCCCCCTGCATCCAATAAAGGATGGAGATTCTCCTTACTACTCCTTATTAGCCCTACATCTTAAATCTGTCTGTCTTCACTGAGTGTCTGTCCAAACAGCCTCAATTCTCCATTGGCTTGTGTCTGGTAGAATGGAGGGAGTAATCTGCCTCTTTCCTCTCTATTTCTTGACAAATTTTGATGTCTTACATTTATTATGGGCAAACTGGATGGTGTTATTTTTCATTTAAGCAGTTGACCACCAATTCTTTAATGAACACAAGCAGAATCATGAAAGATAATCCATATCTGAACACATTCTGGGAGGAACAGGTATCATTGATTCATCAATAATTGCAAGTAGGAGAGTGTGGCTTAATCAGTACTCTGACTCAAAAGGCTATGCTAGTGATTTTGGAGCAAATACTAGCAGAACATTCAACGAGCTTAATCATAGAGACCATAAAGTCCCTGACAAAGACTAATGATGATAAATGAGCTGTCAAACACCTGTTTTAGACTTCTCCAATATAACAGGACTCATCTACGTGCACCTTACTCCAACTGCTCAGCTGCTTTCCATCTATCTCAGTGCTCTTCTGAGCCAGAAAAATACTATGTTTAGATATCCAGACTGAGGCACAGGAAGGTCTACAAGCTTAGATCTGACCTGTCAACCTGAGAGTGGCCTGCTTCTTCCTTGTGTTCTCTTTTTCATCTGTATTTTTATTCACAGCCAAACCCTAGCCGCAAGAGATCATGCAGCTCCTATGCAGACTGCACACATAGTAGAAAAAAGATTTCTCAGTTTGGTTTTCTCTTGCTCTGTGATTGTCCAAGGCTTGGTGATAGCTGGCTCCGTCTGAATTGGAAGAAGTCTTGTGGAAAGTTTTGGTCTTGCAAAAGGAGGAGCTGCTCAGAGCCCTCAGCATGCCACTTTTTATCTCTTAGATGAATATTAGTGACATTAGAAGGGTGTGACACTGAGTTGGCTGTTAATGCAAGCAAATTTCCTTTATATACTGAAGCAGCAAAAGTTGCTGAAGAACTTTCTGCTCTCTCACTGAGTTCCAGTTCACTGTTTTATGTGTTTTAAAGAGCCTTTTCTACAGTCTTCTATATATTGCAGCCCTCCGGTTGTGGAAGGCAAAAATTCTGCTGGTTTGATCTACACTATAGCTGCCAGTAGAGCAGAAGATAACTAGTTTCTCAGAGATGTGGAAGGATGCTTGTGTTGTGCCATTTGGATGGTAATTCATATTAACTAGTCACAGTCTCCTGCTTCATGATGTTTACTTTATCAAAGCAAGTTACTCACAGCTCAGTCTCTCTTCTTTTTTGCCTCAGGTGCATAGATCAAACCTCAGAGTATTACACAGTGGAATCAATTGGTATTCAGCTGCAGATCCTCTGCACAGTGGCAGAGACGTACTGGCTGCCTTCCAAAGTAGGTTTCAAAAGGGTTCTTGAACACCTTGAAAAGTGAACACAAATATATTTAAACTATTAATTAGTTAAGGAGAAAAGATACATGATTCTCAAACTGACTTGAGGGTCTTTTCCAAACCAGTATTGAGACAATTTGTCTGACAGAGTATATGTCCCTTTCACACAAGTTGTAGTCTTAGTTTTTTTTCCATGTTTTTTGCTCTTAACTCTGTCTTACCAGTGAGTGCATCTTCCTTGTGCTTTTTCAGTCAATGTGGACAGGCACACCCTGTGCCTTTTTAAGACTGCAAATACATGGATGGTGATGTCACTTATCATTATGCTTGGGGATCTGTATTTTGAAGACTGACAAAACACACCATTTTTGTTTGAGTTAAATGATTATTTTCCCATCTGGAACTGCAAGAGACATGCAAACTGTCTCTGGGAAGAGTTTAGAAAGAAAAGAACACTCCTGAAAAAGGAATTAATCTCATCCAAAAATGAGTACTAAATATTGGTCAAGTGAATCATGTCCAGAATTACCTGTTTTTCTCTTTTTATGAAGATTAGCACATAGTACAGCAAGGTCTCAGCAAAATATATATGTTAGAGGGTTATTTGAGATCTCACTCTATAAAACTGCTTATAAAATGTTCCCTGGAAGAATGGTGAACACTCCTAATCCTTACATGTGCTCATTTGTAGAAGTCTTCTTTTAAACCTGTCTGAAAAACTGCATAAGGGCTTGTCAGAGTGAATTAGGAAGGTCAGTGTTGCCAGCTGATCTCTAAATACATTTTTTCTTAATTTTGACAATAAGCCTCCTCTTGGAATTAGCCAGTGCCAACCTGCCTAAACTTGGAGTGCTCTGAGGACCTGAATCTGTGCCAACTGAGAGGTAGGGTAATGCACCACTTTTTGGACCATCTTCCTTTTTGATGGTAAACTCAAAAAACATGTGATACAACTTTGAGCACAAATTAGGATACAAGTTCCAAGTTTCATTAGCAAGACTGGATGAAATGTCTGATTGCAGTCATCAGCCTCAAGGATTTCCCATGGCAGCAAGAAAACCTTGGTTTGACTGTGTGGTTCTTGCTTTGGCAGCTCAGATTGCTGGGGCATTTACTTGGTTTTCTTGTTTCTCGGCATTCTTAAATTTGGTGATCCTTCCTCTTTGGAAAGAACAGCTTCTTTCTCTTCTTGTAATGAAGAGAACAGGAACAAGTTGCTGAGGAAGTTGTGGATGCCCCATCCCTGGAAGTGTTCAAGGAACTTTGAGCAATCTGATCTAGTGGAAGGTATCCTTGGCCATGCAGGAGGGTTGGAACTAGATGATCTTTAAGGTCTCTTTCAATCCAAACCCTTCTGTGATTTCATGATTCTATGACAATAGACCTTCAAGAACTCTGCTGACTTCTCTGGAGTTACACTGAAATTTACCTCAATGTGAATTAAATCAAAATTGAACCTTTATCTTAACTTTTCATTGCCGTCAGTGGATTGCTTCCTACAATAGCTCTAATCAGCCAGCACTTTCCATGGCTACAGTTCTGTTTTATTTTTTATTTGCTTTTTAGATTTGAAGCTGTTTAGAGTATTGCCAAGTCTTAATAGTCACAGAAGTTTGCATAGAACCACCAGCACACTGGGACTAAGAAAAGTTGTGAATTTAAATATCTGAGTGATTTGCATACCATTTTAATTCTAAGGAGCAATATTTTCTTAAAAAGAAAAAAAAAAAGAAAAAAGAGGCTTAGTACTCAATGGATGTTAAGATTCTTGTGAAATCAATAATTTGGGAAATTTTGTAAATCATTATTTCCTAGAGGTGCAGGAAAATGTGGAGAAGCTGGAAACATTGATTATAACCCTGTTTTTCTAGCAGCATTTTTTTTGTTTGTTAAATCTATGAAATGCACAGGTTTGCATTTTGTTGCTGTTGGCTTTTATGACCCTGAAGTTCTGGCATTGTCTGGCTGCCAGGGGAAGCCAGCAGAGATGTTTAATATTTATTTATTTTTGAAAGGGATGAGCAGGTTCAAATTGCACTAACTGTAATCCAGATCCCTATGACTGACATTTAGGAAATGGATTTTTTTTCTTAAGGCCTTAATTACAAAACCTGTTAACAAACAGTACTTTCTACAACAGTAAAAGGGATCTTGGGTGAAAGAAACTTGCAGCATTTTGTGGGAGAAGTTGGGTGAGGGTTGGATCACAGTAAGCAGCAGGGAGAGGAAGAGTGGGAAGGGACACTGTGAGTATCTGATGGGTACATTTTGACATTCTTTGTGAAGACTGTGAAATCTAAACCAAATTACTCTGACTGGTTGTATTTCTCCCCCTGTGCACAGCACTGGTGAGGCCTCAACTCGAGTACTGTGTCCAGTTCTGGGTCCCTCACTTCAAGAAGGATATTGAGGTGCTGGAGCAGGTCCAGAGGAGAGCAACAAAGTGATGAAAGGACTACAGGGAAAATCTTGTAGGGATAGGCTGAGGGAGCTGGGGTTGTTTAGCCTGGAGAAGAGGAGACTCAGGGGAGACCTTCTCAATCTCAACAATTACCTGAAGGGAGGCTGTAGTCAGGTGAGGGCTGGGCTCTTTTTTCAGGCAACTAGAAACAAGAGGGCCTGGCCTCAAGCTGCTCCAGGGGAGGTTTAGGTTGGATATTAGGAAGCACTTCCTCAAGGAGAGGGTGATTAGACATTGGAATGGACTTCCCAGGGAAGTGGTGGAGGCACCATCCCTGGATGTGTTCAAGGAAAGGCTGGATGTGGCACTTAGTGCCAAGGTCTAGCCAACGTGGTGGTGTTAGGTCATAGGCTGGACTTGATGATCTTAAGGGTCTTTTCCAGCCTTGGTAATTCTGTGATTCTGTGATTCTGTGATAAGCTGGCTTGTGTTTACGTAAATGCTTACTTCAGCTCATCTGACTTAGCTGAAATCCTGTTAAGCATGCATAGAAATAGCTGCAGGGTGAAGGCTGGAAATAACCAAATTGAAGTATCCATAAAATCATAGAATCGTGGACTGGTTTGGATTGGAAGGGACTTTTAAAGTTCATCTATTCCAAGCCCACTGCAGTTAGCAGGGACAGGTTCAGCGAGATCAGGTTACTTAGAGCCCTGTCCGAATGTTTTGAGCATCTGTAACTTGATTGAGTGAAATTCCTGGGTGCACCACAGCACTTATTTAAGTGCCCAAAAGTAATTTCCAGGGCTTGAAAAGACTGAACACCTTGGCTTCATTTTACTGAGTCAGGATACCATGGTAATAAATAAAGAAACTGCAAACACATGTTCCACTAAATTAAACTACTGCTTTTCACTGTTTTCAGCTAGGGCCCAAGAGGCAAACTCATTGCAAAGTCAGCAAACCAGTCTGCCAAGTCCTGGATCATGCCCTATCTACTTTCAAGTCAGAACCCTCCACGTGTACTATGTGAAACATTTAGAGCAGTTGATGAGGAGGAGATGATCCTGTTCAGTATATCTGATATGTGGTTAGGATTGTGCCATAGCTGCTGCTCCTCCTTGCATTGAAAACAATGTAAAAACAAAAAAATGATGCAAAATACTCTGGAATTTGGTCTTCAAGGTTCACACTTTTTCTTCTGTCACAAACTGGGTCAGCTGAAAATATAATAAAAAAAGGATTTAAGTTATTTGGATTTTTTGTGTGTGTGTTTTGCTGGTGAAGGTGAGGTCAAAGACTCCTCAGAGTGGTGCCCAGTGACAAGACAAGGGGCAACAGGCACAAGCTGGAACACAGGAAGTTCCATCTAAACATGAGGAAAAACTTCTTTCACTGGAATAGGTTACCCAAGGAAGCTGTGGATGCCCCCTCCCTGGTAGTGCTCAAGCCCAGGTTGCATGATGCTTTGTGCAGCCTGGTCTTGCATGAGGTGTCCCTGCTCATAGCAGGGAGGTTGGAACCTGATGGTCTTTAAGGTCCCTTCCAACCTTGATCCTTCTATGATTCTACGATTCTTTATGTTAGGGGTGACATAGCCCTGAAGCAGGCTCACCAGAGAGGTTATAGAGTCTCCTTCTCTGGACATATTCAAAACCTGCCTGGACACCATCCTGTGTAACCTACTCTAGGTGAACATGCAGGGGGATTGGACTAGATGATTTCCAGAGATCCCTTCCAGTCCCTGACATCCAGTGATTCTGTGGTTTCTCAGGTGTGTAATTACTACTTTTCGAGTTGCATTTAAGAGATCCTGTTTTAATATCTTCCTATGATTAGTAACAGAATAATACATACACTTTATTTTTTTTACACAATAATACATACATTTACCAACAGAAGAAGCTAATAATTAGAGAAAAAGTCTCATGCCTGAATGTAAGTCACTCTTTTCCAATTGCAGTAACTTACATTTAAGCACCCTGATTTAGTATCCTTAGTGACTGCAATGCAAGGTGGCAGTGCCAAAGCAGCCCTCCCAGCTCTGCTTGCCCCCGTGCTCAGGACGAGGCACTCAGCTGCCCTAGAGCAGTTTCTAGTATTACTCCAGAGCATCTCACATAGCATGTAGCAGTGCCCAGGCTGGGAACCCCACTGTGGTTTCCCACTGTAGGAAAGCTCAAAGCATTCCTACAAGCTGGTAGACTGTAAAGTGAAGGAGAGAAAAGCATTTGCATGCAGGGCCATGGATTGGGATAAATGCAGAGCAAGTGTGAGTGGGACACTGCTTTTGGCTTCTTGGGCATGCTGTCACTCCAAATCAGCCTCAGTCTCTGTGACCAAGATAATCTGCAGGCAGTAATAAACCACAAATATCTCTTCCAAGAGGGAGAGATGGAGACATCAGGGGATGGTTGCTGTACCTATGTCTGACCTAAACATCATGTTTCAGCTGTTCTTCCATGTTACCAAGCTGTGCTTACGTATGCATGATATGCTCAGCCATGTTTACAGGTCCTGCTCAATGCTCTGTACATGTTCACACCTTTAACATCCTTGCTGGTCACAGCAATGACTTTTCTTGACCATTTTTGGACACTGACTTGAGATGATGACAGAAAGCTGATGTTGCAGACAGGGGGGTTTGAAGCTGCAGATTTACTTTGCCTTTGCTGTAGGTGGATGGACTCATTCTAAAGGCACCAGCAAGCTTCCAGGTATATTTTAGAAATGGAAGAAACAGGGCTTTGAAACTTTGGTAAAACCTGGTGGGAAGAAATATCCACAGATGAAGAAAAACCTAAATACATTTTTCCTGAATGACTTAGTACTGTTCATTTTTGATAGCCTGCAAATCAGTAAAAGGGACATCTTTGACATACTGAGAGTATATAGGACAAATAAACCCAGGTCCCTAGCAATCCCAGGCAGCTGCCATTGTTCTAAATGTAAGAACTTCTCTCTGGCAGAGCTGATACAAGAAGAATGCTATTTTGGCACTAATTAAAATATGTCAAATCATCAAAATACTTTCAAAGAATAGCATTATGAGAAATTAAATTCACTGCTTTAGTAAATAGTAAAGGAGTGACTATTTAATGATGCACAGATTTAATTACAGAGAGGATGACATTTTTATGATAGCTATATAAAAGTAATTACACATCACAGGAACTGAACTGGACTGTGCTCAGCCCTGCATTCTCAGCACACAGCTGTGCAGAGCAGGTTGTCAAACACCCACAAGTCTGTGACAGTCTGCTTTTGTTTTGCAGTGTTGGTGAGTAATGCCTCCCATGACAGAGCAATGTTTAATTGACCACAGCAAAAAAATTGGCAGGGCAGATTTTAAGGAGGCATTGCCTGAGAGAAGAGATTTTGTATGCTTGTATAGGCAATAGAAGGAGTGTGCCAATGTACTGCGTAGTTTTACGTATTGTGAATAACATTTTTTTGTCAATACTGAAAAGCTAATCCAAGAAAAAACTGTATTTTACCCCTTTCTTAATTCACAGAAGTTTTATTTATTTGAAACAAACCCAATGCAAAGTGAGCATCTTTCTTAATGAGATTATTCAGAAGTTCTGCATGACACATTTTCAAGTTAAATGGAATATGACGAACACTTGAGAAACACGCAAAGTGGTTAAGAACTGTTTTTAAGGGAAAGTAAAAGATGATGAATTTATTCTTGCAGTTCTTGTTGTTATTTTTGCTTCAATTTTTTTTGGTTGTCATTACACAAGAGAAAGCATCTCACTACATGCACAATTTTTGTTCTTCAAGAAGTAGTCTGTATCTGCATAGCCCAGCTGAAAGGAGGAAAAAAAATTGAAGCATTGAAAGAGGGCAGAGAGAGAAGGATTCAGGAGGAAAGATGAGTTTAGGCAAACCTGGTTCAATATTAACCATTTGTCACTTTCAGATTGGGGGTCAGCTCCTGGCTCTGCAGCAGGCTGTATACAACCTTCCTTAGCCAGGTTCAGCAGCTTTGGGGATCCCAGACATTACAATGTGTTTGATGTGGTGATGTTACCTGTAGAATTACAGGACCAATTGGTGAGAGAGACAGAATGAGAGTCTGATAGTCAACATGGTTTTATTCTGCAAATAAGAACTCTGTTTGGTCTAGATCTTCTTTATACACAGATATGATGTGGTCTTTTGTCCCTGCAGGCAGAATAAACTGGCTAACCCTGGCTTCAGAGGAGAAGATAAGAGTGTGTTTGTGCTGGAGCTCATCTTATTTTTTCTGGCACATCTTCTGCTCCCCTTTTAATGATGTGTATGTGACCACTGTCACAGCTCACAGTACCTCCATGTTACTTTAAACTAGCTTCAACAAGGTCCATGAGGAACATTCAAGTTAGAAGTCTATATCTAGCAGTTGTATTGTCTCCTTAGAGAGCCACAGAGATACTGAATAATTCTAGTTGCCAGATAAGCACTCTTGGTGCTCTGGCCCACTTTGTCCCACTAAAAAGATGGCCAAATTACAGGTAACATTAAGTTGCTCAGGGTCTTCTTTGTATACTTATGACAGAGTGCAAAGGGGAGATGATGCTCAAAAACTGGGCAATAACAGAATTCTAAGACATGCAGCATAAATAAAATGAATGAGTCAGTGAATAAACCATTTCACCTATTACATTATACAGAGGATGAGATAAGAACTTGAGAGACATGATGTCTCTTCCTCTTTCTGTTACTGTCTCTGTGACTGACTTTGAGCAAGTTTCACAATTTTTGTATCTCACTTCTGAAAACAAAGATGTTTCCTTTGCCAAGGGTTCCATGATGCATAAATTAAATGGGCTGGATGAAAACCAGCTTTGTTGTGTTGATTTTCTTGGTCTGTAGGAGAGCTGTAGCCCACACTACAAATGATGGGGAAGAAATTTAAGTGCACCAAGTGTTTTCAAGGAGCAAAGTGTGTGCTCTTGGTGGAGGCAAATGACAGAGAAGGAGAAGATTTTGCTTTCCTAGAATCATAGAAAATATGGCAAGAAAGCACCTTAAACATGTCTTTTAGGTGCTCTTTGGCCCAAATACTTATTACGTAGACCATTTTGACTGAAGTTTGTCTAACCTGTCTCTCAGTAATCTTCACTTCCATAGTTTTCTCAAGGCATTTTTTCCCAGTGTTTTACTGTCTTACCTGTTAGAAAACTTTTCCCATTGTCTGTATAAATTTCTCCTTTCTGAAGGTTTTAGATCTTGAAAGATTTCCCAGTCTTAGTGAACGTGAACAATTGGTTTCCTTTCTCTTTGCAGATACCATTTATTTGTTTTAAAACTATTGCTGTGGGTTTCTTCTCCTTTTTTCCTCTTTGGATCAAAAAACTCAATCTCTTCACCTCTTCATCTTGAGCCACATTTTAGAACCCTCTAGTCATTACTTTTTTTGCTTTCTTCTGCACTTTGAGTAGTTCATTGTGGTGCCTAAAATTGCACACACTATTCCTGCTGAGAACTTAAATAAGCTACAGAGAGCAGAAAGATTGCTTCATGTGCCCTGCAGGCTATATTGTTGGCTTTTGTGTGATTTGTAGTTCTTTTGGATTCCTGCAGTCTTGAAAACTGTTTCCTAAGCAGTTTTTTCCCCATTCAGTGCTTGTAAAATTAATCATTCCTATTAAAGTGCAATATTATTTCTGAATTTTGCTCTAAGTTGTCAGGCCATTTTTTTTTCAGCTTATCAAGGTCACATAGAATTTCATCCCCAGTTCTTTCCATTTTTATCAGCTGATAATTCAGTCTCTATACAGGTTAACAACAAGGATGATAGGGCAGAAATATGGTTAGTACTGGGTCTTGGCCGGACTCCTGGAGGAACTGCACTTGATAAATCTTTCAAGTTGAACTACTGGTGTAACTTCCTGGTAATTACCCTGGCTTTGCTTCATTATTAGTTTTCTATCTGGCAAGAATTTCACCCAGGTCATTTTGCCTTATCTTACTTTTGAGAATGTTATAGAAGATAGCAAGAAAACCTTATTATGGCTACTCTGTTGTCTACAAGCTATTCTATTCCAGGCTAGATTCACTTGATCATTTTTTTTCTTGATGAGTCATATCTGTTTTTCATATACTTAATGCCTGTTGCCTGAAGCTCTAGTGATGAAATTGTCTCACTCCAGGACAAAAAGGGTGCATCTTCTTCTATTATAAGGTAATTTTATTATAAGGCTATTGTAATTGTCATTGTGATATGTTTTCTTGTGGAAAATCTTAGAGAGTTGCCTGATCATTATCTTAATACCTGTGAACCTACAAACTAATTTTCTTTCTATATTATTTTTTTAAATAATATTTGTTGTGCTAACTTATATCAAATAAAAACACTTTTTGTTTTGGTACTGAAGAGGCATGGACAAACACCGTCCTGGTTTGAGCCAGGATGAAGCCACTTTTCTTTTTCATAGAATCATAGAATCATAGAATCCTAGGGGCTGGAAGGGACCTGGAAAGATCATCTAGTCCAACCCCCCTGCCAGAGCAGGGTCACCTAGAGCACATCAGACAGGAAGGCGTCCAGGCGGGTTTTGAATGTCTCCAGTGAAGAAGACTCCACAACCTCTCTGGGCAGCCTGTTCCAGTGCTCTGTCACTCTCACAGTAAAAAATTTTTTTCTGATATTCACCTTAAACTTCCTATGCTCCAGTTTGCATCCATTACTCCTTGTCCTATCAATGGTCATCACTGAAAAAAGCTTAACTCCATCTTCTTGACACTCACCCTTTACGTATTTGTAAACATTGATGAGGTCACCCCTCAGTCTCCTTTTCTCCAAGCTAAAGAGACCCAGCTCCCTCAGCCTTTCCTCAAAAGGGAGATGTTCCACTCCCTTAATCATCTTTGTGGCTCTGCGCTGGACTCTTTCAAGCAGTTCCCTGTCCTTCTGGAACTGAGGGGCCCAGAGCTGGACACAATACTCCAGATGCGACCTCACCAATGCAGAATAGAGGGGGAGGAGAACCTCTCTTGACCTAACCACACCCTTTCTAATGCACCCCAGGATGCCATTGGCCCTCCTAGCCACAAGGGCACACTGCTGGCTCATGGTCATCCTCCTGTCTACCAGGACCCCCAGGTCCCTTTCTCCTACACTGCTCTCCAGCAGGTCAGCCCCCAGCCTGTACTGGTACATGGCGTTTTTCTTCCCCAAATGCAAAACTCTACACTTGCCCTTGTTGAACTTCATCAGGTTTTTCCCCGCCCAAGTGTCGAGCCTGTCTAGGTCTCTCTGAATGGCAGCACAGCCTTCTGGTATGTCAGCCACTCCTCCCAGCTTAGTGTCATCAGCAAACTTGCTGAGGGTACATTCTGTACCCTCATCCAGGTCACTGATGAAGATGTTGAACAACACCAGTCCCAGTACCAACCCCTGAGAGACTCCACTAGTCACAGGCCTCCAACTAGATTCTGCCCCATTGACTACAACTCTCTGACTTCTTCCTTTCAACCAGTTCTTGATCCACCTCACTGCCTGATCATCAAACCCATACTTGATCAACTTATCTACAAGGATGCTGTGGGAGATGGTGTCAAATGCTTTACTGAAATCAAGATAGACCACATCCACCGCTCTACCATCATCTATCCACCTAGTAATTTCCTCATAGAAGGCTATGAGGTTAGTCAAACATGACTTACCCTTGGTAAAACCATGTTGACTGCTCTTGATGACCCCCAAGTCCTTGATATGCCTACTGATCTTTTTCTTCAGTGATCACTCTTTTAAGTAGTAGCAAGTTTTCCAGCTAGTGGAGTGATAACACTGGAATGTTTATAGATACTACCAAGACATCAAAGACACTTTGCTCTGCTTGTCAGATTTACTACTTTGGACATGAAAGGAGCAGAAGAGTCGTATGTACAACCCTCCTGCAGGGAGGACTGGATTAGAGAGAAGGTGCATTTGGTGAACCAAAGTATTCCACCCATGTATAATTCAGGGTTCACAGAAGTCAAGCCTGTTCCTTCTTTCTTCTTCTTCTTCCCTTCTCTTCCATTCGTGGCTGATGTCTATCCATCAGCTTTGAACTCTACGCCCGTGCATTCTTGACCCTCATAACTCTACCCTCAGCCTCTATGTCATCAGTAAAAAGAAAACTGGTTTCATCCTGGCTCTAAACCAGGACAAACACATATCCAGGGAGAATTTGGTTGGCAACTGTTTATTTTCTTTGCAGACTTAAATAAAACAATAAGTCGAATTCAGCTCTGGTTTCAATTCTGTGGGTCTCAACACATTTAAAAACTTTTTTCTAGGTCTGCATACTTCTAGTCACTGTATCCAGGAAAAAAAACAAAACAACATTTTAGGAAAGTCTAATCTGTAAGTGAAACAAATAATGAGTATGGTCCTACTGCAGCTGGAAATATTGTTGAGTTGGAGATTAGTTTTTTATTTGGAGAAGTATAGTGGTCAAACTAGGGCTTGTCTGCAGTTTCCTTAGAGCTTTCATGCTCTACCATATCATCTAGTTGGACCTCAGGAAAGTGGTCCTGCTCTTTACCTGACACACAGGATCCCTGTTAGCAAATGAAGTGCTGCAGAATGCCCATGTGGTTCAGAACAAATTAATGTATGGCCTGAGATGGATTTTCAGTTGAAACTACTACAGCAAAGGTAGACTTGGTAAATCCTACCATATGTAGATATGCTCTGTGCCATCAAACACATACATTTTTGTATGTGTATAAATACTTTGAGAGTCCGTTCAGTTTTGCAAAGCACTTGGTCCAGCAGCTTGTTCTTCAAGGTCTTCAGAGATTTCCATCTAATCAGTCTTGGGAACTGTTTTTGGAGGTGACTGTGAACATGACTGAGTCACCATTAACTGATAAATCATAATTGATCAAAGATAACTGATTTATTTACAAGATTCTTGTCTATCGGATCACAAAGCTAAAGGTGTGCTTTGATCTCTCTTCAGTCATTTCACTGATCTGTGGTCAGGTATTTTTGCTGGTGTTATGCTGGGGAATACTGGAAAATTTGCTTAATTTTATAATGTACTGAGCAAATAATAAACATTTCTCTTAAACCCTGAAGGGCTGTTCTCATTTCCTCTGACAGTGCTTTTAACACAAGCTACAGAATATCACCAAGAGGCGTGAATGAAATTTTAGTTTTCTGCCATACAGTTGAAGCCAGTTGATTACACTATTTTGAATCTGAATTGTAAAAAAAGGAAGAAACTTCAACATTTCTATGGGAAATTATTCCGAGGGAAAAGTATGCTCAATAGATATTTGTAAATAATGTCATTTTTGGTATGCCTGAGCCAAAAAAAGGAAAAACATTTAAACATTTAAACATATTTTAGCAGAAAACAAGTCATTGAATTAAGTGTTTGAATTAATTGTAGATGTGGTGCTCAGGAATATGTTTTAGCAGTGGACTTGTCAGAGTTAGGTTAATGATTGGACTCGATGATCTCAAAGTTCTTTTCCAACCATAATTATTTTGTTATTCTGTGATTCTGTGATTTTCAGTTAATTTAACTTTTTTTTTAATAGAAGTTCACATCCGAATGAAAACATTGCTTTAAATAAGTTTTATATATATAATGTTGCATTTAAAACAATGTTGGTAAGAAATAGATTGACTCTTTTAAGGACTAAATGGGTGGGGCTTTGAGCTACCTGGTCTAGTGGGAGGTCCCTGCCCAAGCAGGGGGGATGAAACTAGATGATCTTTAAGGTCCCTTCCAACTCAAACCATTCTGTGATTCTGCAAGGTTTTCTTTTGTCTGAATCTTTCTGAATCTGATTCATTTTCAAATTATTTCAGAAGCCAAAAAACTGTTGTTTTAAAAATAATTTATTTTTCGTCATGTCATATTTCTCAGTTCTGTCATCTGTTTCCTTCATCTGTTATTGTAGAAAATATTTTGTTTCTTGCAGTTTTATAACATCCCTAATTTCTTCAGCTCCTTCCTGTCTGCATACCTGTTATCCATATTAAATCTCCAATATTGAATGGGTGAATTTATGCTTTGGAAAACAAAGATTATCGGTGCCAGTCATTGTGTTTCCTTGAATAAATGCTGTAGAAATCATCCAGAGCTCAGTTAACATATTTACAAGGATGCTTGGACTAAAAGCATCTCTCTAACCATCTTGAAGTTTAATTTCTCATTACCTGCCTAGAAAATTTTCAACTATCACCCCAGGGAAGAGAAGCAATATCACACGTTTTATTATAAACATTGTAAGAGTGCAAACCACTGTTCCTACAGCTCTTAAAATAAGCTGCATTTATATAGAATCCACCATGGATAAACAGCACATTTGTGGGATCAATAACAGCAGGTTACCTAACTGTCAGTTATAAAAAGGATCATTTCAATTAGTATCAAAACTTAAGAGAAATTGTACAAACCATTTCCTGAGATGTGTTTTGTGGTTTGGGTTGGTTTGTTTTTTTGTCTACACTTTCTAATCTCTGCCAGGTAAAATATGGATATTAAGGTTTTTGTCCTAAGGTATATGTATGTCCTTTTGGATTTAATAACTGAAACCTCACAGTAAACAAATTCTACCAATGGAGAGGCAAGTGCAAAATAGAGGCAAATGAAAGTATTCATGTTTTGGAAATATTAAAAAATGAAAGTTTCTCATTTTGCAGTTAAAAAAAAAGAAAAAAGAAACAGATAAGCTGAAAAAATCTACTAGAAAGCTGTCAGTCATCTGTAGTCTAGATTTGGAAGTAATCTGTAACTGGCACTTCATAGGTACTCATAACTGAGGTTCTGAGTTTGTTTTATCTGTGCTTTAGTTTGAGTTTCAGGAAACAATTCTTCAGCTCTTTGTTCCATCATTTAACAAATCTATTCAGATCAGTTCAGCATAAACAATAGGCTTGGATATAACAGAAGAGCACAATCATAGACTAGCTGAATTTGTTAGACCTCTGGAGACTGTCAGTCCACCTCATCTGCCTGAAGGAAAATCCTCTAGAGCAGGTTGTTCACAGCAACATTTGGTGGATTTTGAGTAACTCCAGAACCCATCTTATCAACTTTTATTGACTTCTTCTAAATTGTTCAAGATTTCTTAGAAGATTTAGTTTTGTCTTCCTCTCTTCAGAAGTAACCAAAATTGTTTCCTTAAAATATTATTTTTTAAAGTCAGAAATTGTACTCCTGTAGTCAAATCCATGATGTTCTTCCAGGAAATGGTCCTGTAAATAGTAGGTAGGTGGTTTCAGTGCCCTAAGGTACTAGAGAGCTCTTTACATTTCAGTTTTGATTTTTGACCACATATTTTAGTTCTATAGCTAGGATTAAAAAACTGTCATCATTTAGACAACTTAAAGTGAAACTTTTCCTAGTTTGGGTCTACAGCTGTAGGTTGTTTAGGCAGCTTTGCTCACAGAGTCGATATTCTTGGTGGTATCTGTGTTTGGCACTGATTTTCCTGAATAAAGCTCCTTCTGAGCACTCATATGGAAATACAGACTCTCAGTCATGGAGAAGATAAGCACTCTCTTACCACCCATAACTAATATGGGATATATTTAAATCATTTGATTCCAGTGGCTTGGCTTAAATATGTGCTCATTTGCCTGAGTAACAGATGTCTTCTTCAATCACAGCCTCTGAAAGATTGTTTTGCATAAGAAAAAAAATTTTTAAATATGTTTGACAAGACAAATTGCTCTATTTTTATCTGATAAATTCATTAACATATGTTATTCTGAATTGAAAATATTAACATAATTTTACTTATTTAATTTGTATCACACCTAATTGTGAATATCAATTATAGCACAAAAATGGGGTATAAATTCATATAATATACACTTGAATAGAATATGGAATACCACAGCAGCAGACCACTGATGATTCATGAATGCAAGAAAGAGTCTAGATTTGGAAATATTCAATGTCTAAAATTTCTGTGGGTTAAATATTTCTTAAAGAAGCAAACTCTTTAAGTGGATAAACATTCTGCATGCTTGGATGAGATCATGCTAATTATCTCCTGCAAGCTGGTACAGCCATAATCCTGCTAGTATTGGGTCTGACAGAGGTTACAGACACAGCAAACATAAATTCACCTCTGTCATTTTGCCATGGTGGTAGGATGATAGAGACATATATTGTCCCACAAGCTGGGCATATTTCAACCATTAGCAATTGGAGAACAATTTGATGCAAGTCAGATGTCTGTAAACCAGAATGATTCATCTTGAAAATACTAGTGCTGGAGGAGAGCTGCTAAGGTAAAAGGTCAGGCTGGGCAGGAGACCATGCACTGAAGAGTTATCTAGGATGGTATGGAGAAGTTGTCCAGCCAGCTGAGCTCTGAAGTGCTAGAAGAGCCTTCCAGTCAGAAGAGAGCTATTTGCACAAGAGATGAGATTTACAGACAAGATAAACTGAATAACCTCTGTGCAGGCAGCAGGAGATACAGATTGTGGAAAAGGTAGGAAAAATAGTTTGGAAAATTTGCAGTCTTTTTCACTAAAGAGATGACTGTTTTCCACAGCCTGGAATCTCTTGAAACCTATACTGGCTTCATTTCCCCATTAAAAAAATAGAAGCTTTAAATGAATTCATTTAGAATTTTTTTCTCACAATGAATCTTTTCTCTGCTGTGAAACTAAACTTCTGGATACAAAGTGGATTTTCAAATGTTAACCAGGATACCACTGGCCATCTGTGCAAGCTCTAATGGTTGGCCTGCTGCGAGCAAAACCAGTTCATCAAAAAAGTTCAGGTGCTGGAACATGCGTACAAGAAGAACTTGTAGGTTCACGAGGTTCTTGGTTAAATATGTTAATGGGCTTTGGGACTGAGTGAGGATGAATAGGATAATTCTCCATTGATTTATCAGGACACAGTTCTTAACAAAGCACAGTAGGCCCTTATTTTTCCAACACCAACATTATGTCTGTTAAAATAGTAAAGGGCTGTGGGTGATCGTGGTGCACTCTTGAAAGAGGGCTTTGCTATGATCATCTCTTTAAATTCCTGAGTTTATTCCTGGGTATGATCCAGTGGTACATCCCCAAATGTAGGGAACACCTAAAGGCTGCTTTTCTAAACTATGTCTTGGCAGCAGCATTAGCACTTCTAGAGTGGAACACTGTTGAAACTAGCCACTATCTGTGTGTGATTTGATATGTCCTCAAATTGCTAAGGTCATTCTTCCATGTTGGCAGAGCTTCCCAGGGCATACCCAAAGGCTTTCTTGGGTGCTGACACTTGGGTAAGTGTATGAACTTTTTCTTCTCTTTTCTTCTGGTAAAGTATCAGATACCACTGGAGAGACTCTGTCTTTATCTCCACATGCAAACTGAAATAAATAATGGAACCTTTGTCATTTATCTTTTCTGTATGCCAGCCGGCATTAAACCTAATTTAAAGCATCATCAGACTCCAATGAGGTGGCTTAGCACATGGCTGAAAGGGAGATAAAAAATTAGACTCAACTTAAAGCATCATCAGACTCCAATGAGGTGGCTTAACACATGGCTGAAAGGGAGATAAAAAATTAGACCCAAATTAAAGCCTCAGCTAGCTCTACAGGGTAACATATGTGTATGCAGATTCAGATCATTTTCATTTTCTTAAAAATTCTGCAATGTAAGCATCTTCATACTAGATTTGTTCTGTTCTGTCTAAAGCACTTAGTTCCTAAAAGAAGTCTGCTTTGTATTGCTGGAGAGTCCCACAATGACTCTAAAGCTTCCAAGCCTGAAATTGCAAGACAACTACAGCTTACTGAAGGAATGAAAATGCTATTCTATGCTAAATTTGCATGTGGGCATCTAATACAAGACAACACAATGTTTAGCAGCCTTTTGATTACTTTTAATTAAGGAATTGATGAAAAAAGTAACCTAGAAATGAAAACTTCACAGTTGGCTGCATAAGAGAAATTGTGAAATGCTCTTCTTTAATGTGATTCAGGCTGGAGCATCACCAGAAACATCTCCCACAGACCAGTTCCTGCATTGCTCTCTTTTTCTGAAAAAGCCTCTGGAAATTGTCAATAAATAGGATTCCTGTTTGCTGGCATATAAGCCTCTACTTCTTGGTATTTAATTTTTCTGAAGTTTAGCTGGAAAAAAGCTTGTATTTGAGTGACAGAAATTGGTTACTTCATGTTTGTTTGTAAGAAGATTGTGACAGAATGGCTTCATCTGTTGAGAAATAATGTCAAGTAGAAATTGGAATAATAGTCAGATTGGAATTATTAGAAAAAAATTGTTTTCTCTCCTAAGTTCTAACTGGAAAGACTGCATGACCTTTAGGGAGGAAAAAAAAAAAGGAAAAAAAAAAAAGGAAAAAAAGTCCAAGAATAAAACTTCACCATGTATTTTCTGGAAGAAATGAAATCCTCTGCCTGGGACAAACACAGGAAATTATTTCTGTGAAGAATCACAGAATCACAGAATCTCAGGGGTTGGAAGGGACCTGGAAAGATCATCTAGTCCAACCCCCCTGCCAGAGCAGGGTCACCCACAGCACATCACACAAGAATGTGTCCAGGTGGGTTTGAATGTCTCCAGAGAAGGAGACTCCACAACCTCTCTGGGCAGCCTGTTCCAGGGCTCTGTCACTCTCACAGGAAAGAAGTTTTTTCTGATGTTTACATGGATGTTTGCACCCATTGCCCCTTGTCCTATCACTGGACATCACTGAAAAAAGCCTGGCTCCATCCTCCTGACACTCGCCCTTAACATATTTGTAAACATTGATGAGGTCACCCCTCAGTCTCCTCCAAGGTAAAGATTCTGAGCTCCCTCAGCCTTTCCTCATCAGGGAGATGTTCCACTCCCTTCGTCATCTTTATGGCTCTGCACTGGACTCTTTCAAGTAGTTCCCTGTCCTTCTGGAACTGAGGGGCCCAGAACTGGACACAATACTCCAGATGCAGCCTCACCAATGCAGAATAGAGGGGGAGGAGAACCCCTCTTGACCTACTAACCACCCCCTTTCTAATACACCCCAGGATGCCATTGGCCTTCTTGGCCACAAGAGCACATTGCTGGCTCATGGTCATCTTCCTGTCCACCAGGACCCCCAGGTCCCTTTCTCCTACATTGCTCTCCAGAAGGTCAGCCCCCAGCCTGTACTGGTCCATGGGCTTGTTCTTCCCCAGATGCAAGACTCTACACAAAACTGCTCTGCATCTCTGAGTGCCAAAAACAAGGGTGCAAAGATTCTTCCATCTGCTGAACTTGGTGAAGGTTGATGCAATCACATTCTTCTGCAATTATCACTTGACAACAGCAGATTAATACTTACAGTGGGTGCTATTAATGCATCCTTAACAAGATGAATACTCTTGCTAATGAATCCCGGTAGTCTCAGAAATCAGATGATGAAGGGCTCTATGTGTGTGTCTGCATGTGTGAAAGAAAAAGCGAAGCACCAGGGGTTATTTCAAAACTATTATAAACTCTCTGAAAGCTGTAAACCAAAGAAGTATAAAAACATTTCCAGTTGCTATTTTTTACTTCTTGGTCCTGCAAGTCTGGAAGTTTTTCTACTAGTGGGCATTAAGTATGAGGCCCAACTTGCATAGTTTAATTTCTGCTTGAACACATTGAAGACACTGGCACTGGAATGGAGCACAGCAGCCCAGGACATGTAGGCTTGTCATTACTAGTAATGGGCCACAGACATCAAGGATTTATCCTAGCCTAAACACTTTACCTGTTTTGCTTGCTGCTTCAGCAAAGCAGTTGGACATCTGAAGTCTAAAATGTTAAGTTGGCTACATTTTAACAAGAGGATTTATTGCAGTACCTTTATTCCTCAGTTTCAATGGAGAATTTTTGCATCTGGTTTAGCTGAATTGTCTGATCTTGGTTTGTCATCATATATGCAGTAAAACTTGGCCTTAGCATATACAAAAAACTCTAGCAAATGACCATGAGTAAGAAAAACTGGCAATGAATGAGCATATTACATAGTGGAATAATGGGGAAAAAGTGCACCGATAAACAGTGTAAAAATAACTTCATGTGAACCTCAAAACAGAGGAGAATCAGAAGAATAAGAAACCAGCATCATCAACATCAGCCTGGTTGTAACTGGAACTTGGGACACTGATTCATCTCCTCTATTGCCTAAAGAAAACAGGTCTGCACACCCAGAAATCCAGGGTTCAGCAGGGAGGTGCAAAACACCTGGATAAGAGGGGAAGCTCTAGAATAGAATGGACCACACATTAATATTTTAGCTGCCTTATTAATTCTTTTTTTAATTTTAATTATATGACATAAAAGTATCTTTTTAACTAGACTGGTAACTTGCTTTATATTAGCGGTATTAATTCTTCACCCCTAATTGTCTTCTTTTTATGCAGTGAAAGGTTAAGTTTAACAATGGCAGGGATGGTGACATGAAAAACTAAGATTAAAAAGGAGAGGAAAGCAGGGCAGTGCTCCCAGCACAGCTTTACTCACAGCTGTTGCCTGAGTCAATGAAAACATGGTATCGTTGCTCATGGGAAGGGTGTTTCTTATCACCATGGTTTGGTGAACAAGGAGCAAGCAAATATTCATAAAGGCTGAGGTTCTCTGTTGCCAACTGTCTGTGAAATCAGAAAAATATCCCTCTGGGAAGTATGTAATTTACATTGCCTTCCTACATACAAGCCTTTTGGGGCTTCTACATGGGTCTCCAAGGGTCACCATCTGGAAGAAAAAGGAGCTAGAAGGGAGTCAACACCTCTTACTTTAAGAAATAAAGCATTTGCCAAAGAAAAACCCTTGCTCCTTAGTCATGCCATCAGCAATAGCTTTTCAAGAAGAGATGGTAGGGAGGTGATTTCACGGTACTGGTGCAGAGCAGCTCTCTGGTAAGAACAGCAGAAGAGTTGAGTGGACATTGTATCATTTTCCTCTCCAGCTTGGAATATGGCTTTGGATGCAAATTCATTAGTTTCAAATTGTGCTTTTGAAGTGAATCTCCCACTTGTCCCCACATGCCATGTTTTGATTCACATGGTGAAGTGGTCTCTCAGAGAGTGATCTATGTATTTTCTTCAGATGAAACTAAGCCAATAAATTGCATACAGTGGATGCACTCTTAATGCATTCCAGTCACTAATGGGTGCCTAATTTCTGTGAATATACTACAGTTATGAAATAAAATTTCCCTGAGCTTGTACAGTGCAGGCATCAGATCCTCAGTATCACCTATTTTGTTTTATGGATATGCTCTTATTATGCTGCAGGAATTGCTAATGTAGATATCACCTTAAAAGATCAGATCTCTTTAAAGGATGAGCCTGAATTCCCTATGGGATAGAAGAGGAGAAAGCGAAGACATCTACTGTATCTGAGGCCTAAAAGAGAAGAGTGCCCCACCTCCCAGACAGCTCCAGATATTTTTGTAGCATCTTGTAGTGGAAAAGCAAGTGGAATGAAAGGGACTAATGGGCAGGCCTGAAGGAAGCTTAATTTGCATCATAAGTTTTTGCATCTTTGGGAGCTTTTTTTCTGGAGAAAAACAAAGAGGAAAGAGTGGAGGGGAAGAAAAAGGTAAAAAAAAAAAAAGAAATGAGAAAAGGTTTCATTTCAAAAGACAGAGGAAATGTTATTGACTTAACAGTGTTTAAACATTTGGGTCAGCTAACAAGGCCTAAATATGCCAGGCTTGCTAATGTAGCAAATAAAGTAATAGACCACAAAGGGACGGTGGAAGATCCTGCTGTGACAGATTGGATGAGAACAACGAGCACTGGACTGCAGCTGGCACAGACATGAGAAAGTCCTGGAGAAGATTTTCTGGGTGCTTGCTGTTCATCAGAAAGAGGTGAAGTTTTGCCCTGCAAATCCCAGACTCTGCCTACAGTGTTACTGCTAAAGGTAGAGGGGACAGATAGCTAGGGGTTATACTTAGCTATCCTGTTCATCTTTTATGTTTTCTTTTTCTCTCCTCCTTTCAGCAAGATTTGTGTTTTAATTCATTAGATTTTAATTTTGTGAAATTCTACACCTGTCATATTTTAGGGAGCCAGTATGTACAGATGCAGAAGTTCTTGCTTCCCAATTGCCCACACAAAGCATTATCCAAATGCAATCCACAATCAATGTAAAAGTGACTCTGCCCTCCAACACAGCCAAAAAGCTCCCTTGATTCCCACCAGTCAATATTATTTGCAGCTGGCTCTGTTTCAGACCTCTCAGTGTCTGTTGGTGTTACATCTCTGATGTAAGACCTGCTGCCTTACCACTCAAACTGTGCCTTTGGCTCCTTGCTGTGGTAGCTGTTGCTCCAAGATGAAAGAAACTGAAATCAAACTTTTGGAAGTTTTCCTCTCCTCTTGACAGCAGAAGGAGATTTTTGCAGAAAATATAAGCCTAAGCAGCCTTCACCTTGACTTCCCTTTCACTGTGTCACCCAACATCCTTCCACCTGCACCAGAAGATCCGAGATGACATCCATGGGCTTCCTACTGCAGGAGTAATTCTTGATTCCTACAGAACTGCAGACCTTCACGCACAGGCCAGACTACAGAAGGAGCTTGCAGCCATCCAGGTGAGGTAGACACTTCCTTTTTGTACTGACTGTAGAGTTAAAAAAATTAAATTATTAGAAGAGACTCCTACTTACTTATATTAACCGTTGAGTGCAGATGATGGTCCTCATGGTATGCAAGTGCTGTAGCATCTCTATCAGTGTGCCTCAAACACCACATCCAATCATCTTCAGAGGCAGCATTTTTCCTTGTTTTGGGAGTAAGACTCTAAGCTCTGTATATAGATTTCTTTGAAAACATCATTATGTCTCAATCTGCCAGTAAAGTCAAGATAAAATTACCTACAACAAGTATCATTCAAGGACACCATTTCTTTGCTAAAATAGTTGTCATTCATTGTAACAATAAACTCTAGAAATTGGAATCTCGTTGTGACATTGTCATGCATTAGTACATTAAATTACTGCCTTTTGCATAAAATGGTCACTGAAACAAAGCAGTAACTAGCTGATATTAAAGCACAACATTTTTTTTTTTTTTTATTTGCTAAATATTTCTATTGCACTTCTCTCATTGCCTTCTGACTACACTAAAGAAATCTATTTCTTCCTTTGTATTCTAACTAAGATGGATTTTCCCTCTGATATTAGTGTAGGTACTGGAGGCACTGCCTTCTACGTGGGGCTAAAAACCAGCCTACACTTCAATTCTCTTCTCACCAAAAATGGCAATTCTAGTTCCCAGTAACAGCATTAAGATGGATATAAATCCTGGAACTTTATGCAAAAAAGTGACAACCTTGCATAGACAGGATTGACTCCTTCTTTCAGCACTTGTCTTGACACACATTATAACATGGATGTTGTATTTACTTTTAAACGCTGGCAGTCTGAGGGGAAGCACTTACACTTGGATCTTACCAGTCCTGCTGAGGAAGGATCAGCCTTCAGGTACCACAGTGATTCATCTTCGTTTCAGAGCACAGAGATACCTGTGAAATAAATGAAAAACTCAGATTCAACTCTTTTCTCAAGTAACTTCGATATCTACACATGGTCTTATTTCTAAAGAGCACATAACTGGTAAAAGATCTCAGCGATACTCCATGCTGCTTTTCCTTAGCTTTTTCTTAACCCAAAAAGCAGCTGCAGCACAGGTGTTCCTCACAAGCAGCGTCCATAACTCCAGTCACAACTGCAATTATACTCTGAAAAAAAATTAAGGTTTGTTGCTCAGCCCATTAGTGCTCCAATGGTTGCTCTATTACTGCAGTGTTCTCTTTTTTAATTGCTTTCATTTGGAGGTAGGCACTAGGCCATTGCTGGGATTTCAAAGGTTTTATGTAAAAATGCCTGAAACACAATAATGCCCATTCTCCACAAAGGTCCACTCATCACCAGGCTAATATTTAACCAAAAGCCTCCTGCCAAAAGAGTAGGAAAATGCATCTGCTGTAAGGTTACCAGCTCTTTCTCTGCCTTTGTAGAATTTTTTTCAAAATAATTATCTTTAATAACAACTTATTGCCTGATTATTTCTTTCTAGATGAATTCTGGAGAGACTGTGGGCATTGCACAGGTGGGGAAAGGCCAGGGAACAGCACAGAAAAAAACCTCCACCACCCTGGTGCCTCCCAACAGCTGAAAGCATAAAGGTTGTTCTTTCTTACTGGCTCTCTGCTACAAAGCTGCAAGTGCCTTTAGTACAAGGACAAAGATGCAGAAGGGTTTTCATCTGTGTCTCCAAGTTCAGATCCCTCATGATCCACAGCCAGACTTCTTGGATGCAGGAGTAACACTGTGTAGCAGGACACTCCATGTCTCAATATTCCTGCCTCAGTTTCCCTCTATGATTCAAATGCTTTTGCTTCTGTTTTGTAGGCCAGGCCTGGAGTGGAAAGACTCCCATGAAAGGAAAAAGCCTAGCAAACTCTGAGCTGGTAACAACCTTGAAAAGTACAAACAAAGGCCAAGATGATGTTCATAACATCAGCTGCTCTCTGGTGTTGAAGAACACAGAGACCAGCCCAGCCACAACCAGGCCTGAGATGGAGATAAAGTAAGAATGAACAGATAAACAAGAGAGTTTGTTTGGTGGCAACTGGGCCTACTGTTTTCTTTTTATTCTCCGATGAGAGATATTGGAGTTAAATGACAGCAGATAATCCACTTGATTCTATAAAAGCCTGGTCCCATCTTTGATCGAGGGGACTTCCCACCCGCTTTCGCAGGAGGTTGCAGGACCTTCTCCTCTCCAGCAGGGACACCTGCCTGAGAGACTAATTCTGGAGACTTACCATAGACCCAGGGGCACCCAGCTACTGACAGGCAAGGGTGAGAGATATTAAATCCTTTATTGTCTTTATTAACAAACTTGACATTAATTTTCATCTTTAAGTTAAAAGATTATAGAATCCCTTAAGACTGGTAATTAATGTTCTAGGCCTAGTATAAAACCTGATAATAAGTAAGTTGCTAGCATTTACATGGTTAACCTTTATTGTTTTATCTAACTACATGTAATAAAATTCACTGTTAAGATACCATTTCCATTCAAACTTCAAGTTCTGTTCCAATCTCCCAGTTCCCCTACAATTTGACTGTGTTTGTGCCTTCTACTTTAAGGAGTTAAGAACTCAGGGTTATATGCAATAAATCTTGATCTGTGTATATGTGATTTGTCTGCCATTCCGTCCCGTGTGACACACTGACACGTTTGACCTCTGCAACTTGAGAAAAGCAATTTGATTCTTGCACTTCATCTCCCCCTCCCTACGCAACAGGGCTAATAATAACCTCCTTACCACTGCACTGGCTGCAGTGCATTGGTAGCTGTCAAACAACTGTAGAAATGAAAGTGGCTATTTAAGATTACATCTCCCTGGCAATGTACAGCACAGCATAAAATAGATATTCAGGAGACTGTAATTGGTCTAGTCCTCTAACCTGATAACGAGCTCAGAAAGGACATGGGAAATACCAGCCAGAAGAGAGCTCTGCATTAGCAGCACGCAAGGTTTTCAAACCATAATGAACTAGGGGGTAGCCCAAATAAACCACCTGTTCTGGAGCTCAGACTTCATTTTCTTTCCTACATTTCTCTCTGACATCAGTTATGGTGCACTTTGGGCCTGCTTGTGACCTACAGATCTAGACAGGCTAGAGAGCTGGGCAAAGGTGAAGTTCATGAATTCAATGAGGACAAGTATAGAGTCCTGCATCTGAGGAGGTATACTACCAAACACCACTACAGATTAGGGGTCATCCTGCTGGAAACAATCTCCATGGAGATTCTCCATGGAGAAAGACCTTGGAATTTGGCTTTGTTTGTGGTTATTGCTCTAGCATTGACCATTGAGCAAGGGAGTGGAAAACTCAGCCTCACATTAAAATGATGCATTATCAATAACCTCGAGTCTAAAATATCGCAGCCTTTCTTTACCATACTCAGAGTTTTGGTTGCTACCCAACTGACCACCAAACTGTTTAGCTGTATTTTCCCAGGTCTCTCAACCTGTGTGGTGAGCAGTTTCTCAGGGCTGAACAAAGTCATTGTTGCTACCAGCACCTGGGGAAGGAGTGACACTGTACAGGCATTTACATCATGACTCCTCCCAGAAGTATAAAACAACAGATCAGAGGAATTTCACCCAACACTTTAATTTATTTTCATGGGCCACGAAGGAAATTAAGGACAAGCTCATATGTACCTGACTAAATTTAGGTGAAAAGTTTATTACTGTAAGCTTATAAAATAAACCAATTCTAACCTGTCATCAAATTATAAGCAATAAATGGAGCAGTGTGGGAAGGGAAAGCTAACTACTAGAGACACATTTGCCTTTTTTTTTGGTTACACACACTGAGTAGTGATGGGACTCACTGCTGAGGTTGCAGTGGGGCTCAGAGTGCTCACTATTTTTATTTTTTAAGATGTCACACTTCATTTTCTCAAGCCATGGATGTGAAATGCTTGAGAATGATGGCATGCTCTCATTAAGAACAGCTAGGAAAAATATTTGGTTTTAAGAGAAAATTTGGAACATTTGAACCCACGTACTATAACTAAGAGCAGCTAGCAGAATAGCTGCTTAATGTGGTTATTCAAAACTATGTAGCAATTATTAATGACCCAGTAACCACTTACTACTGATGGAGTAGGAGATTAGTTAATAGTGGTTTTGGTCCCTGTGATTTGCTGTCTCTTGCTTTATGAGTGCTTCAGGGTGTGAAAGGAAGGGGTACAAGTGTCAGTGGGAAATAAGTTGCTTTTGCGTACAGAGGAATTCTTAAGGCAATGGAAGGGAACCTTTACTGCACGTAAAGTGGACAATTTATACTTCTGGGAGGCACCTTAAAAATGCTGAACTTGACATTGGCCATTAAGAGAGTGGAAGATGATAAGGCTGTGTTACTCCAGGCCTTCTGGATGGTGGTGTAGCCAAATGAGCTGACCTGTGTGCTCTTTTCCTGACTGCTTTTAATTTGCTGTGTGATCTCTAGGTGAGTCATCTGTGCATTGCTTTTTCCTTTAACCTGCTGCTTTCTTAACTGTCTAGTCTCTCATAACATCTATTCTTACTGTGACAGCACAGTGGGATACTGATTTGCTGGGCACTATCATGTCACAAACAGTAATACCATTCCCTGTGCCTCCTGTGGTGTATGAAAGCCCACTGCCTACACATCACTTCCCAGTATGGACTATGCTGGTGGAAGCATTGAAACTATTGTGTGGGTTAAGCACTGTGGGTGTTCAAGGTTTATTTTAGACCAGATAAATTATTGTGGGTGACACTTTTCTGTTTATATTCATCAAAATAAGTGCTTTAAGACTGTCTTCTTTAATTATACTGTAGATGATTTTCATGCTGATTACAAGGACTTTAAGGTGACTCTTCTGCAGTCACTGATAAAATTTTTTAAAATCCATTGGCATTTTCCTGGGAACATGTGTCTGAAGTGTTGATTACAATATCCCCACTCAGCTCTGCAGGGGGAAGCAGCAGGATTATGTTTTAATGGACTGTAGAGCCAGAAAAGGGAAAAAAAAAAGAAAAAAAAAAAGGGGAACTTGGCACAAAGAGACGGAGAAAATCAAAAGATGAAAATTTACATCTATAACATGTTGGAATGATTTCACCATCAGCATCCCAGGATGATTTCATGATCCTTCATCACACCCTGGCAGCTATCCAGGTTGTCTTCACTTCTTGTAACCTACGCAGTAAAACTGACACTTTCTTTCTCACTTGTTTTTTTCCAAGAATGACATTTCCCACTATCATGTAGGAGCAAGAGGAATGCCCTGCTCAGAGACCAAATTATCTCATTCCATGGGCTGACTTAACATTCACAGTTTTAGTTGACAAGTTGAGATTGTGGTACTTATGGGAACATTCTTGATGTGCACATAATGGAAGGAGAACTTTAATCAGGTGCCTTATACCAGCTGAAGCAGACACCTCAGACACAGATTGACTGGAAAAGGTAGGATGAAATAATACTCTGGGCCTCTTAGCACTTCATGTGAAAGGGACACACACATAGCTATTAAACCCTTTGCTGCATCTGAGGGTTATAGGTATAAGTTTTACCATCTAATATATTCTCTTTAACAAACCAGTACCTGCTTTACAACAGTGTTTTAAAGCAGGCTCAGAAAACACAGCCAAATTTCTCAAAATTGACTGATTCCTTCCTCTCTTAAGCCCAAATATAACACCTGAGGTCTTCATTTACCACGCTTAGATGAAGATCCGGTAGTGAGGCACTTTCATTCCTGAATCTCCAGATGACCTACTGGTCCCACCTACCTGGAAATGGTGTTAATTAAAGGTGATCTAATGTTATAAACACTTCACAACACTAATGCTAACTCTGGTGTAACTCCCTCCATCTCCCTTTTCGTACTATGTCATGCCCTTGTGCTGCAGCTTCTTGTGACAGCTCAGTTTTTGAGGACAGAAACACAGAAGTGACATACTTTTGTCTGGTTATCACCATGAACACATTTATTTAAGGAAACTTGTTAGCAATTTGTCTTAATTTAGTTTAGTTTGCATTATAATGGTTTCAGCATTAGAACTTCAGTATTCTATTTCAAATCAAACCCTTCTGTCCTCTGTCTGCAGCTCTAGATACATCCTTAAGATAGCAGCCATCCTGTCCAGCAAAACAGAAGATGCAAGGTACACAGTGTTACCACAGCAAGGGACAGCATCAGGAGCCTCAGGTCAGAGACAACATGGTAATTGTAATGTGCTGATTAACACAAACAGAAAACACTGGATGGGATTAATATTAAACAGAACAAAACACGAACTAATTATTCTATTTTCTCTGCCTTTCTAATTGCTTCCAACTGTATTATCTGGTTCCAAATACCAAATTAAGACCTATATTTAAACTTTCCCTAAGGTATCCTTCTTTATCTTCTTCTTTCTTACTCTTTTGATAGTATTTCATTTTGCTTTCAGAATTGCATATAGAAAAGTGCTGTAATGACCAGGGAAATGCAGTGTGCAAGTGAACTAATAAAATTTTGCTGGTGCATGTGCTTTGTTGGGCTTTTTTACTGCTTAAGGTGCTCTGCAAGAACAAAGCCTATTCAAATGGTTTTTTGATCCTCAGTAATACACAGAAGCACCCAAACAGAACAGATCTAGCTGTAAAAACTGGACACAGGAGTGATACCAGGTGTGTCATCTTCCCAGTAATTTGTCCAGCTACTGAAACATCTGCTGTGAGTTAATTCCTGTTCTGCAAACTTATTTGCCTCAATTCAGCAAAGTAACCCTGGCTCTTGCAGCATTTGAATGGATTTTAAAAGCCTTGAAAATGACATTTTTATGCTGTCAAATGGTAATGACTTTCCTTTGGCTAGTTCCCTTAATTAAAGGGAAGATGCAGAGCTGACAGCTGGAAATGAGGGTGTTATGGCTGCAGTGGGGACTGCAGTGACTTCCCTGGGCATGAGGAATGTGTGTGCAACACAGGGAAACTGCTGAGTCCAAATTGAAATTCTTATTCCACAGTTAACATTCTGGAACAGAGTTGTTTCTATATGTAAGTTTAAAGTCCTGCTGGCATGCTTTTTCCCAGATCACCAACAGTGCCTCGAGCTTTCCTCTGTCATGTTCTTAAGGCCACAGACTGAGGACGACTGTGAAAGAAGCCATCTGAGAAAACATGAGAGCAATGCAACATATGGTGGGTCTGGAGTAGGTTCAGGAATGGATGGATGGATGGATGGATGGATTGATTGATGGAAAAAATATCATAGAATCCTAGAATGGTAAGGGTTTGAAGGGACCTTTGGAGATCATCTAGTCCAACCTGCCTGCCAAAACAGGACCACCTAGGGCAGACCAAATTGGAAAGCATCTAGGTGGGTTTGGAAAGTCTCCAGAGAAGGAGACTTCATAGTCTCTCTGGGTAGCCTGTTCCAGTGCTCTGTCACCCTTGCAGGAAAGAAGGTTCTCCTCAAGTTGAAGTGGAACTTCCTATGTTGGTCACTACTATGGCTATTTATTTTTCTTTTTTTCTTTTATTTTTTTTTTTCTCCTTAACAAGCTTAAAAACCCCACATGTTTTTATCCTGATGTTACTATAAATGCTGGAGACATGAAGCTTTGATCCAATGCAGTTTTGCAGAAACTGCTGCAGCATTTTTTTCCTGGTTGGCTGGTTTTCCTCCTTCTTGTTGAGTACCTCGGTGAGGCCCATGCTTGCAGGGCTTCACCAAATGAAGGTGCTCAAGTGCAGGACAAAGTTGACCAGAGGAGGCCACAGATAGACTGCCTACTATAATGACCAATCTTGCAGGGGAAGTGTGCATCTCATTAATAGCTGGTATTCAGAGCTGCTGCGTGATTCAGAGAAAACAGGATGTCAACATGCCAGGCAGACCAAGAAAAAAGTTATTGCCTCTAAGGAATGACCCACAGAGCTAAAAGGGGACACCCCCATTGCCTCAGTCCCTGGGTAGGGAAGCTGGGTACTGCCTTCCCAGGCTTTGGCACTTTCAGCAGTTTTGGGACATGCTCCACTGTGTGCAGAGACCCACCTCAGACTGGTGATCTGGCTTCACCATATTGTCACTGCTATGGATGCCTGGAGGTCTCCTGTGGCTGCAGGGGGTTTAACTCCCCAGGATGACTCCTTGGATTCCCATACTTTGAAGTTTAGCTTTTCGCTTTGTTTCTTTTTGTTCCTTATCCTCACCCTTTTTGAAAACAGAACTAGAATATTTCCAGCTCCTAGATTTCCTTCTGCCTTCCTTTAATGTTGCCTTCAGTAGCCCTATCCTCCCTGAGTTCCTTCACAATAAGAAATGGAAAATCTACTAATTTCTTCATTCAAGAATTTCCATTTTCATACAACAATAATTTCTTTCTATATCTTTGCTACCCTGTAAAAGGCAATCATCCTCATCTGCATTTTTCCATTTCACAAATACACTCACTTCAATTCACCTAACTTGTCAGATCCATTGCTCTTGTGATGAAGGAGTCCTGAGTATCTTATTTATGGCTAAATTTTCAAATAAAAAATAAGAGGTGATTCATTGCATGATGATCTTAGAAGTAATGATTTGAATGTATAACACAGCAAGATGGAGATAACTCATAATTGGCTTTGAAAATTAGGTTAGAATAATTACTTTAAATGAATCCTACAATGAAACAGGTGAAAAAGCTGGTGAGATAATTTATGCAGCTAAATGGATTTTACAGAAAAGAGTCACTCAAGAAGAAATAAAGGTGAGAACAGACAGTAGCAGATATGATGGCAAATAAGAAGTAGATTAGGGCACAGGTTACCAAAAATATAAAAAGCAACCCAGCAGTACCAGCACTGAAGAATCATTGAATCATAGAATTCCAGGACCTCAAGGAAGAAGTTTGACCTGTGGAATAAGACTGAGACTGTGGTATAAGACTGAGAATCAGGGAGTCTTGGTTCAATTCTTTTTCTGCTTGCAACTAATTTCAGCTCCATTTCTACATTCATTTAATGACTATTAAATGAGTAATGAATGAATGTGAATGAAATAAAGCTATTTCTTTAGCTTGCAAAAGACAGTACTTCCTTCGGGCTTTGCACTGATTTTAGCTCAATTTTTAATTTTTAATTGCCAGTCTTGTTTTGTAACCTCACATTCTTTGTTCTTTCCAATATGATTTGAGTTTTCTGTTTAAAATCTGTATCTTTTTATTTGAATTTTGCTGTTATTCTAGCTATTGATTTTTTTTTTTTGGTGCTGATATACTAAAAACTTTCTGATATCACATAGCATTTCCCTGAGCAGGTTGATTTGGATAATCATCAAAATAGAAATAAATACTCTTTTTTTTGTTATGTAATGTGTTTGGAGAAGGAGCATGATTTAGCAGTTAGTGGAGTGAGACAGGCACCTCTACAAGGCAAGTTATCTAACTGATTTAGGATTGAACTCTTTGGCATTGACTGGCTGTGGGTGATCAAATTTTAGAACATTGAGTGCAAGGTGCAATGAATCCTGTCTTCATAGGAAGTAGGAGCTTACCTGTTCGAAGACATTCTGTGAACAAATAATACACGGATGTGAAATTTCAGAAAATATTATAAATTAAGAATTAAAAAAGGCTCCTGCTATAGAATTAGAAAAAAAAAAAAATCCAGCTGTCAAATTTTGGAATTTAGATTAAGTCTGTGATAATTTTATAATATAGGATGGTAGATTAGGAGACACATACAGATAAAATACTTGTACTATGAGGTAAATAACTATGACCCTGAATTTATACATGTGCAAAATGACTGAATGCCATGGCTTCTGAGAGAACTCCATGTTGCCACCAGTTTGGAAGTAATTGGAATCCAAGTGAGTTATTTTGACAGATGGTACCAGATCCTGACACATGGCAGCATAACTGAGCTAAATTCCACATTTCAAAACCTAATCACACATATGACAAGCTAATAGTTCAAGATACAAATGCACCCAAGAGGAAGAAAGAATCAGGGGGGGAGACAGCAATTAATTCTGCAATTTTAGGTAAAATAAAGAAGATGTTAATTTTAAAAAGGAGAAATTGTGGTGGGTTTTCACCAACATAGTGGGCTTCACTCGTTCCTTTTGTCCAGCTGTCAGTCCTACTTTCTTCCTTATTTTGCAGAGGGTCTCTGTAGCCCTGTGCCCTGCTACTGTCTGAGCACTTGACAGATGCACTGCTGATCGTCGCTGGGCTTGCCACATGATATTTCACACCCCTGCATCTGTCTTTTTCTGAAGGCTGTTATGGAGCTGAGTGGGTGTAAACTGAGAACAGAGTTAGCTGGCTGGCTTAGATCATTGTTGCAAGCCTCCCCTGGCAAAAATATTCAATGGTAGATTGCTCTAGTGATCCCAAGCTTTGTACAGGCAGGTTAAGAAAGGTTTGGATAGTGCAAGCCTGGCAAGTCTCAGTCCTGTACAAGCCTCAGTACAAGGCACCTGGGCTGTTGTTGGCAATAACTATATGTTATTACAGGGCTACACAGTCACACTATATTCCAACTGAATGCTATATGAAAATATAACTGGCTGACTATGAATTTTCAAAAAACAGCATGATTTCAATTTCCTTTGACCAAAATTCAAGCTTGCTTATGGATGGACACCTTGTTTGTATAAAACAGGTGAAAATGCCAACTGAGATATGTTTTATGATATAAGCCTTTAGATATGACAAATTGCTTCAGATAGTGTACTGAGATTCTTTACTGGAAAGAAGAAAAGCTCTCCTAAAGCTTTATTGCTGAGTTTTTTCAAGAAAGTTGTCTTGGTGGGGAATTAATCGTTAAAAAGTGTCTGTTCTTGAAAAGGAAGGAGACAAGTTTGTATCGAAGAACTGGTCAGCTATGAAATAGAGACATTTAGTCATACTGTTCCTCATACTGCTGAGATGGGGATGTTTTTGTGAACCCTAGTGAATAACAAGGATAAATGTTGTGATGGAAGTACCCAGGTGTAACTTTGTGTTAGAGGTACAATAACTATGGAGAAAGATTTTGTGCTAGTCTGCCATACACCTCATATTTGAGGTACACAGAACACTTCATTCCTGTGCTTCTTGAAGTATGTGACAGTTCTGCTCATTTTACTCTCCTGTCTTTAGCTGCATAGACTTCTAGCTGATGGGGAGCACTATTGGCCTTTCCCAGGGCATCATATTTTGCCTCATACTTGGTTTTACCAAGAAGAGAGCTCCCTGTAGTTTGAAGACAGCACTTAATCAAATAAATATTACCTAAAATGCTCGCTTACTTTTAAATTATATGTATTATTTTTGTATTTTAGCCCCAGTTCAGCCAGCTTGAATCTTTTTGATCTGTGGATCCACACATTTAAGTAGGTCTGTTACTCAGTGATGCTCTAGGTAATTTGAAGGCAAGTGGCAGGCATAGCAATCAGTTGAGCCTAGGTTATCTTTATGTATGTTATAATAGATGTGCAAAACTGGACTTAGTGAAAGTACCATTTATTTTTTCATGACTTCTTAAGTCCTTTTGTATTATTTAATTTTACTCATTTTATACTGAGAGTGGGATTTTCACCTCTCCAAGCTGCTTCCATTTCCAAGCATAGTTTTTCTTAATAACATATCCCATTGTCACAAAGACAGGCAGGATGTGAAATACATAACTTGTTACTTAATGGATGCTTTGTCTGACAAATATTTTTTAATAATAATAATAATAAGTATAAGTATAAGTATAAGTATAAGTATAAGTATAAGTATATGAAGACTAAGCAAATGTCACAGAATCTGTACAGTTTTTCTAATGGCTTACATCTGCCATAACATTAGCTGACCTTCAGAAAAGTGGGGCATATAAAAATACTTTTAAAATATTAGCCACTTATAAAAGTTGGCTGATTGCTTGACTTGTAGTTACATAGGCTCAGTAAGGGCTGGGCCAATTGTGCTGGAAGAAAGCATGTTGGTTTGTAACATTGCTGTTTTACAAGAATGTGGATGGGAGTCTGTTCGGCCTTCAGCATGGCCATTTGAGAGGTTAACAGCAGGTCACGGAGAGAAGGATAGATGAGTGGGTGGGTGATTAATGTTAATTCATTGAAGGGGAGCTGAATATTATTTTTTTTACACTTCCCAGTGGTCTTGATAATCAGGGAAGGCTGGTTGATTCCTCTGATCTACAAACTCACACTGTAGCTAAGCACTAACACAAATGAGTGAGAATCTTTTCAAATAATCTACCTATTCATGTTCCCCCAAAAAAAGCCTGATCTCGCAAGGTGCTCAGCACTCACATCTTCCCACTGATGTCAACAGCTTGTCCTGCGAGACAGTCAGCACCTTGTGAGGGAATACAGGAGCTGTCACTGACTATTTGGTGACTCTTTCCTGAATCACCCAAGTTAATATCAGTTTTGTTAGGTAGATCTTGAAACCTCAGTGCTACTGGGCTATTCTCCCCCCCAAAATAATATTTTTCACTTCTAGCATTCTTAACACAGACCTGTATTGCTCTTACTTACTGATGCACATTGCTTCCCCTGCTGACAGTCCAGGACAGAGAATGTCATGGTTCTGTCTGAAGGAGCTGGCTTTTGGTTGTGTTATAGTCACCATCACATTCTCTCTTGCTTTGATGCATCCGTTAAAATACATTAGTATATTTGTATCATTAATCTGGAGACCATGCATTTTAATGGAGTAAAACTTGACTGGATCCCTCCTGCACATAGGTTTAGAGAAACCCTGCAATAATTAGAAATTAATGGGAAAAATAAAATGTTTACTTGTGTTTTTTTGCAATTTTTCTACCAAAACTAGACCTTCAGACCCTTTCTCCTCTCCTCCAGCTGTCTAGTACAAACCCACCATTTTCAAAAGAAGTTATGCAACCTGTTAGAAATCTTTTTTTTTTTTTCCCCTGCTAATTAGTGTGATAACATTGGAGTGATCCACCCATGCAGAAAAGGTAAAAGAGAGATGCCTAAAGCTGTAATTCTCACATGTCTTGTTTTTCTTTCTGCTGATGCTACTTTTTTACCAGCCCCAGATTTGCAGTCAGATAAAGTGATTTTCAAATAAAGAAAACTATCTATTTTCAGTCAGCTGCACCTATTCATTCATGCCACTCAAAACACATTAGGTATGCCTTTGAGCTCCAGGAATTTGGGGAATAAATGCTATTTAGTCTCTCAGGTTTACTTGTTCTCTGCACCATCTCCCTGATGGAGATTTCCATGAGTTCTCGATGGAAATTCCTAGAAGACAACTGAACCAGACTGTCACAGTAAGTAAAACCCATCACCTCACCTGAGTTGCCACTGTTTCCTTCACAATGATATTATGTACAAGAGAAAACACCAAAGATACTGTTTATTGTAATGAGAAATCTATGTGCATTTCTACAAAAGGAATATATCGGTAGAACTCTATATTTTCACATATAATAACAAAAGAAGAAAGGGAAAAGGTGACAGTTAAAATTTTGGAGGTAGAGGAAGCTGTAGCCTAAGCTTTAAAAAAGGAGATAAAATGTTTGTTAATGTTTAGCAAATATGCAACAACAGCTGGAAAAGGAATATTTTTATATTTTTCCCCCAAGAAATAAGGCTATCAGAAACAACATCAACATTCCTGTCCACCACACCAGTTACTCTCAGTCCATTTCTGGTGAACATCCAGTGTTTATAGAAGCATGACCAGTAGGTGGAGGAAGGTGATTCTCCCACTCTCATAAGACTTCCCTGGAGTACTGTGTCCAGTTCTGGAGTCCCCAGTGTAAGAAGGACATGGAGCTGTTTGAGCAAGTCCAGAGAAGCATAGTTACACCACTGGCTGTGTATTGGTGTTTCCTGACTCCAGCACCTTTTTGTCCTACAGGCTGTGTTTGGTTGCTCAGCACAGGTGGGCTAAGTCTTGCCTTTAAACTAGGAATTCTCTGCAGAGAACTGTGTTTTTAGGCTGCCTAGCAACACAGGGTTAAGGGAGCACAGCTGGGGCTGTTAAGCATTACTGCAATAAAGTAATTAAGAATAATAAATTAATTCTTACACAGACAAAACTCCCATTAAAATGAACTATGAGGCTGGCTTTGGAGGCCAAGAGAGCAGATTAATCCTGATGCTTGGTTTGTCCCAGCATTAAAAATGTCTAGAGCACTGGAAGTGAATATTCTGATTTTTAGGACATGGAAAAAAATATCTCACTATAAAATAAAAAAAAAGGAGGATCCTACCATCCAATATTTATTCAAGTATTGAAACATGAATGTTTCCTAGGAAATACAGGCTATTTACATCTGAGACATGAACCCTCACGTAGTTTTCCTGGGTATTTCTAAGTTCTCTTAGCTCTCTAGGGTAGGACACGAAGGTACAGCTGTACTTGTCATACTGCTTTTCTGCTCTCTGCTTTTTGGTATCCATAAAGCAACCAGTTGATTTAGATCATACATTATCCTGTTAAAAATCTGCAGATATTCTTACATTGTATTTAATCTGGCAGTCTTATGTATTAAAATGATTGCAATCAGTGCTCATTACTGATTGCTGACTAAGACAAGAAAAGAAATGTTTAAAATCTAAAAGGCAGATACAAAAACTCAGCTGTATTCTTAGTTCTGATACTGACTTACTTCTCACTTAATTAAGTCCATTATCACTTGATTTTCAGAAGTGCTGAGGGCTGTTATTTCTATTGACTTCATCTTTAAAAGGCAGCTGCTGAATACCATGGAAACTTAAGCTACTAATCTCTCTCCTTCTCTGTTTCCCTTTTGGAAACTGGAGATATTTAGTGTTTACCTAACCTTCAAGAGTATTTGGAGTCAATCCATTAGTGATTAAGAGGCAATCAGAAAATTTGATCTATTCAATGGACAAATCTATAAATAAAATAAATAATTACAGAATGTCAGATTTCTGACATACAACAATTCCTTTCAATATCATCTTGTTGGAAAAATATCTCACTCTTACTATTTCCAGAAAAAACTGGTAAGCACACAAATCCCAGTGGAGGAGCATACAAAATAATACATTTCTGTGGTAGGCTGACCCCAGCTGGAGGCCAGGTGCCCACCAAAGCTGCTCTGTTACTCCCCTCCTCCGCTGGGCAGGGGAGAGAAAATATAACAATAAGCTTGTGGGTCTAGATAAGGACAGGGAGATCACTCACCAGTTACCATCAGGGCAACACAGATTAAACTTGGGGCAATCTGTTTCTTTCATTATCAATGAAATCTGAGTAGGAAAATGAGAAATAAAATCAAATCTCAAAACACCTTTCCCCCACCCTTCCTTTCTTCCTGAGATCTATTTCATTCCTGATTTCTCTACCTGCTCCCTCCTATCAGCACAGAGGGATGGGAATGAGGGTTGTGATAAGTTCATCACATGTTGTCTCTGCCACTCCTTCCTCATGGTTACAACTCGTCATGTTCTTCCCCTGCTCCAGTGTGGGATCCCTCCCACAGGAGACACTCCTTCACAAACTCCTCCAATGTAAGTCCTTCTCACGGGCTGAAGTTCTTCACAAACTGTTGCTGCATGGGTCCTTTCCTTGGAGGGCAGCCCTTCAGAAACAGACTGCTCCAGATGGGTCCCCCATGGGGTCACAACTCCCTCCAGCAAACCTGCTGCAATGTGGACTACTTTCTCCACAGGTCCAGCAAGGAGCTTCTTCCAGCATGGGTTTTCCATGAGGTCACAGACTCCTTCAGGCATCCACCTGATCCAGCATGGGGTCTTCCACAGGCTGCAGGGGAAGAGCCTGCCTCATCATGGTTTTCTCCATGGGCTGCAGGGAAATCTCTGCTCTGGTGTGTGGAGCATCTCTTGCTGCTTATTCTTCCCTGACCTTAGTGTCTACAGAATTGTTCCTCTCACATATTCTCACTCCTCTCTCCAGCTGCAACTGTGTAGCCTTTTTTCCTTGCTCTTAAACACATTATCCTAGAGGCACTACCTCCTTTCTGATGATCTCAGCCTTGGGCAATGGTGGGTCCATCTTGGAGCTGGTTGACATTTGTTCTATCAGACATGAGGGAACCTTTTAGCAGATTCTCGCATAAGCTACTCGTGTAAACCCTCCCTCTACCAAAATGGTGCCATGCAAACCCAATATAATTCCTGTTCTATGGAATCCTAGAATGGTTTGATTTAGAAGGGACCATAAAGATCATCCAGTCCCAACCCCCCTGCCATGAGCAGGGACACCTCTCCCTAGACCAGGTGTCTCTAAGCCCCATCCAACCTGACCTTAAACTCTTCCAGCAAGGGGGCAGCCACAGCTTTTCTCTTGGCAACCTGTGCCAGTGTCTCACCACCCTCACACTGAAGAATTTCTTCCTAATGTCTAACCTAAATATCCCTTCTTCCAGTTTTATTCCATTATCCTTTGTCCTCTCACTCCAAGCCCTTGTAAAAAGTCCCTCCCCAGCTTTCCTGTTGGGCCCTTCAGGTTTTGGAAGGCTGCTATGAGATCTCTCCAGAGACTTCTCTTCTTCAGGATGAACAACCCCAACTCTCTCAGCCTGTCCTCGTAATAGAGGTGCTCCAGCCCTCTGATCATCTTTGTGACTTCCTCTTGACTTGCTCCAACAGTTCCATGTCCTTCTTATGTTGGAGGCTCCAGAACTTGGCACAGTACTGCAGGTGGGGTCTCAGAAGAATGGAGTAGAAGGGGGGAATCACCACTCTTGACATGCTGGCCACACTTTTTTTTTTGGTGCAGCCCAGGATATTGTTGGTTTTCTGGACTGTAAGCACACATTGCTGGCTCCTTTTGAGCTTCTCAGCAGCCAACACTCTCAAGTCCTGTTGCTACTTTCAGCAAGTGCGCTGCTTAAAAGAATGTTCACAGAAGAAAAAAACCACAAACAATCAAAAACAGTAAAAGGAAATTTGCTTCATCCTGTCTCAAACCAGGACATCCATATACAATTTTGTGAAATAACTTATAATCTGAAACACCAGTTTCTCCCCACTGTCTATAAAGGTAGTCTAATTCGACAACACAAACAAGGGAAGTCCATTTATAAGCATCTACAGTAGAACAGAATATGAGCACAAATGAGAACAAAAGACCGTATTGAAAAGATAGTTAATTTTCAGAATATGAACAGTCATTAATTTAGTGGCAGAGGGTTAAAACTACTTTGACAAGAATTTATTTATTCATGAAGAAATCCTTTCTGAGCATTATGATCTGAAGAATTTAAGTCTGAATTGAACTGCAAGGCCTGTTGGAATACAAAATTTGTATGAGTCCTCAAATCATATCACCATCGAAGTAGACTAAGACAAAGGCAGAGGTCATGCTCAGTTATGAGATCCCCAGCTTTGCAATTTTGTTAAGAAAAAAATGAGAGTGGGGAGCATACATATACAAGCATATCTGCTGACTTAAGAGGCAGCTGTAAGATGGATTTTAATTTTCTTTCAGTGTGTCCCTTTTTAAAAGATTTGCATTATGTGCATTTTATCTGTACAATCCAGAAGTTACTCTTACTACCAGAGAGCAACAATTTGTGACTGTGCTTCCTGTTGACAGATAAAATAAAGTTTGAGATAGAACTTTTATTTGACTGGAAGAGCTTTATGATAGATATTAAGTCACATTAAGATACATTATCAAGACACCGTGTATTTGTGCTTGCTTTAGCTAATAATATTAGCTCTTTTCATTGTATTCCTTTCTAGGAGTCCTCCATTGTCAATGAACAACAGACCCCTGGTTTGATTTAGTTCCCCCAAATCACTGCAATTTTATTAGATGCTTTAAATAGAGTAAAAATAATAAATATCTGGCACCGTTTTTTCAACTGGAGATGAATACATTGAGATGTTCTCAATAGATGGAAAAAGCAAGCTGTACCCAGACTGGCAACATAAAATAGAACAAACCATAAACCCCTTTCTGAAAATGCTATTCAATTTTCTGAAAGGCAGGCTTTTAAAATGTGAGGCTGCTTTTGGAAGTATAAGGCTTCACAATAGCTCTTTACTGTTATCAGGCTTGTATCATTTTACTGTGCTTTCCAGCATTGACATTGAAAGCTAAGCACTTTTTTATTCCTACTTTTCTACTGAATCATCTTCTGTATCAATTACCCCTTTCTTCTGTCTGCCTGTGGAGGACTGGATTTGAGGAACTTCCATAACAATATGGTGCTTTTTACTCTGTAAAATAAAAATCAAAGACATTACTGTCTCGATCTTTTTCTCACAGGAGTGGACTTAGCATTTGGGAATTCCAGACTCCTATTTCAGACATGTCCTCTGGGAAGCACATGCACAGGCACTTGCCCACACACGTTTATGTATGATCCATGACTGTGACTGCATCTTGCTTTTAAAGGTGAATGAATATGTACTTCTGTTCAGTCAAAACTTAACTGACTTGATTTATGCAAGAGGGGGTAAAAATTGTGCTGTCATCACTAAATATTCTTTTTCCCTGTTCCTACAAGAATCTACACTCCCCCCAAAAAATAACTGCAGTCTGCTTGAAAAGATTGAATCACTTTTTTCCTACATCTTTTAGCACCAACTTTCACTGAATATTCCAGTCTGTCAGACTCACCACCAGCAGCAATCCTACCATCATCCAGCACACACCAAAATAACTGCTATACTTGCCAAGGCATCTTCTCAGCCACTGCAATTAATACTCCTACAATGCAACCAGTAAAAACAATGGTTCATACACATTTACATTTCAAAAATGTCATGCAGAGCACAAAATGTCTCCTGAAAATTGTGTGGGTGACACTTAACAGTCACTATACATCAGAAAGAACTCACACAGAGGACTGGTAAAAGACAGAAATATGCAATTATCAATGGAAAACATTTTCCAAAAAATAACCACTTCCTAATCAGAGGGAAGCCCCCAATACAGCTTTTAAAGACAAACCTAGAAAAGGAATTAATAACCACTGGATTATAAGAATTATGATCTCAGCTGAAACACTAGTGATGAAGTTCATTACAGTCATTTTTTCTGACCCTTTTCTGTTTCACAACCACTAATGGTGGTTTTTTTCACACTGTTTCTGTTCGCTCTTCCCCTGCCAATACCCCAGAGCTACCAACCATCCTTTTTTGTGTAACTGATTAACATAATGAGGCTGGACTAACAGCAATTGTGTCCTGTCTGTCTTGCATTTTGTTGCTTTGCATCACACTGGATAAAGACCATCTTTTTATTTTTTTAAATTTTTTTTTCTCCCAGCTAACTCACCCATGGTTGAAAACAAACGAACCTTCTCCTAAAAACCTTGTTTCTGCAAATCAATTTCACATTGAGACAATGTTCTTTTCTTCTTGCTGTTTAAATAAGGAGAGTTACTTTCCCTCAAACCAGTATTCAGTGTAGTTAGTGTTGAAGGAAAAAAATCTAACTGTACTTCCAGCTGTGTCTACAAAGAGATTTGAGGGTATATGACCTCTGGGAGTGAGCTCGTTTCCTGGAACTGATGAAACTTCTCTATAGGTGCAGAATGGAAATAATGTCCTATAAAAGCTGATTGTCCCTGTGGAGAGAAGAACAGACTATAGAGTGAAGTGCACCTCAGCTCAAACCTCTAGCCTGCCATGGCTCTGTGACATGTTCAGGATGGCATTCAACAAACCATTGAGCACTGAGAATCCTAAGAAAAACTGATTTTCTCACTTCTCATTGACATAATGTTGTATAATGAACCTGTCTTTCAAAACCTAGTGATTCCTGGCTGGAAATACAATGACACTGACTGGCTTCTGTCTACATTTTTAAGATTTGGCTCCATAAAGCAGTTTGGTCATGGTTATTCTGTTTAGGGATTGTCTGGCATGTCTTTGGAGCCTTTGAGTCTTAGAAGCTTTTTATTTCCTTGTTTGTCTGTTTGAAATGAAAATGTGTCATTTGATGCAGTAACATATTTTCATAACCCACCAGGCAGAAGTGTTGCACAGGTTGAGGTCACACACTGTCAGGGAATGTTTGAGGCAGCAAAGCCCACTGAGGCTTTTGGGACTGAGAACTGCATGGGAGTCAAATCTGGTATGGTCCCACCCATTTTGCCTGGAATAAATTTATTAAATGAGAAATCACTTGAACAAACTTTTCTGGACTGCATGTTGGGATCAGCTGAGAATATTCACTCCAAAAGGAGCTTAGGAGTAAGCAATCTTGCATGCTGTGTGGAGGATCAACAGAGAGGCCCATGGATCTAAACAGAAATCCAAAGGTGAAAAGCTATCCTTTCCCTCCAAGGTTAGTGCTTAAAATTAAGCAAAGCAACCCATTGACTACCTAAAGGGCACAAACATATATTAAAGAAGGATTCATTTGTATGAGCTGTGTACAATGATATGGCTAAATCGTAGCACTCAATATATTAGTAAATTAAATTTTCTTTGGAATCTTTCCTGGCTCTGAGGCCAACTGGCAGTTCATTGAAATGGTCTGTATCCATCTTGTTAAACTCTCATGTTATCTAAAACAGGCATCCAAACTGAATCCAGGGAATAGTTCCTGGCCTGTGTTCATGTCAAGATTGGGTCTGAATCTCTCTGGAAAAATGCTAGTGGCATGAGAACAATCATAAATGTTTAATGATCTAAATAATTTCGTTCCAATGCCTGGAAAAATTCCTTTGCACTGTTTAATTTACCAGTGTGAGTGTAGTCTGTGTATATAAAAGGTAGATGCAGTTAAAGCACCTAAATACAGAATCTCACAGAAATCTCACAGAAATGTGTAAGTCCAGGAAAGAGATTCAGAGAGGAACTTGATTTTCTTCCTGAACTGAGCCTACACTTGTCTCTAACCACTGGTTGGGCATATTGGTCACCCATGGATCCAGCCTGCAGACTTGACCAGATCACTTTGTGGATCTGCTGTGATATCTCTGTTGGATTCTCTTTCCACGGAAGTCAGGGTGTGAAAGAGGTGACAGCAGATGCCCAGATCTCTGTCTGACCTGGTGTCAGGAAGTAGTTGGTCATGAATCTCGGTCCAGGAGTACAGAAATGTTTCCATTCACGTAGTTTATATATAACAACCTCAAGCAGAAAGATTCCTGTAATACAGTAAGTTTGGGAGCACTGAAATTCCTAGAGTTCAAGCAGCTCAATATCCTTTGATTATCCATCTATACATTGGGGTTAACAGTACTTTTCCATTTTTAGGTATTCATGAAGGTCCTATAGAGATATAAATACTTTAACACTGCAGTTTCTTTCCAGTAAGAAAAAAAGTCACAATATTTCAAATTCAGTAGTGGGCATCACCAACAAAGTTTCAATAATTAAGTCTCATTTTCTGGCTAGTGTTGAGAAGGGAAAAAACAACATTAAAAATTCAGAATATTCTGATTGTCACCAAGCCAAATATGACAGTATTAAATTCCAGATACTATTGAACTCTCTAATGATACAGCCTTTAAACCTTTGATTGTTGCTTTAATTCAAAGCACATTAGATGGCTGCTTTTCCATCCAAATACTCTGTACCTATAAGCTTTAAGATTGGAAAGAAATCTGAGTGGGAGGAAGAAATTTTCAGAAAAAAAAGTTCCTTTGGCTCTTGTTGCTTGGCAACCACTGCCTTTGCCACTGTGTGTTAAGACAAATAGCATCCCTGGGAGTTCAACTCTCAAGCCTGGCTTAAAGAAAAAACAAGGGGGAAATAAGAGAAATGCATGCTGTAAGCCAGGTTTCATCCCAGCTGTAAGACTGCAAGGGGTGAGGAGTAGTTGCAGAGCCACTGCTTGCCCATGCCATCTAACCAAAGGAGACAGGGAAGAAAGGTGACAAGGAATGAGTATTCATGACCCTTCTGGTTGGTTACAGGGAGGGATATTTACAGAATCCTAAAAATGGTGCAAAGGCATAGAGAATGTCTTGTGGTTAGAGACTAAAAGAGCTCAGCCTATTTCATGCATCAAAAAGAAGATGGAAAAGTGACTCCGTTATAGTTGATAAGTAAATGAATGGGGGAAAAGGTCTTATGTAAAAGGGCTTTTCTGTCCTGGACAGAAATGTTAAATGGCAACCGGTTCCAATGTCAGATGAAGACAGACATAGTTATGCTCAAATTAAGGTGCACATTTTTAACAATAACAGCAACTGAGCACCAAAGCAAACTGTTCAGGGGTCACGTACTCTTTAGTGCTTGAAATCTTCAGGCTGAGAAGCATGATGTTTGGAAAACACACCTTAGATAAATAGATTAAAAATGAAGGAAACAAACTGAAAGGAAATGTTATATATACACAAGCAATCAGTTTGGCTTTATTGCACATTTATCTTGAGACTGACAAAAATGGTGGGAATTTTTACCTTGTTTAAAAAACGCATGGAGTGGCTTTCCTCAATCACATCACTTCTGAATTGTGAGGAACGACACACTACAAGTTTGTTGGCTTATGTCATGCAGAAGAACTTTAAGCTTCCTTAGGTAATAAAGTGAGTGTTTACACAGCACTATTACTTTTCTAGGTTGATTTCAATTCCATTAGAAAATTCAAAATAGCTCTGTAAATTTTACCCTCATTCTGTTTTACTCCTATGAACTCACAGTTCTTCTATGGGAACTTGTGTACTTTTCAGCCCTATGAAAAGAGCTGTTACTACCATTGGACATCCAAAGAGATGAGGTACAATATACGCAAAAGAGGAAGACACTTGACTGAAAATTAGTTCCTCAGTTTGCCCCACTGAATGTTGTCTCCTGATTTAGGAGTGCAATTGTTCTCAGTTTTCATGATTGGTAAGGCTCTTAAAATGGGTGTCTAAGCTGTGGTGCCTTGCTCTTCTATAAGAGCATTTGAAAGCTTTTTTAGAGAAACACTTCAGTTTGACTAGGGCACAGAACATGGGAGAACTCATTCAAAGGAAGAAAAATTTCCTAATCCGTAAGTAACTCAAAGCTTCAGAAGATGTTTCATCACAGTTAGCTGAAGCTACAGCTCATATCAAAACACATTAATAACATATTAGAGCAAAAACCTGTGAAGTAACCCTTATACATAAAATTGACCCTCATTTAACTTCCTTAAATACCATATTGTCATGGTTTAATCCTGGTAGTTGCTGAAGCATCCCACAGTTTCTCTCCCACCCTACCACCTAGTAGGATGGGGGAGAGAATCAGAAGTTGGGTTGAAATAAAGATTCACTGGTTGAGATAGAGCAAAAGTTGCATAACAAAATAAGGAATTAATTCACAACTTTCCATCATCTGGCAAGTGTTCAGCCTTCTCCAGGAAAACCAGACTCCATCACATATAGCAGTTACTTGGGAAGAAAAATGCCATCACTCAGAAGGTTCTCCTCCCTCCCTCTTCCTTATTCGTCCCCCGGCTGTATATGCTGAGTATGATAAGATGACATCATATTGTAAGAAATATTCCTTTGGTCAGCTGGAGTCACCTATCCCAGCTGAGTCCCCTCCCAAATTCTGGTGCATCTTCAGCCAACTTACTGGTGGGGTGGGGTGAGGAGCAAAACCTGCGACAGGTAATCACAGAATCACTAAATCCTAGGGGTTAGAAGGGACCTCGAAAAGATCATCTAGTCCAACCCCCCTGCCAGAGCAGAATCACCTAGAGCACATCACACAGCAACGTGTCCAGGCAGGGTTTGAATGTCTCCAGCAAAGGAGACTCCACAACCTCTCTGGGCAGCCTGTCCCAGGGCTCTGTCACTCTCACAGGAAAGAAGTCTTTTCTGATCTTTACGTGGAATCTCCTATGCTCCAGTTTGCACCCATTACCCATTGTCCTATCACTGGACATCACTGAAAAGAGGCCTGGCTCCATCCTCCTGACACTCACCCTTAACATATTTGTAAACATTGATGAGGTCGCCCCTCAGTCTCCTCTTCTCCAAGCTCAAGAGACCCAGCTCCCTCAGCCTTTCCGCATCAGGGAGATGTTCCACTCCCTTCATCATCTTTGTGACTCTGTGCTGGACTCTTTCAAGCACTTCCCTGTCCTTCTTGAACTGAGGGGCCCGGAACTGGACACAAGATTCCAGATGTGGCCTCACCAAGGCAGAAGAGAGGGGGAGGAGAACCTCCCTTGACCGACTAACCACAACCTTTCTAATACACCCCAGGATGCCATTGGCCTTCCTGGCCACAAGGGCACATTGCTGGCTCATGGTCATCCTCCTGTCCACCAGGACCCCCAGGTCCCTTTCTCCTACACTGCTCTCCAGCAGGTCAGCCCCCAACCTGTACTGGTCCATGGGGTTGTTCTTCCCCAGATGCAAGACTCTACACTTGCCCTTGTTGAATTTCATCAAGTTTCTCCCCGCCCAACTCTCCAGCCTGTCCAGGTCTCACTGAATGTCAGCACAGCCTTCTGGTGTGTCAGACGCTCCTCCAAGCTTAGTGTCCTCAGTAAACTTGCTTGTCTTTTTCCACTTGAGTTTGCCCAACAGTTCCTTGCTTAACCATGCTGTTCTCCTACCTCCCTTACTTGATTTCCTACCCATTGGGATGCTCTGATCCTGAGCTTGCAAGACATGGTCCTTGAATGTTGACCAGTTACCTTGAGTCTCTTTACCATCTAGTACCCTGCCCCAAGGGACTTCTCTTAAGAATTGATTGAAGAAGCCAAAGTTGACCCTGTGGAAGTCCAGGGTTCTGGTCCTGCTAGGTGTTCTGTTCCTCCCACACAACATCCTGCACTCCACCATCTCGTGATCACTGCAGCCAAGGCTGCCGTTGACCATCACCGCTTCAAACAGACCCTCCTTGTTGGTGAGCACAAGATCCAGCAGCACTCCTCTCCTAGTTGGTTTGTCCACCATTTGTATCAAGAAGTTATCATTGATGCATTGGAGGAACCTCCTAGACTGTGAATGGCTGGCTGTGTAGGCCTTCCAGCAAGAATCTGAGTCGTTAAAATCACTCATGAAGACTAAGGCCTGTAGTTGCAAGACTGCTTTCAGCTGCCTGTAGAAAGCCTCATCAAGTCCCTGGTCCTGATCAGGAGGTCTGTAATAGAGCCCCACAGCTGTATCTCCCATGTCAGCCTGCCCCTTAATTCTACCCATAGACTTTCCACTTGCTTTTCATTGGCCCCAGGGCAGAACTCAATCCATTCTAGCTGCTCCCTCACATAAAGAGCAACTCCACTGCCTCGCTTTGCTGACCTGTCTTTCCTAAAAAGCACACAGCCATCCATGGCCACATTCCAGTCATGTGAGCTGTCCCACCATGTCTCTGTACTTGCCACCAGATCATAACCCTTAGAGTGCTCACAGACCTCTAACTCCTGTATATTCCCCATGCTGCGTGCATTGGTGTGCAGGCATTTCAGGGAGCGAGCTGAGCACTCCGGTGGCACCCTTGGGAGGTGGGAGGCCTTCTGGTCTTCATTAATACTAGAACAATGTCCCACTAGTTCAAAGCCAGCTACAAACCCCTCCCACTTCGAATCCAGTTTAAAGCTCTGTGAATGAGCCCTGCTAACTCCTGCCATTGGACCCTTCGTTCTCTGTGGGACAGGGTTTTCCCATCCAATGCCAGCAGGACTGGTGTCCTGGAAATCAAACCATCCAAGAGTTTTGTCCCCTACCCCCTTCAAGTCTAGTTTAAGGCTCTCTCAATGAACCCCGCTAACTCCTGGCCAAGAATCCTTTTCCCCCTTGTTGGTAGCTCTATGCCATTGTTGGCTAAAACGTCCCTGTGTTATCAACAGTGCTTTAATCACAAATCCAAAACATGTCTCTATACAAGCTATGAAGAAAATTAACTTTCTCTTTGTCAAAACCTGTATGCATGTATAGGGTTCTCAGGATAAATACATAAACTGTAGCTTTAATTTTCCAAATGTCATGCTTTTATTAACTTAGACTGATGAGTATAAGAACTTTGTCAAAGTTAGATCAAAATAAAGACAAGATTTAATAAAGTTCAAGCTTAAAAAAGAAGAAAAATGTTGATTCAACCAATGCATGGTAACATAAGAGCAGCAGTTTTGACAGATGACTCAGGGACTTTAAACAGACAATCTGCCTAATGGCATTGTATTGTAATTATTCCCATTCATTCCCTCCATCATAAAAGTAAGGGTCAGTCAGTCTGGAAATTAGTTTTAAGTAAAAAATAATGCTCTTTAACTCAAACATGAAATATGATTGTCAATTTAGACATTTAAATTGGGCAGTACAAATCTAGCCTTCTGTCTTATTTAGAGAAAATAGGAAAATACCCTTGGAAAATAAGGCATTTATACACTTATAAAAATTTACAGCAATAAAAACATCCTGTCCATAATACATTGTTTCTTGATTTCAAGGTTATTGCTTAAGTTGCTCTTCATTGTCTTCAGTAAATGACACGTTTCACTTGCCTTATTGCAAATCTGAATTAGATTTACCATGCATTGCAGCTGGCTTTCACAGAAAGATAATTACCAAAATGTTGTGATGTATCAAAATGGTTCACAAATGCTGCATATTTAAATCTCCTGCAAGTTTGCTTTTCTCTCTAAAGAATCAGGCCATGAAACTTTGTTTCAGAATGTGTTCTGGCTGGTTGCTGCAACCAAAGCATCTGGCCAAAGTCAATGACATGTAGACAAGAAGATAACAGCAGCTGCTGGTGGAAATAATGGCAGCCTATTTGTCTGCTGATGATAATTTTGCATCTCCAGGTATGACCAAAAATGTACAATAGTCCTACTACAACTGGGATGAATTAGTTTAGAAACTGAAAATATTATGAGAGAGATGTAAGATGACATCCAGCCCAAATATGTCCTCAGGCCTGAAGTACTGACAATAGAATCATAGAATGTATTTATTGGGTTGGAAGGGACCTCTAAAGGTCATGTAGTCCAACCTCCCTCCAATAAGCAGGGACATCTCACACTAGAACAGACTGCTCAGAGCCCCATCAAGCCTGACCTTGAATGTCCCCAGGGATGGGGCCCCCACCACCTCTCTAGGCAACCTGTTCCACTATCCTCATATTAAAGAACTTTCTCCTAATGTTCAACCTAAATCTACCCTTTTTTAGCTGAAAACAACTTGGCCTAGTGAACTGGTCTTCCCCAGACTTCTTATAGGCCCCCTTCAGGTACTGGAAGGTTGCTATAAGGTCCCCCTGGAGTCTTCTCTTCTCCAGGCTGAACAACCCCAAGTCCCTCAACCTGTCTTCATAAGAGAGGTGCTCCAGCCCACTGGCCATTTTTGTGGCCCTCCTCTGGACACACTCCAGCAGGTCCACAACCTTCTTGTGTTGAGGGCTCCAGAGCTGGATGCAGTAAACATGATTTATGAGAAACAAGATTTATGTTCACATTGAAGGGGGAGTAGGATAGGAGTATTTCCACGGCCATTGGAACACCTTAAATACTTTACTATAGAGATATATTCGGTTTCTTACTTGCCTTGTGGCTCAGTAATATTTAGTTACATCATATAACACAGAACAGCTTCAATATGATGACAAAAGAGAGATTTCCCCTAGTTTACACTGAACCTGGGGATGAGGTTAATTGGTTGAAGGAAGAAACCAAGTAGACCTCTAGCTTCTGAGGTGACTGTCCTAACCATGTGTTGTTTGGGAAAATGAGAAAACTTCATCTGGTGTGGGTTTGGTTGGTTAGTACTCCTCGAGATGACCTGTAGTAGCTGATGTGGTGGGGAGGGAGTCACTGCCTTGTCCATGGCTCTTGGAAGGGTTGGCTCTCCAGCACCCTCAGACCTTGGCAGTCCTGAGTCAGAGAATATCTGCAAGAAACTTTGTTCCTGGTCTGCAGCATGATTTAGTAGCTGAGTGACTGAAGACTGAGAAAATCAGTTTTGGACTTCATTGCACACAAAGACTATTAGTTAGGGCACGGGCATTTAACTCCTTAATGGATTTAGCTCTAGGTGAATTTTTCACTGTAATATTGCTTGCAGTAGTCCTCAGCTCCTCTCATTTTTCCTGCTAAATTATTTGAGTAGTGGGGGGGAAAGGAAGATTATTGTAAATGATGATAATGATAGCACCACCAGGCCTTTCTGTTTTGGAATTATTTTCAGAACATGAGAAAAGAGGATGGTAAGTGAATTTAGACATGAAATATAAGAACAATCACACATTTTGAAAGGAGATGTGGTTTAGAAAGTGTGTTAAAGCTATAGAACTATTATCATTTATAGCCTTTCTTCTGGTCTTCAGGAACAAAGTGAAAGAGAAAAGGAAGTTAAAGGACGAAATTTCACTGCAAACTTCTATGAGATACACACACGATATTTTAGTGTGACCTATGGGTGGAAAAAAAGTTATGAGATCCACTTCTGTACCCAGCCCCAGTTCCCAGTTCAGCAAGACGTAAAATCATTGACTCACTCAGCAGTCTGTTTTAGAAGAGGCAGCTGGGGACCCTGTTGTTCAATGCATGTCAAGCTAGATCAGATTGCTCAGAGTCCTGCCTGCTCAAGTTTTAAATATCTCCAAAACCAGAAATTCAACAACCTCTCTGGGCTACCTGTTCTAATATTTGACCACCTGCTTGATAAAACAAATTAACACCCTCCACTCTCATTTCCCATGTTCCTATTTGGATCCATTGTCTTGTAGAGTTTTCCTGTGCATTTCTATGAATAGTTTTGTGCCATTTTCTCTGTGTCTTCACATCAGATCATTGGACCAGAGGAGGTTTAGATTGGATATTAAGAAAGATATGTTCGTAGTGAGGGTTGTCAGGCACTGGAAAAAGTTGCTGGGGGAGGTGGTTGAGTCACCATCCCTGGAATTATTTAAAACATAAGTAGATGTGGGGCTTAGGGACATGGTTTAATGGCGGACTTGGCAGCGGTAGACTAAGCATTGGTTTTGATGATCTTGAAGATCTTTTCCAGCCTAAACTATTCTATGGTTCTATGAAATGCATGGAAGTGGTTGCATGGGAGTTTGTCAAAGCATTTTTTTAACTTTCCTGGGACTGCACATGTAATGCTTAGTCAAACTACCCCTTTACCTCATCAGTATTGGTGAAGCTGTCAGTGATGAGAAACAGAGGCAGACTCTTCCTAACAGAAGAAACGGAACAGAGAAATTCAACGTCTACTTTCTGCCCCAATCTCCTTGTCATTGAAAGTAGGAAAGGCCATTCATGACCTTGGTCCTTCCCTACTGCAGCTTTAGATTTCTCTACAAGTTGTCTTCTCAGCTGTCAGGGAGGAAGAACTATGCTGCCAAACAGGTTGAACCATTTGGAAAATGACAGGAAGCACAATGAATATAGCATAGACAAGTCTCAGAAATGGGGGAATGGCTCAGGAAGACACATGATTGCTGAGATATGACCTGAGAGAGATGTTCAGATCCAGCTTTGATAAGATTTCTGATACAAGACCAAACTTTTGGGAAGAGCCTGACTTCAAACTTTGAGAAAGACCAAGAGAAACTTCTATCAACATTTGGGACCAGGAATGATTCAGACTTACTGTTTATGGTCCCCCATGTAAGGGCTCTAGTATTAGCTCAGTAAATTATAACATCATTAATATAGAGCAATGTGCAGCATTTCTTTTCTGAATAGTCTGGTAACTTCACAAAATTTGTGGAAGGGGGCAGAGTAATTTGGACTAGGTGGAAATCCAAGGGGTCTTCACCTACAGAGGGAATGTAAGGATGGCTTAATGAACTGTGGAGCCTTACGCACATACCTTGGGTATGAGACTCAACCAACATCCTCAAGTGTTCAGTGGCTGAAGACTGTAGCCTCCGAGAGCACAGTGCCATTTGGCCTTAATCTACATGTAAAATTTCTTCAGCTTTATTTACATTTTAACAAATCCATTCATGGGGCTTAATTGGTTTTTATGAACCTAGAAAGTAGTGTCAGAAGTTCACAAATCCAGAAGATTTGCCCACCTCTAGTACGGCTTTGAATAATTGAAACAAATTAGATTGGCTTTGTTTTGTAGAATAATAAACCACACTGGCTGTTCTTAGGATTGCTTTTTAAGTATTTCCTTTTGATCTAAGTGTTTTCCAATTGATGTCAATTAATGTCAAAATGACTGCTTTCTATTTTCCCACCATTTACTAAAGCCTTTCAAAATAATGGTCAGTGGACTGTAATATCTTGCCTGCCCACATGTGCCCAGCCTTACATGTTTTTTGAGTGTAGGCAGAATTGAAACTTTAAAGATACGTGTACAGTTCCTGAGGGAATGGAAAAGATAATTAATGTCCAATATTTTGATAATGTTTGTAAGAAAACTGATCTAAGAGGAAAAAAATAAATTTTAAAAATTTTCTTTTTAATGGGAGACCGAACAATAGCTTGAAACTCGAAAATCAATGAAATTATACCTTGGTGAAAACCTTTTTCTGTGTTCCAAGGGCACACAACAGTACACCTACACAAAAAAGTTTCAAAAATGTGGTTTTAGACTCCTTGAAGACATATAGCATGGAACCACCTGATTTTTAGTAGTAGGCTATATGTTTAACAAAGAAGAAACATTTTCCTTGGCTGTCTTTGCTAATAAACCAAAGTGATGAGTCTAGCTGGAGCTGAATGTGGAATAAGGAATGGTTCCATCAGAAGCAACTGACAGTCCTCTTTTACTGTGCACCTTTTGTTATTGTTTTAATAATTGCATCAAATTCCCAGAAAAGGAGCACCTTTGGGCTGGAACTATAAATTCTTAGAAGCTGCAGAAGAGTATTTTTTAAACTTCCTTTCCTATCACAGGAAGTTTTGGGGTTATTTCTGCTTGAAGAGAAAATGATTATGTGTCTAAAATACAAAGAGAAGAAACCAAAACTTACATTTTGTACACTCAAAAATATGCCATTGGTACAGATGATTGAAGCCAGTTGCAGCATAGTGCTATTAAAAAAGCTGATGAAAAACTGAAAAGAAGGCTTACCTTCCCACACAAGTGGAACTCATTTGTAAAACTCATTAACATATGATATTACCTAATGTAAAACCAGGGGACAGTAAGGTGGTTTAAAAAACCTAGATTTTCAGAATTACAAGGTTATTTGGAGTTATAATAACGGACATTAACAACAAGATCATGCAGGGGTTTTTTAAAGAAAGTTATGAGAAGGGAAGGCTTACTCGTTGTGGGAGTTATGCAGGGGAAAGGCAATGTGGAGTTAAGCATGAGATGCTAACAGAGGCACCACTTGAACTTTAACACAGAATCACAGAATCTTAGGTGCTGGAAAGGACCTCAAAAGATCATCTAGTCCAACCCCCCTGCCAGAGCAGGATCACCTAGAGCACATCACACAACAACTTGTCCAGGCAGGGTTTGAATGTCTCCAGCGAAGGAGACTCCACAACCTCTCTGGGCAGCCTGTCCCAGGGCTCTGTCACTCTCACAGGAAAGAAAGTTTTTCTGACCTTTACGTGGAACTTCCTATGCTCCAGTTTGCACCCATTGCCCCTTGTCCTATCACTGGACATCACTGAAAAAAGCCTGGCTCCATCCTCCTGACACTCGCCCTTTACATATTTGTAAACATTGATGAGGTCGTCCCTCAGTCTCCTCCAAGCTAAAGAGACCCAGCTCCCTCAGCCTTTCCTCATCAGGGAGATGTTCCACTCCCTTATTGCCCGTGCCAGCCTGCCCCTTAATTCGTACCCACAGACTTTCCACTTGCTCCTCATCAGCCCCTGGGCAGGGGGCATTTGCAGAGGTCGAGGTCCCTGGTGTTTGTTTTCCTCTTCTGTTTTTTTGCAGGGTTTCTGCCTAGCACAGGATATTGAACTAGAAGCATAACTGATGTGATGATAATTCTTGAATTCCTATAGTATATAACTGCAAGATGTAATGGAAACAATGTGCAAGAGTCACACCAACTTCCAGCTGAGGGGACAGGAGTTTACTGGGATGCTGTACTACCAACCTGAAAATAACAGTGTCAAGAAAAAAAGTTCCTTTCATCACTTTCCCTGCCTTTGCAAAATGTTTTTTTTTTTCATCAGATGCAGATTTAGCTCCCAGAACAGGAAGAACTGGGAGTAGCACATTCATCCCTGTGGACAGAATATCTGTTTTTTTGCTGTGACAGCCTCAGAAAGACTTGAGTCAAATGTGAATACTGTGAGAAGAAAATGAGTTAGAAGTATCCTCTTGCATATTATAATTAAACTGGATCTAGTTTCCTAAAATAATACCTCAATAACCCTCTTCCTTTTCTGATATTGTTTAAATTACAATAATTTTCAGGGTTGTAATAAGTCAAAGGATCAAGTATAGTGATTTCCTGAACTCTCAATTCTAATTAAAATTCTGCAGGCTGACAACATAAAATATGAATCGAAGTAATAATCCAAGGTCATTTTTCTGCTGCATGAAGTAACTTATTTGAAATGTTATGCTGATTAGGAATATCTAACAGAGAACACATGTTCTTTCTCTGTGCTTACAGTTGTCTGACTTACTAGCTTGAAGGACAACTTTCTGCCTTTGTCAAGCAGACCCTGTTAAAATAGAGAAGAGACATTTTGAAGTTTGAGCAGAAGCCTGAAAAACACAAAAAATTCCTCATCATGGGGAATTAATAAAAAATGAATTTATTCCTTATTTATGAACAGTGTGAGGTATTTGTAACATTAATAAGATATATTGCTTAATGTAAGGAAGATGTTTAATGAGCACAGCACCTTGAACTCTCCCAAGAAGAGAGCAAAAATAAGAATGTACAGAAACGTCTATTCCATCAGTTCCCATTTTCTTCCTATTCCCCTTCCAGGTTCTGGCGTGCGGTGCTGTCAGTGGTTTGATTATAATGAGATGTAATGTGGTTGTACATGTGAAACTCCAGTGGGTTATTTATAAATAAAACATATGTTAGAACAACAGCAGAGGACTCTTGTATTGAGGGGTGAGCACTGAGAAATAATGGAATAATGGCCATCTCTGCTGAAGAGATGTAAAGCCCTTTTTTTAATTTTTATTTTTATTTTTATTTTTTTTTTTTTATTTTTATTTTTATTTTTATTTTTATTTTTATTTTTATTTTTATTAACAAAATGCTACGGTATTAATCCTGGCAGGTTGTTCCAAAATGTAAATCCAACATGAAGAAAAAATTACAGGTATGTTTGTGTCACAGCAACATAGTTATAATGATGCTTTCTCAATTGTAAGTTAGTTTTCTATGCCTTAGAGGCTCTGAAAACAGTGGGTTTCAAATAAATTTTTCTAAGCCCTTTCACATTGCATTCGTCATTTTTGTGGACAGACAAATTTCAGAATACCTGCCTTAGAGAGTTACATTTTTATCTTCATTTAACTACTTTTCTGAGACTAAATTACTGGGGCTTTTTTTAAGTCTTCAGTTTGAAATCTGTGATTATTTTAGCATGACAGTTTTCTATCTGTGCTGGTTCTTGCCCTCAAGATTGTAATCAAGGCAACAGGGACCTGATATGCTTGGAAAAAAGAGTGTTCTTCACTCGGGTTGTCAATAATGACTTCTTGTAAATTGGTGGTAAAGACAAGGCAGGTTGAAGTTTCCAAATGCAGTAACAGTTTGAGTAGGCTCTGGGCTTGTTTATAATAAAGAGACTTTATGTTTCACTGTTTCTTGATCAGGGCAACCTTGACAGATTCTATTATCTTTTTTTTGGAATCTAATGGGGTTTTCAGCTCACATTGGGGATAATTATAAGGCATTTTTAGTTCTGCATTTCCTACGTTTTCCTGCCTGTGGTCCCTTCGTTCAAGAATTTGCTGAAGGTTATGGTAAAGGTATTTGTCTTATGTCAGGAATGATCTGGCTTGGTAATCTTATTTAAAGAAATGAGCTTCACTCTCCTGTAGCAGAGAATACAAGTGCTTTTCCCTGCTTTGCTCTTTGTGCTTGCTGTGACAGAAGGTTCTGGGCTTGGTATGTAAAAAAATGCCCTTGTTTGCCACCGTGGCCATTATTTGTCATTTCCAGTGGGCTTTGGATTCTTACTTCTCCAAATCTGTTGTAAGTATCAAACTTTACACCTCTCTCTTGTGCAGACCATGTTTTCACCAAGTTAGAAATGAAGGTATTAGGCTCTGTGGGTTGTGACAAATGACATTTTTCATCCCAGGTATTTGGCAGTGAGCGAGCAGTGCTTTCCTACAGGGATTGCACAGCTCTCTGCAGTCTGGGGAAGCTGCTATGCCCAGAGCTGCCTGTGCTGTCCTACCAGCTCTGCCCACAGAATTATACAGTCCAGCTGGAGTTTGATTTCCCTGTGAGTGCTTGTCAAAGTAACACTTCAGGCAGCTACATTTCTGACTCAATATCTTCCCACAGGAAGCATCATTGGGAGCTTGCAGTGCTGAGGATTTCCACAGCAGCTGCAGACCTGGTGAGGAGAACAACATGGATGATGTGCCACCTCTGTGTCTTGTGAGTTCCTGGTGTCAAATCAATCTCCTCTCATTGTGCAGCAGGACACAGAGACCAGGTATTCAGTCCTTGAGTTTGTGCAAGAATGAAAACAGAGCAAAAAGGCAGAAAGCTGTATTAATTTTAATTTGTTCCTTTGTCTGAGAAGTAGAAGGTCCATGTGAATTAATTGCTTGGAGGATGGACTTCTTCAAACACCAGTAATTTTTGTGTTTGCACACACATTTGGAAGACTTTTTTGCTTAGTTCTTTGCACATAGTGTATTTCTTAAATTCCCAAAGCATTTGCATACCCTTTATACATAGTTTGAACAGGAAAATCAGACTGAAAGATTTTAGGTAAATTTTTCAGATGATGATGATTAAAAATAAGTTAAGCTCTTTTAATATTGTTCTGCAAAAACAAGTTGAAAAGTACCAGGATTAAGCATGAAAAGTCAGATTTGAAAGATTCAAATAAGCTGATGAATTTTAATTTATTTTGTATTGCAAAACTCAATCATATTTTGATACTCAATTTTGTTGAGGAAAAAACAGATTGTCATTTAGCTGTATCTACCTTTGCCAAGATTTATTAATTCAGAAATTCCAAGATTTAATTATTTACAGATTTTACATTTCATTATTTCAATAGCTTAAGTTACAAAATGTTTATGTTCAAATGTTTTGCCCTGCATAATCACAAGAAATGCCCTAAAATGGTGGAAAACCATCTCTTATGTAGCTCTAAATAATAATAAAAAAGTTTTCTGAGGCAAGACAGATATTAAAAATAAAAACTTATTTTCTTCATAAAGATTATTATCACAGTAAAAAATGATGATGGTATATTGTGTGCATAAATAAGTGATTTTCTATTGCTGTTCTCCAGCAGAAATAAAACAGAGGGAACTTTTTGTTCCAAAATATTTGGTGCAAAAGAAGCATATAGCTAAAAAAGTGCAGTTGAGGAATTAAAGATCTGAATTAAAGGGCTGTGGAATGGGATGGTACAGAGTTAGGCCTTGTTACAAGGCACATATTAAACAGTTGCTGCAGCTGAATTAAACCTTACCTTGATTCCACTTACTGTAGATGGATGTGTGTTTCCTACAGAGCAATGGTAAGTAGATGAGTGCTCAGTATATTGGGTGTTCTGTTGAGTGGGAATCCAGGAGAGGGGTTACACCTCTCAAGGAAATGCAACTGTAATGGAGAATGGACCAAAGCTCTGATACAAAGCAGACTTTCCAACAACTTGCACACCTATATGCATGTGAGGATGTAAGAAAATAGGTTTTAAACTGGAATTATGCCTGATAATGGTCTGGAGATACAACCTGGGAGACTCCACATCTCCACGTGTTTCATCTTCTGTTCAAGAAAGCAAGGCTGGGAAGGGTCTGATCTCCATCAAAGGTCTTGGTTTCATCTCAAAGACATTTCATTCTACATTGCCACTTGGCTCAGAAGGGCTCAGGTAACAGGTACCATGCTACTGCTTTAGGCAATTATTAATTTATCTTTTTTTTAAATCATAGTGTCTCTGGATGCTTCAGAAATTTGGCCCTGGTGACATATCTCTTTTTCCTTGTCACTTTAAGGTAGCAACTGATTTGACCATTGGCTCACAGGACTCAGTGTGATCACCTTTCACTGCAGAAGGATGCCTCTGGTGCTGCTAATGCTGACTGTGGTTGGAGGAGGAAGAGTATGGGAATATTATTTGCCACTATTCTTCCTCCTACAGATTCCTCACTTCCTCTTTGTTCCACTGAGAATGAATCTTCTCTCTTCCATTTTCACTGTCAGGAGAGGTACCCTTTGAACTTTCCTAGTGTTTCAGTCATTTAGCTACACCTTGGGCTTCAGTGACACTTCTGTAAAGTTAAGCTTGAATATTTACAATAGAGCCAAAGTAGGAACAATACTTGCTACAGTCTAAAAATCTTCTGTAGTGTTTTTCTGAGTATTCCTGAATACTCCTTAAGATGGGGATGCATTTTAAAAACTGCCACAAAGCTCAGCATATGCCTGCACTGTACAGGACAGTGGGAACACAGCTCTCTAAGGTAACTCTGATCCATTTAGATTACTGGCAAAGTGGATGCAACACCTGTGTATCTATTTGGATCAATAAGTGATATTGCTGCATTTGTTGGGTGCTATATCCAATTAGTGTGCTTCTCTCAGGCTTGTGCTCATCAAGTCTTTCACCATTTTAAGTTCTGGTCTTGTTGTATGCTGGCATGAAGGGATGAGACCACACACAGGTGATTTAGAAAAAAAAAAACAACCCTGAATCTGCACTAGTTGGTAGTTCTGTGTTTCTTTAAAGTATTCTGAGACACTTAAGTGTTCAGGTATTCAAGAAGGGCTCCCACAGTCAGGAACAATCTTTAGCTGATGTATTGTTAGTAGTATTTTTAGATTAAATATTTACTGCATTGATTTCTTCAGACTGACATAGACACCCATTAAAAATACAAATATAAAATGTCCTCACAATCTTCCAATCATCCATCTGCTCAGTCACATCAACTGAAAATAACCCAGAAGCACAAAACAAACTGTGTTCACACTTGAGTCTTTCAGCTCTAGCAAATGGTCTGCAGTGCTCCCTGCTGCCAGCAGTTGAAGGATGACCTCTGAAAAGGAAAAGCTGTTGCAAAATGTGAGGTGTCCATCTCATGGATTGGAAACACATGTCCAGTTTATGTGACATTTGGACAACAGTTGAGATGCACAAAGAGGAAGGGGTTTTGTGGGTGAGGAGTAGGTGATTCAGAGCACTTCAGGTCAAAAGTGATGTTACCAGATCTACTTGGGAGCCACTAAATAGCCACTCTACTACAAAAGTATCTTGTAATATTTTAGTAACAAGATGCAAGATGTGGGGTTTTTTGTGTTTGTTGTTGGATTTTTTTCATATTCCCTCTAAAATTTTCCTTCTCTTACTCACTTTTTTTTATTTGATTCCTCATTTCCTTTCTCCATATCAGCAAGATGAAACTAAAGTGTCTTTTTTCCTCTTTCAACATAGGTGTAGCTGTTTGGCTTAGCATTCACAGACAGCTAGATTTCCTTTTGAAGTTGAACACTAGCTTTCAAAGTCAGATTGGGAACCAATTTTAATGCTCCTTTATTGAACTTCTTCATTCAAAGCTAAAATTTAAGCAGGCCAATTCTCTTAGAAGCCAATGCCATAGAAAGGAGGAAGAACAAATAGAAGCTAAGTTGTTTTCCAAGAGACTGAACATCAAAAAACAATCACTACCCATTCCATGAGCTATGCAGAAGGCTGGATTTCTTGGGCAGATATATTCTTACTTGAAAATCTTGCTCTCAGGACAGAAGTTCTCAAGTGAGATTAAGTTTTCAGTATACTGAGAAGCTGTGCACTGTGGTATCCGTTCACAGGGCAATCAATGGGAATAAAGGGGTTTTGTGAACATTTGATTTTTTTTCTGTACTTTAGCTAGAAGTTTTCAAATCAAATGGGGATTCCCTTCATTCCAAATATTTCTTCCTGCTCCTCTTCTCTGGCTTTGGGTTCAGAAGCATTTCCAACACCTTGTCTAAAAGCTTATTTTCTAACAAAACTACGATGGTGCTGCTTGAACTGTTCTGAATTTCACTTTTATCATGAGTTTATTTATTTATTTTCAATATTCAAGTTTAGAAATACATTTTCTGAGCAGAGCAATGGAGATGGGAGGAAATAAAGATGAAAGAAAGATCAGGAGAGCTGGGCTGCTTTCCTTCCTTTCCTTTCTCTCTTTTCTTTCTTTTCCTTTTTTCCTCTCCTGTTTATGCAGCCCTCACATTGCTGTCCCTGAGTGCATTGTCAGAGCTAACCCCTGAATCCTTGAACTTGTCCATTATGGCAGAGCTTGCTTTTTGCCTTATTATAGATCCTGACACCCCCAGAAAGTGAGATTTAAAAGTGCTCATGTCACTCTGACCCTCTCACTCAACACGAGCTGCAGCTCAACGTGTCTTGGAAAACCAGGGACAGAATGAAGGAGAAAAATCAAAGAAAGTGTATGTTTTTATATAAAAACTACTGGGGTTTCTGAAAGCTTTGAATGAAATTAAAATAATATTCTGATTAATACAGCTCATGTAGCAAAGGGCTGTTTACAGCAACCTCTTCCGATTCAGGTAAGAGTCAAGTTGCTCTCTCAGTAGCAAGCAGAATCCTGGAATTTTTTAATCTCTGGCAATAATTTGCAGTACCTGTTGAGGAAAATGTCTTGCTTTCATTTTTCCTTTGTTTAAATTACATGATTGAAAAATTCTAAACTTATGCATTCCTAAGAAACCCATGCCAAAATGAGAAAAGAGCTACTCCTAAACCAGACATGAGTGTATCTGAGAAGAATTTTAGATACTAGTATTTATTTTGATATTCAGATTATTTGGATGTTCTGTTTTCACAGAGGAATGAAATATCTCCTGGTAGTTTGGCCATAAATAAAAGACAAACACTTTTATCCAGTACCTGCAGTCTTAAAAGACCAATAATCATTAAAGACAAAAGACATCAAGCATATTACTATTCACTCTTTAAAAACGCACTCCAGTTAAAGTGGAATTTTATATTGTTCTTTTCTACAGAAAAGACATCAAAAATTTCAGTCATTATCTATATGAGGCAAATACATTCTCTTTCTCCTGGTTTAAAAATTTCCCACTGTTTGGCATCCTGCAAAGTAGACTTATTGAAGTGATAAATTAGATTTTATTGTTTACTGAGCAGCAATTGGACTTTTGCTAAGCATTAGTAATGAAGCAGATATGGTTAGCAGTGTGTCTAGAAGCAAAACAATGAAAGTAATTTTATTTTAAGGAAGCCTTTTTATAAATTAGCTAGGGGAAACTGAAAAATGTTGTTGTTTGATAAAATATAAAAGATTGGAAAAGGCATGCCATTTTTCAAGTATGGGGTATGAAACCAGCACTTTTTGCTAGCACCAAATTCACAGAGGGTTTTTGTGTCAGAAAACACAAACCAGCAATTGCTTGTATAAGAACAGAGGATTTTTTAATTTCTTTTCATTAGAAGAACCTGTTTGGAGACAGGAGTCTTCCCTGTATATTGTTATTAGATTATGAGATTTCATTTCACCGTCTCAATTAACACTTCGGCCTCAAGTGTTCTCAGGATCACTTGCTAGTTATTAGTATTTTAGATAAGGTGAACAAAGTCCCAACACAAATAATGCCAGTGACGCAATACTGAGTCCAATGATTATTATACTGCCTCCAATGTCCTTGGAGACATTTCAGACCAAGGAAAGAAGAAATGCAAATTTATAAAGTGGCTACAGTTTACAATTTTCATTGCCCATATGGTCTTACATGTTACTCCCACCTTTGTTGAACCAGGTCCAACCTGGGGTCATCAGGCAGCAGTGCTCTGGTACTCTCATAGATGTCTTCTCTGGGTCCCAGCTCTCTTGCAGCACAAACCACTACCAATAACCACTTTTTTCCTTACTTCCCTCATCTCTTAGACCTGAAACTTTCATGAGTCATTTTTTTTGCTGCAGCCATAATGTGCTTAATCTAGGGCCCTGTGTGCAGCTGCACAATTCCCATCAGAGAGAGAACTGCAGGAGTTGATGGTGTTGTTAGTATTCATCTTGTTGAATGAGAGGTCTTAAAAGTAGCTGTGTGCCTGCATGATAACTTGTATGGATTTAGTGACAGGTTAAGTTAATTGTGTTTATAAAGAGAGCACAAAAAGGCAACACCAGAAAAAAGAAACTTTAAAAGGAAGCAGCAGTATGGAGATGCCAAAGGCCTTTTTCTTTTTAAGCTTGAATTTATTTCTTATGTTTTAGTTTGAACTTTTTTTTTTTTTTTGTGTCACTTCTACAATGAAATATTTTCCTGAAAGCTTCTAGCTCCTCAAACTAGGAATGGGACAGAAAGATGTTATGGAGCTGTTTCTCATGTCTGACTTTTAGCTATTTATTTTCTGTAAAAATAAAGCTGGTTGATTTGTTGTATTCCAGAAGAGATTTGGCTCTTATTTGGTATGAGATCAGAAGCCAAAATTTAAGCCAAAAAAGGCTGTGCTACTGGAAAGGCCACTCTTCATGTTATGTGTTGCAATGGGTAATGGTTAAAGCCAGATACCAGCTAAACCTTTTTTTTTACATGATTTTTGAAAGACTTCACAGAAGGATCCCTTGGTAGGAATTTTCTTTCTGAAAAAACCTATGTAGTTGACACTTCAGCATAAACATGAAGGAAATATTTGATGAGGATCAGCATGTAAGGGATGAAACAAAGGATATTGCTTATTCTATTTTCCTGAAATTATCTTGACCTGCTTTGTAGCCTGACACTTCCTGAGACTTTTTTTTTTTTTTTTTTTTTTTTTTTTTTTTTTTTTAATAAGTTTTCCTTCTCACACATTTTTGGATTGCATTTGGAAGAACTTTGAAAGAATTTCAGGGAATCTTGGAAAGTTCTCTGAAGAACGTCTTCCTATTATTTTACACAGTGCGTTACAAAGAAACCCAAACAGGTCTGGACAGTGCCGTAATATGGTAAATTCTGCTGAATGTCCTCATCACAGGCAATCAGTAGATTTCACTCCTTTGTCTCAGGTCAGACTTCCTCATTCACTTTTTGAGGCTACATGGGTATAAGACATACCTGAGGAAACACACTTCTGAGTTGCAATTAGTGAGAAACAGGACTAACCTCTTCCTTCAACCTCCACTCTCACTTGGAAAATCCTGCATGTCATGACCTATTCATTTCTTCTTACTTTAGTTTTACATGTCTTATTTATTGCTGAGCAGAAGGCATTGTCACATTAGAGCTGACAGGGAGAGTCTAGGATGACAGGTTCTTTTTTATGTGTGATGTCTGTGGCTCCGTAGAAGAGTATCAGAGTCTTCCTTTCACTGCCACGTATAGCTCCCCAGCCCAAAGTAAAATATCTACTGTTGTAGATCTGTTTTGCCTTGTCCTTGAATTGTTAATCTAATTTCATGGGCTTTTGCTTTCACCTCATAAAAATCAAAAAGGAAAAAGATGAAAAAATAAAAAGTTCCCCCTTGTTTAAGCAGAAAGTTTCCTAAAAAAGCCCCATCTTTTTGAAGCAAAAATTTGACATGATGACACAGCTCAGGCAATGTTGTAGGAAGTGGAATAGGACACATGAAAGGCTGGTTACATCCATGTATTAATTGCTTAATTATGTCAGGCTGCTAAAAACAACTCCTAGCAGCAGTAATAACAGCCTTGTTGGTACAATAATAAAATATGCCCTGCTTACTGCATCTGTGCTTTTGTTCAGCAGGATGACAAAAAAGCTGAAGCAGTAATTACAATATGGAGAAAATTTGACTGAATACATAGCTGCATTGTTCTTCGTGTCACAAACCAACATAAGTCCAACCATCTTTCCTCAGTCTTTCCTTCCACACTTCTCAACATCCACAAGTGCTGGGAGTTGGTTGACTGTACATTAGATAAGGCAATGCAAGTAAGAGGCAGTCAAGGGAAATAACAGTCACTCCAGTAAGTGCAAACAGCTGTAAACAGCTCTGTAGGACCAAATTATCACCACTGGGACCACTAGGATATTCAGTTTCATGTCCTGCTTGTTCTTGTTGTAGCAGCAGAATTTACTGGAGACTGGTCCACTGCAGGGAATAACTCTCCTTAGGATCATCTGCTTCAGCCCTCCTCTCCCCAGGGTGCCAGAGCTGACTGTACTTTTCAGCATAGCTGGAAATTACAGGTCAGAAATATATACTAGGACTCATTTGATAGTCAGCCAGAGATCCTTCTAGAAGGTGATTAATTTCATTTTCTCGGAGAGCTGTCCCTGAAAGTGCCTATCTCTTTCCATTCATTACAAGGCAATCTTGGACAATTAGCTATAACTACTCACATTCATTTTAGACACGCAAGTTTTGGCAAGCTAATGGTGAAAGTACCTGCTTAGAAGGGAACACATTGGCCACATCTAAAGCACTATCATAATCTCCATTTTATAGATGGAAAGGTGAGGCAAGAGGCTGCTACCGGTTTAATCAGTGTCCTGCAGTCAATTTATGGCTGTAATAGGCACACCATGCACTTCAGTACATTAACCATTAAATAAGCTATGAAGTTGCTCAGGTGTTTAAGTTTATATCATACTCAGCATGATGTGACTGATTGTGGGTTGTTTTTAATATGCTTATGACTTCAACAATTGAATTCACAGCTCAGATTTCAGTCCCTAATGAAACCAGCATCTAATATTTGGCAAATGATCTCCAGATTGCTGTTATTTTTCCCACTGATGCTTAAATGTTTTTGAAAGATTGATAAGTAATTTTTAAAATGGTCAGATTGCATCTGACTTCAGCATTTGGGTCTAATGATTTGACTGCTACGGATGTCGTGTTTATGTCAGAATGATGCATGAGTCACACTATTCTGCCATGTTAAAGAAACACTTGATATTTTTAGAATTTGGCTTATAAACCAGCCACATTTCCACTTGCTGCCCAAGGGTGAAAGAGTAGCTGTCATTTTACTGACAGTGCATCCTGCACCATATGTCTGTCCCTGAAATTCTGCAAAGTTGGGTGAAAAAGGCGAATGCAAAGTTTTGTCTCTTCCTTTGTCTTTTCAAGCATGACATCTCTCAGGAATTACTTTAATGGTTAGCTCATCCGATCATCCCTCCAAACAGAGCCCAAAAATTCAGTCTATGAATGGGGCAGACTTATGTGCTTACAGCGGTTTTAAAAGTAACCAGGCTTTTCAGGGATTTGTACTGCTGATCCACAAGACATCAGCAGTGTTTGCAACAGAAGTTCCAATAACAAACTCTGTGTCACCATTGCTGACAAATTTGCAGATTTGTTGGAGCTTGTGTCTACTACGTATAGATTTATGCTCATAATGTCCTCCTAGTTTTACATTCTCTTTCAAAAGGAAAAAGTGTGTCTTTATATGGCAGCTCCCCATGTTTTTGCTATTGTTGTTGCCTCATTGAGAAAGAATTATGAGAAGAAATAAATTTTAATTACCCAGTGCTCTTAAAGAAAATAAAGTTTTCGATATTTGAAAAGGAATTAGGAGGTGAATAATGTCATGAACTTTGGAAAGCACAGAACATTTCTTTCATGTCCCATTTTTTTTTACATTTCTTGATTACCTTCAGATATTTTTCCATGTAATATAGCCCTTGTAGTCATTGTATATCTAACCTGGCCATCCTGATCTAAATGAATTCTTCATGCAACTCTGCTGGTTTCCCCAAGATTGCAGCAGGGCCCACCTTATCCTGCTGCCAGAGCTTTCCATTAATTTTTACTTTAATGAGGAAGTCATTGTTGCCAAAATCCAGCATTTAGAAAAACTTAGATCTCAGGAAAATTTTTCATAGAACATGAGACTTGATGGACAAACTGGAATAACCCAAACTCAATTCTAGACACCTACTTTAGAGGTCCAACACCAGAAGCAAACAAGAGGAGGATAAGGCAGAAAAGAAAAGGCCTATATAAATGGTATAACTATGATGAAGGCTTTTTGAAAAGAAGCAGATATAAATTTAGGAAATTAAGAAGTGGATGGAAATGGAGAAAAGTGAATAAAGAAGTCCTGGCTGCACACAAAGACCTTGTTTCTCTTCCTTGCTTGTCACAGTGCAGAACCAAACCTAGATCTACACTTAGTTTTAAAACTCCTCTTTAAATATAGTTGTTTGTTTGTTTGTTTGTTTTTTTTACCTAAGTGTGTATATATATATATATATATATATATATATATATATATGTATGTATATTTCCAGATAAACAGAGGTGTTTGTGCTTCTCCTAAAGGAGTCTCTGTGTAGTGAGAAAGGAACAGAAAAGTGAATTAGGGCACATGCAAGATTTCTGTTTCTGATGCTCAAATTACTTGTCTCAAGTTGATTATGCTCTTAGAGCAACGTCCCTGAGCCCAGATTCCTCTGACTTGTCACTTATATGTAGGTTAGTGGACAGGCTGATGTCAGACAGATCATTTTTAGGTGTTCATGTTAAAACTTGGGAATTTTGCACTGTCCTCAAACTGTATGACTGAAATTAAGTTAGCCATATGGCTTCAAATAAAGGTCAGTTTTAATAGTAATTATATTTCTTGTCAGATATGATGCATTTGAAATAATGTAACTTCCCTTAATATTAATATTGTTGTCTACATTGAAATCTGTCACCTTTCCTTCATTAATTAAGGATAATCCATAGCCACTGTCTTCAGCCAGCTGTTGCTTTAAATCAGCTTCATATTACTCAGAAAAATGTGCTCAGTCATTTGTCTATGATTTTCCTCTACCTTCCATCATTGACAAGTCTGTGTTATCTTTTTTCACCTACAGTAGATTTCTTTTGGGAAGGAAAATGAAACAAAACAACAGCTTTTGTTGTCGCAGAGAACTATTTGATTCTACATAACTACAAGCAAGGAGAGTTTGACAAGGTTTGATTCCTGGTCCTGGCAGAGTATAATTGTGCTGGATCTGTTTTTATTCACCACAGATCATGGGAATTATGCAAGGAAGAGGGTCTGGCAGAATAGGATTCTTCCTATATCTGGGAGTTCATCAGGTTCACATTTCCTACTAGACTGTGGTATTTTAAACAATTAACTTATTGTCTAATATGGTTTTGGGAGTACTCACTGGATAAGAAACTGTAGGTCAGAGAGGAATTGGTGGTGAACCAGAGGTGATCCTTGTCCATTCATGGGAGCTGGAATAAATTCCGAGTTTCCATTCTCTAATGACATGTTTCCTCCTTATGAAAAAGAAAGTAAATGATTCTCAAATGTATTATTTAAAGCACCATGAATGGAAGTGGGTTTTTTTTAACATTTGGGATTGACAGTATTGCAATATAATAATGCCATAGTGAAATAACATCCTGTGTTTAAACATTTTATGAATCACATCAGATATAATTATTTTTGTTTAAGGAATGTCTGTTTCTATCATTAAGTTAATAACTCACCCTGAAAGCTTTATTGGGTTTAATTACGAGAATACTCTTAGCAAACCAAGCAACCATGTCTTCCCTTAAGGTACAAGAGCAGGATGATGTGCACTTAGATGATGAGGAAAAACTGTGAATCTGAATCTCTTAGCCCACTCAGGAGCTTCATGGTTTTAGTTTTTACACTGCAGATGAACTAAAAAAATCTGTTTTTTATCTAAATATCCATCCCATTGGCACAACTGTTACAGCTTGTCCGTGGAAGTGAAATTTTGGGTAGTGTTTTGCATTTGAGTATATGTTAATAGAAACTAGGAAAACAGGCATTCTTTACTTTAATAGCATATGTGTGAAAGTAATGAGTGGGTTTTAACTTCAGAAGTTTGAAGCATATTAATATTTTTTTCCAGATTCTAGATCTGATTTTCCTCTCATAAGCTGCAAGCAATGACAGCAAAATTGCACCAGCATAGAAAGTGATAGTAAAATTATTTGGAGCAAAAGAAAAATGACTGTTTGGAAATTGTCCTTTGTATATGAACAGTTAATAGACCAAAAGGAGGCCAAAGTGTGTGCAGTTGCTGTGAATTATTGCACAACTCCAGTCTTAGCAAAGTGTGTTGGGTGCCTTTAAAGACCAGAGCAGTGAGCTAGTGCCTGTGTGTTTCCTTTATTAGAAAAATCCCACCCACACAGAAATACACAAGACAATAGTTTAGTCATCAGCCAAAAATACTGAAGCAGGCAAAGACTGAGACAATGGAATAAAGGAAAACCAAGAATTCCTGTAGAAGAGAGAATAATGATGTAACAGAAGATCCATCTCTTCCTTTTCCCACCATGAGCCATGCTGGGTCCAGACAGTGACCCATCATTGCTAATGGTCAAATAAGCTTCTTGGTTTAGTTTGTAAATTATAAAAGTCTGCTCTTAGGGAGCAGGAAAGCCTGGGTCCTTTCTTCCTAGCTGCCATGAAGTTCTTAATGCATCACAATGCTGTGCAATCAGAGGCTTCTTTGGGAAATGACCCAGCATATCCTGGAGCACTACAAAATGCAACAGGAAAAGTTTGCTCTAAGTCCCATTTTTTTTCCCATCATCTGAGGCTGGCATGGACAGGAGGAGGAGGGTGAAATGTCTCAGAGAACTCTGATTCCCAGCTATGTTGTGCTGGCATTACCAGACAGAGAGCCCTAGTCAAGGCAGGTCTTGGTGGCATTGGTCTCTACTGTCTACAAATGGGATTCCCTCATGGCTGCAAATACATGTAATTTCCTTCCTTATTTCCTGCACCAGCCTCAGCATGGGCACAAAAAACAGCTTAAGCTAGCCTTGTGCAGATTTCCTTTTAGAATCTGATCTGAGTTCTTTATTGAGTTGCTTTTTCTTAATTTCAGAAGTAATCTGAAAAGAAGACACCTGTTTCATTCTACACATTAAAGAAAGATACATGGAAAGATACTCATACCTCATACTGAGCCTGCTGTAGACCAGCACCCTCAGATCCCTTTCTGCAGGGCTGCTTTCCAGCCACTCATCTCCTAGTTTGCACTTGTGCCTGACATTACTCCATCCTAAGTGCAGGACACAACATTTAGACTTGTTAAATTTAATCTCGTTAATCATAGCCAAATTCTCCAATCTATCTACATTACTCTGCAAGGACACTAACCCTTTGGGAGTCCAGGTCTGGCATCCTGCCTCTGTGGGTGATTCCTAGACGTGTGAAATTATTAAATTCTTTCTCTTTTTCTGTAGTGTAATGCTACTGGTCTGTCTCAGAACACCACAATATGGTTACCTTCTAACTCCATTCAGCATAAATTACCAAGGACAGTGTTTCTAGTAACATTCCTCTATACAATGTTGCTCTTCAATATTAAACAATGTCACAGCTCACTTTAAATTACAAAAATAAGCTAATAACTGAGTGTCCCTCTGCAGACAAATTCATACTGATTCATTCTACAGCCAAGGTAAAACCACTGTAATCTAACAAACTTAGGTATTAGTTAATGGATTGCTATAAATTCACTATACCTCCCCTTCCATCTGGGACAAGCTTCCTGTGTTCTTAGTAGACTGAATAAAATGCCTCACACAGAAGCAGAACATTTATTTTTTTATCACAGAAATAAGCTGATTTCAGCAGAAGGTTCAGCCTGCATACAATTCCTGGAAAGGGGAGACAGAAGATTTTGAAAATTTATTTGTGCAGAGATGAAATTTAACCACATGTACTTAAATGTTTCTCCAGTACTGCTGAACAGCACTTATAATGCCAAGAAAAAGAAAGGGGCTGGTTGTCCTGGGAGAAATCTTTCCCATATGATTTTTTCCTTTCATATATCCAGTTCAAAATAACTACGTGAATTTCTTCTGATTACAAGTCATAGTTTTGCTTCTTTGAAGCAATCTTTCTAGAAGTTCTGGTCTCCTCTGCCATGTCTTCGTATCTGTGAAATCATATTTTGTCCCTTCTTTTAAGAATAAGAGAATTTTAACACCACTTGTATTTAAGACACAAACAACCAGTTTTGAAATTCAAAATGAACAGTGTTAATACTCAGATGTGGGAACACAGCTGTGATTCTGGGAAAAAAAAAAAATAAAATATTGCTATGTCTTGCAGTGATCTTCCATTCACTCACAGTTTCGAGTTTTCTGTTTTGTAACCACTTTGAAAGCATATTAGATGTCTCTTAGGAAGTCCTTTGGCCAATGGACAATGTTAGATCTCCTAAGTTTCAAACTAGGGTGCTGTGTGCCTGCTGAGGATGCTCTGTGCCAAGAAAATGTACTAATGGTTTATTACGATAGACCAGCGTGTTTCAATGCTCAAGTACATTCCTTGGCACCATTCAAGTGTGAAGTAACTACTAGTATAGACTACTTTGAAAACTTGGTCTTTCAATAGATAAAGAATGCTTATAAGAAAGACAGAGACGAACATTATACAAGGTCTATAGTGACAGGACAAGGGACAATCGTTATAAACTAAAGGGAGTAAATTTAGATTGAACATAAGGAATGATTTTTTTTTACAGTGACAGTGGTTAGACACTGGAACAGGTTGCCCAGAAATGTTGTGAACACCTCATCATTGGAAATGTTCAAGACCAGGTTGGATGAGCCTTTGTGCAACCTGATTTAGTGAAAGACTCCTCTCCAAGCAGGAGGGTTGGACTAAATGATCTTTGAAGGCCCCTTCCAACCCAAACCTTTCTATGATTCTAATTGTCATGTCTGAAGAGGGACATATTCCATCCATTCCTAACACAGTACTTCCTCATTAAGTAAGACAGTGTAAGTAAAGATCATTAAAGCCTGTATTTTAATGAATAAAGCTTAGGCACTGCATCACCCATAGCTCAGTGCACTGGGTTTATAAAGGAAGATTACTCAATTTGCCAGACCTCAGAGGGAGTGTCCTCAATTCCAAGAAGTACGGATGTTATGCTGGGGAGTGTGTGTTGCTCCCTTCATAAAGCATGGGTGGTAGGGAAAAGCACTACTTTTCCTTCGACTAACAGAGCTGAAAAATGGGCAGCCTTTAAAGACACAAGCTCTTCTTCAGACTTGAGCAAGAAGCAGCACATTTCGTATCAAGCACATGTTGAGAACAATAGCTCTGAATTGAGCTTTGTTATGATAACCCATGAGACAGGGAGAAAAAGTGGTGTGATACTTTTAGAGCAGAACATGGTGTTAGTAAACGGAAGTGTTATGAGGTTGTTACTTCCTATGAGATACAAAGAGGTGGCTGAGTGAGCATTACTATCTAATTTGACAGAAAACTGTATATTTGTATTCATAAATTTTAGCCGCCAGACAAATCACATAGTTCAGTTCCCAAAGAGTTTTGGAGGAGATGAGAGAGCTGTTTTGTAGATGACCCTCAGAGCTCAAGACTAGGACTTTAAAGAAAGAAAATTCTTTTCCTACTGTTGACAGGCTACTTCTGTCCTCAAGTGATACTTCCTTGACTTTGTACAGTAAGTGTTCAGTCGGCTGCTGACATGTTTATGCTAGGGAGTGCAACACTGATGCAATAATCAAGAGCTGTTATTCTACAAGGACTATGAAGATTTTATGTATCTGCCCTTGAGAAACTGCTGTGAGATATTAAATAATTTAAGGGGATCAGGAGCTTTCTGTGAGAAGGACCATATTTCTGATATGGTAGCATTTCAAATGATCACTTTTGAAGCAGCTCTGCTGTTTGGGGTTGTTTCCAGATCACATGTGGTAGCACTTTTCTTTGGATTTTCCTGGAGTTGTCCCACCCTGGGGAAAAAACAAAACAAAACAAAACAAAACAAAACAAAACAAAACAAAACAATACAAAAATAAAAGAATCATATGAACATACATTAATATTTTTTTAAAACTTCTTTTGCATCTTTTTTTTCATCTTCTTTCAAATCTGACATGTATTCTTTGCTGCTTTGCTTAAGGTAACAGTTTCTGAAGGAGGAAATTTCATTGTGTCAATAGGTTCTTGTTGCCTAGGAACATTTTTCTATTTGCTACTGTGTAGGTATTTAGGTCACCAGTGAATTAATCTTTTTAAAATTATAGCTTTGTAGTCAATCACCAATTCTGAACTATCCCATTGAGAACTGGCAGTACAGTCCTTAGTTGCCCATGGATTGAAAAGTTAAATTGAATGTTCCACTTACAAAGAAATTCTATGAAAGAGGAAAGAAAATGGTGTTGTTCAGAATAACAAAATGTCTGTGCTTTGCAACAATAAACTCTGATGCTTCCTAACCTAGATTGAATTTGCCAGCATTGTCTAAAGGACAGACTCTGCTCCCATGAAGGTTTCTGCAAAACTCCTTTCACTTCAGAAAGGCAGGATGATGTTTTATCAGAGGAAAGGGAATTCAATCATCTTTCTCTGAAACCTTCTTAAGTTTAATGAAACTTTTCCATATTTCATGCTCGGATATATGGAAGTAATGACCATCCTTCTTTAAAGGCTGATAATGTTCATCATTACTGAAACATATTAAAAGAACACAAAAAAGAAAACTTGCTTTAATTAGCAAGAAAGTCATTTCATATGTCAATAATGTATTTTCAGTAGCTAGAATAGAGGTCTTCTAGTTAGGGGTGTTTTGTATCTTCTACACATTACCTAATTTTAACACACTACTGGGAAATGTGGTTTAATTGAGAGCCATTTTGCCAACTGCCTAATAACTTAATCTGCTCTTTCCTGGAGTATGCTAAAGAGAAATAACGTTGGATAAAAGATCATTCAGGACATGCCTAATGTAAAATACTTTCCACTTCAAACATGAATTCTATCTATTGCCCTCCATATCCCATCACTGGGCCTTAGAGAACTCCAGGGATACCTCGACTCAAATATCATATTCCAGGTACAACTGTGATAAAATGCATAAAAAAGGGATTTTAACTGCCTTGCTCTGTAGTGCTTCTCTTTACCTGCTGCTCAAATTGGCAAACGGGTTTGAATTTTCTACACATTAGTTCAAAACTATCAAGGAGATAATAGAATTAACATAATAGACACAGAATTATTTTCATTCCTCTTGCGCTCAACTGTTCTGTCCTTTCTTTAATAAAGAGATAGCATGATACTAAACACAGGAAAAGTTACGGACTGGATCCTCAGTTGGTGTTTGAGAACAAAGCTACCAACAACCCCCACTGTCCGTTTAATCAGATTTGCAGATCCAGCTGATCATCCTACTCTGAGACTCTTAATTCCAGGAAAATGAAGAACTTATTTACTAATTTTGCATGGATAATATTTCTTTATGGTACTATAGGCTTCCTATATGATTGACCAGTGACAAAAAATAGTATAAGGTGCTTAATAGTCAAAGACCTCAGAGAAAGCATGAATATATTGTGCTCATCTTGCCAATTTTCAGACACTCATTCAAGTTGTGTTGAGATGTGTTTATTGTTTAAAAATCACCATTGCACTGTAAGCAAATACATTACTTAAAATACAAGACAATTGTTATATTTTACTTCATCTTGAATGTAAGGTTAGAGAGGATTACAATAACAGTTATACAAATTATTATTGAGTAAGGTCCAAAATCAACACAACATGAGGACAATTTACATGAAACTTGGATATTTAAAGGCAATTTATGCTCAGAAATTTCTTGTGTAATTCTCAGAGCTAACAGCTCCAGCAAGGCTGACTCAACAAAATCAGCATAGCCTATTTCACAATTTGTTTGTGAGTCTTTGTGGTTGTAACCCTGTTATTTCTTAAGAATTTTGATTCTTGTTTGCATTTGGTTTGTTATAGAATCACATAATGGGACTGAGGTGGGAAGACACTTCCTAATATCATCCAGCCTAACCTCTGTGCTTAAAGCCAGGATCCTGAGGAGCAGGGAGCTCAGGGCTGTGTTTAGTTAGGTTATAAATATCTCCAAGAATAGAAACTTCACAGCCTCTCTGGGCAATTTCTTCCATTGTGTAGCCATGCTCACAATGAAAAATAAAATAAAAAAAAAAAAAGGAAGTTTGTTAAACTTTACATAGAAGTTTTTTGCATTTTAATTTGTGCCCATTGCCTCCTGTTGCGTCACAGGGCACCACCCAGAAGAGCTTGGCTCTACTCCCCACAGCATGTATTTCTACACATTAATGAGATATCCCTGATCCATCTCTTTAGGTTGAAAAGTTCCAGTTCTTTTATTCTTTCCTCATACGAGATGCTCCAAGCCCTGAATCATCTTCATGGCATTGTGGCACTCCAGTATCTCCATGCCTCTCTTGTAATGGGAAGCCCAGAAGTGGACACAGAACTCTAGATGTGTCTCACCAGTATTGAGTAGAAACAATCACCACCCTCATGCAAAAATGTATACCTAAACATATCCACGCCACAGGCAAATACAAAAATCTCTCAGATCTATATCTCATGAAAGCTTAGCTGACCTCAGTTTTGTAGCCTGGTTTATGATTTATGAACTGTATTGGCAGAGTATTTTTTATGGACAGCTGTGAGGCTTTCTGCAGTCTCATTACATGCTTTCTGATCGGTGCTCATCTTTTACCAGTGTGTAAAACACTTTGCCAGTGTAACCAGAAGGAAGGGGACCTCTTTCCTTCCAGGAAAAATTAGAAATAGATAAAAGCTGAGACCGTGAGAAGAAGAGCTGCACAGCCTTCCTCTGTATTTGTCTGTGTTTAATCAAAAGCCCATTCATTTTGAGTAAGTTTTAATCCAGCAGATATTGTAACAGAAACAGCAGCTATAACAAATACTCTTTCTCATCTTAACAGTGTGTTTTTCTTATGTTTTACTTTTGTCTCTTTTAAATTTTTTCTTTCTCCTATTGTTTCTCCTTTTACCTTTTTACTATGTTTTACATTTGTTTCTCCTTATTTTACTTCCCACCCACCATTTTAATCCAGTGCTCTGCCTGCTGCTCCTTGTGCAACTTTAAATGCAATCCTCTGGGCTGATTTGACAGAATTGAAATGCAGAATTGAACCTCTTGACTTCTCAACATTGCTCAGAATAAGCTATTAAAAGTGTTTCAAAATCTGGGTTTTGTTTACAGACAAGGTGGTGATTGTCCACAGAGACCATATCATTGCATGAGACAGTGAATATCAAGGACTGTGTAGCTGTTCAAGCACAGGCTGTCCTCATCTCTGAAGCTGTGTAATCCCTTTCATCTGTCCCACACAGTGGACTTCTAAGTCATCACTAGATATCAGTGTTGATGAGAAGACAGAGACATTTAGATTGTTACTCCTAATATTCATTCCACCACTGGAAACAGCCCCCTAGTTGGAGAATGGGCAGTAAATGACCTGGTGTAATGAAGTGGATTTTAATCTCAGCACTTCTCATTCAGGTTTTGTGTTGTGCCATAGGATGGTATTTATTGCATAACTTCAAAGAGAGGGAATGTTTCAACCTTTTGAATGCTGCTTTTTTGGCATCATCCTCTTGAGCAGGGCTGACCTTTTGAAAATAATTACAGAAATTTTTCACTTATTGGTGTCCTGAAGAAAACATCAGCACTCATCTCTACGTGCTGAACTATTTTAAAAATTTGGATACAGACAACTGTAGTGATATAAAAAAATCTGAGGACACCTGGATTAACATGGCTCCCTTTTCTTTTCTAGGTAGCGGATTTTGCTTGTTTTGGGTAGAGATGAGAGAAGGAGGTAGAACTGGAGGGGAAAAATGTTCACTATAGAAAACGATCTGGGCTTGTTGATTATCCCCATTTTAAACCACTCTGTGGATCTTCTGGAACTAAAAAAATAAATAAATGAGTAAAAAATAGTGAAATAACTGCCCTGAAATCCTTCTTGAAATCCAGTAGTAGGGGACTTTCTGGAAGATGGGTGCAAGTGGCTCCCCATGTCCCCTGGGTATGGCAGTGGCACCAAGCATGTGCACCAGGAGCACGATGGCCAGAGTCAAAGCATGACTGAGAAGGGCTGGTTAACAAAAACCATTAACCACCCGGGGCTCCTGGCAGGCCTGTTAAACACTCCTATTTGCATGCAGACACAAAAGCCTAGCACTGCACATTCCCTCTAATAATTTTCTTTTCATGTCCCTTAAAACATACAAGAAATTAACCTCCAGGGTTATATATTATAAAGTATTGTAGTCTATAAATCTGAAATAATGGTTTCTACACTCCTATGGCTATTACAATGCTTTTACATTCAGCACATAAAGAATAGTCACACTAAAAATATTTTTTTAAAAAAGCAAGTAGTTCAAGTACCAGTTAAATAGTCACAGGTATAGAACCATATGAAGCAACTTCTATTCTTAGAACCTGTCATGAGAACAATATGGAGTCATATTTTACTGGATAAAATGCTTGAAGTATTTACAGCATTTGAGCATAACACATGGTAGTTTTTATCCCAACACTTTATTTAGGTGGCTTTTTTAGGATTGGGTGTTTTGTTGAAAAATAGAAATAATGGCTATTTTTATACTTAATGATCTTTACCACTGGTGATTAGTTAGAAAATAAATTAGTTTAAATTACAGTATCTTTGGAAAAGAGCTTACTATGGATTTTATAAAAAAAACCTGCCACTAGCCTTTGTAGAAGTTACACTGGCAGGACAAAGGAAAACTGTTTGACAGAATTAGTAATTTTAAAACAGTAAATGTTTCTTTTGTTACTGCTGCAAGGGTGTGTAATAATGTAATTCATCTTTCTGGAGTGAATTGTCTCAAATGGCAGGTCATCTATTTTTTGCCATCTTCATGGTAAACTTCTAAACACCTGAATAACACACAAAAAAATGTAGTTACTAGGAGATTTGACAAGAAGTTATCAGATACAAAAGGTGGCAAGAATTATCCTTGGTAACTGAATGTACTTGACAAGGAATAATTAATATAATTATTTATTTTGCCTTTGGTAATGACTTGAAAGTAGATGAGGAAGAAAATAAGATGAAATGCATATTAATTATCTTAATCAGGAAATATACATGATATAAGCAGAAGTTTCCAAGCACCTTTGCTACAGTGGTTAGTTCACCCACAGCTTTTAATTTGGCTTTTAGGGTTCACTTTTGTTGTCACAGCCCCGAGGATGTCCTGTCATTGGGGTTTGGTTGTATGGGTTAAGGCCAGTTTTGACAGTGGGCTGTTAGGCCTTGGGAACTCAGTGAAGACCTGTCTTGCTTCTTAGGGAGCACTTTTAAGTTAGGTCTCCCCTGTTTCTGAGATATTTTGCAGGTGGGTCCTTGATTCTGACTATGATCGGAACTGCTGATTTATCATCCTGGATTATCTCAGACCTCACCACAGTCACCTTTTCCCCAAGTTAAATATTTTTTCTTTCACTAGCTTGGATGGATTATTGCAGTCCCAGCTTCTGAGCCTCTTGTCCCCTTATATTTGAGTGTTCTGGCTTTTATGACTCCAGAAGAAGACAACCATTAAGTATAAATTTAAAAAGGCAGGGCTCTGACACCTAGTATAAAACACAGAGGAAGGTTCTTCTGGGAGTGACAGGAATTTTGATGCATATTGCTTTTTATTTCAGAGAAAATCATGGCAACGTGTTTGTTAGAGAGAAAATCTCATTTATTCAGACCTTGGCACAGAGAAACACTTGCATGGGCAATCAAATATCTTGAAAATTCAGGACAGATGAAATGGCATAGAATCCTTACAGGGACATCTTCAGCTAGACTGGGAGACATATGTGTTTAATATCTTCATTTTGCACGCATTTAATATCTTAAATGCATAAAAAGACTGACTTATATAAAAGTTAACTCCATCTCAGCCAGAGACAGCACACCAACAGTTTATATGGACTGTTTACAGCTGTCTTATCTGTGCCCAACAAACTCTCCACCCTGTAGAACACCTTCATTGTGTGCTGAGCGCAGCAGAAAGTGCCTGAAGGAATCTCTAGAACTGTATGAAATTCCCACCCACAACAACTGATCAAGTACTTAGTTGTGACAGCTCAATCAATCACCCAACTTCAAGCTGGTTCTACATCTCAAACCAGTCTATTTGTTCATCCCTTTGGGTGGCAAGCCCCTGGACCACTCAGGGAATTTACGACCTAAGTGCATAACTGTGTACATCTATACAGCCTTGATAGCCAAGTACTTCACAATTATAACAAAAGAACTTACTTTATTTTCCTCTTTATGACCCATTTTTAACTTAAATGCTATAGCTGGTGCCACACTTTGACTTTCAGATGCATTTACTTTTGGAGAGACATGGGAGTACTGCGATGGCCATAGCAGCTGAGCCCAAAAAACTGATTCCACACATGAAAATGTTATTTATGAAAAAGTTCATAGATATTTCATATTACATATGGCTTACCAGGAGCCAGCAGTGTGCCCAGGTGGCCAAGAAGGAGTAGGGAAGTGATCATGCCCCTGTACTTGTCACTGGTGAGGCCTCACCTTGAGTACTGTGTTCAGTTCTGGGCCCCTCACTTCAGGAAGGATGTAGAGCTGCTGGAGCGAGTCCAGAGAAGAGCTACCAAGCTGGTGAAAGGTCTGGAGAATAAGCCCTATGAGGAAAGGCTGAGGGAACTGGTCATGTTTAGTTTGAAGAAGAGGAGGCTGAGGGGAGACCTCATTGCTCTCCACAACTGCCTGAAAGGAGGTTGTAGGGAGGTGGGTGTTGGCCTCTTCTCCCAATTGAATAATGACAGGACCAGCAGAAATGGCCTGAAGCTGCACCAGGGGAGGTTTAGATTGGTTATTAGGAAGAATTTCTATACTGAAAGAATGGTCAGGGACTGGAACAGCCAGCTCAGTGAGGTGGTTGATTCACCATCCCTAGAGGTATTCAAAAGCAGTGTAGATTTGGTACTTCAGGACATGGTCTAGTGGCCAAGGTTGTGTTGGTTTTTTTTTTGTGTGTTGACTGTTGGACTCCGTGATCTCAGAGGTCCTTTTCAACCATGACGATTCCATGATTTTCTGCTTCTGTGAAGGCTGGTGGACCTGTGCTTCACATGAGTCTGGGATTTGTCATAAATGCTTTCTGTCCTGCAGTTCTGAATACCTATCAATACGAAATCCTTGCTGGGGGAAGCACCACAGCACCCTGAGGTTAATGCCTGGTAGTTTGCACCTGACATCCCTTCCTTCTCTTCTGTGCTCACAGCGTGTGAAACAAGAAAGTGTCTGCAAGTGAGGGACATGTATGCTTTCTTTTTTATTTCCTTCAAGTAAACCCCTGTCTGGCAAGGGCAGAGACTTGATCCAGCATGTCACATTTATTTGTCTGGCTGCCAGAAGTGCTGGCTGACCATCAGATGATGCAGACCATGGTGTTGTGTGTGTGTGCATCTGTGTGGGATGTAAGACAAAGGGAGATGCAAAGTGATTTCTTTGGTTCAGTTTAGCACCATGTAAACACGATTGAATTGGCCCAGCTCCTCAGCAGATGGCTGCAGATAAGTGTGGCTGGATATGTCCCCACGAATAACCAAAAGATGCCATCACGGTCTACAAAGCTGGAGCAAGATATGCAGCTACAATGAAGTGAGTGGATGGAGGAGAGGTTTTGGCTTCTTGTGCCAAAAAAAAATTTCAATACCAATAAGAGACATATAAACACATTCATGTTTTTCCTGGAAAATATCTTCAACATTGTAAAACAAAGATTAATTTCCTGTCTAGGAGCAACTTACAGGTTTTTGAATGCCAAGTAAGAGGTTTATTTTCCAATGGTTGTTATAAGAAACACAGGAAATACTTTATGAATTGTCTTGGCAAAAGTAGGCCAGAGTTATTTACACAAAATCAATGAACTGCAAGTAGTGTTTCACTGTTTGGAAGGAGACAAGATGATTTTAAGAATACTTTGTAGTCTAGTGCTGTGACTGACAAGACTAATTTTTATTTATTTATTTATTTTTAATACAGGAAAATATCCAGTGGCATTCAAGAATGTGAAGTTTGTTTTTTTCTCATAGAAACAGAACTTCTGTTCTGAGAAAGAGTTTAGAGAACTTCTTTTTCTTTTGCAAATAGTTTTCCAAATTATTTAAGATATTCACTTTCCCTAAAACCTCTGATGAATAATGAAATTATTGTAAATATTAGATGCCAGTACCATATAACCATAGAACTATTCAGGTTGGAAAAGACCTTTGGGGTCACTGAGTCCAACCATCATCCATATTCTACAAAGTTCTCCCGTAAACTACATCCACCAACACCACACCCAAATGCCCCTAAACACACCCAGAGACTGTGACTCAACCACATCCCTGGGCAGCCTGTTTCAGTATCTAACCACTTTTTCTGTGAAATTTTTTTCCTAATGTCCAGTCTAAACCTCCCCTGTTGCAGCTTGAAGCCATTCCCTCTGGTTCTGTCACTAATTACCTGTGAAAAGAGACCAGGACCAACCACTTTACAGTGACCTTTCAGGTATTTGTAGAGACTGGTGAGGTCTCCCCCCAGCCTCCTCTTCCTCAAACTAAACATTCCCAGCTCCTTCAAGCATTCTTCATAAGACTGATTCTCTAGGCCCTTCACCAGCTTCGTTGCCCTCCTCTGTACTCGCTCCAGCACCTTGAGATCTCTCTTGAATTGAGGTGCCCAAAACTGGACACAACACTCCAGGTGTGGCCTCACCAGTGCTGAGGACAGGGGGACAATCACCTCTCTACTTCTGCTGGTCACACTATTTCTAACACAAACCAGGATGCCGTTGGCTTTCTCAGCCACCTGGGCACACTGCTGGCTCATATTCAGCTGCTTGTCAATTAGAACCCTCAGGTCCTTTTCTGCCAGACACTTTCTAGCCACACTTCCCCAAGCCTGGAGGGTTGCCTGGAGTTGTTGTGGCCCAAGTGCAGGACCTGGGACTTGGCCTTGTTGAAGCCCAGACCATTAACATTAACCCAACAATCCAATCTATCCAAGTCTCTCTGTAGAGCCTCCCTATCCTCATGCAGTATCATTTATCACAATGACATCTGGTAAACTGAAGAGTTTGAAGACAATTTTCAAAACATTTTCATCCATATCTGTAAATTCTTATTAAATAGAAAATAAAAAAAAAGGTGAAAGCTAGGAATAACGTGTCTCTTAAGCCCCTGAATTCTTAATGAAGGTAACGTTTTACATTTTGTCTGTCTCTGCTGCCCATGGACTGGATGAAATACAGATTTATTCAGACAGCTCTTTTGTAAGCTTCTTGATATGGAAAAGTAACATAGAGATAATTTAACATTCCTAGTTTTCTTTCTCTTTTACATAATTTTAAATATTTAGCAGATACTTTATAAAAGCAAAGAAAAGTTTCCTCCTCATGGTTAGACCCACTGTTTTTTTAATCTGTTGTCTTTCTATCAAACTCTCACTAACAATGAGAATTTCTGTCAGTATTTTCTGTATTGCATTTTTACTTCCAACTCTGTTTTGTTTCAACAAACTGAAGCCTGTCTGACAAGCATAGTTTAGTCTATAGTTGCTATGAAATTGCATAAGGGAACAGTAAATAAAAAATCAGGCTTTTTTAGAAATGTATCAGAAATTATCCAAATCAATTTATAGTAATTTTTCCTGTTAAATACATGCAATGTTTATAACTGCCATTGAAATCTTATCAAATTACTGCATAGAGTTTAGGCTTCAGAGTTTATTTTTAATCTGGGTGGGCGAGATTTATCCCATAAGAAGCATCTTTTATAAAATACAGATTTTTTACATACGGAAAATTATGCTGAGAGAAAAAACAGTGCTCTTTATTTAACACCGTTGGGCTTCTGTTAAAAAAACAAATGGAAAAAACTGGTCATGACTCAGTGTGTAGGCTGTTTCAATTTTTTTTAAAAGGATTTAGTAAACCCGTAAGGCAAATAAAGAACAATTTGAGGCGACATTTTAGCATGTTTTAACTGTGAAAGGGAAAAAGACAGGGGTCATGCTTTGAGAAAATATGTCTCTACTTCTCATAAAAATGAGTGTGTATACCATTTGTTGTTGTAAGAAATCTGCTACACTTCATTGATGCTGTGGTTTTCATTAGATGTTAAAGCACTACTTATAGACCAGATGGTACCATCATCTATATTCTAGCTTCCCAGATAAGCCTTTTATAAGCTGGTTTTACAGAGAGAAAAATTAGCTTAAATTTGCTTTATTTGAAACACAGGAACTTCATGCCAGGGTGAAATCTAGGTATTAATAGGTCACTGTAGGGGAACAGGAGCTCATCTGTATTTTACACCAGCAGAAAATAGATAATGAAATATTATCCAAATCAGAACAAGGTTTCCGATCTGTATTTTGTGCAAGATGAATCTTTCACTCAAATTAGGTATCAAATTGTGGGTGTTTTTAATGACCTTGGGATTCTGTACTGATCTTCCCTGTGTTTCATGTGTTGGAAAAGCCTGGCTGAATTTGCTAGGAATATTTGTCATTAAAGGATTTGTAGGGCTTCTGCTAAGATATCTTGGGGGGGAGTGGGGGGGTGTGAAGGTGATGACTAGGGAACAGAAAGTGCATGTAGTTAATATGATAAAGAAATTCATTATTTTAAAGTCTTTATTTTGACAATTTCTCACTCAAATTTCAGAAATACTCAAACTGTCTGTGAGATACACAGAATCATAGAATCATAAAATCATAAAATCATAGAATGGTAGGTTGGAAGGGACCTCAAGGATCAAACAACATCCTCAACAGGGATGTTTTCATTTAAGAACTGCTTAGATCTGAAAGCAGAACATTTAATCTAACCTCAATTTTATTACCGGAGCACTTACTCAGTGCTGGCAATCTTGCCTCCTTGTTCTCAGAAGAATATTAACTAATGTAACATCTGCAAAATATTTTGCAAATAGTGCTATGCAAGTGCTAACTGCTGGAATTTTTGGATTGTTGTAGATAGGGAACATTATTTTTTTGGGGTAAAACATGAACTGGGAGGAAAGTGGTTATGGTTTAGTGCTAAAAGTAGAGGAATTAATACAATTCAGAACTAATGTAGTTCTGAATTAATGAAACTATCACTTACAGTGTTTGCCATTATCATCCTAGAGAGTATGTTTTTACTCACACAGAATCACAGAATCATCCTGGTTGGAAAGGACTTTGAAGATCATCAAGTCCAACCATAACCTAAATCCCCCTAACATAACCTAATCTACCCAATCAGTGCTTAAATCATGTCCCTAAGCAACACATCTATATTTCTTTTAAGCACTTCCAGGGATGATGAATCAACCACCACACTGAGCAGGCTGTTCCAGTGCCTGACCATTCTTTCAGTAAATCCATTCTACCTAATACCCAATCTAAACCTCCCCTGGTGCAGCTTCAGGCCGTTTCCTCTTGTCCTGTCATTATCCACTTGAGAGAAGAGGTCAGCTCCCACCTCCCTACAACCTCCTTTCAGGTAGTTGTAGACAGCAATGAGGTCTCCCCTCAGCCTCCTGTTCTTCAAACTAAACAATCCTAGTTCCCTCAGCTTTTTCTCATAGGGTGTATTCTCCATACCTTACACCAGCTTGGTATCTACGTCACTGTCACTCAAATGGCTTAGTACTGTTACTTGTGTCACTGCAGTGTTGTGTCTACATGTTGTAACAGGATCCCACTGTCAAACACTCTGCAGCCCAAGGCACAGTGACACAGAGCACTTAAATATGCATTGTTGAATAGCTTTACAATGGGAGACATCAGAGACATGTGGATGAATTTGAAACAAAGGCAGGCTTGGTCTATGTGCTAGGTGTAGCTTATCAAAATAGCTACTCATTTTATCTGAGTTTGGGGATTTGCTGTGTGAAGGTCTACATATGACCTAGTCACCTTGACTCCTTTTACAGATCAGTGGGAGAAAGAAGTATCTCTTGGCAGGCAACTGAATTGATCTGTTTTGAAAGTTGACTTAAAAAATAATTGTTTCGTGCCTTTGAAATGCTTTTTTCTCCATTGTCTCCAAAGGGAGTCCAACTCTGTGTCCAGCCTCTGTCAAGACATCTTGCAGGTATCTGACTACAGGACATTTTGGAGGAAGACTGGCAGAAGGGTACAGCAGTAGTCATAGAATCACAGAATCCTCAAGGTTGGAAAAGACCTTCAAAATTATCAAGTCCAACCATCCGCCCTACAACTCCTAACCACTAAACCACCTTATGAAACATCATGTCTGGCCTTTTTTCGGACATCTCCAAGGATGGTGCCTCCACCCCTTCCTTGGGCAGCCTGTTCCAACACCTCACCACTCTTTCTGTGAAGAATTTTTTTCTAATATCCAGCCTAAACCTTCCCTGGCACAGCTTGAACCCATTTCCTCTTGTCCTATCGCTGGTCACCCGGGAGAAGAGGCCAACACACACCTCATTACAACCTCCTTCCAGGTAGTTATAGAGGCAATGAGCTCTCCCCTCAGCCTCCTCTTCTCCAGGCTGAGCAGCCCCATCTCCCTCAGCCTCATAAGACCTGTTCTCCAGACCCCTAATCAGCCCAGGTGCCCTTCTCTGCACCCTCTCCAGCACCTCAGTGTCCTTCCTATCCTGCAGAGCCCAAAACTGCACACAGTGCTCGAGGTGCAGCCTCACCAAGACCGAGTAGAGGGGCAAGATCACCTCCCAGGTCCTTCTGTCCCAAGGATGATTAGAAGCTCTCAATGTTTCTTGATTTTCACTGCTGCAATCTGAATCAGACTGGAGCTTATAATACACAAGAATTATCAAAGTGACCAGTGGCTACATAGCATAGATCTGGGGTTCTGCGTGACGTATTATTAGTTTGTGTATTAATTATTAGAAGTAGCTTTGATGGAAGTGATTCATAAAAGCCATACAGCTGGTGCATTAATGAATTTTATTGTATGAGAACTAATAGGTGTGCCTTTAGATGCTATAGAAACCCAACTGACATTGTGGATGGGTTTGTTTATCTCTCAGTTTATTTCAAAGATTTTCCATGAAAGACGAATTATATCATTGGTGGCCATAGGTTCATAAGCTGGATAACTTCTTGGAGATGCTTTGATCTTCCTACCTACTTTCAGGACACCAGATAGGAAGAGAGATTTGTTTCCAGGGAAAGTACAGCTTCTGTGACTTACTTCACCATCATTAGCTTGCTTTTCTGGGTATCAGTGCTTCCATTTTATTGGTCCTTTTGACAAAAATCATGAGTGAGGCATGACAGATGAGCACTGCCACGAGCAGACAGAAGGCTGAAAAAGAGAATCACAATTTTCTTGCTGCTGACAGCATTTTGGTATTTTTGTGTTCACTAGAAGTGCTTGAGCTGCTGTTTCAGGATCTAAGGGTTTCCTGATACAAATATTAGGAGTTTTCAAAAGGAGTTTCATTAGAGTTGAGTGCCTTTGATTCTCCTGCATATAGCACTGATTTGTCACAGGAGACTTGAAGAGCTACATGGGATCTTTTGTCTAAGCCATCACATCAGTACTCACCCTAACTGACAGCTGTAATCAACAGGAAGAAATATCTGGAGGAAATAAGAGGTGTTATTCTATCAGACTTTGATAACAGGTGAAGTGAAAGCTTTCAAGTGGTATTGAATGTCCCAGCATTTGCCATGCCATGACTCAAGGGAGGGTCTGTGCATTACCTTCTCTCTGGATCAAGAGTAATAATGTCCTTGTGGTTTGGTGACAAATTGTTAATGCAGTCTGACTCCCTCTCAGTTACTCTCCATATTCTGCCTTTTCTAGGTTGCTGCCATCAGCTCTAGAATATGCTGAAGTAGATGATAGGAAGGACTCAAGAAGTGGCCATAATTTAAAAATTCTTTGCATCTACCCATAAAACAGTATTTCATAGTTCAAAGGCCAATAAATTTACTCTGCACATGCAAAGATGGAGTCGCTATTTTTCCAACTAACTTCAGTGTGTTTCTGTGATGCAGGATAGGACATCTGAAAATCTGTTTTAGAACATTAAGAACATGAATTGTATAACCTGCCTGGGAAACCAGCTTTGTTCCTAATCCCTGATGTAAGGATAGTGCCAAAGGGGTTTTTGGGAAGGCAGGAGACTTGGCAGGCAGAGAGTGAAAAGGGCAGAGCTCTAGGGTCTGCTGCAGGGTGAATCTACTCCACTCTTCATAGCTTTCAGGGAGGAGGGGATCATGCCACCAGAGATGAGCAACCATAGAGCTGTGCCTAATATGAATGGCCCCATTCCTGAATTTCCCTGTGAAGACTTACTGTTGAGCCTTGGGCACTTGACTGCAGTAACTAGTGCACATGTACAGCAGGAGTGGAAACACTGTCCCAGTGTTGACTGAGGTAGCAGCAGAGGGCACTCACTGATTCTTAATCTTTCAACTCTCAGAACATCCTACCCACCCAGACACCGCTGGGTAAATGGGAGTAGAGCTGCTCCTGGGGTAGTGAGCTTTATAAAAGCGTAATTCCTAAATTATTACTGCTCATGTTGAGGTACAGTTTTTCAGTGGGGGGTTTGGATCCTATCAAGAAATTTCCAACATCAGTAGAGGGCGAGTCACACGAACAAATGCCATAGTGTGATAAAAAATGCTGTTGTTTCTGCTTCTAAGTACTGTATATTTTCCTGTTTGTTTTTTCGTGTGTTATATCAAAGTCTGCTGCAATGCAAATCTGGCCATTCTGTTATTTGTGTCTAGCAGCAGGATCTCCAGGTTAGTTCCCTGCTTGACACTTTACGTTAATCCACTTTCTAGTTGGAAAAGATGCGAAATTTACTCAAGAATGAAATTGTATTCCACATCGTTACACTGTTCTCATTAAATCTATTATTTCCACATCATTGTTCAAGAAAATACCCGATGTGAGAATCCTCCAAGAGTTCACTTCCCTAATTCACAGGACAATTACAAAATTGGTTTTGCCACAGTGGGAAATGTTGACTGCTGGGACACTTAAATTCTTGCACTGTCAGCTAATAAAAAGAGCAATATTTCTCCTTGCAGAACTAGGATGCAGCAATGCAGGCAGAGGATATGAAAGGACTTTAATTTTCTTTCATTCAGGAAGAAAATAAGCTTTCTGGGATAAGTACATAAGATGTATTTGTGAAGTTTGGTTTTTCTTCAAGGTTGCTGTCCTTGTGTTAAACAAATCTGCTTTTAAATCAAGCATCCCATTTGTGTAAGCAGATTGCAGTCCATAAGACTGAATGTTTGCAAAAACTAAAAGGACTGAATAGAAGTCAAAGAAAAATTAATAATCATGACATTGTCCAACCTTTCTTTATCAGGAGTTAATATATGTAGCAGGAGAGAAAATGCATACATGTGAATGTAAAACCAGTGATATTTCTGAAGCATTTTTGTTAGCATGAAAGGCCTGCCCTACCCTCGATATATATATATATATACTCCCTTCTGGTGCACGAGAAGGCAATTTTTGTTTTTATCCAATTAAATATTCTTAGGTGGCAATAAAAGTTGAATAAAGATATATTAAAGAAAAACACAACAAAACACCCCAAACCAGCAATCACCTTTGTAACTACTTCAGTGATGGGGAGATAATAAAGTAAAAAAAAAAAATTAAAGTATGCAGACAGCTCAGGTGTTCTCAGTGATGATTTTCAAGAGACAGAATATTGGTATAACATATACTGCCTTATCCCTTAAACTAATTTATTCCTTGTGAGTTCATGCTTAATGCTAAATATGCTGCCAACAGACTGAAGCACTTTCATGTGCAGAAAGCAGCAGGAAAACTAGTATCAACACCTTTTTGTGAAGGAAAATTGCTGCAAATTTTTCAATGGAATTATTTACTTTGGTATTTACATGTATCATATATGCTTTTATGCCTCACATATCATTGGAACTGCCTGTGGAAAACCCGCAATAATTTTTTAGAGTTTTTTTATTATTACTATTGCTTAAAAAAAAAATCCATCTTATACATCATCTGCTTTTTTTTTTTTTTCTCTTTCCAAAACAGTTGCTGTAAGTTAAAAAAATCAAAATAATATTCTTTTAGTCAGTAGTGATATATAGTCACCATGTAGGATGAAAAACAATTCAAGCTTCATCTTCATAGAATTACAGGATCACTGAATACTGGGTTGGAAGGGACCTCAAGGATTTTGTGGTCCAACCTGTCCTGGCAAAAGCATGTTGTAGACAAGACAGCCCAGCAGCCTGTCCAGCTCGATCTTCAGTATGTCCAGTGTTGGGGAATCCATCACTTTCCTTGGGAAATTGTTCCAATGGCTTATTGTTCTCATTGTGAAAAATTGTCCTCTTGTGTCCAGTTGGAATCTCCCCAGGAGTAACTCCCCATTACCCATTGTCTTTTCCATGCGACTTCTTGCAAAAAGGGAGTGAGTCTCTATCTCCTTGGTAGTTGCTGTACTGGAACATGGTGATGAGGTCTCCCTGAAACCTTTTCTCAAGGCTGAACAAACCCAGTTTTCTCAGTCTCTCCTTATAAGGCAGGTTCTCCAGTCCTCTGATCATGCTTGTGGCCCTTCTCTGGACCCCTTCTGGCCTGTCTGCATCCTTTTTGTATAGTGAGGACCAAACCTGAGCACAACATTCCAGGTGTGGCCTGCCAAGCACTGAGTAGAGTGCAATAATATCTTATCACTGCTGATGGTGCCCTTGTTCATGCAGCCCAGGGTCCTGTTGGCTTTCTTGGCTGCACCACCACATTGTTCGACCTTAATTTTATTTTTTAAATTTATTTCCTTCTAAGTTTCAGGAACAAGTTGAATGCTGCAGAGTACTAAAGAAGCTGGTTTGAAATGCTTTTTATTCTATATGAGGGAAGCCTATAAATATTTTAGTGCTGGAGGTTTTGGCAAATGTTTTTTACCATGTCTAGTAAAATCTAGCTCCTGCATATTGCAGTCTCTAGGATGACATGTAATATTAAAAAAAAATGTAAAAATTCTGCCAGATTTTGCAGTTCTTAAAATATAAGAGATTCAAAATTGTTGATAGACTGAAGGTCTTAGTAAAGATAAATGAAAGGAGGGCAATAAAATATATGTTTTATTTTGGGCTTCACACCTGCATTTGCATCTTCACAATTATATTTTGTCTCAGGTTTGCTAATCACCAGTTAATGTTCGTAATGTTAACAGAGGAATCCAAGAAAGTCCAAGAACTCAATTAAGGTTATTCAGACTCAAATTTATCTTAGTAAACTGAGAAAAAATGTTCTACTGATACTGTTAGATAATTGATCCATTTTATAAGGTCTAAGTATTTACTAAATTCATGTGAAGCATAGTAAGCTGTCTTGAAGGAGATCTGCAGTGACTGCACAGTCACAGCTCTGTGTGACCAAACTACTGCTTGTATTGCAATGCCAAAAGCACTCTAATCAGGATCTATAGAGAAGGATGAGACTTATAGGCATATAGACTTTGGTTACAAACTTGCAATGTCTGTTGTTTGGGGTTTTTTTCAGTTGTAGAAAACCAGAGTTTTCCTTTTAAAGCAAGAATTAAGAAGTACGCGAATAACAAAGCAACATTTATCTGAGATTAAATATTTCTCATGAAGTCAGATAGCACATTCCGAAAAAGATACCCAAGAAAGCCAAGAAAGACATTTTTTTAAAAGTTGGTGATTCTGAACATTTCTCCCCACCCCACCCCCCCCAGCTGTAGCATTCTTATAAAGGTTATTACATCTCCTTACAAAAGCTGATATATCACTACCCTGAAGCCACTGTGCTGTAACACTTCTCACTAAGATTTTGAGGTAGTGAAGGACTTTCTAGTTTACAAAAACAAGGTCTCTGAATCCGTCGTGACTGTCTTTTGAATCTACTGGAGAGTAATTAAACTGTGCAGGGAGGTGAGGAAATATCAGTTTCTTACCCTTGCTGTACCTTATGCTTCCTGGCAGGAGAAGTTTTCCTTACTTCGAAGTGTGTAAAAATCTCTTCCCTTCATGATACCAATGCACATTAACGTGGAACAAACCACTCCACTGTCACCCATTCTTAAAACTCACTTCTTTGGTCAGTGTATAACATGTTCAAGACTGTGCTCCACTGCCTCTGAAATGAAAACATAATTTTTTAACTACAAATGTACCTGAAACTTTATGTATTATTTTGGCTCAGTCTTCAGATAAAAAAATTCAGTTCATGACTTAAATCCTCTCCCATCCAGGAAAGCACTTTAAAAAATCTAATAAAATTATCTTATTAGATGGAGTAATAGAATAAATTATTTCTTAGGAGATAGAGCAGAAATATTTATCTTGCTGTCTTTTTAACTGATCATGATATGTATTTGAAATTTTTCAGTGGTTTGGGTAGAAAAAAATGTTAAACTTCACAAACATATTTAGTAAATATTTAAAGTATGGGGTTACATCTTATTACTTAGATATCACAGTTAAGGAATTCAAACTTTACTAAAAACACTTTTTTGACAGGTTCATTTATGCTGTGTGCAACACTCAATGTAGATGTTTGAATGTTTGAAACTACATTTATAATTCTTTATAATTCTTAAGAAAAAAACCAAAACCATTCCAACAAACTACCAGTAATCAATACCATTTTGACCTCTTCTGTTGACATTCCTTGGGTTTTTCTACTCCAGTTTCTCAATTAAACATCATGGTAAGACTATGAATAACTGACTTTTGACTCCACATTGAACAGTTGTACTCTTGTAATGATTCGTGGGAGTTTCCAGGTATATATCCTTGAGATATATGCAGACTGGAAAATAAACAAAAAATCACAAAAATTCCCTGATATAGTATCTTAATTGTGTCATGTCCAAGATTATATAGTTATAGGCAAGGACATTATAATCTTTTCTTGTACATCCCTGTTGTGGCTCTAATGTATGCTCCACAGCAAACAAGGTTTAGGGAGCTAGGAAATTTAAATATGTGTGTTGTGGGCAAAGCTTTTTTATTAAAAAAAAAAAAAAAAGGAAAAAAAAGCACAAATCTTATCAATTTGAGCCTTGACTGTCAAAATCAAAGCTGCCACTTGAGGAAGGACTTCTTATTGTTGCAGGATTGTTTGGAGCACATTGCAAAGTGCCTTCTTGTGCAGACAACAACCCAATCCAGTAACCAAAGCTCTGCTGCTCTGAGACTTCTTCACACAACACTGCTTCATTGGTCAATTTGTAAGCATTTTAAGAAGGTTTTCCTCAGCTGTTGAAGTTTCAAGGGGCATCAAATACTGTTTGCAATATTTGATGACCTAGGTTAGCACTGAGTGAGTTTTCAGAACATTTCTAGACCAAAGAATGACATTTTTTGCATGAGATCAACGTCCATAAGAGTCAGTTAATTTCCCACAGGCCAGGGAGCAGCTGCAAGACTATAATAAATCTCAGTTACTGTTGAACGGGCCTGAATTTTACCCAAATGTGAAAAGGCTTTTACTTTTCATTTGAAAACTTTTGAGTGTTTTTCACAGCCTTATAGTATCTACTATCAATATCTGTTGCTTAATTTTCCTCTTGTTTCTGTTAATTGAAACTGCTCACAACTGGAATATGAATGTCTGTATAGTAAAAGTCCTGGGAACTGCAGAAGCCAACAAAAAATATCACAAAGCAGCAAATAGTGGGGCAAGAAAACTGAGCTTTCCTGGTTTCCCACTTTCACTGAAAAGGCTCAATAATATAAACCAGAACAATTCTGTGGCCTGTTTCTTTTCCATTTTAACAGTACATGTTATTTTGAGGGGGTACTATGAAAAGTGGTTAAACAGAGGAAAAACTGTTGAGTGTGAAGTTCTAATTGCTAAGCAAAACCAGCAAATGTAATGACTAATCCTTTGCAGATGTAATCACTACCATCTTTGTCATTACAGGGAAACTGAACTCACAACCCACAGGCTTAGAACATGCATTTACAGGGTCAAGGGTTTTTAATGAATAAAAGCTCCCAATATATTTTTTTTCTTCTTTGTTTTGTTTGCTTTCTAAAAATAGAACATCCTATAGTGCAGGATTTTCTGCTTTGCATCAAGAAGCAAAAAATAAACAAATATTTTGAAAGTATATTTTGTAAAGGAAATAGGCAACTTCTCTCAAGGGTGGCTGGCTTTGCCAAGCTCCCTTCTGGACCACTGTATTTATAAAGGGATTAGCAGCCTGGTTGAGGGATTTTTATACTGCCTAGGGAATAAAGAGGGAAATAGTTCCCAAATTCTCATTTTTCACTATTTTGAATTTGATACAAAATATGATGTTTTAGACTGACATGAAAAATCTCTTCTCTGTGGCTGAAGCAGTGTGCACTGAACCCTGCACACTGAACCTCTGGAGGTCTGTTTGCTTCCAGTAATCATGTATGAATGGGATGATATACACAAATTCTTTCTGGATTTGTTTCTGCACTTTTCTGTTTGAAAGACTGTGTAAAGATAACTTTTGAAAGTGTGTGTGAGAATTCTGTTAGGGAAAGTTCATGTACCACAGTGAAAAAAATCAGATGATACATTAATAAGCGTGTGTGTTTCTTCGGGATTTTTCAGAACTTCTGTAGAAATTCTCATGGTTCTTTGCACTTCTGAGGAAAGATGATCATGAGTTTTACATCAAAACTTTAAAAAATGTTCCAAAATTCTCAGCAGACACCTGATCCCTGTTCAGTTTAATCAAGAGGGAGTTATATTGCAAAGCATTTTCATTTCCTCAGCCTTTCGGTGTTTGCAGATTAGAAACTTTTTTATAATAATCATATTAGAATGCCTATAATATATTAACTGTTTGTACAATAAAGGTTTCAGATATTGTATGTGAGGCCATTTGCCATCATTATATTAGTGGTTTTATGTTGATGTCTCATGTATGGCTGAAGGGCTGCAGTGCTGATAAAGTTTCTGAGCTTTCAGCCTTGTTCCTGCTCTGTGAGTGATTGTTCTAGCTAGAGTTTTATTTCAGAGTATACAACTACCAGAAAGGAGGCTTGATTGACAAAGTGGACAGCTGCTTCTCCCTGGTGACATGTGATAGGATCAGAGAGAATCGTCCCTCTGGATGCAAGCTGTGCCAGGGGAGGTTTAGGCTAGATATTAGGAAGCATTTCTTCACTGAAAAGGTTGTTAAGCATTGGAATAGTTTGCCCAGGGTAGTGGTGGAGTCACCATTTCTGGAGGCATTTAAATGGCATGTGAATCTGGTGCTTAGGGACATGGTTTAGTGGTGAGCTTGCAGTGTTAGGACTAAGGTTGGACTAGATGATCTTGGAGGTCTCTTGCAACCAAAGACATTCTGTGATTCTGTGATTCTGTGAAATGCAAGAACTATGCACAAAAGAATTTGCATTCAATGTTTGTTTGTTTGTTTGTTTTTGGGGGGGGGGTTGGAAAAAGGTTGCAGAGATAAAGGACTTGTGCAGGAGCAAGTTAGTAACAGCTTTGCTTTTTATACATAAACTACTACAACATTCTGATACAGGATGAACTCTTTCCACCCATGGCAGGAAGTTCATTCAAGGAGTATTTTCATGTAATAGGTTGAAATAAGTATTTCCTCTGTTCCAGACAAAATTCTGTATGTGTCCACTGAGGTCAGGGGCAAAGACAAGCTATGTATGCATCCTTTCCCATCATGTGCAATCTAATCTTCCTTTCCTACAAGCACTCAGATTATGAAAATTGTCTTCTGCTTAACTTTAAATAGTGAATTTTTCATCACTAAGTTCTGTCCTATGGTGTCATCTGTCATCATAACAGAATAGGTGGAAATACTGGCTGAAGCTTCTTTCAAAAGTAAAAATTAATTTTCTCATGCATCATTGTTATTTAAAGCCTTATTAAATTCCAGGTACCTCTGATTAACAAAATGTCTGAACTTATATTTTTTTCTCTTGACTAAAGCTAAGATGTGTTACAACTAATGAAATGCTTTTACTCATATGCTTTCTGTCTCATAATTCTTTCCACTTCACACTTGACACAGATTTTTATGATTAGTGCCTTCAAATAGAGAAATATGCATTTATTTTTTGGCTGCAAATTTATTTAGCTGACATTGTAATGTGCATTTTTTTCTCTCAGGTTAAAAAATAAAAAATGCTTCTGTTCTTGATCTCCTTATCACAATCTGGAAGCCACAAGTTCATACATCTGTCTTTAAAACAGTCATTCTCTAGTTTGGAGACTATATTCTGCATACATTTGCCAAGAACTTGCCCTTACTTCTTAAAACCAGATTTATCAAAAAGCCTTTTTTGATGCTGTTATCTTTCTTACCATGTTTTATTGTTGTTAGTGAAGTGCAATTTTCTACAGAAAGGGTTTTTTTAATAGGCAGAGAGACAGTGATGTACATGATTTTAAAGTAAAATATCTAAATAGTGATCTGTACTGTTCCAGAACTTTATGCTTGTGCTATGAAGTTAAGTGCCTTACATGTGGGTTACTGTTCTTTTTGTACTTTTTTCTTTTATTTATTTTTTATTTAATATCTTCAATATGTTCAGAGCAATCTTTCCCTTTCCTTATATTTTGGTAAATGCATCTAAATTGCCTCCTTGATATTTTTCTGTTGCAGAATGTCATAAAAATGCTTTCACCTTCAGCCTGTCCTGTGTCTGTAATTTCAAAACAGGTGAAGCTGTTTGCTCTTGGGTGAGTTCCAAGACATCAGTTTGATTTCTGTAGATAGATGCTCGTTTCTCATACGCTTCTTAATTCCTCAAAGGAAATCTTTAAACCATGGAAAAATCTAAATGTATGAAGTTTTTTGTTGGTGTTGTCAGGTCAATTCCTAGTCATTATCAGCAAAGAATGTGTCTCAAATCTGATTTCTCTTTGTTGATATAAGCCATCTGCTCAGCACTGGTCACATCCCCTCATACAGTTGGGATTTTCATGACTCCATGCTTCTGGAAGAGGGTGTAAGATTGGTTGTTTTGCACATCCTGCAGAATTACCGCATTACTAAGCCCTAAGAAACACCCCTTGGAAGAATTTATGGCCATCTCTCCTGTTGCTTCAGGCATGGACTTTCCTCTTCATTCTTCAGTGGCTCCTGTGGCTTACAAAATCAATCGGTAGCCCTACTTGATTTCTTAATTTTTCGTCAAATCGGAGGTTTTTATTAGTCTCAAAGAGAACACAAGTTTCCTAGCTTGGTGGGTGGGTTCAGCTCCCTGTATGTTGTTAATTCTTTTCTTTTGCCAGTAGCCTATATGCTCCAGAACTTCTCCACAACATTCAAAACAACCTTCCTAGAGAGGAGTGTTACCATGCCCTTCTGAGGCAGTCTAAGGAGACTTTTAACACAGATTAGCTATGCAGTCAATGATTCTTTGGCACACACAGCATAACTGCAGTTCAGAACCAAATGTTAGTGGGAATATCTATTTTTACTTTCCAGGAGTCAGAAGTTTAGTTGGAAGCATTGGTGAAAATAATGTCAGTTAAAGCTTCTACACTGGTATTGAATCATAGAATTGTGGAATGGTTAAGGTTGGAAGGGACCTTAAAGATCAGCAGGATGCAACCTCCTTGCTATGAGCAGGGACACCACACACTAGACCAGGCTGCACAAGCCTCATCCAACCTGGCCTTGAACACCTCCAGAGAGGGGACTTCCACAACCTACCTAGGCAATCTATTCCAGCACCTTACTAACCTTATGGTGAAGAATTTTTTCCTGATGTCTAACCTAAATCTCCCCTCTTTCAGTTTAAAATCATTACCCCTTGTCCTACCACTACCCTCTTCGGTGAAAACCCCCTCCCCAGCTTTCCTGTAGCCCCTTCAGGTACTGGAAGACAACTATAAGGTCTCCCTGAAGCCTTTTCCTCTCCAGGCTGAAGACCCCCAACTCTCAGCCTGTCTTCACAGCAGATATGATAGATATGATATGGAAGTACATATATGATATGATAATAAGATAGAGTTCTTTACACCCAAGCAACAAAAGTTAATGTCTTGACATGCAGCTGAGTAGTTCTTTCCAGTTATGCCCATATCACTGTTTCCCACCTGCAAGAATGTGTTGCTGGCATCTTCTCTTCTTTTTGCTGAATTATTTATTTTTTCCACAATAAGAAGGGTACCCACCCTATGTATAGTCCTTTGTGGATCAAAGTCTTCCTTCATTTTCCAAAATCAGAAGTACTAGGAGAGATGGGTAACATTTTATTTTGTTCCAGAATTCTGTTTACTGAAGCTGCTCTTTGTCCAAGATCTACATTTCTTTCACCAAACCAACAGGTAGTTCTTTGCATTATTTGTAGCCTCTTTTGAATAACTCAATGTGATTCTCTTTGCATTTTCAGATGTCTTCTGTCAGCAGTGCATTTGGACTTAATAACAAGTCACTAATTTTACATACATTTGCCATGTTCTTTTAAAAATTATGTTTTCTTTAAATGCACCATTATGTAAATATTCCTAGACATGCAAAATAGATTTGAAGAGAAAAAAATGGTGTTAGATATTTCTCCTTCAGATGATTAACCCTGTGTGCAGTCAACACAGACTGTCAGACATGCCCAGTCTTTTCAGAGATGCTTTAGCTGTAGCAGTGCAAATCAAGATACAGAAGTCCTGCACTGTGATGTTGTGCTTCCTGTAACATGTTTAGTGCTATCCAGGCTTGTTCCCCAAAATGTAAACTGAATAGCTACTTTTTGCCAAGCATTTTCAGTATTCAACCTCCCTCTCTGTCACAGCTGACTTTAGAGTCCTCTTTGCCCTCTTGCTGCGTGCCCTCCAAAGTTATCTCAGGACTTTGTTTTAATGTTACTATCAGCCCCAATGCACATGCACCACCTTTCCATCTCTAGGAGGGACCAGTTCTTAGAAATTCCCTTCCAAGAAATTTTAAGTATTCTTACAGCTATAGAAGTGCCTTGTTTCCCCAAATGCTCACCCATGCTAGGTCAGTTATCTCAAAGTTAAGACTATATTCTCAGAAGACTTTGCTAGGATCTTACGCCATAAAAGCTGCCACCATGAACAAGACTAGAAGGACATACTGATATTTATAACACTAATGTTTGACACTGGATTGAAGATTCAACAACACTTTTCTAGCTGTTTCCAGATCAATCAACACATGCTTAATTAGCCCTAAACATGAAGTTGGAGGCACCTAAACTCTCTGTGTCCTCTTTGCATTGTCTCTCTAGATCTCAAAACTCGATGGGAGGTAAGATGTCACCCTCTATGTTCCCTGCAGGAAGCTGATGCAGTTTCACTTGCATTTGAAGTGTGTCCTTTCCAACCTGTTGCTTCTCAACAAGGAGTCAAGTCTGTGCCTGGCTTTGCTGACACCTTTGCTGACTGGCACTGCCTAGAAATTATTTCTTCTCCCTGCCTGGGTGATCTTACAGGCAGCAACTTCATGTCTAGCCACATCCCTGTGCTTATATGGCAGAGAAATTTCCCATGAAATCACTGATTTTATTTTATTTGTTTATTTTTTAAGTATATATTTACACATTCCTACCCTTTATATTTGGTGGCTCCTATAGCCTCAAAACAAGTTAGATGGTCATGAGGGGTGATTATAACTAGAGATTTTAAGGGTTCCACCTGAAAAGATCCCCCATGAAATTTCCATGTAAATGTCTTTATCCAGGCTTAGGACCCTGAAATCCCTTTGCAGATGATGTAGAAAAGATCATACACCTAGGACATGACTTATTAAATCCCATGGTTGATCAGATGACTCACATCCTAGAAGTGACTCTTTCTATTGCCTGCAATGGAGTTCAAAGGAGACAAGGCTGAATGCAGGCATTTACACTATAGGCATCACTAGACTTATGAATTCACTCCAAATGTCTTGATTCAATTACAAATGTTACAAAACAGTGTCCAGATGCTGGTTTCCTGCTGTACATAGAAAAGTCAATGTACCTCTTGCAAGGTCTGTTACTGGGAACATTTCTTCAGTGTGAAAATCCTCCAGATACCCTTTGAAAGCTAAAAAAAAAAAGAGTTTTGTTAATGTTTTACAGGTAATTCCAGACCTCAACTTTTAAAGGAGAATGGTTTGAAATGTTAAACATTGCTTAGTTTTAATAAGTGATGATGTCTCCAGCTGTTCTGTAAATAGCCAGGAAATGAAGACCAGTTGGTTCCCATTAGCTGTCTGAAGCTGAATGGGATCTGCTTGCATACTTTACAGTCAAATATGAACTTGCAGCAACTCTAACACCTTTTCCTCTAATTTCTGAATAAACAGTCATTAGCTTTTTGAGTGGTATCATGCTCAGTAAGATGTGTCTTCTTTTTCAGGTATGTCTCATCTTCAGTCTATATCATTGCAACAAAATATTTTTGATGTTTGGCTGTTCTGGGAATGACAAGAATTTTTTTTTTTTTTTCTTCTCAAGCTTCTGTAAGATGCTAACTTATAAATACAACAAAGCTTATCTCACTTTTCTCTGGCAGATAACTTTTTTTTTATTTCACTGATATGAGAAACTCCAATGTTACTTTTCTTTCTGTACCAGTACCTGTCCTCAATTTAATACTTATCTTTGCAGAAAAGACCAGTTTCTTTTGTTGTACTACAAATAGGTCTTCTACATGGTTTTCAGTTAGGTATGAAATTATCAATATAATCTTTCTTATCTTTTTTTCTCTTTTGAAAAATCAGGGTAGTCACAGATTTCTATGATCTTCATTCTCTTTGAACCAAAATTATCTGCTGAAATTGGATTATGTGGGACAAGAGTCACAGTCTACATGCACGTGGAATTACTTTATATAATCCTGGGCTTTTTCTGAAAGAATGTTAATATTGTCAGTATCTTTTTTGGCACTTGTGACAACACTGCAGATAAACCACAAGTATCAGAAGATCATACTGTCACTTTTTTTTATTTTAAACAACAGAAGTTCATTCCAGCATATTTGTCGAGGTAGCAGCAATGAGAACTGAATTCCTGATACACTAATGATCAGCAAATTAAGCTAAATAATGCTGAATGCTGTTGAGTGAAGTGTTTTTCATACTTCATCTCTTTTGTAGACTGCTTGCTAGCTTTGATACTGCTGATTCAGAGGGACTTGGTAGAACCCAGAGTTTTAGCATGGTGTCTCTTTTGTCATACTATTTTATATAATTGAGGTGCTGCAACACAGACTGAAATAATTTTTTTGCCATTATTCAGAACAATGTTATTTACCTCTGGTGTAAAACCTGAGGCCTCTACATTCTACATCAAACTCCAGTCCATTGGTGAATATCAGCATCTCCCCTAGATGTCTGATTTCTCTCTATTTAAATGATCTTTCCATTGTTTTCATCCTCCACTTGGAAGAAAAATATGTATTAAATGTTTAAACAACAATTTAAGTTAAGTTTAAACAATAATTTATAAAGAAAGGTAGTGATACTGTCTAATCAACAAACCACATGCCATGCTCTGCATTGCTTGAAGAAACACAAAATAAATAACCAAACATTTCTTGTGCAAGTCTGCTGGACTTGCCCAGGGATGTGTGGGGTCACAGGTTGATGATGTCTGTGTGTTTGTAGTAATGTACAGTTATGGCTGCATGTGGATTTGGAGATATTTTGTCACACACTCAGTTGAACTAATTTTTTCAACAGTTTAATCAGTTTTAATTTTAATCAGTTGAACTAATTTTTTCAAGTTCCATTCCTCTGTACAAAATATATTCCTCTAAACAAAATTATTGTTGTCAAAATCCCTCTTGCAACTCAAAATCATTACAAGTGAAACACAAGTGTCAAAGATTTTATTTCTTTTTTTTCAGACAGCAAGTTCAGCTGAGCATTTCTATAGAAAAAGAAACAATCCATCTGTATTGTTGAATTCCCAACATGTTTGGTATTGTTGGCAATGTGTGTGTTTTCTTCTTTACTCCATATGTTTAGGTCTCTGCCTTCTCCAGGAAGCTGAAGTAACTAAACTCTATTTTTTTCATTTTTTTTTTAAGCTTCTTCAGAAATACCTCCTGGCTCTATGATGAGTCATCCAGCTTTACTTTAGGCATTGTGTTAGTCTTCTGTAGGAAGCAGACAGCAACATTACCCCTTTCACAGTGTTTTCATCAGATTGCCTATTTCTTCACAGTCAGAAAAACTTCAGCCCCTGCAATTTTCATTTTATTCCTAAAATGTCTTTACTTCACAAGAAAAAAGAAAAAAAAAAAAAAAAAAGTAATACATTGTGTTTTGGGAAGATGTCAGTCCTTATTAATTCTGTTTCTTAACCCACAATGAGAAGAACGTGTAGCAAGAATTTGTGCACCAGCTTTCCAAATCACCTGAAGAAAAATGGTCAGATTGTCATTTATGCCATCGAACAAGATATTGTATTTAAAATGTCCCTCCTCTCATTTTATCCACCAAGTTACTCACCTCATTTTAGAAGGCTATTAGGTGCTCTGCTTAATTCAAAGACATGTATTATACTCTGCTTCCCTTGCTATAGCTCCTTTCCATCCTAGGCACTGCTGGTATCTGTCGTGGCTGGAAACTGTAATGGTCCTGAGTAACTGGCTTTAGGTGGCCCTGTCTGAGCAGGGGGTTTGAAGCAGATGACCTCTAGAGGTCCCTTCTAACCTTCTAGCTATTATGATTCTGTAAATCTGTGAAATCAAGAATTTTTCAGATATTTCACAGACTTGCAAGACAATACCATTATTTTCTCAAAATATTTTTTCCCATAGATTGATTACTATTGTCAGAAACTCTGATGGAGAAGTTCTCTGGTTTAGGTAACACACGAGGGTCTAAGATGCAACTACTGCTGGCTCATGATCATCTGTGAATTTCAACAACTCAAGGTCATATCATCTTTTTGCTTGTTTTGTCCATGAACTGCATACACTTTTTTCCCCAAATGCTCATATCTTGGAAAATTTCCCTTTAGATAAAAGGGGAAGTAATAGATTATCCTCATTTTCTAATTTGTAAGGAAATTATTGCAGGGCAGATGTGAGTATTGACGTTCCTCCTTTTTCCTAAATGAAAGTCATGTAACAATCATTCCAGCTTTCCTAGTCACCAGCTTTCTTCATTTTTAACAGTAACTTTGTAAAGAAGGGCTTGCATTGCTCTGGGCCAAATAAGAAGCAGATCTTGATCTCAGGTCACTTTCTCATCCACTCTGGCTTGTTTAGAGCTTCCATTGATGGAAGTACATTTCACTGGCACAGTGCTTGAGAAAACCCTTTCTTGGTCTGCCTTCCATCCCCCATATAAACACACACATATTTTAGAACACAGTTTCTTTGGTGCCTTTTTTATCTCTGTGAAAAGAGAGAGATAAGAAATATTATTTCCTTACATCTTGGGTACTGACACTTTATTTTTAGCTTTTTGTCTTCAGCAAAGCAGTATAAACTTTTCTCATTACTGGTGCTCAGGAGAAACCATGTTGCCCAGAGGAAAGCATGAAAGTAATTTTCATACACATAGCTGCTGCTGTCCTTATGATGGCTGCAGAACATCAGCAGTCTGCTCTTGAATCTTCTGGCTTCTGTTCTACCTCATAGAGACCAGGCTTTGACACTCCATGCACCCTGGAAAGAGGGTATTTTCCTGCACATATTGTGCTGTTTCCAGTTGTCTTTTCCACTTCTCTACATCTCCATAGGAGAAAGCATTTTTCTACTATCTTGGGAAGGCAGGAAAAAGGCAACAACTCTGTGGCTGTCACAACTCACAAAAGCTTTATTCTGTCTGCAGGGAGAAAATAAACATTTCTCCCTTCTCCTTTAAGCTTTGTCCTTGCCTCCATGGTGAGATTGATCATAATAAAGCCTCAAATTTTCCCCTGTGACCCTACCAATACTTGTCCTGCTTCGCTTCTTCTTCACAATGATTTCTTTGTTTCATTCAATTTTGTTACATGTGATTTCCACCTAATTTCCAGTTCCTCTATAATGGCAGCAGAGACACAAAGTATCCCTCTGCTTATAGCGGGTGGTGTTCCTGCCCATGCAGGGCGGTTTGACCTAGGTGATATTTAATGTCCTTTCAAACCCAAATCATTCTATGATTCTCCACTATACCCACCTGCCCTTCCCTCCAAAATTCATCCTCCCTTCCGTGTTTCCTTTACCAAATCCTTCCCATGACTGAAGCAAACTGACCATGTCTTCTCATTCAGGATTGGAGTGAGTTTACTCCAGTTGGGCCCTACAGGCCAGGATAGAAGAAGTCCTCTCCAGTTTTATTTATCTACAAACACAGAATGGTTTGGTGATGAGTCAGATGTCACTTTTATTATGTGTGTGAGGATGTTTTCTCTCTCCTGAACCAATTCAAGTCTATTTCTTGCCGGGCTTGAAAGAACCCCCAGGCACAAAATCTTCTCATAAGATGTTGCTAGTATCCCAAAACCATTTGATTTAAGACTACAGAATGAGAAAAATAGCACATTGCAAAATACCCTGTTCCCATTTATTTTAAATATTCCTAAGTCCTATTTAGGGTCTTTTACCAGTTATTTTACTATATGTATTTGCCCATGTATGCAAACACAGGGAGAATTTTTTCCAATTAGTGAGCTTCAGACAAGGTCCATCCTATCTCCTTTCCTACCCTCAGTAAGATAATTGTGGCTTTAGAAATGAACTTGACTCCTAAAATGTGCAGTTGTAATGTAGGTACATTAAATACAATTTTAATCACTTGATCTCTGACTATCAGTCCAGAAGAGTATGGGTTTCCTGTAGGTCTAGTGTCATACCTGTCTGTCCTGTACAGACATTTCACATATCTTGGGTTGTCTTAAAAATCAATACATGCTTATTTTTGGCCACCTAAACAAATCCAAAGGAGACTAGACCTGGATATATGCTACTGAATAATTAAGGAAGTGGCAAACTCAATGTCTGCAAAATCAATAATGTCTACCTCAGAATGGTAGGTGTCATTGCCCTACAATTAAGTAATATTTTGCCATGTTAGCTGACTCACTCTCTCCTGACCTTATATTTTGTAGTGTATTATACATATCACATCACATATGATCTGTCCTAGTTTCTGGTTCCTAACTAACACAAATTTAGTAATTTTAAGAAAATTCTTGCTCTTTGATTTGGGAAATCTCTGTTGTCTGCTTATTACATGCTCTGTCTTCCGGAGTTTTTTATTAGCTTGTTTCATTAAGAGAAAAAACTGTTTGTTAGTACCTCAGGAACAGAGCTCCTCACCCTGGCAGCTTCAATGTCGGAGTGGAAATCTGCAACCTTCAAGTACATTGACACTTCATTCCATTCCTTCAAGTGTATGACTGGTGCTGTAGATTCTATGTCTCTGGAAACATAGTGTACCCTTGTAGCCCTGTAGCACAATATTGCCATTGGCCATAAGTTTTCACTGAGTTTGTAAGGTCTCAGGACTCAGGCTTGTTCTGACTGAACTTTTCCTGACCCATCTGTGATTTTGTGTGACTTAGCTGTGACAGCATTTTCTCTACTTGATCAGGTGTCTATAGATCTACTTCATTTTACTCCTGTTTATGTTTGTGTTGTACAATTATGGTTTTATACAGGTAACTGTAGAAAGCTGTTGGCTTAGGTAGAATGAGGCCTTTAGAACTCTAATGCAATGATATAGTGCAGAGGAACTCAGGTCTGGTACAAGAGCAGAGTCCTTAAGAAGAGGAGGTGCAGGGTGTGGAGCAAAGGAATGCAGGCAGGGAAGTGCAGGCAGGGGAGTGCAGGCAGGGGGTGGGGCATAGGCTGGCCTGCAGACCTCATATGATAAACAGCTCAGTAAAAGACTAAAAACCTACAGATCTGGAGCTGGACAAAATTGGGTTGGGGTAATGAAGAGAACAAAGCAATAAATAATAATAAATAAATAAATAAATAATATTAAATAATAATTAAATAATAATATTAAATAATAATTAAATAATAATAAATAAATAATAATAAATAAATAAATAATAAGGCACCATTTATGGTAAACATGGGTGTAATCTGGTGCTGCAGACTAATAAAGAAAGGTGTGAATATACATATAAGAAAGAGGAATGCTTTCTTTTTGCCTGTAAATAAGACTTTAAATGTGACCATATAAATTATGACACAAGGATCTATGAGATTAACTAGGACTGTGATCCACACTGTGATCAGCTGAGGATGTAGCAGGAGGCTTAGAACAGAAGAAAACTGTTATTTCAACAGATTTGTGAGTTGGGTAACAGGTTTAATCAGCCTAAATTTTGTCTGTTGCTCAGTTCATAGCATTATTTAATGTAGATTGCTTTTTGCTTCAAGTATTACCATAAAATACCACCCAATACCACCCAATTAATATAATAAGTCCTATGAACATTTTATCTTACTACACTGTGCATTCTGTGCCACTGTCTGTATTTATACTGAATCCTTAATTTTCTTGTAAAGATGCATCTATTATCCTGCAATAATTTAAAAATAGGACATTTATTGCTTACATTTATTTTGGAACAGTAAAGCAGAAGCATTTCTGATTGATTCTCTCAATTTTCTACACATCCAATGCTGGGTTGCTTTTTGCAGTAATTTTTCCCCATTATTTGTAGATATGCAGTGCTGTAGTTGATTGTGCTGACAAGATTCGAAGGAGTTTTCTATATTTTTTTCTTCCCAAGGGAAACAGCAATCCATAGCAATTTTCCACCACTGAATTTTCATAAAAGCACTTGTCTTGAAAATTTTTTATAATAGTCTATTATAGTAGGTAGTTTTATTGCCAAGACAAGAGAAGCAGTAAAGTTATTCAAAGCTCACAACTGCACATTTGCTCTTTCTTCCTTCAAAAGAGCAGAGTAGGAAGTATTACCTATTCCATTTTATAATAATTAAGGAATCAGTCATTACCAAAAAAACTTTTAATAGATGTATATTTCTCTAACTCATAAACAGTTTGTAGTAACCCACAGCAGGGATATCTGTCCCTTGCAATTACTTTCTTTCTCAAGGTACAGAAACTCCAGGAGCGTTTCATTAAAATTTCCTTGATGAGATGTTTTTGCTGCCATAAAATATCCAAACATGAAGTGAGCTAGAAACACAAAACAAAACAAAACAAATATTCAGGCAAATTTTACAAACAGTTGTATGCATATGTGTGAGTCTGCACATTATATGTGTTTTTATTTACATGTGTAAGTTAACATGGGGAGAACAGTGAATTTTGTTTACCTGGTCTTTAGCAAAGTGTTTTACACTGTTTCCCACAGCCTTCTCTCGGACAAACTGGCAAGATACAGATTGGATGTGTGGTCTGTGAGACAGATAGGAAACTGGAGGGTTGTGATCAATGGTTTTTACCCAGGCTGGCAGCCTGTCACAAGTGGGATTCCCCAGGGATCAACACCAGGAGCCACGCTGCTCAACATCCTCATTAATGATTTTGATGTTGAGATTGAAAGTACCTTCACCAAGTGTGCTGATGACACCAAACTGGATGGTGAGGGAACATGTCAGAAGGAAGAGTCATCTTATAGAGGGACTTCAACGTGCTGGAAGAATAAGCCATCAAAAATAGCATGAATTTGAACAAAAACAAGTGCAAAATGCAAAACACTGCACCTAAAATGAAATAATGCAAGAGCCCAGTGCAAGCCAGGATCTGCCTGGCTGGAGAGCAGCTGTGCTGAGAGGACCTGGGGGTCCTGGTGAACAAACTGAACAGGAGTCAGCACTGACCACTGAGCCACTGCAGCAAGAAAGGCAAATTGGATCCTGCATTGGGGCATTACTAGCACAGATAGGAAAATGATCATTGCACTCTGTTCAGCACTTGTCAAGCTGCACCAGGAGTACTATCTCCATTTCTGTTCCCCGCAATTCAAGAAAGACACGGACAGACTGGGCAGGGTCCAAAAGAGGTCCACAAGAATGATAAAAGGGCTGGAGGACTGGCCTATGAGGAAAGACTGAAGAAGTTAAGCCTCTTCTTGCTGGAGAAGAAAAGGTTCAGGGAGGATCTCATTACAGTTTCTGGTACTTAAAGGGCAGCTAAAAGGTTGGAGGCTCTTCACAATGAGCTACCTGGACAAGAGAAGGAGCAAAGGCAAAAGTTACACCAGGACAATTTTCACCTCGACATAAGAAATACAATTTTTACAGTACAAACAGTCACTCACTGGAACCACACCCCCAGGGACATGGTGGAGTCTCCACCACTGGAAGTTTCAGTGCAATTGGATGCACATGGACAGGGTGCTAGATAATCTCATACAGGCTCCTTTTCCCAAGAAAGCTTGTGCCAGATGATCTTTTGAGGTCCCTTCCAGCCTAGGCTACTCTATGATTCTATATTATGGTGTCACCATCACTATATCTATAGAATTTAACACTTGATGGGTTTAGAACTGAATAGAATTATTCTAGTAGAATAGAACTATTCAAATAGAACTGCCTTCAGCAAAGAAAGCCACCAGGATGCTGGGCTGCATCAATAAGGGCATCATCAGCAGTGATAAAGAAGTCATCATCCCACTCTGCTCGACACTTGTCAGACCCCACCTGGAGTATTGCATTCAGTTTTGGTCCCTGCTCTACAAAAAGGATGGGACAGGCTGGAGAGGATGCAGAGAAAGGCCACAAAGATGCTCAGAGGCCTGGAGGACCTGCCCTATGAGGAGATGATGAGAAAACTGGGTTTGTTCAGCCTTGAGAAAAGGCGGCTTCGGGGAGACTTCATTATCATATTCCAGTACTTAAAGGGTGGCTACCAAAAAGATGGAGACTCCCTATTTACAAGGAGTCACATGGAAAAGATAAGGGGTAATAAGCACAAGTTGCTTCTGGGGAGATTCCAATCGGACACATGAGGTAAATTTTCCACCATGAGGACAATAAAATATTGGAATAGTCTCCTGAGGAAAGTGGTAGATTCCCCCACACTGGACAGCTTCAAGTCCCAGTGTGACTACTGTCAGACTGTGAAAGAAGGCAAAACTCAAAAACCTCCATGAGCATATGTAAGCAGTGAGCTCTTTTATCCCTGCTGTTACATATCTCCAGAAAACAATCACATCCTCTCTACACAGTTATTTTGGCATAGTACAAAAAGATAATTTTCAGTTGTCAATGAAGCTTCAAACAGAGAAAAAGAAAAGAGTGGAGACAATCATTACAGTTGAATCACTAGAGTTTTACAACTCCAGTAACAATAGTTTACATCATAATTTCTTTGACTAAAAGCAATATATTTGTGAAAGACTGTGTTCCTAGGTGGCTTCCTGGCTGTGGGGAAGGGTTCATCTTCTCTGCCCCACATAAGACTAAACAAAAGTTAGTCCGTACTCACATCATCTGCCTGTGACACTAGCTCTGATGTTTCCATTTTGAAAACGAATGGGAGAAATATTCTGAAAACAAATTTTGTTTGTAGGAACAAAGCATTCTGCCTGAAAGAATGAAATACCCACATCTTGTACCTATTTCCTGAAGACCTGCATAATACCTCTACTGTAACTTCTTGATCAATGATTATTACTTTGCGAATTTGCATCACTATAGGACCTTTTGCCATATGCAGGTGACTTTTGAGAGCTCTATCTCAAATTCTCATCATCTTTTGCAAAATTTGATGTGTCACAAACAGATGTCCTCTGTCTTTTGAACTGCCATCTGTTGTAACTGGCTGGAAGATGTTTGGCTGTTTCTGTCAAAATGTAGACTTCTTTTCTGAAAACCTTTTTCCTTAGATAACACATGTTGAGGAGTAGCCCCAGAAAGACAAGAGCTGTTTTTTTCAGAGCCTAGCAAGGTTATGCTTCTGTTAATTTTTTAGTCCTTTTAGAATGGAAACTGGTTGCCATTTTTATTTGTCCCGAAAATCTTAAGAGCTGCCCAAGCTGTATAATTAAAATTTCTTCACAGTCATCTTCTGCTGCATGGTTCAAACAGATGGACTGGTAACAGCTATCTGTGGCATTGTTAAGCCAGTACACTGTCATTGATGAATGTTTGTTTGTGCTTGATGATTTTTCTTCATCTAGGGGTCATGTCTTTCTAGCTGAAGGAGCTCCTACACTAGCCTGTAAAATGAGTTTCATAAGCATTGTGGTAGGTAAGCACTTTATGTGAATAATATGCTTATGAGAATATGTCTACCCACATTATTTCAACCTCTAAAATAAGACCTTATAGCAGTCACTAAATTTCTTACTTGCAGAGACAGCAACATAAATACCTGAGATATTTTTGAAGTCTTGGAGATTTCTGTATCTTGTATTGTGCTGTGTGAAACTTCTTACCATAACAGTGCTCTTACTACACCCAGTCTGGGAGTGATGAGGATTAAGTTGCACCCATGTTTTCCCTCTACAAGGGAAATATCATTTCTTTAGTTTTCACTCTTCTTTCTCTTCTTGAAGACCATAAATTACATGCCAGGGAAAGACAAATTACAGTGGAGCTTTAAATTTAAGATCACTCCTCATTAAAATTGCCAGTACCTTCAGAAAATTAGTTAGTTATGGAAGAAATAATATATTAACTGCTCCTTAAAATCTTATTCTCAGCTTTCAAGTAGCAGATACTCTGAATACCATAGATCTTCTGTTCTTTAAACCATTTACAGAAGTACTTCCCTGTGGTCAAGGGACTTCTCAGAGCTGCCTACTTCATTTGCTGAAATCTAACTCCTCACTGCTCAGCAAAAAGTTCATTCTCTACATCTGGAGAATACTTCAGGGAGCTTGAAATTCTCTTTCTTTTTAATTCCAGCCCAGTGCATAAGTCTGCAGCACTGCATCTGCTTTTCTCCTAACTGGTTTTAATGTCAAGTCCGTGTATAAGAAAACATTTATGTGACATATATTAATAGCCAAAAGGAAAATATTTTAAACAAGACATCCTAATGTGTATCCTACAGTTTTCCACATTTACCTGTGTTTTTATCAGTCTGTCCATCCATCCATCCATCCATCCATCCATCCATCCATCCATCCATCCATCCACCCATCCATCCACCTGTGGTGATGGAAGCAAATAAATAAAACCTGAAAACAAAAAGTTTTCCCATGGTTCCAGAATATTATTGCATTTGAATATGATTCTGACAGATCAGAATTAAGAATAGTTAAGGTTATTTCATATTGTATTACAAAACATAGGTTATGAATGCCATTTTCTATCCAATATTCATACCCATATAGTCATAAAATTTTTATATAAGGAAGGCTTTGTAATATATTTAAAATAACATCAGTAAATGAAAAAGTGAAGATATGAACATGTGAAGCAGAGGTATGACCTGAGAGGGGAAAAAAGAGAAGACAGAGATGAAAAGGAGACAGCCACAACCAGGCCTGAAATGGAGACAGAGTAAGAATGAATAGATAAACAAAAGAGTTTACTTGGTGAAAACAAGGCCTTCTTGGCTTTTTCCACTGTTTTCTTTTATACTCCAATGAGAGATTTTCAAGGTACTGCTAAATAGTTAAATGACAGCAGTCAATCCACTTTATTTTATGAAAGCCTCATCCAATTTTTGATTGGAGAGACTTCCATACACTTTTCCAGGAGCTGTGCTTGACCTTCTCCTCTCCAGCAGGAATATCTGCCAGAGAGATCATATCTCCAGAGTTGAGAACTGGGACAAAAGGACAGCCACCTGTGACCATAAGAGGGTAAGAGATACTAACTCCCTATAGTCTTTATTAGTTAACTTGACATTAAGCAATCTTTCATTGTTAAATTTTAAACTTTTTGGTACGTGCACTTACTGTATTATCACCTGGACAGGTATTATTTTAATCATTGTTCTAGATCTAGTGAGACTTATTAATAAGTAAGTTGCTAGCACTTAAATGGTTAATCCCTATTGACTTACTATTAGTTGTGCATTTTATTGTTAAGACACCTTTTGCATTATTGCTTTAAAGGTCTGTTCTGCTACTCTAAACTCACACACAATCTGGTTGTGCTTGTGCCTTTTTAGTTCAGTAGTTAAGACCCTGGTGCTGTTTCCAATAAATCTTGTGTTGTGCATATTCATCTCGTCTGCTGTCTCGCCCCCTATGGGACAGGGCTTAAGGGACATTTTTGCAAGCCTCAGCAAAGTTAGGATGAGGATCTAAACCCTTATCAACTACGTGGCCTTCAGCCCTCTAAATCTAATGCTACTGAAGTGCAGTATAATTGTTAACTGATTATGTTCTCACCATCAGCCTGTGGCACATATAAGCAAATGTGAGAGCTTTTGTTTTGTTGGAGGAAAACCAGACTGTAGGGAAATAATTAGCAGTCGTAATTTTAGACTTTATGCCTTCACAGTGAGTTTACCTGGTTTTTTTTCTGCTCATTTATTATGGCTCCTAAAGAAAGCAAGAAAACAAATGTTCCACCTTCAAGTCAAACAGCTCAAGGCTTTTCACAGCCCTCCTGACACTTGCTTTTTTGCCTTGCAGCATGGTGTGATGACAGATTCTGCCTCTGAGGCACAAATGTCAAGTTCAGTTTTGATTCTTCAGCCAGGTGAACTTGTAGTTTACTGGTGGTGATGACCTGCATATGGTAACAAAAATATCCTGTTATTCCTTCTCACAGAGGTTCATCTGTACCTAGAGAATTGTTTAAAACAAGAGGGAATAAAAAGGGGCTTTTTTTTTTTTAAGATTTGGTTTTATCACAAGCATTCTGAGACAACTGAGAGAAGAGGGGACAAAGAATAATTTTAATTTTTCAGCATCTCTTATTGTGTCTAAGAAGTTTCTAAAGTTTTGAGAAGATTAATGTTTTTTAATAAGTATTCATTTCTTCCTCTTAAATGCTGTGTTGATAAGCTTTTTAGATTAGCAGATAATGTAAAGGACTTCAAAGTCTTGTGAGGCCATTCCCAGTTGGCTTCCTGAATACAGCTGGGAGTTGAACTAATTGGCAGTTTGCAGTGAGGCAATTAGCCACAGGATGAAGTAAAATAGAGACAGAGACTTAATATTATATATGCATCATTACTTGAATTTGTGCTTTGTTTTCTGTGAGTGAAACTGCTATCAGAGTATTAAGGTAGTTTTTATCAAATAACTGAAATTTATCTGAGGGATGGGAAAGGGCTGAACCCTCCATTTGCATTCTGTAGGCCATCTAAGTAGATTAAAAACCCCTATTTTTTAAAAAGTTGTATTTTCACTGCAGATTTTATACTTGGTAAACTAGTACTAAGCAGGGGAACTGAGGGAAGTCCTGATCCCTGTTGCACAGTAAAAAGCAAAATAACTCTGTTAACTTCAATTGAGTTTTTCTGGTTTTGTTCTGAGATTAGAATCTAATTCATCTCCATTACAGTCACATCTTAGTTATACAGAAAGAATGCTAAGTAATTTCTCCTTGGGTAGATATTGACAGTAAGATAACAGGATGTATTGAGTTTGCGTGGCAAGGTTTTGGTAGCAGGGGTGGGCTACAGGGGCAGCTTCTGTGATAAGCTTCCCCCATGTCTGATAGAGCTAATGTCAGCCAGCTCCAAGGTGAACCCACCTCTGCTTAAAGCTGAGCCCATCAGTGATGGTGGTAGCACCTCTGGGATAATGTACTTAAGAAAGGGGAAAAAAATCCTCTTGCAGAACAGAAGCCGGGGAGAAGAGTGAGAATATGTGAGAGGAACAACTCTGCAAACACCTAGGTTAGTCAAGAATGAGGGGGAGGAGGTGCTCCAGGCACTAGAGCTGGCATTTCCCTGCAGCCTGTGGTGAACACTATGGTGAGGCAGGTTGTCCCCCTGCAGCTCATGAAGGTCCATGGTGGAGAAGATATCATCCTGCAGCTTGTGGAGGACCCCACGCTAGAGAAGATGAATGCTTGAGGAGGCTGTGATCCTGTGGGAAGTCTGTTCTGGAGCAGGCTCCTTGTAGGACCCATGGCCCTGTGGAGAGAGGAACCTGCTCTGAAGCAGGTTTGGGACTTGTGACCCTGTGGGGAACCCACTCTGGAACAGTTCATGAAGGACTGTAGTACATGGGAAGAACCCATATTGGAGAAGTTCATGGAGGACTGTCTCCTATGGGAGGGAATCCATGCTGGAGCAGGGGAAGAGTGTGAAGAGTTGTCCCCATGAGGAGCAAGGAGCAGCAGAGACAACCTGTGACAAACTGACCACAACCCCCCTTCCTCTCCCCCTGTGCTGCTGTGGGGAAGAGGTAGAGAACTTTGGAGTGAAGCTGGTCCCAGGAAGAAGGGAGGTGTGGGAGGAAGGGGTTTTAAGATTTTATTTTATTTCTCATTACCTTTCTCTGATTTGATTGGTAATAAATTAAATAGATTTCCCCAGGTTGAGTCTGTTTTGACCTGATGGTAATTGGTCAGTGATCTCCTTGTCCTTATCTCAACCCACAAGCTTTTTGTTGTATTTTCTCTCCCCTGTCCAGCTGATATAGCAGCTACAGAAATAATAATAAAAAAGTATATATTAATTATGTATTATATATTATATATTATTTATTATAGAAATACAAAGACATTTTCCTCAAAAGGAGGGAGACATCACTGAAACTTGGCCATTAAGTAAAAAATATGCAAATCTTTTTGACCTCTACCTTAGATCTCTTGTTTTCTCAGTGTATGCTTCAAGTGTATATTCCATCTTTCTCAAAACCCTTTGATATCTTAATATTGTAAATTTTCTAATAGTCTTTTTAACTACCTCTCTAAAAAATTGCTATTTCAACCAGTACTGTATAGAGCTTTGGCAGCTAAAGTTTCATAGTGGGAAAGAAATAGTACAATAAGGAAAATTAAATGTGGGTTGATAAGACTATGCTTTATGGTGGCAAGTGATATTATGAGCTTGTCATGACCAGGAATTACTCCACTTCTAGTTTGGAATTGCCCTCAAGTGACCACCACTTTTTGAAATCTATGTGGTGTAATCCTAAAACGGAGCTTCTGGAGAAGTGTCTTTTATGTTTCTGAATTAATTACTCCTATTTCAAACCAGAAAACCAGAAAACCTACAGCGGTTATTCAGAGAGAGTCAAGTTGGCTGCTCTCCACCTTGCTTCATTAATTATCCTCATTGAATTTTTCCACCCACTTTTCCCCTTTGGATTGAACTTCACCTTTTAACAGGGGTGCTAAGGATGACTGGGAAATCTGGGACAGTATTGGCACAGCCCTGTTTCCAATAGGAAGTCATTTCTTCAAGTTGTTGCTTGTCCACAGGTGGATGAAACTTGTCTAGAACAGGGTGATTCAGGAGTATTACTGTGCTGGGACATGTGATGCAGATTTTTTCTCCTCCTAGTGCTTTTTCTCAAGTAATAGTAGATGAAGAGAAGCTCTTAGAAAAGGAGGTAATCTGTCCACCTTTATATTCTTTATGATCTCCTATTGATGTTCATGACTCAGAGGAGTAATTTAAATAAAATAGAAAGAGATTTGAAATGGCAGAAAAGTTGGAGG